>NC_135239.1:10383195-11122362 GCF_051348905.1 Ranitomeya variabilis
TGTCAGCGCCTTCTTCTATCATCACCTCCTCCTGTCAGCGCCTTCTTCTATCATCACCTCCTCCTATCAGCACCTTCTTCTATCATCACCTCCTCCTATCAGCGCCTTCTTCTATCATCACCTCCTCCTGTCAGCGCCTTCTTCTATCTGCACCTCCTCCTGTCAGCGCCTTCTTCTATCTGCACCTCCTCCTGTCAGCGCCTTCTTCTATCAGCACCTCCTCCTATCAGCACCTTCTTCTATCAGCACCTCCTCCTATCAGCACCTTCTTCTATCATCACCTCCTCCTGTCAGCGCCTTCTTCTATCATCACCTCCTCCTGTCAGCACCTTCTTCTATCAGCACCTCCTCCTATCAGCACCTTCTTCTATCAGCACCTCCTCCTATCAGCGCCTTCTTCTATCAGCACCTCCTCCTGTCAGCACCTTCTTCTATCAGCACCTCCTCCTGTCAGCACCTTCTTCTATCATCACCTCCTCCTATCAGCACCTTCTTCTATCAGCACCTCCTCCTGTCAGCGCCTTCTTCTATCAGCACCTCCTCCTATCAGCACCTTCTTCTTTCAGCACCTCCTCCTATCAGCGCCTTCTTCTATCATCACCTCCTCCTGTCAGTGCCTTCTTCTATCTGCACCTCCTCCTGTCAGCACCTTCTTCTATCAGCACCTCCTCCTATCAGCACCTTCTTCTATCAGCACCTCCTCCTGTCAGCGCCTTCTTCTATCATCACCTCCTCCTGTCAGCACCTTCTTCTATCAGCACCTCCTCCTATCAGCACCTTCTTCTATCAGCACCTCCTCCTGTCAGCACCTTCTTCTATCAGCACCTACTCCTGTCAGCACCTTCTTCTATCATCACCTCCTCCTATCAGCACCTTCTTCTATCAGCACCTCCTCCTGTCAGCACCTTCTTCTTTCAGCACCTCCTCCTGTCAGCACCTTCTTCTATCATCACCTCCTCCTGTCAGCGCCTTCTTCTATCAGCACCTCCTCCTATCAGCGCCTTCTTCTATCAGCACCTCCTCCTGTCAGCGCCTTCTTCTATCATCACCTCCTCCTGTCAGCACCTTCTTCTATCAGCACCTCCTCCTGTCAGCACCTTCTTCTATCATCACCTCCTCCTGTCAGCACCTTCTTCTATCAGCACCTCCTCCTGTCAGCGCCTTCTTCTATCATCACCTCCTCCTGTCAGCGCCTTCTTCTATCATCACCTCCTCCTGTCAGCGCCTTCTTCTATCAGCACCTCCTCCTGTCAGCACCTTCTTCTATCATCACCTCCTCCTGTCAGCGCCTTCTTCTATCATCACCTCCTCCTGTCAGCGCCTTCTTCTATCAGCACCTCCTCCTGTCAGCACCTTCTTCTATCATCACCTCCTCCTGTCAGCGCCTTCTTCTATCATCACCTCCTCCTGTCAGTGCCTTCTTCTATCAGCACCTCCTCCTGTCAGCACCTTCTTCTATCATCACCTCCTCCTGTCAGCGCCTTCTTCTATCATCACCTCCTCCTGTCAGCGCCTTCTTCTATCATCACCTCCTCCTATCAGCACCTTCTTCTATCTGCACCTCCTCCTATCAGCACCTTCTTCTATCAGCACCTCCTCCTGTCAGCGCCTTCTTCTATCATCACCTCCTATCAGCACCTTCTTCTATCATCACATCCTCCTGTCAGCGCCTTCTTCTATCTGCACCTCCTCCTGTCAGCGCCTTCTTCTATCATCACCTCCTCCTGTCAGCGCCTTCTTCTCTCTGCACCTCCTCCTTGTCAGCGCCTTCTTCTATCAGCACCTCCTCCTGTCAGCACCTCCTTCTGTCATCACCTTCTCCTGTCAGCACCTTCTTCTATCAGCACCTCCTCCTATCAGCACCTTCTTCTATCAGCACCTCCTTCTATCATCACCTCCTCCTGTCAGTGCCTTCTTCTATCAGCACCTCCTCCTGCCAGCGCCTTCTTCTATCATCACCTCCTCCTATCAGCACCTTCTTCTATCACCTCCTCCTGTCAGCACCTTATTCTATCATCACCTCCTATCAGCACCTTCTTCTATCATCACCTCCTCCTGTCAGCACCTCCTTCTGTCATCACCTCCTCCTGTCAGCGCCTTCTTCTATCAGCACCTCCTCCTGTCAGCACCTCCTTCTGTCATCACCTCCTCCTGTCAGCACCTTCTTCTATCATCACCTCCTCCTGTCAGCACCTTCTTCTATCATCACCTCCTCCTGTCAGCACCTCCTTCTGTCATCACCTTCTCCTGTCAGCACCTCCTCCTGTCATCACCTTCTCCTGTCAGCACCTTCTTCTATCATCACCTCCTCCTGTCAGCACCTTCTTCTATCATCACCTCCTCCTGTCAGCGCCTTCTTCTATCAGCACCTCCTCCTGTCAGCGCCTTCTTCTGTCATCACCTTCTCCTGTCAGCACCTCCTCCTGTCAGCACCTTCTTCTATCAGCACCTTCTTCTATCAGCACCTCCTTCTATCATCACCTCCTCCTGTCAGCGCCTTCTTCTATCAGCACCTCCTCCTGTCAGCACCTTCTTCTATCAGCACCTCCTCCTGTCAGCGCCTTCTTCTATCATCACCTCCTCCTATCAGCACCTTCTTCTATCATCACCTTCTCCTGTCAGCGCCTTCTTCTATCAGCACCTCCTCCTGTCAGCGCCTTCTTCTATCAGCACCTCCTCCTGTCAGCACCTTCTTCTATCAGCACCTCCTCCTGTCAGCGCCTTCTTCTATCAGCACCTCCTCCTGTCAGCGCCTTCTTCTATCATCACCTCCTCCTATCAGCACCTTCTTCTATCATCACCTCCTCCTGTCAGCACCTTCTTCTATCAGCACCTCCTCCTGTCAGAACCTTCTTCTATCAGCACCTCCTCCTGTCAGCGCCTTCTTCTATCATCACCTCCTCCTGTCAGCACCTTCTTCTATCAGCACCTCCTCCTATCAGCGCCTTCTTCTATCATCACCTCCTCCTGTCAGCGCCTTCTTCTATCTGCACCTCCTCCTGTCAGCACCTTCTTCTATCAGCACCTCCTCCTATCAGCACCTTCTTCTATCATCACCTCCTCCTATCAGCACCTTCTTCTATCATCACCTCCTCCTGTCAGCGCCTTCTTCTATCTGCACCTCCTCCTGTCAGCGCCTTCTTCTATCTGCACCTCCTCCTGTCAGCACCTTCTTCTATCAGCACCTCCTCCTATCAGCACCTTCTTCTATCATCACCTCCTCCTATCAGCACCTTCTTCTATCAGCACCTCCTCCTGTCAGCGCCTTCTTCTATCATCACCTCCTCCTGTCAGCACCTTCTTCTATCAGCACCTCCTCCTGTCAGCACCTTCTTCTATCAGCACCTCCTCCTATCAGCGCCTTCTTCTATCAGCACCTCCTCCTGTCAGCACCTTCTTCTATCAGCACCTCCTCCTGTCAGCACCTTCTTCTATCATCACCTCCTCCTGTCAGCACCTTCTTCTATCATCACCTCCTCCTGTCAGCACCTTCTTCTATCAGCACCTCCTCCTATCAGCACCTTCTTCTATCAGCACCTCCTCCTGTCAGCACCTTCTTCTATCAGCACCTCCTCCTGTCAGCACCTTCTTCTATCATCACCTCCTCCTGTCAGCACCTTCTTCTATCATCACCTCCTCCTGTCAGCACCTTCTTCTATCAGCACCTCCTCCTATCAGCACCTTCTTCTATCAGCACCTCCTCCTATCAGCGCCTTCTTCTCTCAGCACCTCCTCCTATCAGCACCTTCTTCTATCAGCACCTCCTCCTGTCAGCACCTTCTTCTATCATCACCTCCTCCTGTCAGCACCTTCTTCTATCATCACCTCCTCCTGTCAGCACCTTCTTCTATCATCACCTCCTCCTATCAGCACCTTCTTCTATCAGCACCTCCTCCTGTCATAGCCTTCTTCTATCAGCACCTCCTCCTGTCAGCGCCTTCTTCTATCAGCACCTCCTCCTGTCAGCACCTTCTTCTATCAGCACCTCCTCCTGTCAGCACCTTCTTCTATCAGCACCTCCTCCTGTCAGCGCCTTCTTCTATCAGCACCTCCTCCTGTCAGCACCTTCTTCTATCATCACCTCCTTCTGTCATCACCTTCTCCTGTCAGCACCTTCTTCTATCAGCACCTCCTTCTATCAGCACCTCCTCCTGTCAGCACCTTCTTCTATCATCACCTCCTCCTGTCAGCGCCTTTTTCTATCATCACCTCCTCCTATCAGCACCTCCTTCTATCAGCACCTCCTCCTGTCAGCACCTTCTTCTATCATCACCTCCTCCTGTCAGCACCTTCTTCTATCATCACCTCCTCCTGTCAGCACCTTCTTCTATCATCACCTCCTCCTATCAGCACCTTCTTCTATCAGCACCTCCTCCTGTCATAGCCTTCTTCTATCAGCACCTCCTCCTGTCAGCGCCTTCTTCTATCAGCACCTCCTCCTGTCAGCACCTTCTTCTATCATCACCTCCTCCTGTCAGCACCTTCTTCTATCATCACCTCCTCCTGTCAGCGCCTTCTTCTATCAGCACCTCCTCCTGTCAGCACCTTCTTCTATCATCACCTCCTTCTGTCATCACCTTCTCCTGTCAGCACCTTCTTCTATCAGCACCTCCTTCTATCAGCACCTCCTCCTGTCAGCACCTTCTTCTATCATCACCTCCTCCTGTCAGCACCTTCTTCTATCATCACCTCCTCCTGTCAGCACCTTCTTCTATCATCACCTCCTCCTGTCAGCACCTTCTTCTATCATCACCTCCTCCTGTCAGCGCCTTCTTCTATCAGCACCTCCTCCTGTCAGCACCTTCTTCTATCATCACCTCCTTCTGTCATCACCTTCTCCTGTCAGCACCTTCTTCTATCAGCACCTCCTTCTATCAGCACCTCCTCCTGTCAGCACCTTCTTCTATCATCACCTCCTCCTGTCAGCGCCTTTTTCTATCATCACCTCCTCCTATCAGCACCTTCTTCTATCAGCACCTCCTCCTCTCAGCGCCTTCTTCTATCAGCACCTCCTCCTGTCAGCACCTTCTTCTATCAGCACCTCCTCCTGTCAGCACCTTCTTCTATCAGCACCTCCTCCTGTCAGCGCCTTCTTCTATCAGCACCTCCTCCTGTCAGCGCCTTCTTCTATCATCACCTCCTCCTGTCAGCGCCTTTTTCTATCATCACCTCCTCCTATCAGCACCTCCTTCTATCAGCACCTCCTCCTGTCAGCACCTTCTTCTATCATCACCTCCTCCTATCAGCACCTCCTTCTATCAGCACCTCCTCCTGTCAGCGCCTTTTTCTATCATCACCTCCTCCTATCAGCACCTTCTTCTATCAGCACCTCCTCCTGTCAGCGCCTTCTTCTATCAGCACCTCCTCCTGTCAGCACCTTCTTCTATCAGCACCTCCTCCTGTCAGCGCCTTCTTCTATCATCACCTCCTCCTGTCAGCGCCTTCTTCTATCAGCACCTCCTCCTGTCAGCACCTTCTTCTATCAGCACCTCCTCCTGTCAGCACCTTCTTCTATCAGCACCTCCTCCTGTCAGCGCCTTCTTCTATCAGCACCTCCTCCTGTCAGCGCCTTCTTCTATCATCACCTCCTCCTGTCAGCGCCTTTTTCTATCATCACCTCCTCCTATCAGCACCTTCTTCTATCAGCACCTCCTCCTATCAGCGCCTTCTTCTATCATCACCTCCTCCTATCAGCACCTTCTTCTATCATCACCTCCTCCTATCAGCACCTTCTTCTATCATCACCTCCTCCTGTCAGCACCTTCTTCTATCATCACCTCCTCCTATCAGCACCTTCTTCTATCATCACCTCCTCCTATCAGCACCTTCTTCTATCATCACCTCCTCCTGTCAGCGCCTTTTTCTATCATCACCTCCTCCTATCAGCACCTTCTTCTATCATCACCTCCTCCTGTCAGCACCTTCTTCTATCATCACCTCCTCCTATCAGCACCTTCTTCTATCAGCACCTCCTCCTATCAGCGCCTTCTTCTATCAGCACCTTCTTCTATCAGCACCTCCTCCTGTCAGCACCTTCTTCTATCAGCACCTCCTCCTATCAGCGCCTTCTTCTATCAGCACCTTCTTCTATCATCACCTCCTCCTGTCAGCACCTTCTTCTATCAGCACCTCCTCCTATCAGCGCCTTCTTCTATCATCACCTCCTCCTATCAGCACCTTCTTCTATCAGCACCTCCTCCTGTCAGCGCCTTCTTCTATCATCACCTCCTCCTGTCAGCGCCTTTTTCTATCATCACCTCCTCCTATCAGCACCTCCTTCTATCAGCACCTCCTCCTGTCAGCGCCTTTTTCTATCATCACCTCCTCCTGTCAGCGCCTTCTTCTATCAGCACCTCCTCCTGTCAGCACCTTCTTCTATCAGCACCTCCTCCTGTCAGCACCTTCTTCTATCAGCACCTCCTCCTGTCAGCACCTTCTTCTATCAGCACCTTCTTCTATCAGCACCTTCTTCTATCATCACCTCCTCCTATCAGCGCCTTCTTCTATCAGCACCTCCTCCTGTCAGCACCTTCTTCTATCATCACCTCCTCCTGTCAGCGCCTTCTTCTATCATCACCTCCTCCTGTCAGCGCCTTCTTCTATCAGCACCTCCTCCTGTCAGCGCCTTCTTCTATTAGTACCTCCTCCTGTCTGTGCCTTCTCCTGTCAGCACCTCCTCCTGTCATCACCTCCTCCTGTCAGCACCTCCTCCTGTCAGCACCTCCTCCTGTCATCACCTCCTCCTGTCAGCACCTTCTTCTATCAGCACCTCCTCCTGTCAGCGCCTTCTTCTATTAGTACTTCCTCCTGTCAGTGCCTTCTCCTGTCAGTACCTCCTCCTGTCAGCACCTCCTCCTGTCAGCACCTCCTCCTGTCAGCACCTCCTCCTGTCATCACCTCCTCCTGTCAGCGCCTTCTTCTATCATCACCTCCTCCTGTCAGCGCCTTTTTCTATCATCACCTCCTCCTGTCAGCGCCTTCTTCTATCATCACCTCCTCCTGTCAGCACCTTCTTCTATCAGCGCCTCCTCCTGTCAGCGCCTTCTTCTATCATCACCTCCTCCTGTCAGCGCCTTTTTCTATCATCACCTCCTCCTATCAGCACCTCCTTCTATCAGCACCTCCTCCTGTCAGCGCCTTCTTCTATCAGCACCTCCTCCTGTCAGCACCTTCTTCTATCAGCACCTCCTCCTGTCAGCACCTTCTTCTATCAGCACCTCCTCCTGTCAGCGCCTTCTTCTATCAGCACCTCCTCCTGTCAGCGCCTTCTTCTATCATCACCTCCTCCTGTCAGCGCCTTTTTCTATCATCACCTCCTCCTGTCAGCGCCTTTTTCTATCATCACCTCCTCCTATCAGCACCTTCTTCTATCAGCACCTCCTCCTGTCAGCGCCTTCTTCTATCAGCACCTCCTCCTGTCAGCACCTTCTTCTATCAGCACCTCCTCCTGTCAGCACCTTCTTCTATCAGCACCTCCTCCTGTCAGCGCCTTCTTCTATCAGCACCTCCTCCTGTCAGCGCCTTCTTCTATCATCACCTCCTCCTGTCAGCGCCTTTTTCTATCATCACCTCCTCCTGTCAGCGCCTTCTTCTATCAGCACCTCCTCCTATCAGCACCTTCTTCTATCAGCACCTCCTCCTGTCAGCGCCTTCTTCTATCAGCACCTCCTCCTGTCAGCACCTTCTTCTATCATCACCTCCTCCTGTCAGCGCCTTCTTCTATCATCACCTCCTCCTGTCAGCACCTTCTTCTATCAGCACCTCCTCCTGTCAGCGCCTTCTTCTATCAGCACCTCCTCCTGTCAGCGCCTTCTTCTATCATCACCTCCTCCTGTCAGCGCCTTCTTCTATCAGCACCTCCTCCTGTCAGCACCTTCTTCTATCAGCACCTCCTCCTGTCAGCGCCTTCTTCTATCATCACCTCCTCCTGTCAGCGCCTTCTTCTATCAGCACCTCCTCCTGTCAGCGCCTTCTTCTATCAGCACCTCCTCCTGTCAGCGCTTTCTTCTATCATCACCTCCTCCTGTCAGCGCCTTTTTCTATCATCACCTCCTCCTGTCAGCACCTTCTTCTATCATCACCTCCTCCTATCAGCACCTTCTTCTATCAGCACCTTCTTCTATCAGCACCTTCTTCTATCATCACCTTCTTCTATCATCACCTCCTCCTGTCAGCGCCTTCTTCTATCAGCACCTCCTCCTGTCAGCGCCTTCTTCTATCAGCACCTCCTTCTGTCATCACCTCCTCCTGTCAGCGCCTTCTTCTATCATCACCTCCTCCTGTCAGCGCCTTTTTCTATCATCACCTCCTCCTATCAGCACCTCCTTCTATCAGCACCTCCTCCTGTCAGCGCCTTTTTCTATCATCACCTCCTCCTGTCAGCACCTTCTTCTATCAGCACCTCCTCCTGTCAGCACCTTCTTCTATCAGCACCTTCTTCTATCATCACCTCCTCCTATCAGCACCTTCTTCTATCATCACCTCCTCCTATCAGCACCTCCTTCTATCATCACCTCCTCCTGTCAGCGCCTTCTTCTATCAGCACCTCCTCCTGTCAGCACCTTCTTCTATCATCACCTCCTCCTGTCAGCGCCTTCTTCTATCATCACCTCCTCCTGTCAGCGCCTTCTTCTATTAGTACCTCCTCCTGTCAGTGCCTTCTCCTGTCAGCACCTCCTCCTGTCATCACCTCCTCCTGTCAGCACCTCCTCCTGTCAGCACCTCCTCCTGTCATCACCTCCTCCTGTCAGCACCTTCTTCTATCAGCACCTCCTCCTGTCAGCACCTTCTTCTATCATCACCTCCTCCTGTCAGCGCCTTCTTCTATCATCACCTCCTCCTGTCAGCGCCTTCTTCTATCAGCACCTCCTTCTGTCATCACCTCCTCCTGTCAGCGCCTTCTTCTATCATCACCTCCTCCTGTCAGCGCCTTTTTCTATCATCACCTCCTCCTATCAGCACCTCCTTCTATCAGCACCTCCTCCTGTCAGCGCCTTTTTCTATCATCACCTCCTCCTGTCAGCACCTTCTTCTATCAGCACCTCCTCCTGTCAGCACCTTCTTCTATCAGCACCTTCTTCTATCATCACCTCCTCCTATCAGCACCTTCTTCTATCATCACCTCCTCCTATCAGCACCTCCTTCTATCATCACCTCCTCCTGTCAGCGCCTTCTTCTATCAGCACCTCCTCCTGTCAGCACCTTCTTCTATCATCACCTCCTCCTGTCAGCGCCTTCTTCTATCATCACCTCCTCCTGTCAGCGCCTTCTTCTATTAGTACCTCCTCCTGTCAGTGCCTTCTCCTGTCAGCACCTCCTCCTGTCATCACCTCCTCCTGTCAGCACCTCCTCCTGTCAGCACCTCCTCCTGTCATCACCTCCTCCTGTCAGCACCTTCTTCTATCAGCACCTCCTCCTGTCAGCGCCTTCTTCTATTAGTACTTCCTCCTGTCAGTGCCTTCTCCTGTCAGTACCTCCTCCTGTCAGCTCCTCCTGTCAGCACCTCCTCCTGTCAGCACCTCCTCCTGTCATCACCTCCTTCTGTCAGCGCCTTCTTCTATCAGCACCTCCTCCTGTCAGCACCTTCTTCTATCAGCACCTCCTCCTGTCAGCACCTTCTTCTATCAGCACCTCCTCCTGTCAGCACCTTCTTCTATCAGCACCTTCTTCTATCAGCACCTTCTTCTATCATCACCTCCTCCTATCAGCGCCTTCTTCTATCAGCACCTCCTCCTGTCAGCGCCTTCTTCTATCATCACCTCCTCCTGTCAGCGCCTTCTTCTATCAGCACCTCCTCCTGTCAGCGCCTTCTTCTATTAGTACCTCCTCCTGTCAGTGCCTTCTCCTGTCATCACCTCCTCCTGTCAGCACCTCCTCCTGTCAGCACCTCCTCCTGTCATCACCTCCTCCTGTCAGCACCTTCTTCTATCAGCACCTCCTCCTGTCAGCACCTTCTTCTATCAGCACCTCCTCCTGTCAGCGCCTTCTTCTATTAGTACTTCCTCCTGTCAGTGCCTTCTCCTGTCAGTACCTCCTCCTGTCAGCACCTCCTCCTGTCAGCACCTCCTCCTGTCAGCACCTCCTCCTGTCATCACCTCCTCCTGTCAGCGCCTTCTTCTATCATCACCTCCTCCTGTCAGCGCCTTTTTCTATCATCACCTCCTCCTGTCAGCGCCTTCTTCTATCATCACCTCCTCCTGTCAGCACCTTCTTCTATCAGCGCCTCCTCCTGTCAGCGCCTTCTTCTATCATCACCTCCTCCTGTCAGCGCCTTTTTCTATCATCACCTCCTCCTATCAGCACCTCCTTCTATCAGCACCTCCTCCTGTCAGCACCTTCTTCTATCAGCACCTCCTCCTGTCAGCACCTTCTTCTATCAGCACCTCCTCCTGTCAGCGCCTTCTTCTATCAGCACCTCCTCCTGTCAGCGCCTTCTTCTATCATCACCTCCTCCTGTCAGCGCCTTTTTCTATCATCACCTCCTCCTGTCAGCGCCTTCTTCTATCAGCACCTCCTCCTATCAGCACCTTCTTCTATCAGCACCTCCTCCTGTCAGCGCCTTCTTCTATCAGCACCTCCTCCTGTCAGCACCTTCTTCTATCATCACCTCCTCCTGTCAGCGCCTTCTTCTATCATCACCTCCTCCTGTCAGCACCTTCTTCTATCAGCACCTCCTCCTGTCAGCGCCTTCTTCTATCAGCACCTCCTCCTGTCAGCGCCTTCTTCTATCATCACCTCCTCCTGTCAGCGCCTTCTTCTATCAGCACCTCCTCCTGTCAGCACCTTCTTCTATCAGCACCTCCTCCTGTCAGCGCCTTCTTCTATCATCACCTCCTCCTGTCAGCGCCTTCTTCTATCAGCACCTCCTCCTGTCAGCGCCTTCTTCTATCAGCACCTCCTCCTGTCAGCGCCTTCTTCTATCATCACCTCCTCCTGTCAGCGCCTTTTTCTATCATCACCTCCTCCTGTCAGCACCTTCTTCTATCAGCACCTCCTCCTGTCAGCACCTTCTTCTATCATCACCTCCTCCTATCAGCACCTTCTTCTATCAGCACCTTCTTCTATCATCACCTCCTCCTATCAGCACCTTCTTCTATCAGCACCTTCTTCTATCAGCACCTTCTTCTATCATCACCTTCTTCTATCATCACCTCCTCCTGTCAGCGCCTTCTTCTATCAGCACCTCCTCCTGTCAGCGCCTTCTTCTATCAGCACCTCCTTCTGTCATCACCTCCTCCTGTCAGCGCCTTCTTCTATCATCACCTCCTCCTGTCAGCGCCTTCTTCTATCAGCACCTCCTCCTGTCAGCGCCTTCTTCTATCAGCACCTCCTTCTGTCATCACCTCCTCCTGTCAGCACCTCCTTCTATCAGCACCTCCTCCTGTCAGCGCCTTTTTCTATCATCACCTCCTCCTGTCAGCACCTTCTTCTATCAGCACCTCCTCCTGTCAGCACCTTCTTCTATCAGCACCTTCTTCTATCATCACCTCCTCCTATCAGCACCTTCTTCTATCATCACCTCCTCCTGTCAGCGCCTTCTTCTATCAGCACCTCCTCCTGTCAGCACCTTCTTCTATCATCACCTCCTCCTGTCAGCGCCTTCTTCTATCATCACCTCCTCCTGTCAGCGCCTTTTTCTATCATCACCTCCTCCTGTCAGCACCTTCTTCTATCAGCACCTCCTCCTGTCAGCACCTTCTTCTATCATCACCTCCTCCTATCAGCACCTTCTTCTATCAGCACCTTCTTCTATCATCACCTCCTCCTATCAGCACCTTCTTCTATCAGCACCTCCTCCTGTCAGCGCCTTTTTCTATCATCACCTCCTCCTATCAGCACCTCCTTCTATCAGCACCTCCTCCTGTCAGCACCTTCTTCTATCAGCACCTCCTCCTGTCAGCACCTTCTTCTATCAGCACCTCCTCCTGTCAGCGCCTTCTTCTATCAGCACCTCCTCCTGTCAGCGCCTTCTTCTATCATCACCTCCTCCTGTCAGCGCCTTTTTCTATCATCACCTCCTCCTGTCAGCGCCTTCTTCTATCAGCACCTCCTCCTATCAGCACCTTCTTCTATCAGCACCTCCTCCTGTCAGCACCTTCTTCTATCATCACCTCCTCCTGTCAGCGCCTTCTTCTATCATCACCTCCTCCTGTCAGCACCTTCTTCTATCAGCACCTCCTCCTGTCAGCGCCTTCTTCTATCAGCACCTCCTCCTGTCAGCGCCTTCTTCTATCATCACCTCCTCCTGTCAGCGCCTTCTTCTATCAGCACCTCCTCCTGTCAGCACCTTCTTCTATCAGCACCTCCTCCTGTCAGCGCCTTCTTCTATCATCACCTCCTCCTGTCAGCGCCTTCTTCTATCAGCACCTCCTCCTGTCAGCGCCTTCTTCTATCAGCACCTCCTCCTGTCAGCGCCTTCTTCTATCATCACCTCCTCCTGTCAGCGCCTTTTTCTATCATCACCTCCTCCTGTCAGCACCTTCTTCTATCATCACCTCCTCCTGTCAGCGCCTTCTTCTATTAGTACCTCCTCCTGTCTGTGCCTTCTTCTATCATCACCTCCTCCTGTCAGCGCCTTCTTCTATCAGCACCTCCTCCTGTCAGCGCCTTCTTCTATCAGCACCTCCTTCTGTCATCACCTCCTCCTGTCAGCGCCTTCTTCTATCATCACCTCCTCCTGTCAGCGCCTTTTTCTATCATCACCTCCTCCTATCAGCACCTCCTTCTATCAGCACCTCCTCCTGTCAGCGCCTTTTTCTATCATCACCTCCTCCTGTCAGCACCTTCTTCTATCAGCACCTCCTCCTGTCAGCACCTTCTTCTATCAGCACCTTCTTCTATCATCACCTCCTCCTATCAGCACCTTCTTCTATCATCACCTCCTCCTGTCAGCGCCTTCTTCTATCAGCACCTCCTCCTGTCAGCACCTTCTTCTATCATCACCTCCTCCTGTCAGCGCCTTCTTCTATCATCACCTCCTCCTGTCAGCGCCTTTTTCTATCATCACCTCCTCCTGTCAGCACCTTCTTCTATCAGCACCTCCTCCTGTCAGCACCTTCTTCTATCATCACCTCCTCCTGTCAGCACCTTCTTCTATCATCACCTCCTCCTATCAGCACCTTCTTCTATCAGCACCTTCTTCTATCAGCACCTTCTTCTATCATCACCTTCTTCTATCAGCACCTCCTCCTGTCAGCGCCTTCTTCTATCAGCACCTCCTTCTGTCATCACCTTCTTCTATCATCACCTCCTCCTATCAGCACCTTCTTCTATCAGCACCTTCTTCTATCAGCACCTTCTTCTATCAGCACCTTCTTCTATCATCACCTTCTTCTGTCAGCACCTCCTCCTGTCAGCACCTTCTTCTATCAGCACCTTCTTCTATCATCACCTTCTTCTATCATCACCTCCTCCTATCAGCACCTTCTTCTATCATCACCTTCTTCTATCAGCACCTCCTCCTGTCAGCGCCTTCTTCTATCATCACCTCCTCCTGTCAGCGCCTTTTTCTATCATCACCTCCTCCTATCAGCACCTCCTTCTATCAGCACCTCCTCCTGTCAGCGCCTTTTTCTATCATCACCTCCTCCTGTCAGCACCTTCTTCTATCAGCACCTCCTCCTGTCAGCACCTTCTTCTATCAGCACCTTCTTCTATCATCACCTCCTCCTATCAGCACCTTCTTCTATCAGCACCTTCTTCTATCAGCACCTTCTTCTATCATCACCTCCTCCTGTCAGCGCCTTCTTCTATCAGCACCTCCTCCTGTCAGCACCTTCTTCTATCAGCACCTCCTCCTGTCAGCGCCTTCTTCTATCATCACCTCCTCCTGTCAGCGCCTTTTTCTATCATCACCTCCTCCTATCAGCACCTCCTTCTATCAGCACCTCCTCCTGTCAGCGCCTTCTTCTATCAGCACCTCCTTCTGTCATCACCTCCTCCTGTCAGCGCCTTCTTCTATCATCACCTCCTCCTGTCAGCACCTTCTTCTATCAGCACCTCCTCCTGTCAGCACCTTCTTCTATCATCACCTCCTCCTATCAGCACCTTCTTCTATCATCACCTCCTCCTGTCAGCGCCTTCTTCTATCAGCACCTTCTTCTATCATCACCTCCTCCTATCAGCACCTCCTTCTATCATCACCTCCTCCTGTCAGCGCCTTCTTCTATCAGCACCTCCTCCTGTCAGCACCTTCTTCTATCATCACCTCCTCCTGTCAGCGCCTTCTTCTATCATCACCTCCTCCTGTCAGCGCCTTCTTCTATTAGTACCTCCTCCTGTCAGTGCCTTCTCCTGTCAGCACCTCCTCCTGTCATCACCTCCTCCTGTCAGCACCTCCTCCTGTCAGCACCTCCTCCTGTCATCACCTCCTCCTGTCAGCACCTTCTTCTATCAGCACCTCCTCCTGTCAGCACCTTCTTCTATCATCACCTCCTCCTGTCAGCGCCTTCTTCTATCATCACCTCCTCCTGTCAGCGCCTTCTTCTATCATCACCTCCTCCTATCAGCACCTTCTTCTATCATCACCTCCTCCTGTCAGCGCCTTCTTCTATCATCACCTCCTCCTATCAGCACCTTCTTCTATCAGCACCTCCTTCTGTCATCACCTCCTCCTGTCAGCGCCTTCTTCTATCATCACCTCCTCCTGTCAGCGCCTTTTTCTATCATCACCTCCTCCTATCAGCACCTCCTTCTATCATCACCTCCTCCTGTCAGCGCCTTCTTCTATTAGTACCTCCTCCTGTCAGTGCCTTCTCCTGTCAGCACCTCCTCCTGTCAGCACCTCCTCCTGTCATCACCTCCTCCTGTCAGCACCTCCTCCTGTCAGCACCTCCTCCTGTCATCACCTCCTCCTGTCAGCGCCTTTTTCTATCATCACCTCCTCCTGTCAGCACCTTCTTCTATCAGCACCTCCTCCTGTCAGCACCTTCTTCTATCAGCACCTCCTCCTATCAGCACCTTCTTCTATCATCACCTCCTCCTATCAGCACCTCCTTCTATCATCACCTCCTCCTGTCAGCGCCTTCTTCTATCAGCACCTCCTCCTGTCAGCGCCTTCTTCTATCAGCACCTCCTCCTGTCAGCACCTCCTCCTGTCATCACCTCCTCCTGTCAGCACCTTCTTCTATCAGCACCTCCTCCTGTCAGCGCCTTCTTCTATTAGTACTTCCTCCTGTCAGTGCCTTCTCCTGTCAGTACCTCCTCCTGTCAGCACCTCCTCCTGTCAGCACCTCCTCCTGTCAGCACCTCCTCCTGTCATCACCTCCTCCTGTCAGCGCCTTCTTCTATCATCACCTCCTCCTGTCAGCGCCTTTTTCTATCATCACCTCCTCCTGTCAGCGCCTTCTTCTATCATCACCTCCTCCTGTCAGCACCTTCTTCTATCAGCGCCTCCTCCTGTCAGCACCTCCTCCTGTCAGCACCTTCTTCTATCAGCGCCTCCTCCTGTCACCTCCAACTGACGGTTGCCACACGTGTGCCGCACATAGTACACACACGGACACATGGATACTGATATCTCCGGTACCGGTTTCTAAGGACTGGAAATATCAGGACGTGTGAAACCGGCCTTAGGCTAAGTTCACATTGGGCATTTTTGCTGCTTTTTTATGCTAATTTTCAACTGTGTTTTACAGTAGCAGCTATGTCTAGCAGATTTCAGAAATCTCATGCACACACCTTGGTTTTTTTTCATCAGTATTTTGCGCTTTGAAAGGTTTTTTGGACATGAAGCATGTCACTTTCTTTCAGCGGTTTTCCCCCATTGACTTGAATGGGTGGTGAAAAAATGCATCAAAATCGCAGGTATAATTTTTTGCAGCATTGTTTGTGCCAAAACTGCATTCTTTGGAACAGGACTTATTCTCAACACTAAACTTTATCAGCGTGTACAACAGAGTATTCTAGCATGCCAACACCGCCACAAAAAACGGACAAAAATTGCATCAAAAACATACCGAAAAACACAAGAAAAACTAAGGAAAACATGCTTTTTTTCTGCAGCTTCTTTGAATACAAGAAATCAGGTTTTGCTGCGGAACGAAAGCGCAGAAAAAAAGAGTTGAAAAAACACCTAGTGTGAACTTACCCTTAGGCTGTGTGCACACGTTGCAGATTTTTTGCGTTTTTTTCCGTGTTTTTCCACTATAAAAATGCAGAAAAAAATGCATACATTATGCATCCCATTAGAATGCATTCCGCAATTTTGGTGCACATGATGCGTTTTTTTTTCTGCAAAAAAAACGCATCGCGGTAAAAAAATGCAGCATGTTCATTAATTTTGCGGATTTTTTGTGGATTTCCCACTATATTATTGCATTGGGAACCTCCAGATAAATCTGCAAAAAAACCTCACCAAAAACGCGGTAAAAACGAGGTAAAAATGCGCAAAAAACGCATGCGGATTTCTTACAGAAAATGTTCTGTTTTGCTCAGGAAATTTCTGCAAGAAATCCTGAACATGTGCACACAGCCTTACTGTCAGCCTCTACCAATCCTTGGACCCCAAAAGTGTAAAGAAAATGCAAGACAATATCCCCCCCCAAAAAAAAAACTAAAAAAAACCAATAAACCATAAATACATTGTATCTACATAGTAAATAATAAAAAGAAGCACATTAGAAATAAACCGCTCATGCATCAGGTTTAGTGCGGCTTGTGGCATCCACGTTTAGTGGGTTAAAAACAAAACATTGGTTAACAACAGGCAGAGATATTTCCCAATATGACGTTCTATCCTTAGTGTGATGTATGACCGTAGTCTGGGAATTTTCGCCGTTCGCCGTTATAAAACATCGGCAATTATGTTTCTGCATATGTTAAACTAATTGAGTTATATAGCTTTCTCCTTCGAAGTGGACGCACGTTTGGCTGGAAAATAATAGTCGTAATGTAAATAGTCTCTTGGGACGGTGGAAGAGTCAGACGGAAATAGATGTTTTCTCTCATGGATGATTCTGTTTTCCAATTCCATAGCGGTGAAATAGGCAGCGTATCATATGTCATTAGTATTTTATCACTTCAAACTATAATTGAAGGAAAAAAGGACTATTTTGCTTTTCACTGCAATTTCAGCTCCAGAGAAGCAACCATTATCTGTCGAGACTGTGATCTGAAAAACCGAAAAGGAAAACATGTACGCACTTTATAAACTAAGCACAAGTAGAAGCTTTCAAAAGCCTGTCCTATGTGACGGCCCATATGGGCGTAATTAGCTTTATTTTCATATGGTTTTCACCACAGAGAAGCTACACGAGGAAAAACGAGATTATGGGTGAGAGAAAAGCAAGTCATGTGCATGGAAGAGATGCCGTAATAAGCAGCTAACCTCGGAAGGATCAGGATCGTTTTGACCTTCAGGGTCACACAAATGTTGGAGATTTTTCCCCTTGTCATTCCAGAAATAATAATGTTTTTTCTTTTTGCATCAATGTAGCAATATACACTTACTAAGGGTCACTTATGTGTCAGCTTTAATTTTTATTCATTTAGCTTTACAGGACCAGCAAAGCAAAACACAAATGCAAACAATCACCGTGCTCTATTTAGGTATATACAGTGGTGTGAAAAAGTGTTCAACCCCTTCCTGATGTCTTATTCCTTTGCATGTTTGTCACACTTTAATGTTTCCGATCATCAAAGAAATGTAAATATTACACAAAGATAACACAAGTGATCACAAAATGCAGGTCTATATAAAAGACTATAGGTCTATATATCGGTCTATATAAATAAAAGGTCTTTATTATTAAGAGAAAAAGAAATCCAAACCTACAGGGCCCTGCGTGAAAAAGTGATTGCCACCTAAACCTAATAACTGGTTGGACCGCCCTTAGCGGCAGCAACTGTAATCGAGCGTTTGCGATAACGGGCCATGAGTCTTTGACAACGCTCTGGAGGAATTTGTGCACCGGCGGGTCAGTCCCTTTTCACGCAGCATTTCTGCAGTCCGTCTTTGTCCTTCATTTGTGCTTCGTTTGTGCTTTGTTTTCCACCAGTTTTGATCTTTTAACATGGACACAAGTTAGAAACCTGCAACCCTGTTAAAATGGGGCGAGTTGAACTTTTTTCATTTATTTTTTTAAACATTTATTTTCCTCTTCTCACTGTATTTGTTAGTCTATAAGTTGCGATTGTCTGCAAAACCAGTTAGGGGGATGCTGCTCTCGGCCGCTCCTGGGGGCACCGAGCACCCTAATTAGCATGTCTTCAGTTTCTACACAATGGAGGCAACAATTAGAAGAGTACAGGTGCAATTTTTTGGGCCATGTCGCCCACAAGGCAATGTGCTTATACCATACTCTCAGTTGGGGCTGATAGACTCCCTTTAAGGGGCTCATATCCTTTGCCTCCCTCAATCTGCACATGTACACTTAATTTAGCAGAGCGTGCATGTGTTCTCAGTGGGGACAGAAGATTACACCGCTGTCAGGCGCCTCGGGGGGTCTACATCATGGGAGAACAAAAGTATCCGCAGTGGGAAATCAGGAGACCCCAGAAACGATAGATGATGAAGAGACAGGTATGAAATCGATGGATCAATGGGATAAGTCTCAGTCTAGGTCGGACATTGTTATTTCACGGCTCCAGAGATAATTACACATCTGCATGTAAACCGATCATTTCCCAGGAAGGTCTCGTTTATAACGGCACGGTACCGGCACTGATCACATTATAGATGGGCGCTCTCTCCATGAGAATGACGATATTGTCCCTCGCTCCTCGCCCTCCACTCAGAACCGTAATCATTCCCATTTCCACAATAAGGACGTAGTGATTGTGCTGCCGCTTCAGGCGCATTTATAGGAGGAGAAATCTGCACCTAAAACTTCACTAATGAAAAAAGTAGAAGAGCGTAAAAACGAAGAAAGTATACAGTCATGGCCGCCGAGGACAAAAGTGGCATGTAAAAGGAAAAGTCCAGTCTGTGTCCTCCTGGAAATGCTCAGCCATGAAGCGGGGATAAGAGGTAGATACTGTAGATGGATTATAATCCCCAGACATGAGGGCAGATCCCCAAAATTAGATGATGGAAAATAATTTTGTATCACCCGATTTTGCGTTGCTGCCCTAATTATTGGGGATTTTTCTCTATGTAAACGGTTTTGAGTGATAATGATTCAGGCAACAATGGGGCCTCAATGCAAAAATTTGTACGTGGGCCCCAGGAGCATATTAGGTAGATATATTGGCCTCTGTAATAATGCCCCCTATCCCGGCCCTCGTTCTATAATAATATTTGCCATCCTCTTCTCCAACAAATATGAAAAAAATAAAAAATAAAGTAAAATAAGCAATTCCTCTCAACTGTCCTCGCTCCTCGGCAGCGTGTATAGCGATGGTGGTGCAGGGAGCCGGTGGCTCTCTGCACCACCATACATCTCATACATCTCAGCGGAATGTGTATTCGAGCACACATAGTCAGCAGGTTCCTGATGCCACAGACCCGGTTGTACCGCCTGTGTGACGGTGATCTTTGCTCTCCTGTTTGGAGCCTTTCACCAATTTCTGTACTGAACGCTTCCATTTCTCGATGTCCAGGTAGATCGTGCCGTGGATGGATTGATGGGTAGATTTCCACTATTGCTGCCGTATTATGGCCATGTATAAGTCCTGAGGCTGTATACTTGTGCGCCCAGCTTGTGTAGTGCTGGGATCTGGGATCACTTTGATATTTTTGCTCACAATTTTCGGCACAACATTTTGTATAAAAGAAAACATAAGTGACATGACTGCGCTGGATCTCAGTGGGCAGAAAACAGGATGAAAAGTGATTGAAAATCTGAATAAGATGTTATTTTAGTCATCGGATATAATAAAAAAAAAGCAAAACCAGAAGTCACCCGTCCTATCTCCCACAAGGAGCCGCATAGCAGAACAGGTCGCTGCCTGCAGGCTCGCCGCTCGTTCAGACATCCAAACCCTCGCAGCAAATCCAGACACGTAGAAGACAGCGCTGCCGGTGTGAGGTCCACGCTGAACACAGTCCTGGGAGCAGCCGAGATGACATCAGTGAAGCCTTCCGGGGCGAAGCGGCAGCTGCCGGCACAGGTAATAGGAAGAAGCGAGCGGCAGAGCGGCGAGGACAAGAGACACGTCCATCACTGCAGGAGAAGACGGCAATTAGCTCCCGGCATATGTGGGATTATTATAGCTTCAGGGTTATTAATCCAAACTGCAAGCTCTAATCACAAAAACAGAAAAAAATCACAGAAATCATTAATAAACATGTATAAACACCGACTCTGATCAACTTTTTTAGAATTGTTTTGTTTGTTTGTTTACTGTATCGAGGAAAGTGCAAATATAGGGAGTGCGGAGGAGATGGGTGCAACCAGTCCCAAACTAGAAGCCCCTGTGCTACATTACAAGGCAACACGGGTCCCAACTCTGTAAAGTATTACTAGAGATGAGCAAAATGATTAGTAACTACAGTGACATGAAAAAGTTTGTGCACCCCTGGTAAAAATGACTGTTATTGTGAACAGTTAAGCAAGTTGAAGATTAAATAATCTCTAAAAGGCCTAAAGTTACAGATGACACATTTCCTTTGTATTTAGGCAAAAAAATATATATATTTTCATTTTTTATATTTTAAAAATTATAAAAAGGAAAATGGGCCTATGCAAAAATTTGGCCACCCTGCATCGTTAGTACCTAGTAGCTCCCCCTTTTGAAAGTATCACAGCTTGTAAACACATTTTGCAGCCGGAGAAGAGTTTTTCAGTTCTTGTTTGAGGGATTTTCCTCCATTCTTCCTTGGACACTTCCTCCAGTTCTGTGAGATTCCTGGGGCGTCTTGCTTCCTCTGCTATTTTGAGGTCTCTCCACAGATTATCAATGATGTTCAGATCAGGGGACTGTGAGGGCCATTGTAAAACCTTCAGCTTGCGCCTTTTGAGGTCATCTATTGTACATTGTGACGTGTGTTTAGGGTCACTCTCCATTTGTAGAAGCCATCCTCTTCCTCTTCCTCTTCCTCCCTTCATCTTCAGCTTTTTTACAGATGGTGTTATGTGTGCATCAAGAATTTGTAGAAATTTCATTTAATCCATTCTTCCCTCTACCTGTGATATGTTCCACAAGGTTGGAAGGAATCTTGACAGTTTACCCAGGGTAAATTGCAGATGATAATACACAGTGCATACTCCTGCAGTAAAGTCTTCATGAAGATGTCGCCTCTTTTACCTTTACTTGGAACCAGTTTCTCATCCAAGTTCAGTACATTTTTTTACGACCTGCTGGTAAAATCCACAAAAGGCTGCAAGTGACATCACAATCCCGGGATGACCACATATGGACACCTAAAGCATAAACTTCTCCCAGCAGATAAGTAGCAAATATTTTCATGTTTTTTATTTTAAAAAAATCTCATTTCGCACCACTGATCTCAGTTCATTAACCTTGTACGCCAAATGCCATTAGGTATGACCGGTATGGTTGTCCTTGGTAGATGCCGCTTTAGCGACAAGAAGATCTGGGTGTTCGGCATCCAGGCAGTTTCCCTGCTGGGTCACACTGCGCCAAAGTAATTTCCAGTTGATTGATCCATTGCTACAGTAATGGACACCGAAGGTTGAGTAGAAGTCAACCTGACTTGGCGCAGACTTTGGAAAACTGCCTTTAGAAACAAGGAACTTGTGAGCCTTGACCAGAGCTACTAGATGATCTCAAACACTCCCTGACCGATAATGACATCCTTCTATACCATTCCTCCTATCTCAAAACATACTTAGATAAAGCCATGAAATAAGAATCTTTAAAATAAAAACTTGGATTTTGTGATACTCTGTTGGGAGGCGTTTATACTAAATATGTGTGAATGGTCACCCAGTGGTTGTAATGTGAACTGCAACCTTGAAAGAGTTTTTCTAGCAAGTTGTGATAATGTATTGAATTTGCTTCACAATAAAGTGGTGTCTTTTACAAAATTCACGAACAGGTGAAGGTGGAAACTTCTGTATACAGTCTAGAGCAGGGGTGTCAAACTGCATTCCTCGAGGGCCTCAAACCATGCATGTTTTCAAGATTTCCTTCTCATTGCACAAGGTGCTGGAATCATTCTGTGCAGGTGATTAAATGATCACCTGTGCAATACAAGGAAATCCTGAAAACATGACCTGTTTGCAGCCCTTGAGGAATGCAGATTGACACCTCTGGTCTAGAGAAGGCTGAAATAGAAGAGCACAATTCATGAAGGAGTCATGGACTAGAGCAAGTGCAATACATGCAAAGTATAGAGCAAGTGCAAAACTAACTGCGACTACTAGCATTATTATGGAGCACCTAAAAAAAGAAATGAAACAAGGTCATCCAAGCACCTCTCTGCCTGACGTCCGACCTGGAGCATGTCACCCAACAGACTTCCGCAAAAGAGTAAATCCAGGCTGACAAGTTTGGCCACATCAATGTTCTAGAAGCTGCATCCATACTACGTTCCAGAACAAGCTTGAAAGCTCTTCTTATGAAGATGAGAGGGATCAGAGCTCAGCCTGACATGGAGGAGCCGGCACTGAGTACTTGATAAACTACATGGGTCTGGAGGCATATCCGAGGAGAACTGTGAGACGAGTGAGAACACGAGCGAAGGCTTCCAACTCGTAAAATGTTGTAATGATTGAATCGTGACACATTGATTGAATTGACCGGATTCTCGGTAGACTTGTGCATGATAAATGAACGCTTACACGAATTTTGACAAAGCTGGAAGGGATACAATGTAATTTGATAGGAGAAATAAGGAAAAAGAGTCAAAGATATCATCTCTTTGGCCTGGAAGGAAGCTACGATGATGGAAGTGTTGACAGCGACCGTGATGTGTAAAATACCAGGAGCATTCCACTTCTCTTGCAAGCCCATTTTACTTACATTTATTCATCTTCGTCTGATAATCGGGTTTTCCGTTCATGTAGATATGGAAAGATGGAAAGGAGATGAGGGAAGAGGAATGTGAGAAGTACAGAAGATATTGAAGTGCCAAGGTCTTGGCTTTCTTAACTGGGTCATATCACCGAAGGTAAGAAGACACATTTTGATGTCCAAATAATTTAAAAAAAATGTACGATTGTGCTGCTTATATACTAAATATATTATATACAGTATATACCCCCTCACAACACCTTCAGCCTTGTGGTTTGGTAAATACATTGGAGCAAACCTCCAGCAGTGAATGTCTCGGACGCCCTAGTGTTGGGTAGGCCAGATGTGTGCCACATGGAGATGACCACGGACTCGTGATATTCAGCTGCTGGACAGGTTTTACTCTTTGGCTGACGCCATTTTTAACATTTTAGATCGTGTACTAGAAATATGCCAGAAAGAAAAATAAACACAATTGGGTTGCAAATCAGTCGATTGATGAAGTACCCCAATTTTACATGTGTGGGTGAGAGATGAGCAAATTTGTTTCAGATGACTTGAATTCGCCTCAAATTTTACAAAAGAAATTTGTATTCAACTCCATTAAAATTTTTTCAATTCAGTCTGTGAGAATTGAAAAAAAGTTGCAGCTGACCGGCTTAAAGGGTTAATAAAATGAATACACATCTTGCGGCTCACCTCTCCTGTTGCCGCCGCTCCCCTAACCCTGTGTCCACCATTATAAAGAAATTAATATTCACTGCTCCACCCGCCCATAGTCCTACCCACCTCTCGGTGCTGGCTTCAGTGCATAGAGGTGTGAGGGATTATGGGCGTGGGGAGAAGTGAATATATATTTTTGTAAACAGGGGCGCAGATGTTAGCCGCAGCAGCCAGGCTCCAGCCTCCTGTGACCTGCTCGTCCACCACTGCCGCTCCCCAACACAGCCATCCACAGTTACAGCAGGTACATCTGGACTATAAAATGCACCCCCCATTTTCCTCCAAAATTTTGGAGGAAAAAAGTGCGCATTATAGTCTGAAAAATATGGCATATAAATATATATATATATATATATATATATATATATATATATATATATATATATATATTAGGGATTCCCACTCTCAGGTAGGTATTAGGTAGTGTTCACACAGGCACTGGATTCTTTTGTCAAAACAGTGTGACATTTATTTCTACAGGTTCTACAGCACCAAAACAAATTCATAAACGTAAATCCCGGCCTTGTCCAGGCGCTAACTAACCAATATTGACCTTGGCTAATCACACAAGGCTGAGCTAGCCACAGCTCGGTCACACAGAACAGCTATCGTCCATAGGAACCACTTTTACATGCAGTTTTGGTGCACACAGCCTGTGCAATATTTTTCTCAGAGATTCTGGCTTGTCCCTCTCTTCAACTCCAACGCAAATCCACTCTGGTCAGCTTCCCCCCAGCTGACTGACTTAGATGAACACATAGCCTGCAGAGCTAGCCAGGTGCGCCTAATCAGATCCTGAAGAGCTAGGATTTAACCCTAGCCTACCAGGCATTGCTGATAAATATATATATATATATATATATATATATATATATATATATATATATATATTATATACACTTTTTCTCTTTTTGACTACACCCTATGTATATAACACTCTGGGGTCTGGAGAAATGGAGCGCCCCCACACCGCCGCAGGGCCGAGGGGTACCCGGAGCCGGGCCTCTGGGTCTCAGTCCTGGGGTTGTCACGGTGGCTAGACCCGGTCCGTGGCCCTGTCTGTCAGTGGGGGACGTCCGGTGCAGTAAGTGGTGTTGTAACGGTGCAGTTGTGGGGTGCAGGTCGCGGTAAATAACGAGGACACCAGGTTGCAGTCTCTTTACCTCTTTACTGAAGATCTCTGAGTCCTCAGTCCAGAATACGGTTCACCAGGCTGCGCAAGTCCGGCCGGTCCAATAGCACCTCCAGAGTTCACTTCACAGGTGGAAATCGGTGCCTTCCTTCTTAGCGCTATGTGTTGTAGTCCTCCCCTGCTGTGCTTACGGAAAGTACCCCACAACCGTTGTGTCTGTTTCTTAAGTTCCCTCACAACTCGATTAAATGATGTTCTTCTAATCTTCCGTCCCTTCCTGATGTTACAGTTAGAACGGCACCCGTTTGTCGGATAGGCCTGGAGTTCTTCCGGGACCCTAGAGACGCCCCTCTCCCGCAATTGCCTCCCAAGACTTCATAGGTGATATGTGTTAGACAGCCCGCCTTAAACTGACTGTCCTGCCGCTGTTTAGAGTATTGCTTGAAGCTGAATGTTATAATACTCCCTCGGCGTTCCGGCCACCGGTAGTGCGCCTCAGTAGGGTGTTGCTCCGGTCTTACAGCACGACCCCTACTGGAATTCTCCTATTGCTTGATCTCGTTTCTCACTCAGCACAATCTATCTCGCTTCTAGTCCTTTCTTGGATCCCGCCGCTTCCCGGAGCTGGCGCGGACCCGTTACGTTCTTTTCAATGCCAAGCCTCTGTCAGGATCCCACCCCTGACAGAGACCCTACTGTCTCTTCCTCCACAACACCCTCTGCCACAAGGTGTTGCTTCGTCCAATCCAGTCAGCTTTCTGATCTAACTTCCTGCCTGACCCCCAGTTTACCCACTATGGTGGGGAGTGGCCTAATGAATAGAACCCTTAGCTCCCCCCGGAGGCCCAGCTGTGAAATGTATTGGTGTCTGTGATACCTGGTCAGATGAACTCCTTCAGTGCCATCGGACGCACCATGGCTCCCCATAGTGGCGGAGCCACAGTACTGCAACGACCAGGACTCTGGGGCGCTGCACTCCCCCCTGGTTAAACACAGTACTCCGGCCGGGACTGGGAAGAAAACAACAATACAAGTTAGCAAAAAGACATACAATTTTTTTTGAGTGCAATGACAATAAGTATACTTGAACAGGCTTCCCTTTATGGGAGGTAAGGACACTTGAACGTTACAAACATGGCAAAAATATCATAGCAACATGCTATAATTAACTTTTCTTACCCAACCGGGTATTCTACTAAGTGCAAACATTATTGAACAATAATTTAACTTTGCCTTTAAGGAAATACACTCTGTATCCACCAAAGGCCTTCCTATAATCACATTATAAGGCATTTTAACTTTCTCATTCTCCTACTTTGGATCTGCAGGACCGCCTGTCCTATTGGCACCAGACCTACTGCCTCTCCTTTCTATTACAGGACCGTCCCGTTCAGCCAGGGCCTACTGCCTTTTCAACTACTATACATAGTATAGGACATAACATACTTTCAGTTTTAGAAGCTTTGAGCCATCTACGTATGGCTCCTAGGAGGACTCACTACCTAACCCCTACGGGTTCACTTTCTGTCCTCTGTAACACATTACTAACTCTTTCTTAACTTTCTATGGAGGACTCAGGGTTTACCTTCTATCCCCATTTTCTTATGAACATTATCAACTATCTTCTTAGATCATCAACCTTCATTAATACTTTCTTACTTCCGACTATGCAGGACACTCTGTCTACCCCTAGGGGCCTACTGCACCTTCCTTCTGTCTCTCAATCTTTCTTCTAAGGAACATTATCAGCATTTCTTTACAGTTAACCAGTTGGATACATATAACTTTTACATGTAAGTATCATCATTTTCTCTTATCAAACATCATTGCTATCTATCAGTCTTAAAGCAATACCATTTCTTTAAGTGCAACACGTGAACATCCCCTTTAAGAGGGGACCAAGTCTTTAGGAGGTAGCATTTGTTCTCTAGCTACCAGTCCTCTCTCAGCAAAAGCTCCGGTATGGTATCTTCACAAAGAGTCTTTAAGTAAAACCAGTAGGAAAGGTATCTTCACAAAGAGTCTTTAAGTAAAACCAGTAGGAAACACCCTTAAGAAGGTGTAAACTATTTACAAAGAAGAGTTTGTATCATGCACGGTCCATGATTAGTGCAGTTCTTAAAACTTGTGCAAAACTTTTGGTAACAAAAACAAACAATAGGGATCCCGGGTCAACAAAGGGATCCCTTTAAGAGTTAACCCTTTACGGGTATAGCAACAAAGTAGTGGAACAGTAACTATTTACAGATTCAGGGTATCGAGGTTTATTCTTCTAAGTCTGGGGGCGATCCCTATCCCCCAGCCAACGTGGCACCCGTACTGGTAGTTGGTCTCTCAGATGCCATCAGATCAGCCGGTGCCTGGATTTGAAGGCTAATCCTGCTTGCGAGTTCGGTAGCCGCTACAAGACGTACCGTGGTGATGGGAACGAGGTCCGGCAAAACGGGATCAGTCATGATCGGGACAACAGGGGGCGCTCTCTCGGGCTCACACCGTTGAACGTTCCGGGCACACCATCCTTGTGCACTCCGATGGCGGGTGTAAGTCACCTGATCCCCTCTTTGTAACGGGTCACCATTTCGACTGCAGCAGGGGGTCTTCACATTATAGCTAGTGACAAAGACATCAGTTGGTAGCCCCGGTTCCTGTATGGAGCCCCATCCCCTCTTCGGCTGGTAGGCCAGTACAGTTCCCCGCTTTACCACGTCTTTCCTGCCGGGAGCAGACTTCTTACGTGGCGTGTCAGGTGGTTCGATCTCGTCCCGATCTTTCCAGTGTTGGATCAGACAATGCTTATACTGCTCCCAGGTAAGTACCGCAAGGGTGAGGCCATCCTCCCGGGTCCCATCCGGCCCTGTCCAGGGGGTATCCCACCGAAGGATCACCCCGTCTAAGCCCACACCTATGGGTTCTCCCATCTTTGTTGGTAGCGGAGGCACTAGCTTCCCCATCGCGTTGGAGGTGAGGATAACCCGCTCCACCAAGAAGGAACGATCATTGCCGGGGTGGGGAGCGGTCACGGGAGTGGGATCGATCAGGGGAGCCGGATCGGTCGGGAGAGCAGAATCGGCCAGGGGAGCAGGGATGTCGTCCGTACCTGCACCCGATGTGACTCCACCAATGTCGCTCCGGTCCTTTGACAAGGACACTGGAATCAGCTGCAGCCCGGACTGCGGCTCCTCCAATACGGTCCCCGGACGCGGCTCCGCTATCGGTTCCAGGGACTTCGGCTCCTCCGGCTGCAGGGAGCACGGGTCCGCCTCCGATAAGCGAGGGCAACCCGGGACTGCTCCTTCCCCGTTCCGGCACTCGCTGTTCTTCATCATGATCTGCTGATCGGTGGCAATGCATGCATCGGACTCCGCCATTTCTCCAGGGCCGAGCTTCTCCATCTCCTGCTTCCCGCCATTGCAAATCAGGGGGTCGTCCTCTGCTTGAAGGCAGGTCCTCACTTTGCAGCCAGAAGCGCAGGGGGCGGTAGCCATTTCTCGAGCCACTCTCGTAGTCTCCTCCCATGGCACACCCTCCTTCTTCTCTGGCGTAGCAATGGCGGCGGCTTTTGGCGGGAACTCCTCTGGGTCAATGGCAATACACAGTCTCTTAATAAAGTACAGTCCAAGCACAACAAATCACAGTTCCAAGGCACACATGACCCGATTCTTCAGGCTTAAGTAGATCCTGTTCGTGACGCCAAGTTTGGAGCGCCCCCACACCGCCGCAGGGCCGAGGGGTACCCGGAGCCGGGCCTCTGGGTCTCAGTCCTGGGGTTGTCACGGTGGCTAGACCCGGTCCGTGGCCCTGTCTGTCAGTGGGGGACGTCCGGTGCAGTAAGTGGTGTTGTAACGGTGCAGTTGTGGGGTGCAGGTCGCGGTAAATAATGAGGACACCAGGTTGCAGTCTCTTTACCTCTTTACTGAAGATCTCTGAGTCCTCAGTCCAGAATACGGTTCACCAGGCTGCGCAAGTCCGGCCGGTCCAATAGCACCTCCAGAGTTCACTTCACAGGTGGAAATCGGTGCCTTCCTTCTTAGCGCTATGTGTTGTAATCCTCCCCTGCTGTGCTTACGGAAAGTACCCCACAACCGTTGTGTCTGTTTCTTAAGTTCCCTCACAACTCGATTAAATGATGTTCTTCTAATCTTCCATCCCTTCCTGATGTTACAGTTAGAACGGCACCCGTTTGTCGGATAGGCCTGGAGTTCTTCCGGGACCCTAGAGACGCCCCTCTCCCGCAATTGCCTCCCAAGACTTCATAGGTGATATGTGTTAGACAGCCCGCCTTAAACTGACTGTCCTGCCGCTGTTTAGAGTATTGCTTGAAGCTGAATGTTATAATACTCCCTTGGCGTTCCGGCCACCGGTAGTGCGCCTCAGTAGGGTGTTGCTCCGGTCTTACAGCACGACCCCTACTGGAATTCTCCTATTGCTTGATCTCGTTTCTCACTCAGCACAATCTATCTCGCTTCTAGTCCTTTCTTGGATCCCGCCGCTTCCCGGAGCTGGCGCGGACCCGTTACGTTCTTTTCAATGCCAAGCCTCTGTCAGGATCCCACCCCTGACAGAGACCCTACTGTCTCTTCCTCCACAACACCCTCTGCCACTGAGTGTTGCTTCGTCCAATCCAGTCAGCTTTCTGATCTAACTTCCTGCCTGACCCCCAGTTTACCCACTATGGTGGGGAGTGGCCTAATGAATAGAACCCTTAGCTCCCCCCGGAGGCCCAGCTGTGAAATGTATTGGTGTCTGTGATACCTGGTCAGATGAACTCCTTCAGTGCCATCGGACGCACCATGGCTCCCCATAGTGGCGGAGCCACAGTACTGCAACGACCAGGACTCTGGGGCGCTGCAGAAACATCAGAGAAGAAAAAGGAATTTTGATCCAAATTCAAGAGATCTGCCAATTTTGATTCTCGGCTGATTTGCTCATCACTAGTATCGTTTATATGACAGTAATGCAGTTCACAAGTCATGTATTCCGTGTTTGCATATATATTGGTGCATACAGAGACCGTGTCCAATGGAACAGGACTTGCGAATCGATTCTCACCAACGCTAATGGATCTAATTGGAGTTTTGATACATTTTTTCGAGGGTGTCCACTGTATTCTGAGATAGGATCTATATTATAAGCATGAGCAAATCTGCTAAAATTCATATTGGCTTGAACTGGGCAGAGATATTTAATTCGTACTGAATTTATTATATGCAAATCACTTGTTCCTTCGCAAATTCCGGCTCCAGTCTCAATTTTCGACAGCATTTCCAGTGACGACTAAACCTCGAGGCACGTTATTATCTGATGGCATGGACAGGTGAGGCCGAGGAGAGTATATTTCATTATTAAATCCTTCCAAATTCGCATGTATCTGATATTTTGCTTGATTTGCACAAATTGAATTAAGAGACAAAATCAGATTTGCTCGAATTCGCAAGTTTTGGAGGAAATTCTAAATGAATCTGATTAATTTAGAATTGATTCACTAATTCACCTCCTTACTGTCGGTATGATGTTAGCTCCTCACAAGATGGTGATACGTCACTTCCAAGCCTCCAGCGTGCGCCGCTATGCCGCAGGTATTGGCGCAGTCACGCTGTATGGAAAGTTTCCTTTTGTTAATAGATGGTTTATTTCTGCAGCTTTTGTCAGATTTTTGCTCAGCAATTTTTCAAGCACAACTGTTTGCATGCGAGATGACATATGCTAGTAATCTGAACAGGGCAGCGCACCGCGGAGCTCCAGAAAAATGATATTTCATGATTTACCATTTAGTCTGGTTCATCATTCATAACCCTGAGTTCAGACGATACCTACTGCTATTAAGGATGGGATGTTATTGAGCTGCCACCACCACAGGCAATTCAGAGCCATTTTTCCTTCAGGTCTAGCCGCAGGGGCATTTTACCTTTTATTTAACACAGATTTGCTCAATTTAAGCAGCGCTGCCCTTTATAAATAAGCAATCGCAGCGGCCATGGATTGGACGGTACGTGGAATGTGTTATTGTATCTTTACTTAGGAAAAGCAAACAGAGGTTTTACGAGCTCCTTTACACGCAGCGCACATGGCTGCCTCTCCGGGGTGAGACGCTCACTCCAAACTCAGGTTTAAGGAAATGTTATATTCTGCCGATATTTAGTCTTCAGAAAAATGCTGCAGAATTTGTGCAGCTGAAAATCGTCAGTGAAGACAGAAAAAAAAATCGTGATTAATTACAGAGATGCAACCGATTTTCTGCAGCTAGAAATTAAGAAATTATTTACTGCTGGGAGAGCATCATCTTCTTCCATCTTCACCCGGAACCAAGAAGCTCTCTGATGTCATGATGCCTAAGATGCTGATTAAACCTTGTCCGGCCCATGTCGTGATGTCATGACTTACGCTGCGACATCAGAGGCCTATTCTGTCCTGGAACTCCCAGCGCAGACTGAAATATGGTAACATTTTTATATTAGAATATCAATATAGAATGAAGGTAAATTCTCCCGGAGTGTTCTAGCAGGAACATTGTGCTGACCTCGTAATTCTAACGCTTAGGCTACTATCACAGTAGCGTCGTAAGATGCACGTCGCAATGCGTCGTTTTGGAAAAAAAACGCATCCTGCAAAATTGCTTGCAGGATGCGTTTTTCTCCATACACTTGCATTACCGACGCATTGCGACGGATTGCCACACGTCGCAGCCGTCGTGCAACGGTTGCGTCGTGTTGCGTCGGACCGTCGGCACAAAAAAAGTTACATGTAAAGTTTTTTGGTGCATCGTGTCCGCCATTTCTCCGCCCCCTCCTCCCCGCACCTCACAATGGGGCAGCAGATGCGTTGTAAAACTGCATCCGCTGCCCCCGTTGTGTTTTTAACTCACAGTTTGCGTCGGTACATCGCAACGTCGCATTGCGACGTGCGTCGAATGACGCTAGTGTGAAAGTAGCCTTAGGTGCACTTATATGGTGGAGCTGAAGTGCGTCCAAAAGCTGCACCAAAACGCCCTGTGCATAGCAGGAAGGAGAACACCCTGGTCCAGCAGCCTCACCCTGTGCATAGCAGGAAGGAGCACACCCCGGTCCAGCAGCCTCACCCTGTGCATAGCAGGAAGGAGCACACCCCGGTCCAGCAGCCTCGCCCTGTGCATAGCAGGAAGGAGCACACCCCGGTCCAGCAGCCTCGCCCTGTGCATAGCAGGAAGGAGCACACCCCGGTCCAGCAGCCTCGCCCTGTGCATAGCAGGAAGGAGCACACCCCGGTCCAGCAGCCTCGCCCTGTGCATAGCAGGAAGGAGCACACCCCGGTCCAGCAGCCTCGCCCTGTACATATCAGGATTAGTAAATGTGTCTTTTTCCTAAGAAACACCTCCACTCTTATGTACAGACTATATCTGGTGCTACAGCTCATCCATGGACTTAACTGCAGTACCAGGCACAGCCCATAGACAAGGGTGGTGCTGTCTCTGAAAAAAAAGTTGAGTATTTCTCTGGACAAAATGTATACATCAATGACACTTAGGCTAGGGTCACATTGCGTTAGGGCAATCCGTTAAGCGCATAGCACTAGCGGGTTGCGCTAACGCAATGCTTCCCTAGGGTCCGCGTTCGGCGTCCCCGCTAGCGCAGATCCCCGATCTGCACTAGCGAGGAACGGACCTCGGGCGCGCCGCGGACGCTGCAAGCAGCGTCCGAGGTCCGTCACTCAAATGACGCGACATCGCTAGCGCCCGCCCAATGTGGGCGGGCGCTAGCGACGCGCTCACTATTACAGGCTATGGCGGCGTTAATGGACTACGTTAACACCGCGTTATGCCGCGGTGTAACGTAGTCCGTTAAACGCGGTCACATAACGCAATGTGACCCTAGCCTTAGTGAATTGCTTGATGGAGTAATTTGGGGTCACTTTTGGGGGCTTTCTGGATGCTACAAGTCTTTGTTCCTTATACAACGACTTGAAAGCCTTTTATATATTTCATTACGCTTTTCTTTGTCTAATATTTTCTTTTTACATTTCAAGCCCGTTCAGTGTGACAAATATGCAGTAATAGAGGACATCTGGAGGGGGGGAATACTTTTTCACAGCTTCATACAAAAAAAAAAAAGAAAAATCCCATCGCTTCAAACCGTAATCGTCCTCTTTCATTTTAATTGCATTTTAGTCTTCTAATATTTATTTAGAGGAAAATGAAGGCAGAAAAAAAACCTAATTTATAAGGCAGAGATTTCACGTCGGTTCAGGCTGCGATTCAGGTGGACATTTGGGAATCCTGGAATAATAAGTGATTGACATGTATCGACTTTGTTGCCATGGTTACCATTCAAGGACGATACAACGTAACTGTTTCACCATTTACATTATAAAGATGATTTAATCTGTCAAAGTGGAAATAGATACAAAAAAAACCCAATCTCATTTACTTGAAAGCAAATTAATCTTACAGGGATAGACTAAATAGGGCGAAATGTTTCACCGGGAGAAAAATGTCTCCATTATTATAGGAAATTTGAATATCACGACCTGTTCATCATCTCTTCATGTAGCGTTTTTACCGCGGATGATGATATCATTTCACTTGTGAATACTTCCAGCAGCAATAAAAACAGCAATAGCCGTGGATTACTGATTAACTAGGGCCCAGATTACAGTCTAGAGTCCGTATAACAGAGCAAACGCTCCGATTATTTACTGCAGGGGCTTCTAGACAAAATATTACAAATGACTCTCCATTTGCTGTTGTGCTGCAATACCACTCACAGCCACAAAGAAAGGGTGGCGCTGTTTCTTGGAGGAAAAAAAAATCTCCTACAAGCCCTTATTGTAGAGCATTGTGATGTTCCCCTTTTATTCTTTATGGCAATGCATAAATAAACTGCTTAAAAGCACGTCACCATTCTCCTTGTCCCCGACACGTGCCAGCACCCTGTTTGACACTGTCTGACTATTACTGGCAGTTTTCACAGTGTGTAGGAGCATGTCCTATTGACAGGACGAAAAGGAAAGGCATTATGGAGAATTACAAGAACAAGTGCAGCAGATCTGGTTCTTCTTGTGAAATATAGTAAGAGTATATAAAGGGAATCTGTCAGCAGGTAATCTGAGAGCAGCATGATGTAGGGGCCTAGAACCTGATTCCGGTGATGTGTCATTTACTGGGCTTCTTGCTGTGGTTTTGAAACATTTCTGGTAATATCTTCTGTAGATGTAGCAGTGCTCAAATGCTGAGCTGTGCATAACCCCGCCCACGCTCCTGATTGGCAGCTTCTTGTGTACACTGTACATTGTCAGCAACCTGCCAATCAGTGATGAGGGCGGGGTTACATACACAGATTAGCTGGACTGCCTTGCACATGACACCTAGTCCTTCTGTGATAATCTCCTGATCATGTTTTTTTCTGAGGAAGAAGTGGTAAAACTTTGAATCGTGTTGACAATTAAACCGCTAAAACTTGGATCTGCATCACTTCATTCTTTCCCCAGGGCAGCGCAGGATAACCCATCGATTCTAGTTTTGTTTCTTCCCATCCCACCATGGGTCTGCCCCAACCTTGTCCCAGCTGAGCACCGCTGTGCATGTTGTTCTAATATTATCTATTCCAGATAAGACCCTATTTGTGCTTTTTATGGTTTCCAGCATTTATCTTTTCAATCTCCTCCTGATAAAACACTGATTGTACCGAAACTACAGCAAACTTCTGAGCAAGTGATGCATCCCTGGAATCAGGATCTCTGCCCCTACATCATCCAGCTTTCAGAATAAATGGCTCTCAGCCTCACCGACAGATTCCTTTTATAAACGCTGTTCAGCTGCACTACTAATGTGGAAGGGAAGCAAGGTGCGCAGGCAATCTATCTAATGAAGGGCATCATGACGTTATAGAGGTTTATGGGATGTCGGGTGGAGGAGTGAAAACTGCAGTTGCCACAAAGGACTGAAACCAGGAGAGCGCAAATGTTTTTGCTCAACAGTAATCGGTAGATAGATGGATAACAGATAGAGAGATAGAAAGACAGAAAGATAGATAGATAATAGATAGTAGATAGATAGATAAATAGATAAGATAGATAATAGATAGATGATAGATAATAGATAAATAGATAGATAGATAGATAGATAGATAGATAGATAGATAGATAGATAAATAGATGATAGATAGATAATAGATAGATAATAGATAGATAGATAGATAAGATAGATAATAGATAGATGATAGATAATAGATAGATAAATAGATAATAAATAAATTGATAGTAGATAGATAATAGATATACAATATATTGATGACAGATAATGTATAAATAGATAACAGATAGATAATAGATAGATGATAGATAATAGATAGTGCTGAGTGAATACATTCAGGCTATTCTTTACTCGGCGAGTAATTTGCTATTCGCCTCTGTATATTCGAGTGACCCGCCCAGCATGTTTGACGCTTTATTTGCAGCCAATGGACATGCTGGGCTGGCTTGCCAATCACATTAATGCCGGCGTCATCTTTGGTGTGGCATTACTGTGATTGGCTGCCCTTACAGCATCATAGGGAATATTTAAAGGCTGCCGCCGCCATCTTGCCCACATTCTAGCCTGAAATAGCATAAGGAGAGCATAGTGTAAGCGTAGGGAGAGTGAAAGAAGCACATAGGGAGAGTTTGTGACTACAAAAAGCTCTTTTAACAGCTCATGAGAGTGAAGATTAGTTCTTTGTTAGGTGGAGATAGCGCAGGGGAAGATTTAATATGAGGGAAAGTGAAAGGCAGGAACCTGGGTGTTATCATCATTGCAAGTACATGCTGCAGATCTCTGCTATTTTCCATTGTGTTGTATACTTTAGTATTAAGAACAGACTGTGGGATTAGGGAGAGATAGGGAGGGTTTCGTCCACTACCATAATATACAAATCAGTTCTTTTAGGGCCAAATGATACTAGGTAGTGCCAGCATATGCAAAACCAATTTTTTTGGGAGCTACATAATATTCCTGCGTACCAGCATATAAAAAACTTTTTTTTTTTACAGCTGAATAATATTCCTCAGTGCCAGCATATAGTACATCCTTTTTAAAAGCTAATTGCTAAATGATATTCCTCGTCTATTGCTGAATAGCTAATATTTATCTAGCAGTTGTACGACTGGCAGAAAACCTACTGATCTACGGAAACGTTGCTATTTACCAGTAATTTCCCAGAGTCTGCTGTTGGAGTGTCTCATAAAAGCGATATAAAAAAAATTATATTGGTTAAATAAATAGCGTATCTTTATCTAGCACTTCTGCAAAGCCTGCAAAGATATCTAAATGTCACAATTTACCAGTGCCAATAATTTTCCTTAATCTGCTGTTGGCATGTGTCATAAAGGTGAAAAATTATACTTTTGTATTGGTTAAATAAGTGGCATATATTTATCTAGCAGTTGTGCGACTGGCGCAAACCGTGCAGAGATACGCAAACGTCACAATTTACCAGTGGCAATAATTTTCCTTAGTCTGCTGTTGGTGTGCGTCATAAAGGCGATATAAAAAAATACAGTGGCTTCATTGGGATCTGGTGGCAAAAATGAACTGTGGAGCTTACAAAACTCAGGTTTCACAGCACCTGCTGGCCATCAGAAAATGTGAAGCAAGGGCCGAATAATGACATGGCGGTGGACATGGTTGTGGTGGCAGGAGAAGCCCAAAATCCAAATGGACATGTTTTATCTAGCATTGTAAAGGGATGGGGAATATGTATTCCACTGTCTGGCTAAGGCCGGGGTCACACTTGTGAGTGCAATGCAAGAAACTCACTTGAGTCTCTCACATCAATACCCGGCACTGCTGCCGGCACTCAGGATCGGAGCGTGCGGTTGCATGTATTTCTTTGCAGCTGAACGCTCCGGTCCTGAGTGCCGGCGGCAGTGCCGGGTATTGATGTGAGAGACTCAAGTGAGTTTCTTGCATTGCACTCACAAGTGTGACCCCGGCCTAACTATTTAGAATGAAGGAGGGACTTCACAAATGTTAAAGAAAAACTAAAGCCAAAATATATATGTGAACATTTGCTAAAGGGCAGGTATAATTTTTTTTATTTTGCGTTATATACAAGTAATTATAAAGGAAATAATGTTTCTTAGTATTTTTCCCTTTAAAAAAAATTTGGTTTGGTTTGGTAGATCTTCTTATAACTCCATAAAGCCGGCGCAATAGTCTGACAACATTATTCCCAGATCCCATATGTGAGTCAGAAAGGCATGCGGCATCTTCTCCATGCTGTTCACATTTAGTTTTAGCTCCTTCCCATCCATTTCAGCTTTTTTTTCTCTCCGGCCCCCAGACCTGTTTGTTGGGTCCAGCAGAAAAATATTCAGCTTTCCCATTGACTTGCATTGCATTCATTATTCGGTACAAATACACAGATATTGGAAATTATTAATGCCGATTTTCCCGAATTCAAATATTTAACTGTTCGATCATCACTAATAATAGATAGATAATAGAAAGATAGATAGATAGACAATAGAAAGATAAATAAATAGATAATAGAGAAATAATAGATGATGGATAGATAATAGATAGATAGATAATAGATAGATGATAGATAGATAGAGAGTAATAGATAGATAATAGATAAATAATGGATACATAGATAATAGAGTGACCCTGGCGTTAGGTTCAGCTGTTCTGCGTTGATCTCAGGATCAGGACGGGGCTCCTGCGCGGATCATGCGGCTTTACTGATAATAATATATTATGACTTTTATCCAAGATCGCGCCATGTTTACTCCACTTGTCTTTCAGCAACGTCTGAACTTTCTGTTTTCATAGTAACGTGAAGAAAGATTTTGAAGGAACGTAAATCTAAAACTATTTTCTGCTCCTTCACTAACATCTGTAAAGAGGATGAAGAAGTTGCAGAACTCCATGATTGGAATCACTTTACTTTCTTACTTTTCTTTCTTTGACTTTTTTTTGCACAAATCACAAAGTCCCGGGGTGCACTCTTAAATTTCCTTTGGGGCAGAGGGTCCCAGAATTATCGCTGCTGCCTTCTTCCAACAACTTTGTGCGACAGAAAAGAAGCAAACATTGGATGCCTGAGTTCAGAATGGCATTACTGCCACAGAGTGGACTCATCATGTGAAGATACAATGTGAGCTAACTGTGTCTGCCAGGTGCCAGCAGTGAGGAGACCTCTATAGATGGGAATCCTATCAGGCTCATCTGTCCTGGACTGAGTCTACAAATGTAAAGGGCCGGTGGCTTCCAAGTCAGGACTCATTCACACGTCCGTTTTGCTCACGTACGAGAATCCACAGACATGTGCACAGCCCCATAGACTATCACACGTCCGAGTGCGATCAGTGATACCACGGGCAATGCTCGTACGCAGGGCCGTTTCTTCAACAGGGCGGGCAGGGCGGCCACACGGGGCGCCGTGGGGCCGGGGGGCGCAGGAGAGGCCTCGGGCCCCGGTGGTCCCCTGCCCGCTGCTGCTGCTGTTTAAGGGCTGTCAGGGGCGCGGATGCCGCGCTCAGTGCTGAGCGCGGGCGCGCCCTGCCCGAACTCAGCTGCAAATCTGACAGCTGAGCGGTCAGATCATCGCCTCGCGTCGCCGCGCCCCCCCCCCCGCACCGCACATAATGGTTGCGGCCACCTCGGCGCCGCCACTCACCCATACCTCCCAACCGTCCCGATTTCAGCGGGACAGTCCCGCTTTGGCACCGGGGTCCCGCTGTCCCGCTTCGGGCATTTAAAATCCCGAATTTGCGGCCGCCGGTGAAGCCCCGCCCACTTCCGGGACGTAGAGAGAGCCTGTTTTTTTTTTTTTTTATATAAAAGCTGCCTCCTGACCGCCCGCGCAACACCCCCCCCCCCTCCCGCCCCCTGTGCGGCGCTGCCACGCTGAAGGAGAGAGCCTGCAGCAATCAAGAAGAAAGGTCAGCGATTCACTACCTCTGGCTGTGTGTGCACGGAGCTCCGGCTTCTGCTCTTAGCTGCTATCCCGGCAGAGAAGGAGAGACGGGGGAGGTGCCGGGATAGTGCAGAGCTGTGAGCAGGAGACTGAAGACTTCAGCAGAGAGCTGCACATGGACATCAGCCGCCCCTGCATCACAGAGGAGATTGTGTGTGTGTGATGTGTGTGATGGCTGCGTGTGTGTGTGTGTGATGGCTGGGTGTGTGTGTGTGATGGCTGTGTGTGTGTGATGGCTGCGTGTGTGTGTGTGTGATGGCTGCGTGTGTGTGATGGCTGCGTGTGTGTGTGTGATGGCTGTGTGTGTGTGATGGCTGCGTGTGTGTGTGTGTGATGGCTGCGTGTGTGTGTGTGATGGCTGCGTGTGTGTGTGATGGCTGCGTGTGTGTGTGTGATGGCTGCGTGTGTGTGTGTGATGGCTGCGTGTGTGTGTGATGGCTGCATGTGTGATGGCTGCGCGTGTGTGTGTGTGTGTGATGGCTGCGTGTGTGTGTGTGATGGCTGTGTGTGTGATGGCTGCGTGTGTGTGTGATGGCTGCGTGTGTGTGTGTGATGGCTGCGTGTGTGTGATGGCTGCGTGTGTGTGATGGCTGCGTGTGTGTGATGGCTGCGTGTGTGTGATGGCTGCGTGTGTGTGTGATGGCTGTGTGTGTGTGATGGCTGCGTGTGTGTGATGGCTGTGTGTGTGTGATGGCTGTGTGTGTGTGATGGCTGTGTGTGTGTGATGGCTGTGTGTGTGTGATGGCTGTGTGTGTGTGATGGCTGCGTGTGTGTGATGGCTGCGTGTGTGTGTGATGGCTGCGTGTGTGTGTGTGTGTGATGGCTGCGTGTGTGATGTCTGCGTGTGTGTGATGGCTGCATGTGTGTGTGATGGCTGCGTGTGTGTGTGTGTGTGATGGCTGCGTGTGTGTGTGTGATGGCTGCGTGTGTGTGTGTGTGATGGCTGCGTGTGTGTGTGTGTGATGGCTGCGTGTGTGTGTGATGGCTGCGTGTGTGATGCATTTGTGTCAAAGCTGCATGTGTTTGTGAGCTGCGTGCGTGTGAGCTGCGTGCCTGTGTGTGAGCTGCGTGCCTGTATGTCATTATACAGTATGGAGCATCATGTGTGGTCATTATACAATATGGAGCATCATGTGCGGTCATTATACAGTATGGAGCATCATGTGCGGTCATTATACAGTATGGAGCATTATGTGTGGCCATTATACAGTATGGAGCATCATGTGCGGTCATTATACAGTATGGAGCATCATGTGCGGTCATTATACAATATGGAGCATCATGTGCGGTCATTGTACAGTATGGAGCATCATGTGCGGTCATTATACAGTATGGAGCATCATGTGCGGTCATTATACAGTATGGAGCATCATGTGTGGCCATTATACAGTATGGAGCATCATGTGCGGCCATTATACAGTATGGAGCATCATGTGTGGCCATTATACAGTATGGAGCATCATGTGCGGCCATTATACAGTATGGAGCATCATGTGCGGTCATTATACAGTCTGGAGCATCATGTGCGGTCATTATACAGTCTGGAGCATCATGTGCGGTCATTATACAGTCTGGAGCATCATGTGCGGTCATTATACAGTCTGGAGCATCATGTGCGGTCATTATACAGTCTGGAGCATCATGTGCGGTCATTATACAGTCTGGAGCATCATGTGCGGTCATTATACAGTATGGAGCATCATTTGCGGTCATACAGTATGGAGCATCATGTGCGGTCATTATACAGTATGGAGCATCATGTGCGGTCATTATACAGTATGGAGCATCATGTGGGGTCATTATACAGTATGGAGCATCATGTGCGGTCATTATACAGTCTGGAGCATCATGTGCGGTCATTATACAGTATGGAGCATCATTTGCGGTCATACAGTATGGAGCATCATGTGTGTTCATTATACAGTATGGAGCATCATGTGCGGCCATTATACAGTATGGAGCATCATGTGGGGTCATTATACAGTATGGAGCATCATGTGCGGTCATTATACAGTATGGAGCATCATGTGCGGTCATACAGTATGGAGCATCATGTGTGTTCATTATACAGTATGGAGCATCATGTGTGGCCATTATACAGTATGGAGCGTCATGTGTGTTCATTATACAGTATGGAGCATCATGTGTGGCCATTATACAGTATGGGGCACTGTGTGGCCATATTTTTTTGTTTATAATTATTGTATATGAAACAGTGTGATCGGCAGTGCTAAATGGGTGTGGTTGGGATGTGGATATGGGTGTGACTAATTATGAATGGGTGTGGTCAGAGGCGTGGCCTAAAATTTGCCGCGGCGCGCAAAGCGCGCCGCAAACTTTGTCCCTCTTTCCCATCTTCAAAAGTTGGGAGGTATGACTCACCTCCGCTCCGCGCTGGATGAACAGCGAGAATGAACAGCCAGGATGAGGCAGCTCGGCCACTCCCACACTGATAGCAGGGGCGCCGCGCTCTCGGCTGAGCACGGGCGCTCCCTGAGACAGTGATCAAAGAGCTAAGCACACACACTATCACTGTCAGACTAGGCTGCCTGGCTGTTGCCAATTTCAATGCTGGACAGGACAGGCTGCAGTCTAGTCTGACAGTGGTAGCAGTATAGCAAAAATGCCCACCCCCTGCCTATGGATTAGTCCTTCCCTTCCCAGCAGCCCCATTTAGCAGTCTGAGCGCGCTCAGACTCAGAGGGCAGAGGGCACTGACACACTGAACAGGTGAGGGGGTCTGAGGGATGGGATGGGTTGGGCTAGCCTTTTTTTTTGGATGGGGACCCCCACACCTGCCCCCCCCCCAACCACCCTTGGGGCATGCTGATTTGGCATGCCCCACAGCATGAAACCCGGGAGGGGGCCCAGCTGACTTACCTCATCTTTGGCAGTCTGGTGGCATCCTCACCCAGGCGAGAAGTGTTGGAAAGAGTTATGGCAGTAACTGTATACCTGGCAACCAATAATTTAGCTTTTCGAGGATCGTCAAATACATTGTTTACACCAAATAATGGACATTTCCTTGGGCTTATAGAGCTTCTTGGAAAATTTGAACCAGTAATGAGAGATCATTTAAAACGAATTACTTCCCAGGAAATCCATACACATTACTGTGGAAATTTAATTCAAAATGAAATTATCTGCTTGATGGCCTCTCAGGTGAAGAAATGTATTCTAGAAAAAGCCAAAAGATCTAAGTATTTTTCAATAATGTTGGACTGCACACAAGATGCAGGTCACACTGAACAGTTGTCATACACCTTAAGATTTGTTGATATAGATGATGATCACGTAGCAATAAAGGAACATTTTATTGGCTATCGTCCTGCTACTGATACATCTGGGGAAAGTCTCGCCAATCTCCTTTTAGAAGAGATTAGTAAATGTGACCTGGAATTAGAAAATGAACTGGCAGAAAAGCTGAATTATTCGGAAGCTATTAATGCTTTTGCAGCGGCTAAATCTAGAAGAGTCAGTTTCTCATAAATCTGCAACCTACAATTTTTAGGATCTGTTTCCAAAATAATTAATAGATATTATTTACCTACAACTTTGTTCTCACCGTTAATAATTAGCATACTTGTCCCTTTTCCCCAAGTTCTATATAAGTTAAAGGCAAATTATAATTTATTAAAAAAAGGGAAGATACAAGCCTGCTCTCTATTTATTACTCAAGCCCACAAAAATAATGTTTATTATTTTCGGTGCCGGGGGGGGGGGGGGGGGGAGAAATTTCCTACTCTCGCCCTGTGTCATTTTTGGGCTAGAAACTGCCCTGCTCGTACGCAACAACTGGACGTCTGAATGAGGCCTTAGACTGATGGGAGGAGGAGCATGGTGATTTATGGAAGCCATCATAGATTGCCATGACAGTCGAGGGTCTGCTGAAGCCCCCTTGCCAGCCATGACAGTATTGTTATGAAAGTCAGACTGTGGCTGGTGATCATAGGAGACCGGGATTATTCTTATATACAGCAGTGCTGCACATACTACCCTTAGGGGACTGCAAAATAAGGTAGAAAAATGTTTAATATATATATATATATATATATATATATATATATATATATATATATACTCAAATCACCTCCTCCCTTATTAAAAAAAAATAAGGAAATTCTAAAATATTAAAAAACACATAATTACAGTCTATCAAAATATAACTTAAATTAAATCGATCAGTAAACGGCGCAGTGAGAAAGAGAATCATAATGCCAGAATTGTTTTTTTTTGTCCGCTGCCTCGGACGGCGAGGAGAATGGCAGGATTTATGCCAAGTCTCATGACATCGCCATCCAGATACCCAGACGACACACTGCTGACGTTTGAGCGAATTTGCATCTGACTTTGCCTCTGCTGGCAGCATTCACACTTCCACACCAGATGGTTCTAGATTTAGACTCTCTGCTCTCATTTGGGGCATACATAATACAGAGCCGGTGTCAGAATACGGGGAAAGTGCTGCGGTATTGGAAATCTCATTCCCGCAGCCGGCTCATATTAATATTTTTCCAACTATTTGAAATTCCGCAGCTCTACGGAAACACAAACAGTAAACATCGTTGCACATGCGAGTCACATCGCTCATGTATTATTCTCCCGCAAATTACCATCGATAATACTAATATTCTGTGTATTCCTGCCGAAAATCATCGGAGAACAGTCGTAGAACCATGAAAGACGTCCATGCATTATACAAATGTAATTATCCGGGCCGTAGTGTTAGGCTACGTTCACATTTGCGTTGTGCGCCGCAGCGTCGTCGCCGCACCAAAACGCATGCGTCGTGCGGCCCTATCTTTAACATTGGGGCCGCATGGCGCCGCATGTACATGCGTTGTCATGCGTTTTGGTGCGTCGTACGCCGCATGCGGCGTTAGGGCGCACCTGTCAGGGCGCGGCAAACGCAACATGTTGCATTTTTTTTGCGGCGCCGACTTTTTAAAAAACGCATGCGTCGTGTTTGCGTCGCTTTTGCGTCGTCGATGCGCCTTTTTTCCCATTGATTTGCATTGACAACGCAGACGACGCAAGTACTTGCGTCGTGGTGCGTTGTACGACGCATGCGTTTTCCAAAAAAATTGCAAAAATTGTCTAGACTTTGGGGGGGCGCATGCGGCGCAAAACGCTGCGTTTTTTGTTCATAACGCAACTGCGTTTTTGTTTGCGTTGTGCGTTGCGGCGCCGACGCTGCGGCGCACAACGCAAATGTGAACGTAGCCTTAGCAGCTTCTGCTTTATATTGGTTTTTATGAGGATTAGATACTTTTCCGGACGGTGTATTGATCTTCGCCGAATGTTACGTCTCTGCATAAAACGATGCTCACTTTAAAAATAAATGTTTTATCCGAATGTTCTCAGAAGAAGCGGAAAGAAAATCACCATCAGAAAGGACAAAGAGAGGAAGAGAAGAATTCATCATTGAACAGAAAGTCTACTGTTATTCAAAACAAGTTTGATGACGGCCATAATGGAAGCGCCTGTGATTGTAGATGTAATGTGTTTATATATATAATGTAACAGCAGGGTGTGAATATATTGTATGAATCTATCGATAAATAGATATTGTGTGTGTATATATGGACAGATAGATACATTTATCCACACACATATGTAGCTTTCTCTTTCTTTTTAGCAGTTTATTACTTAATAAGCTCATGTTTAGTGTTGAGCATTCCGATACCGCAAGTATCGGGTATCGGCCGATACTTGCGGGTATCGGAATTCCAATACCGAGATCCGATACTTTTGTGGTATCGGGTATCGGTATCGAAACAACATTAATGTGTAAAATAAAGAATTAAAATAAAAAATATTGCTATACTCACCTCTCCGACGCAGCCTGGACCTCACCGAGGGAACCGGCAGCGTTCTTTGCTTAAAATGCGCGCGTTTACTTCCTTCCGTGACGTCACGGCTTCTGATTGGCCGCGTGCCGCCCATGTGGCAGCGACGCGACCAATCACAGCAAGCCGTGACGTAATTTCAGGTCCTGAATGCCTAATTCTGCATTCAGGACCTGAAATTACGTCACGACTTGCTGTGATTGGTCGCGTCGCGGTCACATGGGCGGCACGCAACCAATCACAAGCCATGACGTAATTTTAAAATGCGCGCGTTTCCTGCCTCCCGTGACGTCACGGCTTGTGATTGGTCGCGTCGCCCATGTGACCGCGACGCGACCAATCACAACCCGGAACGTAATTTTAAAATCCTGAATGCCTAGAATTAGGCATTGAGGACCTGAAAATTACGTCACGGCTTGCTGTGATTGGTCGCGTCGCGGCCACATGGGCGGCACGCGACCAATCAGAAGCCGTGACGTCACGGAAGGAAGTAAACGCGCGCATTTTAAGCAAAGAACGCTGCCGGTTCCCTCGGTGAGGTCCAGGCTGCGTCGGAGAGGTGAGTATAGCAATATTTTTTATTTTAATTCTTTATTTTACACATTGATATGGATCCCAGGGCCTGAAGGAGAGTTTCCTCTCCTTCAGACCCTGGGAACCATCAGGGATACCGTCCAATACTTGAGTCCCATTGACTTGTATTGGTATCGGGTATCGGTATCGGATTAGATCCGATACTTTGCCGGTATCGGCCGATACTTTCCGATACCGATACTTTCAAGTATCGGACGGTATCGCTCAACACTACTCATGTTATGTATCTAACTATAGATCGGAATCTACGACTCCTACTTTTTTTTTGTTTGGAGTGGTGACACTAATCTAGGTTCACTGCACTTAGCATGATTCTTACCAGCCTCCATCTTCATCTGTTATTGGTGCTACTCCTGTCATCTAGGCTCCAGTGTTTTCTGCACAATCTGAAAGTCACAATTCAGTGTAAGTTTGTGAAGGCAAGAAAGAAGCCAGAACGAGGCTTTCATAGACTTGCACTGCGAGCTTGTGAATGTTACTTTTGACTTCTGGTCAGTCAGAAGTTGAGGTCACAAAATGGTAGCACGGGATCAGAGCGGTGACGGGAAGAGTTGAAGACGGGGATGGTAATGAGATGACTCTGCTGAATCTGCCCTGTAATGATAGTTAGACAACTCTTCTGATCCTGCCCACTAATGATAATGAGATGACTCTGCTGACCATGCCCTCTAATGATAATGAGAAGACTCTGCTGATCCTGCCCTCTAATGATAATGAGAAGATTCTGCTGACCCTTCCCTCTCATGATAATGAGATGACTCTGCTGACCATGCCCTCTAATGATAATGAGAAGATTCTGCTGACCCTTCCCTCTAATGATAATGAGAAGACTCCGCTGACTCTTCCCTCTAATAATAATGAGATGACTAGCTGACCCTGCCCTCTTATAATAATGAGATGACCCTCATGACCCTGCCCTCTAATGATAATGAGATGACTCTACTAACCATGCCCTGTAATGATAATGAGATAATTCTGCTGACCCTGCCCACTAATGATAATGAGATGACTCTGCTGACCATGCCCTCTAATGATAATGAGAAGACTCTGCTGATCCTGCCCTCTAATGATAATGAGAAGATTCTGCTGACCCTTCCCTCTCATGATAATGAGAAGACTCTGCTGACCCTTCCCTCTAATAATAATGAGAAGACTCCGCTGACTCTTCCCTCTAATAATAATGAGATGACTAGCTGACCCTGCCCTCATAATAATGAGATGACCCTCATGACCCTGCCATCTAATGATAATGAGATGACTCTACTGACCATGCCTTGTAATGATAATGAGATTATTCTGCTGACCCTGTCCTCTAATCATAATGAGAAGACTCTGCTGACCCTGCCCTCTAATGATAATGAGAAGACTCTGCTGACCCTACCCTCTAATGATAATAAGATGATTCTGCTGACTTTGCTTGTAATGATAATGAGATGACTCTGCTGACCATGCCCTGTAATGATATTGAGATGACTCTGCTGACCCTGCCCTCTAATCATAATGAGAAGACTCTGCTGACCCTGCCCTCTAATGATAATGAGAAGACTCCGCTGACTCTTCCCTCTAATAATAATGAGATGACTCTGCTGACCCTGTCTTGTAATAATACAGTAATGGGATGACTCTCCTGGCTTCACCTTCTAATGATAAATAGATGACTTTGCTGACATTGCCCTCTAATGATGATAAGATGACTCTACTTACCCTACACTCTAATGATAATGAGATAGCTCTGCTGATTGTGTCCCACTCTACTTGGCAAAGCTAAAAAAGAGTCTACTAAAAAATCAAAAGTCACCTTGTTGTTTTTTAGATGGATAATCACATGAAAACATAGAAATACTGAAAAAATGATTATACAAAATAAACAAATACCCTGTAGTAAATAATAGAGGTTAGGACCTGCTTATTTTTGTATTTTATCTCTGGTTTTGTTGGTTTTAGTAGCCAGTGTAAACATGCGCCTACACGCTGCATGCACACCAACTTATATTACAGTTCACTTCTTCAGGATTTTGTTTAATTTGTTTAGCTCTGTGCAAATAATGGTGTGGACTGCCTTTTCCTTGAGCTGGATATTACATTCATGTAGTTCCTCATGGCTTGGTGTCCACTAGCCGGGTATTCATCCTACTCAGCCCTTATTCACAACACATCGCTTTACGTATCGTAAGATTTCAATACTAGCAGTTAGGACCATCCCAGATAGGGTCGCCTTGAAGTAGTGGGATGGCTTTATCATTTTTTTTTATCAAAATGATGTTAGCTAAACACCCTCTATTATTTTCATGTCCTAGTGGTATTTATTTATTTACTGCAGGGTATTTGTTTATTATGTTCTATTTTAGGTTTTGTCAGGATCAGTAATGTAATGTGTGTACACAGTGACTGCACCAGCAGAATAGTGAGTGCAGCTCTGGAGTATAATACAGGAGGTAACTCAGGATCAGTAATGTAATCTATGTACACAGTGACTGCACCAGCAGAATAGTGAGTGCAGCTCTGGAGTATAGTACAGGATGTAACTCAGGATCAGTAATGTAATGTATGTACACAGTGACTGCACCAGTAGAATAATGAGTGCAGCTCTGGAGTATAGTACAGGATGTAACTCAGGACCAGTAATGTAATGTATGTACACAGTGACTGCACCAGCAGAATAGTGAGTGCAGCTCTGGAGTATAATACAGGATGTAACTCAGGATCAGTAATGTAATGTATGTACACAGTGACTGCACCAGCAGAATAATGAGTGCAGCTCTGGAGTATAATACAGGATGTAACTCAGGATCAGTAATGTAATGTATGTACACAGTGACTGCACCAGCAGAATAGTGAGTGCAGCTCTGGAGTATAATACAGGATGTAACTCAGGATCAGTAATGTAATGTATGTACACAGTGACTACGCCAGCAGAATAGTGAGTGCAGCTCTGGAGTATAATACAGGATGTAACTCAAGATCAGTAATGTAATGTATGTACACAGTGACTGCACCAGCAGAATAGTGAGCGCAGCTCTGGGGTATAATACAGGATGTAACTCAGGATCAGTAATGTAATGTATGTACATGCAGCGCCCCAGAGTCCTGGTCGTTGCAGTACTGTGGCTCCGCCACTAAGGGGAGCCACGGTGCGTTCGATGGCACTGAAGGAGTTCCTCCAATCAGGTATCACAGACACCAATATGTTTCACAGCTGGGCCTCCGGGGGGAGCTAAGGGTGCTATTCATTAGGCCACTCCCCACCATAGTGGGTAAACTGGGGGTCAGGCAGGAAGTTAGGAGAGAAAGCTGACTGGATCGAACGAAGCAACACCTAGTGAGAGAGGGTGTTGTGGAGGAAGAGACAGTAGAGTCTCTGCCAGGGGTGGGATCCTGGCAGAGGCTTGGCATTGAAAGAACGTAACGGGACCGTGCCTGCTCAGAATAGCAGCGGTGCCCTAAGAAAGGATTAGAAGCGAGATAGATTGTGCTGAGTGAGAAACGAAATCGAGCAGAAGGAGAATACCAGCAGGGGTTTTGTTGAAAGAGGCAGCACCTTGCTGAGGCGCATTACCGGTGGCCGGAACGCCGAGGGAGTGGAATAATATACAGCTTTAAGCCATACTCCAAATAGCGGCAGGACAGTCAGTCTCAGGCGGGCTGTCTACCACATATCACCTATGAAGTCTTGGGGGGCAATTGCGGGAGAGGGGCGTCTCTAGGGTCCCGGAAGAACTCCAGGCCTACCTGACAAACGGGTGCCGTTCTTACTGTAACATCAGGAAGGGACGGAAGATTAGCAGAAGATCAGTTAATCGAGTTGTGAGGGAACTTAAGAAACAGACACAACAGTTGTGGGGTACTTTCCGTAAGCACAGCAGGGAAGGACTACAACACAAAGCGCTAAGAAGGAAGGCACTGATTTCCACCTGTGAGGAGAACTCTGGAGGTGCCATTGGACCGGCCGGACTTGCGCAGCCTGGTGGACCGGATTCTGGACTGAGGACCGAGAGATCTCCAGTAAAGAGGTAAAGAGACTGCAACCTGGTGTCCTCGTTATTTACCGCAACCTGCACCCCACAACTGCACCGCTATACCACCGTTAACAGCACCTATTTGCAACGGACGTCCCCCACTGACAGGGCCACGGACCGGGTCTAGCCACCATGACAACCCCAGGACTGAGATCCAGAGGCCCGGCTCCGGGTACCCGTCGGCCCTGCGGCGGTGTGGGGGCGCTGCATACACAGTGACTGCACCAGCAGAATAGTGAGTGCAGCTCTGGAGTATAATACAGGATGTAACTCAGGATCAGTAATGTAATGTATGTACACAGTGACTGCACCAGCAGAATAGTGAGTGCTAGGGTTGAGCGAAACGGGTCGATCATTTTCAAAAGTCGCCGACTTTTGGCTAAGTCGGCGTCTCATGAAACCCGATCCGACCCCTGTGCTTGTCGGCCATGCGGTACGCGACTTTCGCGCCAAAGTCGCGTTTCAATGACGCGAAAAGCGCCATTTCTCAGCCAATGAAGGTGAACGCAGAGTGTGGGCAGCGTGATGACATAGATCCTGGTCCCCACCATCTTAGAGAAGGGCATTGCAGTGATTGGCTTGCTGTCTGCGGCGTCACAGGGGCTATAAAGGGGCGTTCCCGCCGACCGCCATCTCACTGCTGCTGATCTGAGCTTAGGGACAGGTTGCTGCCGCTTCGTCAGAAGCAGGGAGAGCGTTAGGCAGGGTCCACTAACCACCAAACCGCTTGTGCTGCAGCGATTTCCACTGTCCAACACCACCTTCGGTGTGCAGGAACAGTGGAAGCTATTTTTTTTTTTTTTCCTCAGCGCTGTAGCTCATTGGGCTGCCCTAGAAGGCTCCGTGATAGCTGTATTGCTGTGTGTACGCCACTGTGCAAACCAACTGCTTTTTTCAAAGCACATATCCTCTTGTAACTTCCTTTCTGCACAGCTATCTTTTTTGTTTGTCCACACTTTTTATTTAATTTGTGCATCAGTCCACTCCTATTGCTGCCTGCCATACCTGGCTTACATTACTGCAGGGAGATAGTAATTGTAGGACAGTCCCTGTTTTTTTTTTGTTTTTTTTGTGGGAGATTAAGATTGGCATTTCTGCTACAGTGTCATCCCTGTGTGTGCCATCTCTCACTGAGTGGGCCATAGAAAGCCTATTTATTTTTTCCGTGATTTGTGTTCTAAATTCTACCTCAACACAAAAACACTACATCAATCAGTGGGAGAAAAATATTGGCCTCAGTCAGGGCTTGTGTGCCACTGCTGTGTGTGCTATCTCTCATTCAGTGGGCTATAGCAAGCCTATTTTTTTTTTTTTTTTTTTTAATATTATTTGGTTTCTAAAGTCTCCCTGAAAAAAAAAAAAAAACCTAAAAAAACAGTGGGAGAGTAATATTGCCCTTTCAGCTTGTGTGCCAGGCTTGACTCCTGGGTGTGCCACCTCTCTCTCTCATTCAGTGGGCCATAGAAAGCCTATTTATTTATTTTTTTAAATATTATTGGGTTTCTAAAGTCTCCCTTAAAAAACAAAAAATACATAAAAAAACAGTGGGAGAGTAATATTGCCCTTTCAGCTTGTGTGCCAGTCTTGACTCCTGGGTGTGCCACCTCTCTCTCTCATTCAGTGGGCCATAGAAAGGCTATTTTTTTTTTGGTTTTTTTAATATTATTTGGTTTCTAAAGTCTCCCTGAAAAAAAAAAAAAAAGACATAAAAAAACAGTGGGAGAGTAATATTGCCCTTTCAGCTTGTGTGCCAGTCTTGACTCCTGGGTGTGCCACCTCTCTCCCTTTCATTCAGTGGGCCATAGAAAGCCTATTTATTTTTTCCGTGATTTGTGTTCTAAATTCTACCTCAACACAAAAACACTACATCAATCAGTGGGAGAAAAATATTGGCCTCAGTCAGGGCTTGTGTGCCACTGCTGTGTGTGCTATCTCTCATTCAGTGGGCTATAGAAAGCCTATTTATTTATTTATTTTTTTTCTTATTATTTGGTTTCTAAAGTCTCCCTGAAAAAAAAAAATACATAAATTAGGTGGGAGATTAATATTGACATTAGTGCTTGAGTGACAGTCCTGCGTGTGTGTCATCTCTGTGATTTTGTGCCACAGAAAACAGAGTGTGTAACATTGTGCCTGATTTTCCTTGTGGTCTCACCAACCTGTTAAGGGATATTGAAATCATACTGAAGTTATAGCTCACCGTGTAAGTTGTTTGACAGCAACAAATAAAGTTACTTTGGTTAAGATTTTAAAACAATGAGGAAGTCTGGTGCAAGAGGTCGTCGTGGGCGTTCATTGTCAGCTGGTAATGATGGTAGTGGTAGTGGAGCATCAGGTGGTCGTGGGGATAAAAATATTCCACCTAAGTCTGGAGCTGTGGAGCCAGTTTCGTCGTCAGGCTACACAAGGCCTCGAACGCTCTCTTTTCTGGGAGTAGGAAAACCGCTTTTAAAGGCGGAGCAGCAACAGCAAGTTTTGGCTTACATTGCAGACTCAGCCTCTAGCTCTTTTGCCTCCTCTTCCGAAACTGGTAAATGTAAAAGCAGCGCGTCGCTTGTGGATGTTCACGGTCAGGGACAAGTCGCTTCCTTGTCCTCCTCAGCAAAAACTACAACAAGAGAGAAGGATGCAGCAGGCGACACAACGGGTCACTCCATGGAGCTCTTTACACATACCGTCCCTGGCTTAGAAAGTGAAACATTTAACAGGCCATGCCCATTACAAGTATATTCTGACATGGAGTGCACTGATGCACAGCCACAGCCAGAGTACTATGCTGCTCCTTTGACTCAGACCACCACATTGCCCTCTCAGGGTACAGATCCACAATCAGACCCTGATGAGACTATGTTGCCCCGCCACGAACGCTATACCACCGACCGACACAGTGACACAGACGAAGTTGCACACGAGCTCGAAGAGGAGGTAATAGATGACCCAGTTATTGACCCCGATTGGCAGCCATTGGGGGAACAGGGTGCAGGCGGCAGTAGTTCAGAAGCGGAGGTGGAGGAGGGGCCGCAGCAGGCATCAACATCGCAACAGGTTCCATCTGCCGGGCCCGTATCTGGCCCAAAACGCGTGTCAAAGCCAAAACCTGTTGGAGCACAGCGTTGCCATCCGGTTAAAGCTCAGTCTGCAATCCCTGAAAAGGGATCCGAGTCTAGGAAGAGTGCAGTCTGGCATTTTTTTAAACAACATCCAACTGATCAGCGCAAAGTCATCTGTCAAAAATGTTCAACTAGCTTAAGCAGAGGTCAGAATCTGAAAAGTCTAAATACTAGTTGCATGCATAGACACTTAACCACCATGCATTTTCAAGCCTGGACTAACTACCAAACGTCCCTCAAGGTTGTAGCACCCTCGGCCAATGAAGCTAGTCAGCAACGCAACATCCCTTCCGTCACTGTAAGGCCACCATTTTCCGCACCACCGGCAGTATCTGTGCAGGTTTCTTTGCCAGCCAAAAGCAGTCAGGGTCAGGGAATCACCAGTTTTGTAGGAGGAAATATTGCATCTAGGGCACCGGCGGAAACAATACCGTCTCCAACCGTCTCTCAGTCTGCCATGTACACCGGCACACCCGAAAGTTCCACGATCTCCAGCTCTCCAGTCCAGCTCACCCTACATGAGACTCTGGTTAGAAAAAGGAAGTACTTATCCTCGCATCCGCGTACACAGGGTTTTAACGCCCACATAGCTAGACTAATCTCGTTAGAGATGATGCCCTACCGGTTAGTTGAAAGCGAAGCTTTCAAAGCCCTGATGGAGTACGCTGAACCACGATACGAGCTACCCAGTCGACACTTTTTTTCCAGAAAAGCCATCCCAGCCCTGCACCAGCATGTTAAACAGCGCATCGTCCATGCACTCAGGCAATCTGTGAGTACAAAGGTGCACCTGACTACAGATGCATGGACCAGTAGGCATGGCCAGGGACGTTATGTGTCCATCACGGCACACTGGGTGAATGTGGTGGATGCAGGGTCCACAGGCGACATCAATTTAGGGACAGTTGTGCCTAGCCCACGGTCTAGGAAACAGTTGGCTGTAGGCGTTCGCACCCCCTCCTCCTCCTCCTCCTCGTCCTCCTGCAGAAGCTACAGCTCTTCCACAGAACGCAGTCTGCCAACCACTCCATCGGCAGATGACACTGTTGCACACCAGTTGTCCCATTATGGGCCAGCTACTGCCAAGCGTCAGCAGGCTGTATTGGCTATGAAGTGCTTGGGCGACAACAGACACACCGCGGAAGTTCTGTCCGAGTTCTTGCAACAAGAAACACAGTCGTGGCTGGGCACAGTAGATCTTGAGGCAGGCAAGGTAGTGAGTGATAACGGAAGGAATTTCATGGCTGCCATCTCCCTTTCCCAACTGAAACACATTCCTTGCCTGGCTCACACCTTAAACCTGGTGGTGCAGTGCTTATTGAAAACTTATCCTGGGTTCTCCGACCTGCTCCTCAAAGTGCGTGCACTTTGCTCACATATCCGACGTTCGCCTGTACACGCCAGCCGTATGCAGACCTATCAGCGGTCTTTGAACCTTCCCCAGCATCGCCTAATCATAGACGTTGCAACAAGGTGGAACTCAACACTGCACATGCTTCAGAGACTGTGCGAACAGAGGCGTGCTGTTATTTATTTGTGGGAGGATACACGGGCAGGCAGTAGGATGGCAGACATGGAGTTGTCAGGTGTGCAGTGGTCTAAGATACAAGACATGTGTCAAGTCCTTCAGTGTTTTGAGGAATGCACACGGCTGGTTAGTGCAGACAACGCCGTAATAAGCATGAGCATCCCCCTAATGCGTCTGCTGATGCAAAGTTTGACGCACATAAAGGAGCAGGCGTCTGCACCAGAGGAAGAGGAAAGCCTTGATGACAGTCAGCCATTGTCTGGTCAGGGCAGTGTACAGGACGAGGTAGCGGGCGAAGAGGAGGTGGAGGACGAGGAGGATGATGGGGATGAGTATATTTTTAATGCCGAACCTTTCCCGGGGGCACAGGAAATTGGTTGCGTGTCACGGCCGGGTTCTGGTTTTTTGAGGGACACAAGTGACGTAGATTTGCCTGCAACTGCCCCTCAACCAATCACAACCGGAGATTTGACAACTGGAACTTTGGCCCACATGGCGGATTATGCCTTACGTATCCTAAAAAGGGACACACGCATTACGAAAATGATGAACGATGACGATTACTGGTTGGCCTGCCTCCTTGATCCACGCTATAAAGGCAAATTGCAAAATATTATGCCACATGAGAACTTGGAACTAATATTAGCAACCAAACAATCAACTCTTGTTGACCGTTTGCTTCAGGCATTCCCAGCACACAGCGCACGTGATCGTTCTCACACGAGCTCCAGGGGGCAGCAGACTAGGAGTGTTAGGGGTGCACACATCAGAAGTGGCGTTGGACAGAGGGGTTTTCTGACCAGGTTGTGGAGTGATTTTGCTATGACCGCAGACAGGACAGGTACTGCTGCATCAATTGAAAGTGACAGGAGACAACATTTGTCCAGTATGGTTACTAACTATTTTTCATCCCTTATCGATGTTCTCCCTCAACCGTCATTCCCATTTGATTACTGGGCCTCCAAATTAGACACCTGGCCAGAATTGGCAGAATATGCATTGCAGGAGCTTGCTTGCCCGGCAGCAAGTGTCCTATCAGAAAGAGTATTCAGTGCTGCAGGTTCAATATTAACCGAAAAAAGGACTCGTCTGGCTACCCAAAATGTTGACGATCTAACATTCATTAAAATGAACCACAACTGGATTTCGAAATCTTTTGCCCCACCTTGCCCGGCCGACACCTAGCTTTCCTATGAAAAGCTCTTGCCTGTGAATTACTTTTCTAATGTCTAATTTGCTGCAGCTGATTGTACAGCATACGACATGTTTACACCTCCCTAAATGGCAAAACTCCCCACACGGGGCCGTGGTATCGCGACTTGGCGCAAGCACCCGTGAGACTGCTGTTTGTCTGAAGAGGTGGGTGTGCTCGCTTTTGGTTGACGGCATTGCTACTGGGTCCCTCATAGTACAATGTAGTGTCTCTGGCGGTGGTGGTGCGCACCCAACGTCAGACACACCGTTGTAACATGAGGGGCCCTGGGGCGGTCCCGCCGGCCTCAAGAGAGTTCCCCCCTACCCCAGCTCAAAATGTGCTCTACCACGTCCAAAATTATGTCGCACAGCTCCACCAATCTTTAGTCTATTCGCTGACATCATTCAATGTCTGGCACTGACAATACAAATTTGTAGACATCTATGATGCAACTTAAAGTAGTCTGTGTCTGTGTCCTATATTGGCACCATTAAATAGTTACTGCCAAATTACTATGTCAGAAACTCAGCAGATGAGCCCACCCCTGTACCTAAGTATGCCACCTTTTTTTTTGTTGTGGTTGTTTTGCGAGACATTAACATCTATTTATATTTTGGGAGTACTGGGACAGACACTCCTTGCACTACTCCTCCACTCACCACCAAGCTGCCTGTGTATCCATGTAACCGCTGTAAAGCTGCCATGAGCCTATTGTTTGTTATTTTAGGCCTTTGATAGCCTGTCTGCGGTCCCTACTTTAAATACTCCTCCACTGACCACCAAGCTGCCTGCCCGTGTATCCATGTAACCGCTGTAAAACTGCCATAAGCCTATTGTTTGTTATTTTAGGCCTTTGATAGCCTGTCTGCGGTCCCTACTTTAAATACTCCTCCACTCACCACCAAGCTGCCTGCCCGTGTATCCATGTAACCGCTGTAAAACTGCCATGAGCCTATTGTTTGTTATTTTAGGCCTTTGAAGCCTGTCTGCGGTCCCTCCTTCCACTAGTCCTCCACTGACCAGACCACTGCTGCCCGTGTACCCCTGGAACCAATTATAAAGTGCCTACAGCCAGCCCATTTTCTTATGTTAGGCCTTTGAAGCCTGTCTGCGGTCCCTACTTTAAATACTCCTCCACTGACCACCAAGCTGCCTGCCCGTGTATCCATGTAACCGCTGTAAAACTGCCATGAGCCTATTGTTTGTTATTTTAGACCTTTGATAGCCTGTCTGCGGCCCCTACTTGCAATACTCCTCCACTGACCACAATGCTGCCTGGAGTGCCTGCCTGTGTATCCATGTAACCGATGTAAAACTGCCATGACTGCCTACTGTTTGTTATTTTAGGCCTTTGATAGCCTGTCTGCAGCCCCTACTTGCAATACTCCTCCACTGACCACACCAATGCTGCCCGTGTACCCCTGGAACCTATTTAAAAGTTCATAGAGCCTAGTTATATATTTTATTTACTATTAATAAGGCCATGATGGACTACGCTGTACCACGCTACAAGCTAACCAGTCGACACTTCTTTTGCGAGAAAAGCCATCCCAACCCTCCACCAGCATGTAGAAGACCGCATTGTCCATGCACTCTGGCAATCTGTGAGTACAAAGGTGCACCTGACAACAGACGCATGGACCTGTAGGCATGGCCACGGAAGATTACGTGTCCATTACGGCGCAATGGGTTAATGTGGTGGATGCATGGTCCACAGGGGACAGCCTACTAAGTCTGTCTGCAGTCCCTAATTCAAATTGTCCTCCACTGTCTAAATCGGAGCTTCCACCTTCTGGCTTTCGGCCTATAGTATCAGAAATTAAACTGCATTTGGCCTTCAACTTTGGTTAGGGCCTACTAACGGCTTCTGCCCCTCCCTGGTGTTGCCCTCAACTAAATAAAGCTGAGCTTCAACCTTCTGCTCCAAATTACCATTTTGAAAAATGCAATAGGCTTTTCCGGCCTACTAAAGGTGTCTGTCTGTGTGCCCCTGCCTGGTGTTGCCCTCAACTAAATAAAGCTGAGCTTCAACCTTCTGCTCCAAATTACCATTTTGAAAAATGCAATAGGCTTTTCCGGCCTACTAAAGGTGTCTGTCTGTGTGCCCCTGCCTGGTGTTGTCCTCAACTAAATAAAGCTGAGCTTCAACCTTCCGGCTCTCATTAAGTGGTTTTAAAAAAAAAAATGGTGGTTAGGGCCTACTAACGGCTTCTGCCCCTCCCTGGTGTTGCCCTCAACTAAATAAAGCTGAGCTTCAACCTTCTGCTCCAAATTACCATTTTAAAAAATGCAATAGGCTTTTCCGGCCTACTAAAGGTGTCTGCCCCTCCCTGGTGTTGTCCTCAACTGAACAAAGCTGAGCTTCCACATTCTGGCTTTCGCCCTATACTATCAGATATTAAACTGCATTTGGCCTACTAGTGTGGTTAGGCCCTTGAAACAGTGTCTGCTGCTCTTGGGTTTGCTACTCCACTGAACAAAGCAATGCCGCCTGTTTAGTCCTGTTACCAATTTTGAACTGCATTTAGCCTACTTTATTCTTTGGCCCTATATCTGTTTCCTCCTCATCCTGCCCATTGCCCAGCCACTGCTAAATGAGTCTGCTGGTACATTGACCTAGACCACTACATTCCCCTTGTACTCTACACAGCCAGAATCTTTCCCTGCTGAAAGTAAGGTTCCCCTTCCCGCATGTTATACCACCTTACACAGGGACAAAGAGGAAGGTGCAGATGAAAGTGCAGGTTCCTTCATCAGGTGGGGGGGCATACTCGTTGGCGACGTCACTGGCACAGGGCCCCTCAGAGTACGCAAAAGTGTCGCTGCTGGTGGGAGGCGCCCCCGCCATGCAAACACACCGCCGTACTTTGAGGGGCCCTGTGCCAGTGGCAATGCGAACGAGTGGGCCCCCCCCTGCTTGCTCAGGATCACAGCACTTGCAACTTTTAAATACTTACCTTTCCCTGCAACACCGCCGTGACGTAGTCCGCATTTCCTGGGCCCACGAAAAACTTGAGCCAGCCCTACTCCCCCCACAACTTTCCCCCAATTCCCTATGCCCAACTATTATTATACAGTTAATTAAGATTGGCAAGCTTCAGAAACAAGAATGGATGTTTTTGGCATTAAAATGGGCACTGTAGGTGTTTTCCTGGCCTCCACTCACTGCCGACTATGCTTCCCCATTGACTTGCATTGGGTTTCGTGTTTCGGTCGATCCCCAACTTTTAGCGATAATCGGCCGACTGCACTCGACTCGACTCTGGACAAAATCGGGTTTCCCAAAACCCTACTCGATCTTAAAAAAATGAAAGTCGCTCAACCCTAGTGAGTGCAGCTCTGGAGTATAACACAGGATGTAACTCAGGATCAGTAATGTAATGTATGTACACAGTGACTGCACCAGCAGAATAGTGAGTGCAGCTCTGGAGTATAATACAGGATGTAACTCCGGATCAGTAATGTATGTACACAGTGACTGCACCAGCTGAATAGTGAGTGCAGCTCTGGGGTATAATACAGGATGTAACTCCGGATCAGTAATGTAATGTATGTACACAGTGACTGCACCAGCAGAATAGTGAGCGCAGCTCTGGGGTATAATACAGGATGTAACTCAGGATCAGTAATGTAATGTATGTACACAGTGACTGCACCAGCAGAATAGTGAGCGCAGCTCTGGGGTATAATATAGGATGTAACTCAGGATCAGTAATGTAATGTATGTACACAGTGACTGCACCAGCAGAATAGTGAGTGCAGCTCTGGAGTATAATACAGGATGTAACTCAGGATCAGTAGTGTAATGTATGTACACAGTGACTGCACCAGCAGAATAGTGAGTGCAGCTCTGGAGTATAATACAGGATGTAACTCCGGATCAGTAATGTAATGTATGTACACAGTGACTGCACCAGCAGAATAGTGAGTGCAGCTCTGGAGTATAATACAGGAGGTAACTCAGGATCAGTAATGTAATGTATGTACACAGTGACTGCACCAGCAGAATAGTGAGTGCAGCTCTGGAGTATAATACAGGATGTAACTCCGGATCAGTAATGTAATGTATGTACACAGTGACTGCACCAGCAGAATAGTGAGTGCAGCTCTGGAGTATAATACAGGAGGTAACTCAGGATCAGTAATGTAATGTATGTAAACAGTGACTCCACCAGCAGAATAGTGAGTGCAGCTCTGGGGTATAATACTGGATGTAAGTAAGTAACAGGTGAACTGATACACAGCGGCTTAGTACAAATAGCTTCTACCTAGACACAGGTAAAGTGGGAGCCACAAGCTGCATCTTCTTTGCTTTTTCTTCAGAACTCCATCACTTGCAGCAAAGTAAACATGTGAGATTTCAGTGAGAGAATCTGGCAGACATCTTTCACTCCTCGATCTGCAGCGCTCACTCACCACACAGGTTTTGTTATATCTCTACGTTGTGAACATCAGCAGCTGGTAATTTGTCACACTGCAACGCCGGCTTTGGGATGACAATTCCGCCATCTCTGTGATAAATGCTCAAAGTGGGATTTAGTCAGGGGCTCATAATTTAATAAACCAATTTTTATTGATGGCCAATACGCCCAGGAAACATGCCACAATCTATCCCCCCGAACAAAAGAAGACATGATATATAAGGGAAGAAATGTCTCCTGATTTAGTAAATCACGATTGAAAGGAAGATGTCAAACTGCCGACTCATAATGAAGTCTGATTTCTGGATTTCATGGTTTTATGCTCGGTCAGGTCTGATTACAGATTCTGCAGCTTCTCTCTGATATAAAGTGCAGAACAGGGGTCCCAGCATATCTGCATGCCTATTGTCAAGGGAAGGCATAATTAAAGGGGCGTGCAGAAATTGCTCTAACTTTCTCCAGGGGTTGTGACTGGTGTTGCATCTCATACCCACAATGAAGGGTATATTGGATTTTTGTCACTCTTTAGTTATGTCACTTGTCGCCATTATTTACAGTTCCTGCATATGCTGCAGAATAAAACGGAAATAGGAAGAGTTATATACGCATAGTAAATACATTTATTATTTACTGTCTCATATATGTAGATGCTCGATTGATTTATATTGGCTATGTAATATATAAAATATGCACAGAATGAGAGAATGTTACCCCCAGAAGAAGCAGTGGTGAAACATGCATCAGACTTTATGTGCCTTATGGGGCATTTTGTTGTGATATGAAGGAGATAGTTAATATTGTATTATTATCTATTATTGTTTTATTATTTTAAACATCAATCATGTTAATATTCTGATAATTATATGGATATTACTAATTGATATCATACGCTGTGACACTTTAGGTTAGAAAAATTGCCAGATTTGGTATATAAATTAAGTAATGAAGTCTATAATCAACATCCCAGAATTAACATAGACTGTTAAATGTTTAACCCCTTAAGCCCCGAGGGTGGTTTGCACGTTAATGACCGGGCCAATTTTTACATTTTTGACCACTGTCCCTTTATGAGGTTATAACTCTGAAACGCTTCAACGGATCCCGGGGATTCTGACACTGTTTTCTCGAGACATATTGTACTTCATGATAGTGGTAAGTTCCTTTGATATTACCTGCGATTATTTGTGAAAAAAATGGAAATTTGGCAAAAATTTGGAAAATTTTGCAATTTTCCAACTTTGAATTTTTATGCCCTTAAATCACAGAGATGTGTCACACAAAATACTTCATAAGTAACATTCCCCACATGTCTACTTTACATCAGCACAATTTTGGAAAAACATTTTTTTTTTGTTAGGGAGTTATAAGGGTTAAAAGTTGACCAGCAATTTCTCGTTTTTACAACACCATTTTTATTTAGGAACCACATCACATTTGAAGTGATTTTGAGGGGTCTATATGATAGAAAATAACCAACTGTGACACCATTCTAAAAACTGCACCCCTCAAGGTGCTCAAAACCATATTCAAGAAGTTTATTAACCCTTCAGGTGTTTCACAGGAATTTTTGGAATGCTTAAAAAAAAATGAACATTTAATTTTTTTCACACAAAATTTACTTCAGATCTAATTTGTTTTATTTTACCAAGGGTAACAGGAGAAAATCGTTGTTGTACAATTTGTCTTGAGTACCCCGATACCCCATATGTGGGGGTAAACCACTGTTTGGCCACATGGCAGAGCTCGGAAGGGAAGGAGCGCCGTTTGGAATGCAGACTTAGATGGATTGGTCTGGAGGCGTCACGCTGCATTTGCAGAGCCCCTGATGTACCTAAACAGTAGAAACCCCCCACAAGTGACCCCATATTGGAAACTAGACCCCCCAAGGAACTTATCTAGATGTGTTGTGAGAACTTTGAACCCCCAAGTATTTCACTACAGTTTATAATGCAGAGCCGTGAAAATAAAAAATCATTTTTTTCCCACAAAAATGTTTTTTTATCCCCCCAAATTTTTATTTTCCCAAGGGTAGCAAGAGAAATTGGACCCCAGAAGTTGTGCAATTTGTCCTGAGTACGCTGATACCCCATGGGAGAGCTCGGAAGGGAAGGAGCACTGTTTTATTTTTTCAACGCAGAATTGGCTGAAATTGAGATCGGACGCCATGTCGCGTTTGGAGAGCCCTAATGTGCCTAACCAGTGGAAACCCCCAATTCTAACTGAAACCCTAACCCAAACACACCCCTAATCCCAACCACACCCCTAGCCCCAACCCTAACCACACCCCTAACTCCAACACACCCCTAGCCCTAATCCCAACCGTAACCCTAACCACACCCCTAACCCTGACACACCCCTAACACTAATCCCAACCATAAATGTAATCCAAACCCTAACCCCAACCCTAACCCTAGCCCCAACCCTAGCCCTAACCCTAGCCCCAACCCTAGCCCTAACTCTAACCCTAACCCCAACCCTAGCCCCAACCCTAACCCTAGCCCTAACTCTAGCCCTAACCCTAGCCCTGACCCTAACCCTAGCCCTAACCCTATCCCTAGCACTAACCCTAACTCTAGCCATAACCCTAATGGGAAAATGGAAATAAATACATTTAAAAAAAAATATATATTGTTCCCTAACTAAGGGGGTGATGAAGGGGGGTTTGATTTACTTTTATAGCATTTTTTTAGCTGATTTTTATGATTGGCAGCTGTCACACACTCAAAGACGCTTTTTATTGCAAAAAATATTTTTTGGCGTTACCACATTTTGAGAGCTATAATTTTTCCATATTTTGGCCCACAGAGTCACGTGAGGTCTTGTTTTTTGCGGGACAAGTTGATGTTTTTATTGGTAACATTTTCAGGCATGTGACATTTTTTGATTGCTTTTTATTCCGATTTTTTGAGACAGTATGACCAAAAACCAGCTATTCATGAATTTCTTTTGGAGGGAGGGGGGGCGTTTATACCGTTCCACGTTTGGTAAAATGGATAAAGCAGTTTTATTCTTCGGGTCAGTACGATTACAGCGATACCTCATTTATATCATTTTTTTATGTTTTGGCACTTTTATACGATAAAAACTTTTATAGAAAAAAGAATTATTTTTGCATCGCTTTATTCTGAGGACTATAACTTTTTTATTTTTTTGCTGATGATGCTGTATGGCGGCTCGTTTTTTGCGGGAGAAGATGACATTTTCAGCAGTATCATGGTTATTTATATCAGTCTTTTTGATCGCGTGTTATTCCACTTTTTGTTCGGCGGTATGATAATAAAGCGTTTTTTGCCTCGTTTTTTTTTATGGTGTTCACTGAAGGGGTTAACTAGTGGGACAATTTTATAGGTCGGGTCGTTACGGACACGGAGATACTAAATATGTGAACTTTTATTGTTTGTTTTTATATCTAGATAAAGGAATGTATCTATGGGAACAATATGTATTTTTTGCTTCTTTATTTAGGAATTTTTTTTTTTCACACATCTAAATATTTTTTTTTTACTTCATAACATTGCCCCGGGGGGGGGGGGGGGGGCATAATGTTATAAGACACTTTGCCCAGCACTATGTCAGATCAGCGATCTGACATGCAGGGCTGCAGGCTTACCAGCGCTTACTCTGAGCAGACGCTGGTAAGCCACCTCCCTGCAGGACCCGGATGCAGCCCCACGGCCATTTTGGATCCAGTGCCTGCAGGGAGGAGACGCTCGGTACAAGGTGAGCACATCGCCTTGCGATAGTCAGCTGACACCCGGCCGCGATCGGCCGCGCTCCCCCCCGTGAGCACGGCCGATCGCTATGACGTACTATCCCGTCCCTGGGAATTAAGTCCCAGGTCACCGTGACGGGATAGTACGTCATGTGGGATTAAGGGGTTAATAAAGACTTTTTCGATTTCTAACTTCAAGTGACTCTCAAAAGTTACAAGAGGAAACAGTCGATATCCAGAAATCTACAAAAAAGTAAGAGTTATGAAATCTGAGCAATAATGGAGTGTGTCAATGACAATTCATTCCCAGCACTGACAACCACGACTGCAGAATGATGTCAGAATGGACAGTGTTATTATTATGAAGTTTTCAATAATTTCCAGTTGTTTCTTATCATCCGCAAAAACCTTCAATGAAAGCTGATGAACAATAAAGGTGATTGTCAGGAAGCTGCAACCCTGACGTGTGTCCCGAGCATTAAGGAATGTTTATAGAAAGCAGGGAAGTGTTCCAAAAAGTGAAATGAGGCCGGTGTGGAGGGATTACAGGAATATCCAATGCAATCCAATGTAAGTCCAGATCTTTAAAGGTGACACTGCCCAGATATTAAAGTTACATTTCGTCTATGGACTTTGCTTTCTTATCAACATTTAATTTATGGACTTTGATTAAAATATGGACTTGGCAAGAAAAAGTACTGAACAATGATGGATACAATTATGGCCTGTACAATATCTACATGCCATAATGTATTTCAAAGGAGTGCTCATCTAAAGACTGTTTATGCTGGAAAAGTTTCAAACAGAATCAAGTGATAAGAACGAAGACACCAAGGAGAAGATGAAGACCAGATGACATCAGATGATGACAAATTAACCTGTTTGTTTTGAATTAGATTTAGTGAAGTATAATTCTGAATTTTATATGAATATTAGTCGCAGCAGCCATAACATGAATTCACTTCACTATGTTATTGAATACGTATAACCATGATCCGATATTGATATTCCATGCATATTTATTTATTCAAGACTTCTTACCAGATGCGAAACTGCAAAGAAAATGTCACAATAATTCTTAGAAAGAAATGTAGTGGTTTGTTAGATTGTGCACCAAAAAGAATTATTGTAGCAAAATACAGAATGTATGAAGTAGTTATAAAGAAATTGTCCATTTGTCCAAACTTAACTCACATCAGTTGAGGTTTGTTCACCCATCTTCCCTTATCCACGAGTGTGAATTTCCAAGAATTTTTTCAGGAGCACATGTCAATCTCTGTATGTGTCGGCCCAAAATGCTATAGAAATAGGAGCTCATGTCAGCTCCTGAACATAGACCCTCTAAGAAGAGTGACCCTCCCTCACTGAGTGTCATGAAGTTTCTATATATTTCAGCTGGGGTGTTCCTTTATAGAACCAACCACCCGAGTTGCCGGCTCACCAACTGACCGAGCTGCCGCCTCACCAACTGCCCGAGCTGCCGCCTCACCAACTGCCCGAGCTGCCGCCTCACCAACCGCCGAGCTGCCGACTCACCAACCGCCCGAGCTGCCGCCTCACCAACCGCCCAAGCTGCTGCCTCCCCAACCGCCCGAGTTGCCTCCTCACCAACCGCCCAAGCTGCCGCCTCACCAACCACCCAAGCTGCCGCCTCACCAACCGCCTCACCAACCGCCGAGCTGCCGCCTCACCAACCGCCGAGCTGCCGACTCACCAACCGCCCAAGCTGCCACCTCACCAACCGCCCGAGCTGCCACCTCACCACCACCAGAGCTGCCGCCTCACCAATCGCCCGAGCTGCTACCTCACCACCACCAGAGCTGCCGCCTCACCAATCGCCCGAGCTGCTGCCTCACCACCGCCAGAGCTGCCGCCTCACCAACCGCCCAAGCTGCCACCTCACCACCACCCGAGCTGCCACCTCAACAACCACCCGAGCTGCCGCCTCACCACCACCCGAGTGTTGTGAATTCTGTTCTTGGGTTCCCTCCGGTGGTTGTTGGTGGTATTGCAGCTGTCCCTGGCTTGCAGTTCTGGTCAGGTGTTTCTGCTGATTGCAGGCCTGACTGGGGTATTTAGGGCTGCTGGATTCATTAGTCAGGGCCAGTTGTCCATTGTTCTTGGAGGGATTGCTTCTCTCTCTGGTTCCTTATGCCCTGCTGCCAATTCAGCTAAGATAAGTGTCTGTTTTTTTGTCTCTGTGCACACATGCAGTGTGCTTGTAATTCAGTGCAATCCATTTGTGTTTTTGTCCAGCTTCGACTTTGTTTGGATTTTTCAGTCATGCTGGATTCTCAGGAGTTGTAGATATACTTGCTATGTCTTTAGTTAGATGTAGTATATTTGTATTTTCTGCTGTGGATATTTTTAGGATTTTAATACTGACCGCTTAGAATTCTGTCCTATCTTTTTCTATTTAGCTAGAAGTGCCTCTTTTGCTAAATTCTGTTTTTCTGCCTGTGTGTGTCTTTCCTCTTAAACTCACAGTCAATATTTGTGGGGGGCTGCCTAACTTTGGGGCTCTGCTCTGAGGCAATATAGAATTCCCATTTCCACCTATAGGGGTATTTAGTCCTCCGGCTGTGTCGAGGTGTCTAGGACGGGTTAGGCGCACCCCACGGCTACTTCTAGTTGCGGTGTTAGTTTAGGGTTTGCGGTCAGTACAGATACCACTTACTCCTGAGAAAGTCTCTCATGTGGCTCCTAGGTCACTGGATCATAACACCCGAGCTGCCACCTCACCAACCGCCCGAGCTGCCGTCTCACCAACCACCCAAGCTGCCACCTCACTAATCGTCCAAGCTGCCGCCTCACCAACCGCCCGAGCTGCCTCCTCACCAACCGCCCGAGCTGCCACCTCACCAACCGCCCGAGCTGCCGCCTCCCCAACCACCCGTGCTGCCGCCTCACCAATCACCCGAGCTGCTGCCTCACCACCAGAGCTGCCGCCTCACCAATCGCCCAAGCTGCTGCCTCACCACCACCAGAGCTGCCGCCTCACCAACCGCCCAAGCTGCCACCTCACCACCACCCGAGCTGCCGCCTCACCAACCACCCGAGCTGCGGCCTCACCACCACCCGAGCTGCCGCCTCACCAACCACCCGAGCTGCCGCCTCACCACCACCAGAGCTGCCGCATCCCCGACCTTCTGTCTCTTCCCCAGTATCCTGTAGAATGTAAGTCTGCAAGGACAGGGTCCTCTCCCCTCTGTCAGCAAAATCTTCCATTAGGGCAAAAGCAGTGTACTAGTATTGAAACTAATAACTTAATTAATATTTATTACATTTACACTGCAAAATGATGATGATGAATGGGCATAGTTAAAAATACTTGTTTCATGGTTATCTGCCAAACACCTGATAAAGGAACAAAACGTTCTTTTCGAGGGGTGAAATGTTTTTTTATACAGCACAAAAATCTCATTCTTCCGAGCGGTGCATAATCTTGTGTAAACAGGACTTGCACTGCAGATAACTATGGCAGCCTATGTTCACGGGGCGATCTAGTATACACATCTTAGTGTACATAGTTTACTTTGGTCTGTCCTTGTAAACAAGCATTTAAACCATCACTGACCTATAAAAGTTTACCGATCGGTGGTAGTATTGTGCTATCGGCCCCCACTGGTGCCAACGGCGCCCACTAGGCTCTACGATGTTATTACATCTCAGCCCAATGCATGACACGACTCCATGTAAAAGACTAGTCCAGCCCTCACCTTGTCCACATAGTCCACCACTTGGTCATTCTGGAGAATGGGGAGCTACTCATCAAGATGGGAGGCTGCTCAGCCAAACCCGAGCTATGCTGACAAGGTGAGGGCCTGCAAGACGTAAGTCTACCCTCACATCACATCATGACGTGCATTGGGCAGAATTATAAAGATGTGAGGCTTTGTGGATGCTTGAGGGGCTGAAGACCCACCCTTAGCTTCAATGAAGACCTGATTAGAATGATCAAGTAGGGAGCAGTGCAGCGAAAGTGGGGGAGAGTTAGAAGTGATACAGTAACATAGTTAGCAAGGCCAAAAAAATCCATCTATCCATCCAGTTCAGCCTATATTCCGTCAGAATAAATCCCCAGCTCTGCGTCCTTCTAAAGAACCTAATAACTGTAAGATACAATATTATTACGCTCCAGGAAGACATCCAGGCCTCTCTTGAACCCCTCTACTGAGTTCGCCATCACCACCTCCTCATGCGAGGAATTCCAGGTTCTCACTGCCCTAACAGTAAAGAATCCCCTTCTATGTTGGTGGAAAAACCTTCTCTCCTCATCTCCCCTCTTCTTAGGTGAAAATTAATATTTTTTATTTTTATTAGGGGACATTCGTCTAATTTCTCCAACAACTTTGATTGAATCTGCTAAATTTGAATTTCGGCACATTCCATCCTCGCTGTATCAAACTTTTATTTGGCCAATATATTAATAACTTACAAATTGGCAAAATGCAGATGTCCTGTCTCCCTGTCTGCCCAAACCTTAGATTAACTAGCAATAATAATAATACATTCATTATAGTTCATCTCGATTTATAAACTTCTGTTTCCACCTCCTCGGTAACTTTTACCGCTTGACACTTTTGACCTACATTTTTACTTTTTAAAACTTTGCAAAAAAAAAGAACTCGATGATTGCTCGTTTAATGTGGTGTAATGGAAGCGCGGCTGGATCCAGACTATTTAATGCAGAATTAACCTATCTTCATAACTGCAGATTGTTTGATTGGACTAATTAACAATCCCACTCACTTCTGCTCCCTCTGTTGCCTAGGAATGATTGGTCTTTTTGTAACGAGGTTAGGCTCTGGAGATCACATGTGGCATATATTAAAAAAAATATATAGTCCTCATGCCAGATGAGATAAAGATTTGTAGACAGATTTGCTTTGCGAGTTCCTGACCGTGTGCTCAGAGTATTTTTTATCTGAAATCTAATTTAGCTGAAGTGGCAGCAGACTTTAACGATTAATGGACTGATTAACCTAGCATGCAAGGAAAAATGCAGAATCTATATGACCTCATTTATGGAAACTAGTGCAGAGGCAAGCTGGTGGTCGTGTCCTCAGTAACCAACCTTATTACAGGCTGATCTGTGTGTTCTTCAACATTGTATTCTGTGATCGATACATGAGGCTACCACCACTTATCTCTATGGATGAGCATGGCCCGTAAGTGTAGCAATATTGCTGTGTTCCTAAGAGTTAATAAAAATGAAAATGTATCATTTGTCTCATAAAAGGGGTCGTCCCAAGTCAGCCCTTTTTCACTTTGATACCTGGAATAGCAGAACTGGAAACAAGCACCATGGAATAGCAGAGTAGAGTATGTGGACAGGCACATTGTAACAGATGAGTTGACTATCCAGACTGGCAAAATGGAACAGCAGAGCTAAATGGAACAGCTGAGTTGAGATTGCAAGGAGACCCACAGTAAGGGTAAATCAAAGAGACAGTGTCCAGTGGAATGATATGTTCACCCAACTACCTGAATACTCAGACAACATCTCTCCACCTGAGCCAGCATAAAAGGCCTAAGTGTGGGACATCAGAGGAGGTGCACATGGAAACCCGACACGCATGAGAGCAGAGAGAGCCAACTGTCAGGAGAGAAACAAAGCCCGGTGCTGGAGCCCGGACTGGTGACAACTACATTATCATGATATGCTAGCAAAGTCCTTAACAGGCTGCGATTCTCATTACAACTGAGTGGCCACAAACAGACAAGAATAGCAGAAACATCTCTCTACATGTGAAAGATTCTCCTGGTTTGTACAGTTAGAAATGGAAGATTTCAGGGTTTTTTACCTTTTGAACTCTGGATAATGCGCTCTTTTGGCAGATCAATTACTTATTAGATGGAGACTGTCTTACTATGATTAATTCAAAATGGCCGTCATTAATAATGTGCATGTCAAATCTATGTATGTGACATCTGGGGTGAACGCTTGTCATCAAACATTGGGAAAGAGCACTATGGCTTGCTGAGGTCCTGATTGACCCTTACACAGAAGTATACATAGAAGAGAGGGGACACCACCAGTGGAAAGATGACACTGACCGACTCTCCTAATATTGAAACTTCAGTCAATTTGCAAGAATTTGATGAGGAAATTTGCAGCGCCGGAAGCAAAAACTAGAAGAAGTCTCAAGAGATATGATTGGGCAGTGGGACAGTTATGAAATGTGACGAGGAGTATAAAGCTATGTTCATACGTTGAGTTTTTTGTTGTTTTTTTGCTGCATTTTTTATGCAAATTGAATGCTGCTTTTTACTGTACCAGCAAAAGCTATGAGGTTTCAGAAATCTCATGCACACATTTGCTTTTTTGTTCCTGACTGAATTTGAAACTGTTGCATTTTATAAATCAGCAATCTGTCAATTTTTGCAGCATTTTTTTGTCATAGAAAGCAACGAGAAAGTGCAAAAATGGTGGGGAAAAAAACCACAACCCTGCATTTTTTTCTCCATTTTTGGTGAACAAAACTAACTTTATTAAATATGTCCTGTAGACAAATGACACATGTAATCTGCACCAAAAAAGGGAGCAAAAATGCACCAAAATCTGCGTTTTGTAATCAGCTTCTTTACTGTCAAAAGAGCAGGTTTGGCTGCAGAAAAAACAATGCTGCAAAAATGCAAAATGTTAAGATAGCCTTATACTTTATTGTTTTTTCTAATTCCAATTCAGAAAAGTTGATAGAAGAAGCTGGTGGTGAAACGCGCGTCGGGGTGAGGGGATGCTGAGCATTTTCCTGTGGCCACCTTTTACCGGTAATTAACTTTCATCATCATTGTTTTTCCTTGTTTTATACATAGCTTTGTCACAGCTATTATAACAATTACCAATATGTCTAGCTACCATTCCTTGTGTCTTAAGGAGTAATATTTCATTGATTGCTACATTACTTACCTGTTTAGAGGTGGTGCCACTAGGTGAGGTGCTACTTATGCTAAGCATTAACCTTGTCACCTCATAGGGGGAGTTGTTATATGTGCATTCATCCCCCTTGGTATTTTGTTTTCTGGCTTACCTCACTTATTGCTTGGTGTCTTTTACAGCATTTTGCTTTTTTTATTTCCCTGTTTTAATATCATATATTAAATACAATGTATTTTAATTGTTCTTGTTTTGGATCTCTTCATGTACCATATATGTGTGGGAGCGTTTCTTGTTGTATCTTCATTGATTTGCCTTCTTTCATTTGAGACCATTTTTCATTTAAAAATGCAAAATGTGAACCCAGCCTTATACGTTATTGTTTTTTTACTTCTCATTTATGATGGTGGCCGGCTGGATGCCATATTGCTGGATACACGCCGATTGATTAAAAGAACAATCGTATTTGTTAAAATCTGAATTTTGACATTGATTAATTAATAGCAAAATCAATTAATGTAGCGATCATCATTGATGTGCGAGCGGAGGGTAACAGTGCAAATCTCCTTGGTGCCAGGTCGGTGTCTTCTCATGTGACAGAGGGGTCTTCGGACCCCCAGAGTTATCGGGGCCAGAGTTCTAATGTGACAAATATAGGCAACCTAAATGCAAGTATAAGCCTTAGAAGACGCCTTTAAATTTTTCATTAGGTTATTTCATGCTTATTAAGGAGACGTAGGCAAGCGGTGGGTGTTATGGAAATGCAGATAACCTCCGGAGAGGGAAAGTATTTTTCTTTGCCGAGTTTTCAGAAGTATGTATTTATAGTTTTGACATATTGTTGACTTGGAACCGTGTGAAGGAGTTCTAGCTGAGATGGACGTTTTGTATATAATGAACTCGGCCTCTGAATTATTCCTTGTGATGTGCGCGAGTTTTCTACAAGCCACATTTCATCTAATTTATCACATCAGGCAATGTGAACATTGGACATTTCCACCTGAATGGGATTAAGAGGTTTTTTTTTGGTTTTTTTTGTTGTTGTAATTCAGCGAGGTTTATCCAGAATATTTAGTGTAATTATTTTATTGCCAGGTGACTTGTTTCTTAAAGTAAATAGTATGAAGTCTGAACGCGCGTCTTCTGGCGGTGAAATCCTCAGGCCGTTGTCAGGAACATTCAGACCTAATGTAAAAAAAGGAAAAGATGTCGGATTGTCAAATGTTCTACATTATCGCCAGGTAGCCGGGGAAAAAGTGGGCATCTGCTGGGGAGGGGACCACTGTGACATTGTCAGACAAGACCCCAGAAGTACCGCCATCCACCATAGTCTGGATTGTGAGATGGTCAGGAATAGAAAATCTGCACAAGAAATATAAAACAAAATAGTCAATGTCTTCTTCACTGTGCACCAGTCGTCACATTGCCTCCAACCGGTGCCCGTCACTAAAAGGACTCACTTCCCAGTGACAGTCGCTGCCCCATCCCCACCGCTTTCACTCCACCCACCCTGTCCATGCTCTGCATTCTGCCAACCGTCCAAGACTAACAGTGTCCACAGTGCAAAGCTCTAATTCCAATCTCCAAGACTCCTCTCGTGCTGCACGAGTTCTCTGGAATTTATACCCCAGGCAGTCAGAATAAAGAGGTTCAACAAAGTAACAAAACAACAAACACTTCTCAACTCACTTCTCATCATTTTTACTCTTAGCCATGTGCATTACCACCAGCATCATGGCTTCAATCGCTGAGCAGCAATAATAAATAGAAAACGGAAGAAAAAAAAGCGCAAGTGCAACATAGTGATTGGTGCAAGTCCACAAATTGTGCAGATCAATAGTTAAAATGGTTTTGATGCAAAAAAATGGGATTTATTTGCCCATGTGTATAATGTTCTAAATGCACATGGGGAAAATAATTCACCAGAACTTTTTTCATCTAAACCATATACATAGATAATAGATAAATAGATACATAGATACAAAAAATATAGATAATAGATAGACCATAGATAGATAATATATAATAAGTAGATAGATAACAAATAGATAATAGATAGATATATAATAGATGATAATTAGATAATATATAATAGATAGATAATAGGTTAATAGATATATAATAGATAGATAATGGATAATAGATGATAAATAGATAGGTAATAATAATCTTTATTTTTTATATAGTGCTAACATATTCTGCAGCGCTTTACAGTTTGCACACATTATCAATGCTGTCCCCGTTGGGGCTCACAATCTACATTCCCTATCAGTATGTCTTTGGAATGTGGGAGGAAACTGGAGAACCTGGAGGAAACTCACACAAACACGGAGAGAACATACAGACTCTTTGCAGATGTTGTCCTTGGTGGGGTTTGAACCCAGGACTCCAGAGCTGCAAGTCTGCAGTGCTAACCACTGAGCCACCGTGCTGCCCCGATAGATAATAGATAGATAGATAGATAGATAGATAGATAGATAGATAATAGGTAGATGATAGATAATAGATGGATGATAAATAATATATATATAGATAGATAATAGATAGATAGAGAGATAATAGATAAATAATAGGTAGATAATAGGTAGATAGATAGATAGGTAGATAATAGATAGATAGATAAATAATAGATAGATAGATAATAGGTAGATAATATATGACCGTATTTACTTGCTGTTATAGCTAAATCCATCCTATATGACTTTGGTTATGAAATATTGACGCTGATGGTGACACCGTCACTTACTGAAGACCTCGGAGAAGTGTTACTACAGATAGAAATGTCAGGTCTTGGGGGTTAACAGTGCCTTGTGGATGTATCTGTTAGTTGCATATAAATGTGCGCTTACGCTTTAAGACGCCCCATAGCAGAACAATCCCCGGTAGCTTCAGTCGCGACCTAATTGCGGATGTTGCAGATACACGTCTTGGTACCTGGTGCCCTGCGGCGTCGCGCGGCTCAGTTAATATGGACCCGCGCGTTGCAGTCACCGCAGCAGTATTGACCTGTACGCCCGGCTCGCTGCATTACGTCTGACCTCTGCATCTATCTGCGGTCACCGATGGGGGCGACGTCCGGACTTCACTTTTTGCCATTTGTGTAGAGAAACATTTCAGAATCTATGGAGATAAACACATTGGAAACTCCCAAGAGAAAGTCGCGGTATTTCCCGCAATGGCGATGTTCCCGTCTCTATAACGATGGCGCATTGTGTCCGCTGTGTGGACCCGCTGCCTAATGTGAGAACTCATTCCTGATTTAATCAGGTCGGTCCAGAACGATGTGCTGACGATGTAACAGAAATTAATCATTTCTCATGTCCTCTGCTATTGAGGACCCCCCTCCCCCAAAATGAGATGAACGCAAGTTATTATAAATCCTGGCGTCATCCACTGTTTAGTCAAGAAGAAGATGTTGAGGTCCCATTTTAACTCTTTCTAGTCTCATTAAACTCCTGGGAAAGTTGTGACTGATACAACATGGCTGTGAGCATTACGGCTCCCTGGGGGTGTCACTCCGGTGATTGGGTCTGCTGAGGTTATATTTGGGGGGGACCAGTGGCGAATCGCGGGATACCAGCTCTCATTGCAAGAACTATGCGCCCCTTAACCTGTGAACCATTAACATTCCCTGTTCCCCCAGTCCCTACCACCAGTCCATTATTAACCTCCCAGCACATTTATTGCAATTTGAAGAAAATACTGAAGTTATTATAGATTGCATTTTGACCGCCTGTTATTTATATTACTTTTTGCTAAATTAAAAAAAAGACATATATTGCTATTTTTATTTCATTTTTTATGTAACAGTTGTATTACCCTAGCCCTATCTCTAATACTATCCCTAAGTCTAACCCTAAATCTAACCCTCACCCTAAGCCTAAGATTTAGGCCAAAGCCTAACCTAATTCCTAGCCCTAAGCCTTACTATAATGGCAATCTCTAAACCAATCCCTAGCCTTAACACTAACCATAGCCCTGGCTCTAAGCCTGACCCTAATTCTTATCTTAACCTAAACCCCAAGACTAACCCCTAACTCTAACCTTAGCCTCAACCCTAGATAGCGTCAGAAAAAGTATAAAATATAAAAGCAGCTCTTAGTAATGAAGTTCGGTCGTGTCCTGGGACCATTAACAATAGGGACAAGTCAGAACCGCACACAAAGATGTGTTTGGAAGTTGGTTTCATTGATTGGTGGAAATCCCGGAGGACCGGCCCCCGAGGATCACGCACTGATCGTCTATGCTTTGCAAGAGTGCTCTCAAGGGTAATCCTGGGCGGATTTTTGGGTCCAATAGACCTGGTGGACAGCGTGAATATTAGTTTTGATGTAGATTGAGGTTCACAATGGCCACAATTTGGCTGAAGTCTTCAAATTCCCCTGAATTCACCCCTGTTCTTAAAGCTAGCCGTATGCTTCAGATACAAATGTAACAGCTCCAGAAATGTCTACGCTACTTACATGAGGTAGCCATCATAAATCTATTGTGTATGGCGTCCTTATGGGTAGGCTTTCTCCGCGTTCTCCTGGAAGACTCCCAGCCTCTCGTAGACCTATCCTCTCATCTACATTTCCATCACGTAGCCAAGGTTTGGCGTTTTCTACGGCCGAGGTTTGCTTCACCGCTCCAATAAATAAAGGGGTGCTTCAATTTTAGAACCTTTCAGTCCAACCATAAAGTTCCTCCGACGCACAGTAAATCAATTACAACTAAAACAAGTCAAGTTTCTGCGTAAAAAGCCTTAAAATTGCAGACAGCCTCTCATCTCCTGCTCAACGATACAACCGGGCATTACGGCGGGAACACCCACAATGCCTTGCTCCATTAAGATGCCTAATAGCTTGTAGGAAATTTGCTTTTAGAGTTTATGTGAAGAGGAGTCGTATTTTATGCTAAAGTTCAGCCGCCGCGTATTATTTAGTGGAAAACGATGGATAAATACACAAAACAGGAGGAGAAGTAAGTCAATTCACAAGGAAATAAAACTTATTAGCATCTCGTCTGACGTCCGAGTTCTGGGGCCGAGCAAGAAACCGCTGAATGGGATTAAATAGGAAGGTATAAATCGTCGCTGACAGTGTATATAGACGCGGAGATGTGCGGCGATGCTAAACACCGCCGCCGTGAAAGTATCTGTGAGGTTATTATGATATTGTCCAGGGCACATATCTGCTGACGTCTCCAAACAGAATCCTTCACTGCCACCCGGCTGTATATACAGGAGGCAAATAACTCAGCTCCGAGCCAGAAAAACAGATTGCGGAGGACGGAAAAGTGAGAGAAAAAAACATTACTACATAAAGTAAGGAAACAGAAAAAAAATCATCAGATGCAAGAAAGAAGTCTGCAGTGCAGAAAGTGCTGCAGAATCTTCAGAAATCGGCATGACACGAAAATATCTGCAACGTGGAGATGAGGTTCGGTGAAGGGTTTGTCTCAGCTTCTTAAAAGAGGAATATTCCAAGGTGCTTGGAAAAATAAGAAACGTTGTAATTTACATTTTCATGTTACAAATTGTTTTCTGTCTCAAAAAAGAAAGATTTTTTTTTCAGTTCTACAGTTTACTGCTCATTGGCCACTTCTGCAATCAGAGGTGGCCGATTTCCTAGGTGAGGAACAAACAGAGCTTGGAAGCGCTGCTCTGAAGCTGGCAGGATTGTTGGGTCCAGCCGGTTCCTCTGATGCTTCAGAGGTAAAGCGTCCTCCACTTGTAACATAAAAGAGCGCACAGTGCAGGCCAGTGGTGCAGCAATGCCGCAGGTCTGACCTGTCAGTCATTAGGATAGCACTGCCCCAAAAAGCAGAGGAGTGGGGAGGTAGAGGAGTGGGGAGATAAGTGGAGTGGGGAGATAGAGGAGTGGGGAGATAAGCGGAGTGGGGAGATAGAGGGGTGGGGGGATAGAGGGGTGGGGAGATAGAGGAGTGGGGAGATAAGAGGAGTGGGGAGATAGAAGAGTGGGGAGATAAGAGGAGTGGGGAGATAGAGGGGTGGGGAGGTAGAGGAGTGGGGAGATAAGTGGAGTGGGGAGAGAGAGGAGTGGGGAGATAAGAGGAGTGGAGAAATAGAGGGGTGGGGAGATAGAGGGGTGGGGAGATAGAGGAGTGGGGAGATAAGAGGAGTAGGGAGATAGAGGAGTGGGGAGATAAGAGGAGTGGGGAGATAAGAGGAGTGGGGAGATAGAGGAGTGGGGAGATAAGAGGAGTGGGGAGATAAGAGGAGTGGGGTGTCAGGACTCTGAACATTTTTTATTACCTTTTGTGCATTACTGCCCTTTTCCAAGATGGCGTCTTTGGTCTCATGTGCACTGGGTTTTCCTGCTATAAAACTCCACCCCAGCCTTCAGTCTGTGCTAGAGTATTCTGCCTTGCATCCAGCTCCTGACCTCTGGTGACTCCCTGGCTATATACCTGCTCCTGTGAACCTGCGGGGTTATCCTGCTACTCTGCTCTGAGTTCCTGCTGCATACACAAGTTTCCAGTAATCCTCCTTCATCTGCTGCTCGTGTTTACTTCCATCTGCATTTGCTGGACATGTAAGCTGTTGCTGCTCTGCAAAAACCTGAGACTATTACCCAGGCCTCCCTGGTTGAGCTAAGATATTATTTGAACTGCCTTATAAGCATATCGATCTGTGTTTGGACTAAGACAAGGACTTATTCGTGTCAAGTTTCCTCAAGAATAATTGTGCTTCATAGACTTTCTGCGTGATTGCATTTTCCTCTAAAGTTTTCTATAGACTGCTAAGCTGCGTTTAATATTTACACCAAGTGTTGTGGACTTGAGTTTCTCTCTGCACCTGTTTGAATCACCGTGTTATAATATAGACTTTACCACTTATAAAACTGTGTCCTGTAGTTGTCTTGTTCCACGCAGAGAGTCTCCTGAGTTATCCCCTATAATTATACATGGGGAGATTGTTGTGAAATTGGATTTTGGGCTCCCCCGGTGGCCACTGGTGGAATTGAACTGGTGTGCATCATCCTCTCTGTTCACCTGTTTCCATCAGGATGTGGGAGTCGCTATTTAGCCTTGCTCCTCTGTCACTTCCATGCCGGTCAACATTGTAATCAGAAGCCTTTCTGTGCATGTTCCTGCTGCTAGACAACTCCCAGCTAAGTTGGACTTAGTCCTTGTTTGTTTTTGCATTTTGTTCCAGTTCACAGCTGTAGTTTCGTTTCTGTGTCTGGAAAGCTCTTGTGATCTGAAATTGGCACTCTGATGTTATGAGTTAATACTAGAGTCTTAAAGTAATTTCAGGATGGTATTTTGATAGGGTTTTCAGCTGACCATGAAAGTGCCCTTTCTGTCTTCCTGCTATCTAGTAAGCGGACCTCAATTTTGCTAAACCTATTTTCATACTACGTTTGTCATTTCATCTAAAATCACCGCCAATATTTGTGGGGGCCTCTGTCTGCCTTTCGGGGAAATTTCTCTAGAGGTGAGCCAGGACTATATTTTCCTCTGTCAGGATTAGTTAGTCCTCCGGCCGGCGCTGGGCGTCTAGGGATAAAACGCAGGCTACGCTACCCGGCTACTGTTAGTTGTGCGGCAGGTTTAGTTCATGGTCAGTTTAGTTTCCATCCTTCCAAGAGCTAGTTCGTATGTTTGCTGGGCTATGTTCTCTTGCCATTGAGAACCATAACAGGAGATAGAGGAGTGGGGAGATAAGAGGAGTGGGGAGATAAGAGGAGTGGGGGGATAGAGGGGTGGGGAGGTAGAGGAGTGGGGAGATAAGTGGAGTGGGGAGATAGAGGAGAGGGGAGATAAGAGGAGTGGGGAGATAGAGGGGTGGGGAGATAGAGGGGTGGGGAGATAGAGGAGTGGGGAGTTAGAGGAGTGGGGAGATAAAAGGAGTGGGGAGTTAGAGGAGTGGGGAGATAAGAGGAGTGGGGAGATAGAGGGGTGGGGAGATAGAGGAGTGGGGAGATAAGAGCAGTGGAAGATAAGAGGAGTGGGGAGATAGAGGGGTGGGGAGTTAGAGGAGTGGGGAGATAAGAGGAGTGGGGAGATAAGAGGAGTGGGGAGATAAGAGGAGTGGGGAGATAGAGGAGTGGGGAGATAGAGGAGTGGGGAGTTAGAGGAGTGGGGAGATAAAAGGAGTGGGGAGTTAGAGGAGTGGGGAGATAAGAGGAGTGGGGAGATAGAGGAGTGGGGAGATAGAGGAGTGGGGAGATAGAGGAGTGGGGAGATAAAAGGAGTGGGGAGTAAGAGGAGTGGGGAGATAAGAGGAATGGGGAGATAAGAGGAGTGGGGAGATAGAGGAGTGGGGAGATAGAGGGGTGGGGAGATAGAGGAGTGGGGAGATAGAGGAGTGGGGAGATAAGAGGAGTGGGCTGCGCTCCTGCAAAGACATAATTGGAACAATCCTTTCAATCTCACCTAAATCACTTCTACCGTATTAAGCCGCAGATTTTCAGCTGGTAAATTTGCAACATTTGCGTAAACTCTAGGGCTTGTGCACACGGCAGGGTGGATATGCTGCAGAGTTTTCGTCTGGATGGATATCCACTGCATATTACAGTAGCACCAATGTGAATGAGATTTTTCCGAAATCTCACCCAGACACACAAACACCGTGCACCGTACATTCCCCTTCACTGCAGGTTTACATCGCTGATTTGACCCTGTGCAAATGTGCAGCGTTTCCTCAATAACAACTGTAATATAATGTGCAGGATTTGGTGCAGATTTTGCAGCTGTGGATTTCAGTTCCAAATCAGACCACTGTGGATGGAAACACTCAAATAGACAATGATGTAGAACGTAATATTCCAGCTGCCTACGTCCACTAGTGGAAGCTTAGGATTTCTTCACGCTGCACTTTGTCCTTTCATTAAGTGCGAATGTCAAGAAAAGCTCCCATGTATCAGTTTAATGGAAGGTTGTGATGGATGATATACAGGACCATCAGTCACCTATAGCACTCCATTATAAAAAGGCATCTCTGCTTGATATCAGCTTCTTCGTTGTATAGAATAGCATATGGTGCAGGACTTCATACAACAAAAAAAGGTAGAAATTTAATTTTACACAGAAATGGAATTAAGTTTTCTCTGATAAATGGGGTCTAAGAGTTTGTTTAACACATTAACAGAGAACTTTCCAGTGAATACATTGCAAAATACAATGTGAAAAGACCCTGCATACAGCTCTACTATTGAGCTCTATGTGTAAGCTGTATACGGTAACCTCACCAGCTCCCTCTAGTGGTGGCTGCAGACAGGACACTTTCGTGTTATAAATCTGGATATACACAGGAGTTTTACAGCTTACACTAGGAAAAATGGAACTTTGATCACTGTAAAGATAAACTTAAAAATTAGCACATAGTTCTAACAGCTGGATTTAACAGCACACCCAATGAGAGCTCTGTATATCACCTTGTATTGGAGTCTATTGGAGTGTCAAGGCAAGTAAAGCTGTTCAGTGCCAGACCATCCCCCAATTTAAAGGGGCCCATAGCTACACCACTTATTCTTATAAAAGAGAACTGATTTGATAAAATGTATTAAAATACGTTTACATGATACTGCATGTAAGCCAATGCACAAAGCAATGCAGCCCCTAGAAAATAAAGAACTCCGCTCTGCTACATCTGTGCCGTGCCACTATAATTTTTGACTCTACTTCATACCAGCCAGAAGCAGAGCACTCAGCTAGAATATAGAAATGTAAGATGAAGTATGAAAATAAAAGACATAAAGCATCGCTTCTCAACTTTCCAGGCACCTGTTAAGTCTCCTGCAATACCCGGCAGACTGCCTTAATCCATGGAGATTCTGGGGATATCGCTGGTTATTTGTCAAGCTCCTCTCCTTTCCAAATTTAGTTTAGCTAATCCATACAGCATTTAGGTCCAGGTATCGGAGTCTGGACTTTATTCCCCCGGCATTACCTTCCATCCTCACTTCCTCTTAGAATTATTTTCTATTTTTGCTTTTATTTCTCACAAAATAAAACAAATAAAGAAACAGTGTGCAGTGCTACATTGTTACATTGTTGCAGCTTCTTCTGCAGTTCAGTGATCAGCCTCCATTGTTCCTATCTGTTTGGTTCAGGTATCTCTGAGCTGAGAATATCCGTGAGCACAATTTAGGGTAACAAAAAAAAAAAAAATGTAAATGGCGGGCGCCCAAATTGTTCTGATCATGCTGTTAAAAATGCCTAGAAATGTTCTCTCTGTCACTTCCAGAAGTCCAAGTTTGGAGTTCAGAGATACTTTGCAGTTCGGGTTCTCTCCTCTCCACTCTTCATATTCATTTCTACTATAAAACCACTTTGCTGCTCATGGGATCAATTTTTGAGCAATTTTCTTTTGTTTCCAGTTTTGATAAGAAAAAATAAAATGCATGTCCTTTGTTGGAAGTGAATCCTGATGGAAACCTCTACCAGCTGACACTGGCCAATCAGAAGGCTGCAAAAAGATTTCGAAAAAATAAAAACTCTTCAAGGTCGCCTCAGGAAGTGAAAAATGACTCCAAAAATCCAACAATGGGTCTGCTGAAGTGGTTTTCACTAGAAAATCCATAGTTTTGGACCACTCAAAAAAAAGCCTGTTAGTGCAGGTAGTGATGGAGGACAGCAGTGCTCCGCCGAGGGCCAAGGACTTTTCTTATTCTTTGCTCTTACCAAGCGTCACATAGTACTGTCTTATCCCAATGGGAGATCATCTTACAGCCAGAAACCCTGAGATTCCGCTCATTTCTGGGACCTGAGCCTTTCTTCTGCCTCCAGCTCCTGGCACTTACTCTACAATGTAGTCGCTTTTCTCTATGATTCTGGTGCAATCCTCTGCGTAATGTCAGATGAAGAGCGCAAAGTATCAGAGGGAAAAACGAAGGCGGAAGCCACGTCGCTCCGGGCATCGATGGAGTCTGACATTAATCACCCGTCTCATTGTGGTTGTTTAATAACGAGTCATGTTATTAGAGAATAAAACACTGTATCTAGAATGTATACGACGATTGGAGATGAATCAATTGGAGACAAATCGAATTTAACTAAAAACAAGAATTTGTGTTTTATGATACATTTAGCTCGAATTAAGCAAAATAACGTCCCGGTGGGCTGCACTTATCTTGATTCATATTAGGTCTTGGAAGTTTAAAAATAAAACAAAAACTTTATTCTCACCTCTGCTATAACGTGGGTGGTGCCGCAGCTCACGGCCCGGTCCTCTGTGGCTCCATATTTCCTTCCGTTTCCAGTTTTCTTTGGGAAAGAGAAGACTGGAGTTAGTGGAGGATCGGATGGGGAGCTATCCTGAGGCCTCTCGCACTCTGCTGTATAACTATGCAATTTTTATCGGATAACACTCGGCCCAGTGTTCTACTATGGTGCACCTCAGATATGACGATTCGCCATGAGAAAACAATTGCAGCATGTTGTAAGTGGCTCCGAAATTCAGATTCATACAATTCTATGCCTGTGAAACATGGGACTGCACTCTGATGTCATCTGAGTGCAGTCTGATGTAGGCCCACACAGTGACAATGGAGAAAAGTAGAAATGACATTCTCCTTCTTCTCCACACCTGTGATATGATTCTGTCATCCGAGAGAATTGAATCACACTCAGATGACACTCGGATCAGGCATAGAGAGAGTCTACGGCACTGTGAGCGTACCCGAGCAGTGATCAGTCCATCAGGAAGGGGCACAAATACTTTTTTATACTGCGCTTCACTTCTGTCTTTGGAGCTTCGTCAGCATGTATCAAAAATGTATCAAAATGTTGATTATGTGTATCTGGATGATAGAGAGGTCCCAGCGGTCAGCGGCAGGACGCAGACCCCATGGATTAGGCTGCTTGTAGGATATTGCCTTTAATCTGTAGAAGAGTGATCCGCGTGTTACAAGTGAGACAGTCATTTATGGAATGAGAGGGAGCAATGGCGTTCAGCTGGGAGGAGGGGACGCAGCGGAGGCGCTGACGAGCTGCCAGCTTCTATTTCCCACCCACGTCTTGTTGACAATAATATTATCAATTACTCGGAGGTAACACATGGAGACGGAGGGCTGGCGCTGCTCAGTGCAGCCAAGTATCTTCAGCACTTTGACTTCCCAGATTCAAAACAAACAGAGAAATTGATTGAAATCAATGGTGGATGCGAACCAAATGGTTCATCTCGCCGTTAATGTTCTGATCTGGCCGCGGTTTCCCTGTGATTATTCTCTGTCTGTTTCCTTCTAATAATATTTACGTGTTTATTTGTATCTTACATGATTTTAGGCGAATTGGGGTCAAATCGAGATTCAAGGAATAGCGGCGCGGAATCGGACAGCTGCTTCACCCGCTCTTATAGGCACCGTTCACACGTATCCGCAGCAGGTTATAGAAGCAGTAAATGGGGGAGGTTTTAATTAGAAGTTTTAATTCCGCTAAATCGCTCAAATTACCCCAGGAAATTGGTTTTGCATCAAATGTAATCAATGTGAATTGTGCCCTTATTTAAAGAATATAAAGCATCGTACACACCCATTCGCGCGCCGCCGTTCGCTGCCCAGTCAGCGTCGGACCAGGGGGAGGGAGTCAGCGCCGAACCAGGTGGGAGGGAGTCAGTGCCGGACCAGGTGGAAGGGAGTCAGCGCCGAACCAGGGGGGAGGGAGTCAGTGCCGGACCAGGGGGGATGGAGTCAGCGCCGCAGTGCCGGACCAGGTGGGAGGGAGTCAGCGCCGAACCAGGGGGGAGGGAGTCAGCGCCGGACCAGGGGGGAGGGACTCAGCGCCGGACCAGGGGAGAGGGAGTCAACGCCGGACCAGGTGGGAGGGAGTCAGCGCCGAACCAGGGGGGAGGGACTCAGCGCTGGGCCAGGGGAGAGGGAGTCAGCGCCGGACCAGGTGGGAGGGAGTCAGCGCTGGACCAGGGAGGAGGGAGTCAGCGCCGGACCAGGTGGGAGGGAGTGGAGGCAAAAGAAGTGGATGATGTGATTCTTTCTTTTTTTTAAATCCCCTTCCCAACCTAAAAAAAATATCAAGCACTGTCCCAGCCGACCAGCCGTCATTCTGCTGGATTTGAGCAAATTGAATCTCAAAATATTCAGATTATGGCAAATCCAATTTTTTTGGGAGGAATTCTGAGGAAATTGGCAGGTAAATTATCAATCAGTGCAGATTTTCAGTCTTCAGTATCCAGTTTCTTTCTATGGATTTTTTCATCAGCTCTTACAAATCATAGAGCAAAATCCATGTCAGATCTGCCAGTAACACAAGGCTTGGGATTTACAGGCAAATCACAGACAGTATTTATTTCATTCCTGCGTGGACGTATTTATGGGTGATGAGGTCTTTGTAGAGAGACTCAGACCTCCCTCCATTAGTCAGACCCCCCTCCATTAGTCAGACCCCCCCTCCATTAGTCAGACCCCCTCCATTAGTTTGGTGGCAAACCATGTTACATATAGTTGTCTATGCCAGGGAAATGTATGCCCCCACCATAATTACACCCCCACTTAGGAAATTTGAAGCTAGTCACCATTAAAGAAAATTTGTCAGCAGTTTTTTGCTATTTAATCTGAGAGAAGTATAAAGTAGAGGCAGAGAGCCTGATTCCACAGATGTATCATTTACTAAGTTGTAATTTCAGTACAATCAGTGTTTTATCAGCAAGAAATTATTATTATCACTCCAGGACTAGTTGTCACATGCCAGGCAGTCCTGCTAATCTGTGTAACCCGGCCCCTACCACTGATTGGCAGCTCACTGACAATGTACAGAGAAAGCTGCCAATCAGGGATGTGGGCGGGGTTATACACAGCTGAGCATTCTGAGCACTGCTACATCTACCTCAGAGGAATCAGGGATTATATCAAAACTTCAGCACTCAGCCCAGTAAGTGACAAATTGCTGGAATTAAGGTCTCAGCCCCTACATCATGCTGCTCTCAGATCACATAGCAAAAACTTGGTGACAGGTTCTCTTTATTGAGCTGTTCACCAGGTCAGCTTTAAATTAAAAAGCCTTGGTGAGACAACCCCTTTAAGAGTTGTGATATCACGGGACTCTCACAAAGGTGTCATTCAGATTCAGCACCAATGTCAGTATCTGGCAAACCTGGAGCAAAGTGATTCCAATAAGAATTGTCTGACCGCTGCTACAGTCACTGTATATTGGCTGCAGCGGTTTTGTCATGTGAACGGCTCACATCACTGCTTCAGCCAATCGCTGGGCTCAGCGGCTCGTGTCGTCTACATCAGCGGTGACGCCATCGGAATGCGTTCAATTTTTTAAATTTTTTTAGCAAAATGCCAAAATCTAATTTTTCCACCTAAAGTCTGGAGCACAAACCTTCGCGCGCGAACGTCCGCGCTCCGTGACATAATAATATAAAACTAGATTAGACTGAGTCGCTTTTGGGTAAATCAACTTTCCCTCGAATTTCAGATTAGTAAAAAAAATCCATATTTTCAATTCATGCATTTCGCTACATTCAAATCGGCCAGTAAGGGGTTAAAAAAGAAATGGCGAACAACTGAAGCCAATAAAGCCGTGTGCCCCGGAGGATGTCGGTGACCAGACACTGCCGTCCTGCGCCTGTCCGACAGCGCTCACACCATGTGTTCCCAATTTACCACAATTTTCCCAAAACGCTGTAAAATCCCTCTTTTTATCGTATTTTTGGAAAATTGCTGCAAAATCCGTGTAACAAATGCATCGTGTGAACACGGCCTGAGAGTGCTGCTGAACTGCGCATTTTTCCTGTGTTTTTTTGTTTTCTATCAGCGTCTATGAGAACCCGAATAAACGCGCTGTAAAAACAAAATTATGTTTTACAGCGCAGAATGGAAGCTTTTCTGCACTAATAAAACACACTTACACATTGTATCAAATTTGCATCAAAATCGCATCAAATAAAGGGAAAATATTATTCTTGCATATCATAGTGTGGACTCCTGCAGGAAACTGATAAAAACAGAAGATAAAACACAATTTTTATTCTACATGAGAACATGGCCCAAGGCTGGGTTCACAGGACGCCTTTTTTTAGCACAATTTTCCAAAAACAAGGTAAAAATCGCTGTATTTTAGCAACAAAATTGTGGCAAGAAAACCCGCATGGGATACGCATCTTACGGACACGGTCTAATCTTCAACATGCTCCGGCGCCGGCGTCTTCTACACTTATCACGTTGCACCATCATATGTGTCCAGTGATGTTATAATATAGCAGGAAATCCCAGGCGCCATCAGACGGACCCGATATCCGGTGCTCGTAGATGTCGATGTAGCCCAGTAATGGCGGCTCCGGTGACGGGAGTGAAGAAGACAACCCACCGGGAGGACAATGAGCGCCAGGGAGTAGAATGTTTATTTTTATGTTACTTTTGTTTATTTTTATCCAATAAATTTGATACAATTTGATCTAATTTTTTTGTTCAAATTTAAGCAAAATGGAGAGTTGTCACTAATTATAATGAGGGTGATGAGGATCCTGAGGCAGCGCGGGTCATTGCTGGTGCCGCTGCTATAACCTCACATCTGATCTCCATTTGTATCTCCGTAAAAAAGCCAAAAAGGAGCAGCGTCGTCCAGACAGAGACCTCATCTGCTCCTGCCATCATTATTTATGACCCCGTCACGTGCCTCTTACTGTACGCTGCAGGTTTTTTTCTCTTGTTATTAAATGTATACTGTCCTAAGATAGCCTCGGGGGGGGCGGCCGGGATCACGCAGTGTTAAGTGCTAATGCGTTCAGCATTGGAGAATTCTCTTCTTCTGGCGCCAAGGAGTTAAGGCTGCGAAGCCGGCAAGTCGGCTGGTGCATCGCCCCCAGCATTAATGGACTTGTTGTACCCCAACAGTCAAGCAAAGGAGAGAACGAGGGAGACGAAGACTGAAGAGCCGACGCCGGCCCCTCGGAGTCCAATCCTCAGCCATAATGGAATATATGTCGCATGTTTTATTAATTAGCCCTAATATAATAAACCGCTATAAAATGGCATAATTAAATACGGAAACGCTCGGCCCTAATTCCCGCATGTTTATAACGTGTCACATCCACCGCTAATAATAATAACACGACGATATTACGTGTCGGATGTTGTTACGCAATTATAAGCAATTGGTTTTTTTATGGGAAGCAATATATCACCCCGCTAAATACGAGCGGCGCTGCGATTATACGGCCGCGCAGATGGATTTAGCAACTGAGTTAATTTGGTAACTAAGTTTAATAGCAGGGAAAATAATTATTCTTAAAGGGACCATTTACTACAACTGTCTGATAAATTCCCCTTTAAGGTACAGTTTTAAAACTTACAGCCCCTCAAAAAGCTCCGGCCGAGCTCAGATCTGAGGTCAGAAGCCAAAAAACATCTGGTAATATGGGGGAGTCATGATGAGGGGTTGTGGGCTCTTCGGCGTTGGGTACATCATCACTTCATAGGGTTACAAGCAAATTATATTAAAAAATGACTTTTATCTAAAAATCTAATTCCATGACGTTGTTTGTACAGGATTAGAAAAAAGCGGCTGCCTTATATCAGAAACAGCGCCACATCTGTCTACTCGGCTTCATTGAAATGGATGGGGCTCAGCTGCAATACCACGCGCAACCACTGGACAGGTGTGGCGCTGTTACTGAAAAGGCAGGCACGTTTTCTAAAACATAAGACAATAGGGAATTCAATTGAATGACAATTTTAGAGTCGTCTCTTTGTGTGTGAATGGGGTTTTGCTTCACATGTATAAACTTAATATAATTAGTCACATCGTCCACTGAAGTCATATAACGTATCAGGACCATCATGTGCAGCATCTCCTCATTGGTCCAAAACCACTAATAACCAATGCTGCCTTCACTAGACTGTAGTGCAGGGCGCCCCTTCTCTGACAACAGTCTGTGCTCTGCAGCTATTGGAAGAAACTGCACCCCTAGACTCAATGCTCTGCTGCTAACCGCAGACTCTCTGCATGCCCCCGGTAATCTCTCTGCCTCCCCCCACCAAGTCTCTGCATGCCCTCACAAGGTCTCTGTACTACCCCGCAGACTCTCTGCCTGCTACGCTGACTTCCTGCATACCCCTGCAGATTCTCTGCACGCCCCCGCAGGCTCTCTGCTCATTCTGGGCAGGCTCTCTGCACACCCCGGGCAGGCTCTCTGCATGCCCCCAGCAGACTCTCTGCCCACCCCCAGAAATCTCTCTGCCTCCCCCCACCAAGTCTCTGCGTGCCCTCGCAAGGTCTCTGTACTTCCCTGCAGACTCTCTGCCTGCTACGCTGACTTTCTGCATACCCCCACAGGTTCTCTGCTCATTCCGGGCAGGTTCTCTGCACGCCCCCGCAGACTCTCTGCCCACCCCCAATAATCTCTCTGCCTCCCCCCACCAAGTCTCTGCATGCCCTCACAAGGTCTCTGTACTACCCCGCAGACTCTCTGCCTGCTACGCTGACTTTCTGCATACTCCACAGGTTCTCTGCACACCCCCACAGGTTCTCTGCTCATTCCGGGCAGGTTCTCTGCACGCCCCCGCAGACTCTCTGCCCACCCCCAATAATCTCTCTGCCTCCCCCCACCAAGTCTCTGCATGCCCTCACAAGGTCTCTGTACTACCCCGCAGACTCTCTGCCTGCTACGCTGACTTTCTGCATGCCCCTGCAGGCTCTCTGCACACCCCCGCAGGCTCTCTGCATGTAATACTATTAATATTAATCTCGTCCTTCTTTGTGGACCTCATGTATAAGGAATATTAACCTTAAAGGCACTGTTTGCTAACAATAAATGTTTTATACATGGGCACATGGTGGTCTTAAAATTTTTGAAAACACGTTCTCACCTATTGGACTCTGATGCTCTTCCTTATGCTGTGTCTTGCAGGCCTTATGATTTCCTCTTCCTACAGTCAGAAGAATGACTGATGATATTCTAATTTTGTGAGAAGCACCTGTATGTTTCTTAGAAACGGACGGCCCCTTTAATCCCCTCTGTATACTGGCAGTGTGGATACAGAATCCGTGAGCAGCATTACTCCCTTGTGTTTCTGTGCTGACGTGTTTTCGCGACACATCGTGCTCCATGAGATTATTAGTAGAGAAACGGTTGATAATCTGGAAATTATCGGGACTATGCCGGATTAGAGGAGTTTTGCTGAATTTAGCGCACACAAGTGTCCTCCCTGATCTGCCCCTACACATCTGTAGTGCTCCATTATGTTCCCAGAAACCTGAGGGTCCCACGCGGTGGAATCGGTCGTCATCATATCATAGACGCATTCTCACGTTGGTGCTAAGTGACCGCCGGCCCGAACCTAACACAAACAGTTATTGAAAGAACAAGGAGAATACATTGACCGTGATGGTCCTGGGTCCCAAGTGGTGTCAGTCAACATGTAGGGCATTAATGTAAGCTTTTTCCTGTATTTCCCAGTTAGTTTAACCTTCCACCAGTTGACCTTTGTCCCCGTGAAATACATCCATCACCAACACAACCACAAGCATGAAGAAAGCCCATCAGGAGCCGGAAGGAAGGAACCCGCTCTATGCAAATCCTCCCCATGGCAATTTGTCTCCAAGTTACACATATATCGGTTTTATTTCTTTTTTTGCACTCGCTAAAGAAAAATGAAAGAGGGGTAACTGTGCAAAAAGTAAAAACAAAACATTGTCTGTTTACAGCTCCACTGCGCACCTGTGCATCGTCATGGTTACAGACTACACAAAGCCCTTTTGTAGTCTGAGCTTCAGCTATGTGATAGTTGCAATCTCTATATTTGCCCACATATTTCACAAGATGCAAAAAATATTTTAGGAGACTTCATCTTTCAACTTCTGCCTTGTAAAATTGGGTACAAAATACAATTTGCAGTGTAATTTTTTTTTTACATTATTTTGCTCATTTGTTTAGTTCCGCTTTTATTCTCAGACGCTGATGATCTATAACTACAACCAGCCTTCATGCTTCATCCCCAGTTGATCTCCAGATGCCCGGGGCATGAGAGCCCATGTTCAAGAATGGACCACTCTCACTTAAGGACACAAAGATCAGCCATTGATGTTTTAGTCCACCTCATGATTAAAGGGGTTGTCCACTAGTAAGCCAATCCCTTTTTTATCTAAATGTTTGGCTCCGATAAAATAAGAAAGTCTATACTCAACTCCTGTGCCAGCGCCTTCCCAGTGGTGTCGGCACTCGCGGTCCTGTGGCCCTGGTGCAGTTGGAGTGACACATGAGCCCGGTGCCCAGTCAGCGCCGGCGTCACCGTCCTCTCCTTCTGTCGATTTGAACATGACGAGTAATTCCGGGCTGCGGCTGATCTCTGACTTCCTCTTGATGTTCAATTTGTATGAAGGCGAGGACAGTGACGCCAGCGCTGATTGAGTTCCAAGGTCACATGTTACAACAACCGCACGAGAGCCCCGGACCGCGAGGGCAAACATTACTGGACCGACACCGGCACAGGAAGTGATTGTAAGCTTTTTTATTATATCAGCGCCAAGAGTGGAGTATGAGAAGGAATTATCCAAGTAGTGGACAACTTCGTTCAGGATCTGTCGAAACTTAAACTTAGGCAAAAGTGAGCGTCAGTGCAGCTTATTCTTTGCGTTTCGAGGTATTGTTACTTCTTCTTCAGCAGAACCACAGAGTCTGTCCGCAGCAGCCGAGAACAGTCTTGAGTAGTGCGACAATCCATTATGAGCATCAAATAAGAAAGCATCAACTTTTGGGGCAGAAGATTCATCTGCCGCCAGTGCAAATAAAATTCAAGTAGAAACAAAGTGTGTGCTGAAAAAAAAGTTGCATTTTCACATTGCAAGGATATTTTTGTTGCAAGGAAATAGTGAGAAATTTAAACTTGTCGGATCCGCTCGAATTCAGTCGGAACAATTGAATGTTTTTCAATGCAAATCAATTTGCAGGTAAAAGATGATTATTATAGTCCTCATTCTCTCTGGTCTGTAATAAACAAAGGGGTTAAAAAAAATACCGCTGCTCCTCACCTCATCCGCTGGCTCTCTCCTGCCCTCCGTAGTCTTCATCATTAAGTGACATGAGACTGACCAAGTGAGCACAGGAGGCGACGAAGAGCAAAGGTGGAAGAGAAGACAGGAGCCGGATGGAGGAAGTGAACCAGAGAACTGGGTGAGGTGAGTATCATTTTTTTAATTCTTCCTGCCCCTGAAAAGTAGCAAAATGGTGAACGTCCGACCTCCCTTTTACTTGAGTTGAGCAAATCAAGATGACAAAAGTTTGGGTTCATGGTGAATATTTTGTGAAATTCAAAGCAAATTTGAACTACTTTTTTTAAACTTTGTATCTTTTTATATAAAGGGTTTCTCTACTACTTTTTTTTAATTTAAGAACTGGACACATGATGGTATTAAAAAGAAAATCACAAATCAGATATCAGTGCTCCTCTCTTACTCTTTCGACAGGGAGCATCTTGTGACTACTGCAGCCAATCATCGGGCACTGATTAGCTGCAGCAGCCATGTGTTGTTTCAGATAGAAAACAAATGATGACTGCCGCAGAAAATCAGTGGTCGCTGATTGTCTGGAATGGTCACATGACATTTCCCCCACTGGAAGAGCAACAGTGTAGAGTAGTGGACCTTTCCTTAAAAAAAATAGAATATTTACATTTGTATCCAGAGTCAAGAATGTTTCTTTTTCCCCCTCTCGGCTGGAGCAGTTATCTGTATGACCAGTCGTTACATGTAATAAAATTGGATTCCTTGTAAAGTATCGGTCTAGTGATGCTCAACTCCCCACGATCCGCAGTCAGGAACAGAACCGACAAGTTCTTAGAAAACTAAAACCATTCACCCAGGAATAAATAAATCACGGAACCCGGGTCAAGTGAACATCTGTATTTTCTGGTTCCTTCTTCATCTTCCCAGGTGTGAGGGCGCACAATTCATGGAACATATTTCAAATAACGGTGTCATATGTTCCCTTTATGAAAAACATTGTCATATGCTTCGTTCCGGTAATTGTTTCATTAGTATACAGCCATCAGCAAGTTTTTAATTAACTGTATGATTAAAGAATGCCCAGAGTGTCTGACCGCACACATCGCAGCACATCACCGAGGTGACACGTGAATGGGACCATCTGCTTTTTCACTCACCTCCAGATTTCCTGCGCGCCTTCCGCTCACATCCTCGTAATCTTCGGGAGATTATGGCTGAAAATTCTAATAAAACTTCAATCACCGGTGGCTAAAAATAATCGCACGTCTTGGATGGCGCGTCTGCATGGGAATATGCTGTGGACCGCGTGGTGTTCATTCTTGGCTGCCCTCGAGGGTTTCCGTAAAGCTGTAATGATCCATGTTCACATTGTACGGATTGTTAGGAGGAAAATAATGAGACAAGTGACGCTTTTAACATTGAAATTCACCATCTTCATCACATTTATACAAACATATTTGACTTGCAGCAAATCGATTCAATCAGAAGGATTCAAGGGGTAACGTTTATCCTTGGGGAGAGTGACATGTCAAGCCTGACATGCCGAGATGAGGAGACTTTTAAGCCGCAATGCTCCTCTGGGAAATAAGCAAATTGTCTCTTCAGAGAGGAAGAGGATCTGAACTCTAGCGCCACCTATAGGAAGTAGCAATCCTAGAAATCAACGTCGACCCTTTAACGAGCCTTGTCACATGACTTAGGATAAAAGCTAAAACCAGAATCTCAATCTGCAGACACTGTGTTTCAGGGTACTGCCCCTCGTCAGTGCAAAGTGTGAGATCAGGTTCTGCTGTGTGAGAGGCGTCTGACCGGGATCCAAGGGGTATAGTTTCTCCTTGCAGAGAGTGACATGTCAAGCATGCCGAGATGAGGAGACTTTTAAGCCACAATGCTCCTCTGCAAAATATAGAAGATTGCTACTACCTATAGGTGGCACTGGAATTCTAGTCCTCTTCCTAACTTTGAGGTGTCCTAGGATTGTACTGAACATCTTTCAAGCTGTTTAACACAGACACATTGTTAGTTATGCCATAGTGACCTCAAAATATATGACTATGGATAAGTGGATGGTAACGTTCTTCACCGCTGCGCTGTCACACACTATTTGTAAGGTTTGTTCAGTATTTTATGACTTTTTTCCCTAATATCTATGACTAAGCTGTGAGCTGTGATGTCCTCTCACTATCAAGGTTCACTACACAAAATAGCAGCTTCATTCCCTGCCTCGGCTTTTACACAAGCTATGATAGTCCCTCTTGATTGGCTGTAACACACCATGTGATGTAATAGCTGCTCGGCATTCTGGGAGCCAATCTGGCCTCACCCAAAGTAATGTGGTCCTTCTGTAGCTCATGCAATGGGTTAAATAGCAAATGTCATTGAAGGCGATTTATTTGAACTCTATGACAATTTTTTTGAGTTCGGCTCTAACTTCCTAAAAATTTGATACAAATTAACATGATAAGTTTTTCCCTAAAAATAGAATAAAACACATCAGCCAATCAAAGAGATCTTCGTGACCGCAAAGCAACCTGCTCACCGCGGCTGATAACCGTGAAAAAACCAAATATGTTAATTTCCAGAAAACTTTCTAAAATATTTCCAGGGAGATGTGAAAATTCTCTACTCATCCATGTCAATATCCTTAGGGGAAAGTATAATAGTCTTGGCTATGCTGCCAGAGGTAGCTCTTAGGGCTTGTTCACATGAATATATTTTCCTTTCGAGTGCTAAAAAAAAACAGATCGAATCTGCATGTAAAAAAAGTCAGCGTGCATTGGTTGGTCCTATAAAATGGATGGGACTTGCCCATTGAAGTCTATGGTTGCGCCAAAAAATCGGAAGCCGTACGAAGCCACAGTGAAGCATCTGATGTTTACAGACACATTGCAATTTTGTAACAACAAGAAATTATAAATGGTCCTATAATGAGGAAAAAAAAACGGATTGTACATGGATGACATGCGAGAAAAAAATCTTCAGAGTTTTGTGAATGAAACTGACGTTTTATGCGCTTGTGTGAACATTCCCTTAAAAAAAGATTACTGGTTCTCATCCAGAGGGATGCTCCATGGGAAATATATGCAAATTACTTCTTTAGAAAAAATAAAGTGACCCATCAACCTGAAGCCACCAATTTATAGAACTTAGTACATAGAAAAGTTACTTTCTCATGAATATTGGCCCAGAGGTGGACTGAGCAATTGTCTTCTGGTGTCTGGTCAGATGTAAGTAACCGCATCTGTGTCTCCGGTCTCATCCCACTTTTGGGGTCTGGCACAGATTTGTGGAAAATTTATTTTTCTCCCAAAATGATGTTTTACTGAAACTCATCTATATACTCAGAACTTTCCAATGTTTGACATACTCTAATCTGCAGATACAATGGCTTAAACACATGTTAGAAGAGCAACATCAGGGGAAATGTCACAATTCAGCATCTGAAACAAAATAGCATTCACAGAACTTGTGTCCTTCCGTCAGCTCCGTCCTCTCCGCTATGTGTCACCTCTCATAGCAGTGACCTGCAAAAGCTAAGAGAAAGGGAAATGCAATGTGGACTTTGTAATGTTGGCTGAGAACAGCTCAATCTGATTCATTTAAATGGGGCTGAGCTGCAGTACCGGACATTGCCTATGGGCAGGAGTGGTGCTGTTTCTAATCCTGGCAACCTCTTTACAGATAATTTCCATCTGACAACTAATATAATGATAACATGTCCTTAGGGTGATGGTGAAAGTTTGATAATTGCATAATTTTTTTTACCTTACAACATATTGACGATATTCTTTTGTTGAGGAAATGGTTTTGTAAAGAAATGACCATAGGACGTGCAGCCCATAGGTTCTCAGCTTTGAAATATAATCTGATAAATTATGTCTACATTCTATCAATAACAAAGTAACAAATTTACCGTCAGGTTCTGAGACGCTAATCCAAAAAGTAACAACTTATATGGCTGCACTTATTTAAAAAAAAAAGCCGGGCCACTATTACCGAAGAAATCAAATATCTATGCAAGTTAAGAAACATCAGCTATCAATCTGATTTACAAAGATCTGCAACGTTTTATGCTTTTTTTTAATAAAAGATCCCAGACCAGCTCCTAATGTCACTTGTGATTATCTGATCTACCAGCGATCAAAAAAGGCAAATTAGCAAAATATTAAAAAGAAAAATATTCAAATATACAAAGTTGCGATAAATGGAATGATTAGTATCACTGGAACTGTGTGTGTGGAATCGATAAATAAATGATAGCTAGATAGATGATAGATACACTCCCTGAAAGAAGTTATGTCTCTTATCCATGTTATGTAAATAAAAGCTTATAACCTGACGTTAAATTCATCCATTGGTTGTATAAATTATTCTTTTGAAAGCTGAAACCCTCCGAAATGTGGTTTAGGTTAAGAAAATAAATTGTCATCAATGCAGAAATATTGATCAATTAATGGACACAGAATGGTCAGATTTTGGCAAGACAAAAGTTTTGTCGCCCACAGAAAGTAATGTGATATTCAAACAAATAATTAACTTAAAATACAAATATATGTTGCATAACATTGGTGAATGAAGTTGTGGTGCTATTAGAGTCATATTTAATATTTTGTGCGCCTTACATGAGCTTAAAGGACTGCATCCATGCAGTACAACAATGATTCATACAATTTACTAATGAAGTCATCAGGAATAGCACAGAATGCAGTCTTACATGCCTCCCAGAGTTCATCTAAATTCTTTGGTTTTATCTTCCTAGCTTCCTCTTTCATCCTACCCCAAACATGCTCAATGATGTTCATGTCTGGTGACTGGGCTGGCCAGTCCTTGAGCACCTTGATCTTTTTTGCCTGGAGGAACTTTGTTGTAGAGATGATGGATGAGATGGAGCACCATCCTGCTGCAGAATTTGACCCCTTTTATGATTTGGAATATAAGAGGTAGCTAATACTTCTTGATATTTTAGGCTATTGATATTGCCTTCCACCTTGCAAATGTTTCGCACACCCCCATACTGAATGTAACCCCAGACCATGATCTTTCCACCACCAAATGTAACTGTTTTCTGGGTGTATTTTGGATCCATACGGGCTCCAGTAGGTCTCCTGTGGTGTAATTCTACTGAAGATTCATCAGAGAAATCCACCTTCTGCCACTTTCCAGCATCCATCTGTTTAGCAGGCTGTGGGACTTTACAAATGCCACACGGTTTTTTATTTGCCTTTAGTGCTGGCTTCTGGGCACTGATTCCACCATGGAGGCCATTTCAAGACAGAACCCTACAAACCATTCTAGTTGACACAGGGACTTGAGGTGACCAGGCCTGTTGGAGCTCTGCTGCAGTGGAAGAGGGGCTTGCTTTGGATTTTCTAACCAACAAACGTTCCTCCTGAGCAGTTGTCTGCTGGACCTGGGCTTGTCAAACACATCTCCAGTCTCTTCAAATCTTTTTTTAATTTTTTGTACTTGACACTGAGACACATTAAAGGTGCCAGCCACCTCTGCAGTGGATCTGGTCTTCAGCCTCTTGATAATCCAGGCTTTGGTCGCAGGGTGGATTTTTGGCATGTTGTCAGAGCTCAAGTTGCAGTTCAAGTGAAGGTCTGGGGTGCTGGGTTTCTTTTTATATACACACACTAATTAACCGATCATTCACTGAGCAGAGGTGAGAATGTAAACTAGGATTGGGTGCATTATATGACCAGGTGACAAAACTTTTGTCTTGCCAAAATCTGACCATTCTGTGCCCATTAACTGATCAATATTTCTGCATTGATGCCAGTTTATTTTCTTAACCAAAACCAAATTTCAGAGGATTTCAGCTTTCAAAAGAATAATTTATACAACCAATGGATGAATTTAACGTCAGGTTATAAGCTTTCATTTACATAACATGGAAAAGCGACATAACTTTTGTCAAGGAGTGTAGATAGATAATAGATATCGATAGTTAATAGATAATAGATAATAGATAGATAGATAGATAATAGATATCGATAGATAGATAGATTATAGATGGATAGACATCGATAGATAGTTAATAGATAAATAGATAGATAGATAGATAGATAGATAGATAGATAGATAGATAATATATAGATAGATAATAGATATACAGAGATACAGAGATATCGATAGATAGTTAATAGATAATACACCCACACTTCCACACACAATCTTACTTTTCTTTCTCGTCTGATTGAAGCTCTGCTATTATTCAGAGATTGGATATAAACTAGTTTTGCGATCTCATTAAGTGGAATATTGCAAAACTGAAATTTAATAATATCATCAGCCTTGAGAGAGCAAAGTGCACAAAATGTCCCTTTTCAGTAACCTGAAAACACAGTTATTTCCCGACTCATCATAAAAAATGACAATTTCCTTTGCTGAGAAAACATTTTTCTCTCTTTGTCCGGCAGTGAAGGGCTCCGATCCTACAGACTGTCACCCAAAATCCAGTCAGCGCGTTATGGCCTCTGCCTCTCTGCTCAGGAGTCATTGAACACATTCATAAATCAATGGCACAGACTGATACATTAGTCTCATTATTATCTCTGCTCCACTGCTCGCATTATGTCACAGGCTCATTGACCACACAGGACTATACAGGAGACGACACATTCAGCTGCTTCCAGGTTCTGGGGACTACACTATGACACTACGTTATGAGTCCAGACAGAACGTTCCACCACATGTGCATTCTTCTCCATAGGGGCAGTATTATAATATTTAGTATTGGGCTGGAGCTCACCTTCCAGAAGGTGATGTGAGCCTTAAGGTGGAAACTAGAGTAATGCGTAAAATCTAGGACTAGTTTGGCCCAGTGTCCAGTCCAGTTCTCCATGGTAGCCAGACCAGGGTAGTCCTCAGTGGCAGAGGCCTCACTGCACAGAAATGGTTGAGAAAGAGGACATTGCATATCATGGAGGGGTCAAGAAGCTGAATGAAGGACAATGGAGGACCAGATGGTGGGTGCGGTGTCGGGAATGGCAAGTGTCAAGGTGTGTGTTCCTCCTTTTCTAGCCCTTTGCCAGCCAGAACAGCCAGCCACCATTCTGCTGTATTTGCACAAAGTGAACCATACAAGATTCAGATTTGGGAAAATTCATGTTTTCTAAAATTTGAGGCAATTTCATTTTTTTTTTTATTTGTGGCCGCCCAGTGGTTGTGTGTCAATTTGCTAACTGTTGAGGGTTTTATTTGCATGTTGTGATAATTTATTGTATTTGTAGCTGGAAAAGTGAAATCCTTTAAGGGATTATCCAGTACTAAGATATTGTTAATTAATCCTTAGGTCATTAATATCAGATTGGTTTTGGTCTGAGACCCCAAGTGATCACCTGCACCAGGTCTGGATGTACACTGTGGACGGATACCACCGTTCTTGGGTGCTGGAGCTCAGCTCCTATTGAATTTCTGTCTTCTGAATTTGTGGAAATGCAGATTATTTGTTGGATTCCGATTGATTTATCAGAATATCGTCTATATCGGGGTGCGAGTTACTTCTCAAATACTAACGATTCTAAAACATGAAGTACTATGGTTTGGACGGAAGTTAATGTGATTAGTCATAAGACCCCACGATACTGATTAAGCTTTCCTGCATTAAGCTTTCCCACCCCCTGGTAATATAATAGCACATGTAGACAGCCTGGGAATGCCCTTTAGTTATTACCATACGATAATGACGTGTAGAGTTCTCTAGTCATTCCGTCTAATTGGAGGGGGTCTCAGGGGTCCGGGCAGGGGTCAAACACTCTTTGTATTGTTTACAGTCCAAAAGTCCATATTCACGAGAGGTTGTCTGCATTCTCAAGATCTGCGAAGAATCTGTGATGATAGTGGGAAAGATTTAGTAAATGTTTTATGTTGGTGGAGGAACGTGGTGCCTGGAATAAACAAAGCCAGTCTCGGATTGTAAATTCAGACTCGCGATGAATTAAACTAACATTTCATTGGTAATATACATGGACAAATAAAGTGTGTGAAATATGATGGAGCCTTGGAAGCCTCGACACCATCCATTCATCAACTTGTACAAACTTTTGAATATGTTAAACAGAAGAAAGGACACTGTTACATTGTGTTTATGTGGAGCCTTCTGTGTTTAGACCCGGAGAGGTTACATGGACTGGAAATGACAGATACGTTTATAACACGTCCTCACTGACCCTGACTAATACTGAGAAGGAAATACCACTACGCTTGATGAGAGAGCAAGGTTTAAAATGGACACAAAACATTAAATACTTGTAAATATTCCTTCCCCATCACCACGATGACTGTAAATTTCATTGCCTGGTTTTTGGGTTCATAGAGAAAAGGTGAAAAAATGCAGAACAAATGCTAACTATTACCCAGTGTCAGTAACATCCACAGGAGAGAAGAACGTCTCATAGTGAAGACCCAATAAATGGACAATGCTCTTCCGGAGGAGAGTCCTGCAGCGGTTATCCATGGAGATGACGGAATTGATTCTAGGCTAATGGAACTCACTTTCAACTTTACAAAAAAAATTTTGATTCCCTCATATTCAATTATAGAAGACTGCAAATAGGTTAAAGCAAATAAATATTATGCTGCCCTCTCCTCTGCGCTCCCCGTGCTTGTCCTGTTGCCTTCGTGGGTCCACTGATGTTCTGTCTTCCATCTTCTTTCTTCTATTTTCTATCTTTGTTCCACTTCTCTGGCTGTTTTGTTTGTCATCCAGTCCCTATGCTGGAACATGAAGGTGGAAGACAGAAGATCCAATCATAGGACCAGCGTAGATGGGACAGGTACGGGAAAGGCTGAAGAGAGTTGAGTATACGTTTTATTTTCAACTCTTTCTTGCCAGATTTAACTTACATTGCATTTATTCGATGGAAATCTTATTTCGCATTCTGAGTTGTGTTAATCCGCTCCAATTGAATTTTGGGAGATTTGGTGAAAATGACTTATATCCAGAAGATATAATGCTCAGAGATCTAGCTAGTAGTGGATCGTTAGAGGAATGCTCCCTGAGAAAGTGTTTTGTGAAACAGCTTAACTCCAGTAAGATGAAAACTTCCTTTCCCGTGACATCTGTAGATGCTTTCTTGTAAATCAGTGTCTAACACTTTATAGGGTCTTGAACATGACTTGGGTTATCTGACAAACCAGAGACGTCCATCCCCCCATTTGTAAATCGCTATGTTATGTCTTACCTGGTGAGATGGATCTTCTAAGATGTAACTCTAGGTGAGCAGTATGGACCAGAGGTGTTGATGCAGCTTAGAACAGTCAACCTGGATATGTTGAGCAGCACCTAGAGTTACTTAGATACCTGGAATAGTAGAGCTGAGTGTGCGGTTGGCACCTTCCGCATAGTACAAAGCTGGATGGCACCTGAGGCATGGAACGGTAATGCTGAAAGTGCAGACAGTGCCTTACTTGTAGAATGATAGTAGTAAGGTTTTTTCTGATGAAAAGGTCCTGCGTTAACCTCGAAACGCGTTGACTTTGTAAACCGGTTAAAATAAAGTATTTAAGGAAAAAATTTGTAGAATTCTATTATCAGCAGCGCATCCAGTGACACTTCACCTGGATATGTTCTGACTTGAGGAATAGCAGAGCTGAGCATGCAGAAGGACGCTTTGAAGCAGCAGACCCTAATGTGCTGACCTGCATCTTGGAACAGCAGACCTGAGTTTGACAGAAGACTCATCTAGGGTATATACTGCAGAGCCCAGCTGTAAAGCAGAGCTGGGGTTGTCATGTGACACAATAGAACAAGCAGCAGAGTCCAGTGATGTAGTGATAGCTAGGATGCCAAGTACATGAATATCTCCTCAACCTTAGTCTGCCTCCACAGGACATACAGCCTTGCGTCTATGGGTCTTTCTTGATGTAAATGGACGGCTCTCTAGCCCCATGCTTACTGCAGCCTTTGATTCAGGATAACGGAGGCAGATAGCATCTGGGAATATTATTTCAAAGTGTGCTAATTTAATTTGCAATTAGGTATTTTAATACCAGAAAGCCCCCTTACTATAGGGGTTATACCTCACCAATCATTGCCACTCACGTACGTGTCTGAAGTGAGCAATGCCAAGGACATTACGTCCCGAGCATACGCCGAAACACGTCCACAAAACTTGTCCACACGATTTGGAAGGTATGTGGCTGGTAACATCATTGACACCGCTCACTTCCAATGTGGTGATGATAACCCCTGTGATTTAACACTAAAGCAAAAATATGCCGAAAAATAGTGATGTCAGCCGGCTCGCTGGAAGCCTTGATGAGATCTAGCGATAGGTTTTCTGATAAGGATCGATCTAGGTTACAGAGGCAATAGCGTTTATTAGTAGAGTGTAACATAAGCCAAAATATGAACACAAAAGTCTTCATTTATTGGAAATTGCTAAAAAGGCAAAACCTTTCTCATTTTACACTTGTCTTTCATCCATTTTTCTTGTACGATATTTGGTGAAGCAATATGAAGATATTTGAGTGTGAGCACAATGCAGATCTTATTTTTTTGCAAAAGAGTCTATAATGTAATCTATTCAGTGGCATCCGATACAAATCACTTCTATCTCGCAATCACTTCCTCCTGCTGACAGAAGGGGTCATTTCTAAATACTATTATACCTGGGTATCCGTGCCTCTCCAAAGGAACTGACAATATATCTATCAGCGCTGGCGTTTATCCACTTTTATCCTAGTATTACATAGTTTTGAGCAATACGGGACACTGTCCAAATTGTTTTCCATCAGCTAGCAAATATAGGAAAAGCTCAACAAGAATAGGGTCATCAAAGAGAATAGAATAGAACCTTTCCCCGTCCAACGCGCCTGGAGCGCTGACAGCTTCATTGTTCTACGCTGCCTTTGTTCTATTAACGCCCCAGAACTAGAATATTGTGACACTTTTTATTTGATTAGAAATTAATCAGGCGTTGTTCATTCCATTTGGGAAACTTTTGTGAAAGATCACCGTTTTGTCCGCACGTTTCCGCTATTTACAGTTTTTGGCTTGTTCATTTCTATTTTCATTTTTCACGGTGTAACGGTTGGCTGATGTACAACTGGGTGTTATTTGCATATTCGGCTCATAGGAAGAAGGAAATGTTGGAAGATAAATTACAGAATTTTAGATGCAGATGAGGTCTGGGACTGAGCCAATCAAATGGGTCGGGTTTATGTATTTCTAGTTGAGTTGTGTGATGTGTTTTCCTATTCTTTTGCATATTTGTCACACTTAAATGTTTCCGATCACCAAACAAATGTAAATGTTAGACAAAGATAACACAAGTAGTCACAAAATGCAGTTTATAAATGAAAGTCTTTATTATTTAGGGAAAAAGAAATCCAAACCTACAGGGTCCTGTGTGAAAAAGTGATTGCCTTCCCCCTTAAAACATAAACTCCCTGTGGTTTATCACATCTTTGGGAAGCGGAGTACAAATTCCCTAGCCACACTCAGGCCTGATTATTGCCACCCCTGTTTAACCCCTTAATGCCCGCCGATAAGCCTTTTAACGGCAGCAGTTACGGGTCCTTATTCCTCAGCACTGAATTTTAACGGGGCTGACATATAAGGTTATAGCGTCCCCTAGCATATTGTGATGCCACGACGTTACATCATCTATTGCCTGAGGCCACACAGCGAGGAGGACCGGACAGCAGGCTAGGGGGCTGTGGACATGAGTAAGTGGGGAGGTATTAGTTTATTTCAACCCTTGCCGCCTACTATTCAGCAAAATATCATCCAACTAGCCGCCATTTTCATGAATACGCTCACAGTAAGATTGTTTTGTTTTTAATTTGAGGCAAATTCAATTCATATAAAAAAAAATCACTCATCTTTGTTACATTAGTATACTTTTTAATTTATTTTCTTGAGACATCCTTTTTGGCTAATTTGTCTTCCTAATCTTTTCCAAAATCAAAAGGACAAGAAGCATGCATGAAAACTCACCAAATATAGGGCTGCCAGGTTCTGTGCTGACTAATAGTCAAATGTTAAGCCCCCAGAATCATTAATCTGACTCTTAAGAGCTTATCTCCAGCCATGCTGGGGAATATCACGTCCCATTGACAGTGGCCCCTGCCAGATTACACCTGGAAATGTGGTTTGAAATACGCAGCTTTTACTCATAGTTACTGGAAGCAACAAGCTTCAAAGAACGTCATTATATTCTCTATGAAAAAATGATAAAAACAAATATACATTTTAGTGTGTTTCACATCAAAAGACTTTACGATATCAAAGGCAGTTTCATTTGCATTTTTACTATCACCACTTTCATAAATGTAAAAAAATACGGTCTTTGATTTCAGCGGAATATGAATTTATGTCATTCATGCTTTACACACTGTAAGGTCTACATTCGACAAGATGGACAATAATAGAAAATAAAGAGTCAGATGAAAAGATAGCTATAGAGACAAGAAAGATAAAAGTTGCAACAAATGTTTCTACCACTATGTGTCAATGTAAAGCACTTTTCTACTTAGTAATGGAGTGTAACAGCACACCACATGGTTAGGAGTGGTATTGCGCTTAAAATTTATTATATACGGTAATATGGACTTCTCCTCAAAATGAATATTTGAGAAAATATCCCTGGCAAAATATGAACTTGTGTGTTAATTTGTTAAATACTTTATAAACAACAACATAGTGAAGAATAGATTAAAAAAGACTGATAATAGATAAATAGATGATAGATAGATAGAAAAATAAAAGTTGCAATAGATAGATAGTTTTATCTAAAAAATGGAAGCACCTCACCGTTTTTAGGTCAAATCATGTGCGATTTTAATTGCCCATACGATCGCACATGAATTGATCCAATAAAGGTGTGCTACTTCCATTTTTTTTTATATATTTACTAGGTGTGGTATGTAGCTGAGAAGCACCCCACAAATATTTTTGTGCTGCTTTTTGTTCTTTTATCTAGATATATAGAAAAATTTAAGTTGCAATAAATATGTTTACCACTATGTGTCACTGTGCAGCATTGCTCTATTTCGTGAAGTAGTGTAACAGCACACCACATGGCTGGAGGTGGTATTGCAAGTAAAATATATCACTATATTATTTTAAGGTGACCATAATATTACATAAAAAAAATTTGTGAGCATGTTTGATAGGTGTCGAATTCCCGCCGCTGCACAGGGGGAATCTCGAACCATGTCCGCTGCGGTTTCCCATTCTCTTCCAGCCGCAGTGGAACCTGCTCAGTTTAGACGTCAGTCCCAGAGTCTGGCTCAAGCTGATACTGTGCGAATGGTTACTGCTGTCTTTCCAGGCTCTGCCTTTGCAGCCAGCACTGATCACCAGCAAGCAGGCCTTTCTGGGACTAAGTCCTGCTTTTCCCATACTTAGCATGCCCACGGGATGACCTCCCGTTGAAGGTCAGGGGTCACATGCTCAGGTCCTCTTGCGGCTTCTATTGGACCATCAGGAAGGTCCCGGAGCTCTACTGCTATAAAAGGTTCGCATGGCCACTCGGCCATGCGCTAGTGTAAACTGATTTACTTGTGTGTGTGTGTGTGTAGATGAATGCCTGTCGATGCATGAAAGCTCCGAATCATTACCATCCCTAGTGTTGTTGACTGCTCGCGAATGATGGAAGCTACCTACCACCACACTGTGCTACTCTGCACATCCAGCACACACAATTCAGGGTCTGTCAGCAGCGACCGCCAGCACGGCGCCGTGCACTTAGTGTGCTTTCTGGGCCCTGGTTAGGGTGGTTAGTGGCATCCGCCTGTGCGGCGTTGTACGCACTCTTGTGCGATTAATTATTACTATTAGTTCAGTTCTACCCCTGACACCACAGTAACAGTGTCAAGCGTAAGAGGTCTAGAGGAACCCTTTCCCCATGTCTTGGGACAGAGTTCTGTGACCCTTTACTTGCGCACTCTGTGTGGGATCGCGGCACTGTGACGCAACATGGTTTGCTTCCTTCATACTGGGTGAAGCTAACCTGTGTGTATCCACATTATAACGCCATCTAGTCTGCCATTACTGAGCAGCAGGTGTCCTTTCTGCACGGTGGACCTCCGACTGCGAACGCACCTCATATCCTCTCTAAATATTATTTGGTGCGTTCCGCCAGTCCTAACAACGTTTATGTCCTGTTGTGATTAAATAGTTCCTTAAATTTTAAAGTTAACAAATTCTAATATAAAATACTTACCTGAGAAAAAAACTACATAGAAGAGAGATAAGTAGTGTTGAGCGATACCTTCCGATATGCAAAGGTATCGGTATCGGATTGGATCGGCCAATATCCAAAATATATTGGATATCGCCGATACCGATACCCGATACCAATGCATATCAATGGGACACAAAATATCGGAATGGTTCCCAGGGTCTGAAGGAGAGGAAACTCTCCTTCAGGCCCTGGGATCCATATTCATGTATAAAATAAAGAATAAAAATAAAAAATATGGATATACTCACCTCTCCAACGGCCCCGGCTCTCACCGGTCCAAGCGTCTGCCTCCGTTCCTAAGAATGCAAAGTGAAGGACCTTCGATGACGTCGCGGCTTGTGATTGGTCGCGTGACCGCTCATGTGACCGCTCATGCGACCAATCACAAGCCGCGACGTCATCGAAGGTCCTTCACGCCCTGCATTCTTAGGAACGGAGGCACCGCTAAGAGCCAGGGTCCGCCGGAGGGGTGAGTATATCAATATTTTTTATTTTTATTATTTATTTTTTACATGAATATGGATCCCAGGGCCTGAAGGAGAGTCTCCTCTCCTCCAGACCCTGGGAACCATACGCACCGCACACTTCCGATTCCGATTTCCGATATCGCAAAAATATCGGAACTCGGTATCGGAATTCTGATACAGCAAATATCGGCCGATACCCAATATTTGCAGTATCGGAATGCTCAACACTAGAGATAAGTAAAATAGCTATCAATGTTAGAGTGGGTTCAAACTGAGTTTCTTTGCTGACAGTTTGGAGCAGAAACTGAGTGGAAATTCTGCAAAATCCTCCTTCAATACTCAAAATTCCTTAAAAACGTGGAGCTTCTTTCAGTGGCTATGTTCATACAGAAACTTTTTGAAGCAGAAACTGAGCAGAAAGTGAGAAGAAATGGTGCAGACACTCCTCAAAAATGCAAAACTCCTTAAAACTTAGAGTTTCTGCTCCAAAAACATAGCAAAAAAAACAACTCCGTAAACAATAGCAAATAAAGACAGATTGTAAATTCACAAAGTAGGACACAACAATTGACCACAGAAATACCAGAATAGTTATTGGTTATATTGATGGGTCATTGGTGAGTGAACAAGTCATTGCAATGAGTCAGCTTCTTTATATAAACAGAAGCCTTAGAGAACCAATAGAACTTTACGAATGGCTCCCACTGGAGGTAACAATATTTAAACCCCACTGACCCAGTCAACAGCTTCAGATAAGACCCTGGTCTACTATTGGGTATCAGCAGGTAGACCGGATTTCGATTTTGCTGGGACTTTGAATAATTCACATATCGCATTGTTGAAAGCTTCAGCATTCAGAAGCTGGTACTATAGGGTGTGACCAGTTGTCAGTGGAAGCAGCTCTGAGATACACCATGAAGATGTCTAATGGTGGCTGTATTGGCTGTCACGCAACTTCTTTCCAAAAAGATTTGCTTGTTATTTTTTGGATGGGGAATGTTTTTATTTTCCATACATGAGCTCAATGATCTAGCTGTTCAGCGTATAGGAAACGAAGTAGTTAAGTGCCCTAAAAAGTGATAATTGATTAATTATTTAACAAATCAATTGGAGTTAATTAGAAAGTTTATTTCCTTTTTAAATACCCTGGAGAACTCTCTCCACTTCTATGAAAATGATTGATGCTATAGAACGTATAAAAGAGGCTTATAGAGAAGGGCATGATGACATACAGAAGGCAGAATAAGTTACCAAGACACCACAGGTCCTGCTTTCTGTTTTCTTCTATTTTTTGCATTAAAAAGAATGTTCTATTTGTCCGAGGATGAAAAACACACTTTTCAATTTCATAGTGTTTGAAGAATCTTTTTGAAAGCTTATATTTAGATAGGGCTTTAATTTGTGATTATTTAGGGTTTTATGCCTGAGATAGCCACAATAAGCAGGAAGGAGCAATACATATCTTGGACCATCAGTAGGAAGCAGCTACGACCCCCTCGGAATTGTTACAGGCGGCTATGGCCGTGCCTTGTCCTGTATCTCATCCCATTCAAGAAAACTGAGCTTGGGTTGAGCTGCAATACCAAAAATAACCACATGTACACAGGGTTGGACTGGTCCAGAGGGGTACTGGTGCATTCCCCGATGGGTCCGGGTCTTTGTCAGGCCCCCAAGCAGGATGTAGAGGGGGCCCCATGGTGGTTTCAACTGAATGTGAGTCCGAGGAACCACTTTCAGTTGAAATGTATTGTTCTGCCACAGTAGATAACAAGGCTGGCAGTTGACTTGAGTGTGCCTGCCGCAGGCATCGCATGACAGTGATGTACCAGGCGTATGACGTCACTGTCACACACTGCTTAAAACAGACACAGTTAAGTCAGCCGCCAGCCTCCGCTAGTTCGGCAATCATTTTACCACAAGCAGCCGGATCTGCAAGCAGAGGAAGCCATGTAGTACAGAATAGTAGACAGGTAAGAGGAACCTTTTTTTCTGTGGATGCGGCATGATGCTGGGGCCAGGCCAAGGGACATGGGGGCCAGTCAGGCCAAGGGACAGATGGGGGGGCAGCAAGGCCATTGGACATATGGGCCCAAGATTGTGCACATTATTATATAAAGGGGGCCGGGATGAGGGACTTAATTACTGTTTGATGGTCAGAATGAGGGACATATTATATTAGTTTATGGTGGCAAAAGGGGGAAATAATTACTATAGGGGGCAATTGGGGACATCATTTATGTTGTAATATTATTTACTGTTTAGAAGACTACTTTCAATGGGAGAAATGGAGGTCCTGTTACTTTGCTTTTTTTTTCTTTATCTGTATAGCGTAGAAGTTGGGGAAAAAGTGGAGAATGTGTTCTAGAAGAGATCACCTATAAATGACTGTGTTATTCTCTGCAGAGACAAATTCAATTCCAGCAAAGTGATAGTGAAGTGTGCCAAATGAAGAAGAAAAGCAAGAATGAAGGACTTTAGCTAGAGACATCACTGGTGACTCACTGTATCAGATGTACATGCACACTTTACACTATATACAGAGCTCCAGTGTAAAATGTCACTGGGGGGTCACTGCATTACCTATACACTGACACTATATACAGAGCTCCTGTGTATATTGTCACTGGTGATCACTGTATTACCTGTACACTATATACAGAGCTCCTGTGTATAATGTCACTGGTGATCACTGTATTACCTATACACTGACACTATATACAGAGCTCCTGTGTATATTGTCACTGGTGATCACTGTATTACCTGTACACTATATACAGAGCTCCTGTGTATAACGTCACTAGTGATCACTCTATTACCTGTACACTGACACTATATACAGAGTTCCTGTGTATAATGTCACCAGTGATTACTGTATTACCTGTACACTGACACTATATACAGAGCTCCTTTGCATAAAGTCACTGGTGATCACTGTATTACCTGTACACTATACACTATATGCAGAGCTCCAGTGTATAATGTCACTGGTGATCACTGTATTACCTATACACTGACACTATATACAGAGCTCCTGTGTATATTGTCACTGGTGATCACTGTATTACCTGTACACTATATACAGAGCTCCTGTGTATAATGTCACTGGTGATCACTGTATTACCTATACACTGACACTATATACAGAGCTCCTGTGTATATTGTCACTGGTGATCACTGTATTACCTGTACACTATATACAGAGCTCCTGTGTATAACGTCACTAGTGATCACTCTATTACCTGTACACTGACACTATATACAGAGTTCCTGTGTATAATGTCACCAGTGATTACTGTATTACCTGTACACTGACACTATATACAGAGCTCCTTTGCATAAAGTCACTGGTGATCACTGTATTACCTGTACACTATACACTATATGCAGAGCTCCAGTGTATAATGTCACTGGTGATCACTGTATTACCTGTACACTGACACTATATACAGAGCTCCTGTGCAAAATGTCACTGGTAGTAATAACAGTGTTGTTAGTATTGTGTTTTTTATTCATGATGTGTATTGTAGTATTTGGTCAATATGTGGTGGTAATATGTGGTCTGGTCATGTTGTGGTGGTATTTCTCACTTGCAGGTAGTATTATTTGGTTACCATGTGATCTGGTCTAATGTGGTGGTATGTCTCCCTTGTATGTGCTATTATTATAACTTGTTTTAACCATAGAAGCCATTTCATGCAAACTACCATAATTGTACATCCCAGTTATGGTGTGTGCATAGTAAATGTGCAGGAGCCACCTGTCTTTTACAGTCGATGCCCCACTATTACAGGGATAATGGCTTACATATATTTGCATATAGCTGTAGGGTGGGCCCCTAGAGTAAATTCCCCCTGTGGGCCCCAGACATCCCAGTCTGACCCTGTATGTACATTAAAGTGGTGTTAGGGGGTTTGTTCTTTTCTTTCTTCTGATTAGGGTGTTATTTAGTCAGAATCCTTCTGATCATACAATAATGATCTATCATAAAGAAATTATTGCCGAGACTCAAAAAATTGTGAGAAGCTTCCGGAATAAAAGGAGATACTCAGACCCCAAACTCCTGGAAATCAGCAAAGTCCTACCAAACCAGCATGAAATCCACAATTCAGGGATGTTTCTTCATTCTGGTAGTTAGGGAACAGGTGTGGGGAGGAAGCGAACAGAACACCTTGCACACCACAAATGAATCATCCTCTTGGATATCTGCCTTCCAATGTATATCTAAAAACGGTTCCAAGTTCATAAACCTGGAAAAAAAATTGGTTTCAAAAATCAAATTATTCAAATGAAAATGTAAAATGATTTATTTTTTTTTCTTTTTGGGAAGAGATACAATTTACTAAGTTTGCAGCTTGAGAATAGAATCTAAATTTGGAAGTTTTCAGGACAGAAGTGAATTGATAAGTCAATCAGTCTCAGAATGGTGACGTAATGTAATACATTTTCCATATTTTTAGACTCAGTGGAATATAGAAAAAAACATTCGAAGAAATCTAAGTGAATAAAAAAATAGATTTTCACTCAGTATGAAACGAAGCAGGAGGGACTGGGTGATGATGTTGTATCTTTATCTCTAAGTCAGGGGAGACATGTCTTAATATATTCTACATAATTCTACAGTTAATTTGACATTTGCCTGAAGCCATATGTTCCATGTTTTCATGCATGATATATATATATATATACACACATCTCACTCTGTATACTGTGTATGCTCACCAGTTACAATTGCTCTGTTAAGGTGTCCACATTTGGGCAACATCTGAGTCTTTATAGGTCCCTGCTCAAAATCTCTCTACAGTAAATGCCTTTAAGAATCAGGTCTCAGATGCAAGTGCTACTTCTGCACCTCCAAAGGCTGCACCGCTGGAAAGATAAGGAAGCCATGTTAGTATTTCTGTTTCCTATTTTCTTTCATAGTATTCTTTTAATTTTTGCTTTATGATTTCTTAAATGTCACCAAGTGCACCTCCTGTGAAAGAAAAAAGTGCGAGATTTATGCACACATTTCACCAAATGGATTTAATAAAACATATGGGACATCATTTCTGCATATTCAATGGACTCCCACCTGGGACCCCCAGCAGTAAGTGTTATTTTTTCCATATTTATGTTGTTTTTTTCCAAGACAACCAGGGACATGCTTCAATATTTCCTATTAAAATAAGAAATAACTTGTATTTATACCTGAGATTTTCTGTATTAATTGATCATGCGAGTAAACTAGAGTCTAAAGTTTTCTTTTCATGTGCACTAAACAACTTTACCACTTATTGCATGTTAAGAATATAATTCATGTTTTTTAAAGCAAAAATATACTGCATAGAGAATTTTCTGATATTTGTTTATGGCAAATTTGCTTGAATCAGCCAGCAAATTCAATGTTGGCTGAATAAAATGCATCCAAATTGACATTGTTACACAAAGACATTCAGAATGCTCTGAAAATCCTAAAAGCTTATACCCACCTTTCCTAGGCCCACTGCGTCACCTGTCTTGTTTGCCATTGCTACCCGCTGGGTCCTCCATTTGTTCCGTAAGGTCACTCTTCACTCTTTGGATATTCTGGCACTTGGCTTCATGCGGTAACATAGGTAAATCGCACACCACCGCAATAAGACAAGTAAAGCACAATGCACATCATTGGCCCCACGTGAGAAGCCTCGTGCTGGAAGATCCGAAAAGCAAAGAGAGACAGGCGGGATCAAGCGCTGAACCAATCAGGGAGCTACGATGGTAGGACAAGTAAAGGGTGGACGTAACACAGGTCCATATGAGCTTTCATTATTTTTTAACCTATTCCCATGAAGAATTGCCAGCAACACTCCACCATGCCCAGCTTTCCTTAAGGAGAATGGATACTTCTCTGTAGCACATTTTGCTTGTAGACGATTTATTTTTTAAAGTCCAGACAACCTCTTTATGTGGTATTTGCACCCATTCTGTGCTTTACAATGTTGGAAATTATGGACAGACAGCCATTTGTCTTTTTTTGGCAGATATTGATTCATATAAATCAACAGTGTTTACCTTCTAATACAGAACAATACATGTAACTCACCCGTCCGCATTCGGCAGGTGCACTCGTGAGTAATATTTGTTAAATTCCATCATTACGTGACATTCGCACAAGTAGAACAATCATATGATGGATATTTGTATAGTGACAAGACTGAGGTTCTTAAAGATGTAAAAGGACTTTAATGAACGTTCCATTAACACAAACTTTTGTTTGGCAAATACTAATATGTGCTCAGGGGTGGGTGGGCATGGAGGAGTATTTTAAAGTGACAGTCTTTTTTTTACTTTCAAGTGATACTTTTATTTGCGTGAGTAAATAAATGGAAGTAAAAAGATTTGGATCAAATGCAAACAAAAACCATAAACAAAGTAACGTCTGGAGGATCAGGAAAGTAACAATCCTGTGCCACAAAGCAGCATGCAGACATCTTATTTCTTGACACTAAATTTACTTTTAGAATTTTATGTACCTAGAAATAAAATAATAGAATACACAAAGTAAGGGTACCGTCACACAGTGAAATTTCCATCGCTACGACGGTACGATTCGTGACGTTCTAGCGATATCCATACGATATCGCAGTGTCTGACACGCAGCAGCGATCAGGGACCCTGCTGAGAATCGTACGTCGTAGCAGATCGTTTGGAACTTTCTTTCGTCGCTTGATCACCCGCTGACATCGCTGGATCGTTGTGTGTGACAGCGATCCAGCGATGTGTTCGCTTGTAACCAGGGTAAACATCGGGTAACTAAGCGCAGGGCCGCGCTTAGTAACCCGATGTTTACCCTGGTTACAAGCGTAAACGTAAAAAAAACCAAACAGTACATACTTACATTCCGGTGTCAGTCCTCCGGCGTCTCAGGTTCTCTGCACTGTGTGAGCGCCTGCCGGCCGGAAAGCGAGCACAGCGGTGACGCGGTGACGTCACCGCTCTGCTTTCCGGCTATGGCGCTTACACAGTGGAGAGAAGCAGAACGCCGGGGACAGACACCGGAATGTGAGTATGTACTGTTTGTTTTTTTTACGTTAACGCTGGTAACCAGGGTAAACATCGGGTTACTAAGCGCGGCCCTGCGCTTAGTAACCCGATGTTTACCCTGGTTACCCGGGGACTTCGGCATCGCTCCAGCGCCGTGATTGCAAAGTGTGACCGCAGTCTACGACGCTGGAGCGATAATCATACGACGCTGCGACGTCACGGATCGTGCCGTCGCAGCGATGGAAATTTCACTGTGTGACGGTACCCTAAGGAGGGACAACAATGTATCCAGAGGGGCAATATTGTGTCTTTAAAGGGAACATGACAGCGGATACATGTTGCCCGATCCACAATCGGCAATTATCAGACATTGGCTGCATGATATCAGACAGGTATATTTAGATCTGAAATGTTGCTGTGTTTCTGAGGAAAAACATAATTTATAAGCCACCAATGGACCAAAGCCATGTTGTGGGCTAATTGGACAGGCCGGTCCCCAGCAGCTTTTTCCTGCACGCTGCTCTGGAGTGACAGGTCTATCCCTATACACACATGCAGGAGAGTCCTGTCACTCAAAAATAGCTGGCGGGGGGAAGCTGCCGGGGATTGGTCTTTGTGTCCCCCGTGGCCTTGAATTTCTGTGGACGTTTAGAGAAAAATATACTTTAGAGTCAAATATACTTGGCTGATATCATGCAGACAGTGCATGATACGTGCGGCCAGTGTTTTGGGCACCATGTATCAGCTGTTAGGTTCCCTTTAAAGGAATTGTCCAGTTTATCATACTCCTCAACATTGAAATTTCAACATAAACAAGGACAAGTCATGGAATGATGGAAAGTTATTAATCTTCAAATGATGAAAAAATAGAAGCAAACTGTTGAAAACATCTGGGTTTATTCCGTCTGCACAGAAATACCGACATTTTCTGCCTCGGCTGCTATCACTGAAGTTATTAATGGTCATCTGAGGAAGCTTCTGCCGCTGATGTGCTAGATGGAGACAAGTCCAGAGATGTTGCCAACAGCTCAAGTGTAATCACCGACCAATGATGTCCCCCATGTGCTCGATGGAGACAAGTCCGGAGATGCTGCCGGCAGCTCAAGTGTAATCACCGACCAATGGTGTCCCCCATCTGCTCAATGGAGACAAGTCTGGAGACGCTGCTGACACCTCAAGTGTAATCACCGACCAATGGTGTCCCCCATCTGCTCAATGGAGACAAGTCTGGAGACACTGCTGACACCTCAAGTGTAATCACCGACCAATGATGTCCCCCATCTGCTCGATGGAGACAAGTCCGGAGACGCTGCAGCCATGTGAGCAGGTTCACAGTAGTACGAGGCCTGATTGTTGAAAAATAAGAATAGAAATAAGATGATAAATAATAAATAGATTATACCAATAGACAGATGTGGCCGGCAGTAGTGACATCTCTACAGCAGGTGGTCTGCCACCTCATGTAAGGTGACATCTCCATGCTTCTCACATCATGTATGAGAGCAGAGGTGGGTTATAGACAATTGACGATGGTGACGAATTGTAAAAGTAACTATTCTTTTATCATCACTTGAAATTACCTGGGGTAGACGACCACTCTAAATACTTGGTGACTGTTTCAGAAGATCCATTTCGGGTGGATTTCCTCTCCTCAGTGTCTCAGTTAGACTATTAGTAATTTCTGAGACTTTCCATAGAGAACGTATCTCAGATTTCTTAATTGCTACCACCTAAATCTAAAATCAAGGTGACCACGGTTCTCCTCTATTAGTACCAGCTCTAACCTTGGTTGCTCAGGTTAATTTGTTGACTGGTGATTCATGTATATGAAATGATCCTCTGACTTTTGGTAAAAGCTTCAACATGATATCATTTTATTGAAGCCTGACCTTTCATCTTCCTTGTTTTTATTATAAATGACAGTGACCTTTCCGTAGCCCAACGTTAGATCAGTAGTGCACGGATATTCAGTCTGTATGCTAAGCAAGAATTAGAATGCACAATATTTACAAGATTTTTATACATTTTATCAATAAATCATTTGTTTTAACCCCTTGAGCAACTGGACTTTTTTTATCTTTACATTTTGAAAATCAAAACTTTTTTTTAGTAGCTTCATAAGGATTTTTTTGTTTAACTGAATTTGACTATAGGGGATACATCTTATTAAATATATACTATATAGAGAAAAGTTAGTGCCCCCCACATCCTCCTCCGGGGCTTCTCTGTCCTCCATCTACATCCATAAATATTAATATGGAGAAAGTATGTGCCCCCCACATCCACCTCCGGGGGCTTCTCTGTCCTCATCTACATCCATAGACATTAATATGGAGAAAGTATGTGCCTCCCACATCCACCTCCGGGGGCTTCTCTGCCCTCATCTTCATCCATAGACATTAATATGGAGAAAGTATGTGCCTCCCACATCCTCCTCCGGGGGCTTCTCTGTCCTCATCTACATCCATAGAGATTAATATGGAGAAAGTATGTGCCCCCCACATCCTCCTCCGGGGGCTTCTCTGTCCTCATCTACATCCATAGACATTCATATGGAGAAAGTATGTGCCCCCCACATCCTCCTCCGGGGGCTTCTGTGTCCTCACCTACATCCATAGACATTAATATGGAGAAAGTATGTGCCCCCCACATCCTCCTCCGGGGGCTTCTCTGTCCTCATCTACATCCATAGAGATTAATATGGAGAAAGTATGTGCCCCCCACATCCTCCTCCGGGGGCTTCTCTGTCCTCATCTACATCCATAGACATTAATATGGAGAAAGTATGTGCCCCCCACATCCTCCTCCGGGGGCTTCTGTGTCCTCACCTACATCCATAGACATTAATATGGAGAAAGTATGTGCCCCCCACATCCTCCTCCGGGGGCTTCTCTGTCCTCATCTGCATCCATAGACATTAATATGGAGAAAGTATGTGCCCCCCACATCCTCCTCCGGGGGCTTCTGTGTCCTCATCTACATCCATAGACATTAATATGGAGAAAGTATGTGCCCCCACATCCACCTCCGGGGGCTTCTCTGTCCTCATCTACATAAATAGACATTAATATGGAGAAAGTATGTGCCCCCCACATCCTCCTCCGGGGGCTTCTGTGTCCTCATCTACATCCATAGACATTAATATGGAGAAAGTATGTGCCCCCCACATCCTCCTCCGGGGGCTTCTGTGTCCTCATCTGCATCCATAGACATTAATATGGAGAAAGTATGTGCCCCCCACATCCACCTCCGGGGGCTTCTCTTCCCTCATCTACATCCATAGATATTAATATGGAGAAAGTATGTGCCCCCCACATCCACCTCCGGGGGCTTCTCTGTCCTCATCTACATCCACAGACATTAATATGGAGAAAGTATGTGCCCCCCACATCCACCTCCGGGGGCTTCTCTTCCCTCATCTACATCCATAGACATTAATATGGAGAAAGTATGTGCCCCCCACATCCTCCTCCGGGGGCTTCTCTGTCCTCATCTACATCCATAGACATTAATATGGGGAAAGTATGTGCCCCCCACATCCACCTCCGGGGGCTTCTCTGTCCTCATCTACATCCATAGACATTAATATGGAGAAGGTATGTGCCCCCCACTTCCACCTCCGGGGGCTTCTCTGTCCTCATCTACATCCATAGACATTAATATGGAGAAAGTATGTGCCCCCCACATCCTCCTCCGGGGGCTTCTCTGTCCTCATCTACATCCATAGACATTAATATGGAGAAAGTATGTGCCCCCCACATCCTCCTCCGGGGGCTTCTCTTCCCTCATCTACATCCATAGACATTAATATGGAGAAAGTATGTGCCCCCCACATCCACCTCCGGGGGCTTCTCTGTCCTCATCTACATCCACAGACATTAATATGGAGAAGGTATGTGCCCCCCACATCCTCCTCCGGGGGCTTCTCTGTCCTCATCTACATCCATAGACATTAATATGGATAAAGTATGTGCCCCCCACATCCTCCTCTGGGGGCTTCTCTGTCCTCATCTACATCCATAGACATTAATATGGAGAAAGTATGTGCCCCCCACATCCACCTCCGGGGGCTTCTCTGTCCTCATCTACATCCATAGACATTAATATGGAGAAAGTATGTGCCCCCCACATCCACCTCCGGGGGCTTCACTGTCCTCATCTACATCCATAGACATTAATATGGAGAAAAGTATGTGCCCCCCACATCCTCCTCCGGGGGCTTCTCTTCCCTCATCTACATCCATAGACATTAATATGGAGAAAGTATGTGCCCCCCACATCCTCCTCCGGGGGCTTCTCTGTCCTCATCTACATCCATAGACATTAATATGGAGAAAGTATGTGCCCCCCACATCCTCCTCCGGGGGCTTCTCTGTCCTCATCAGGGGCTGACTGGCCCAGGTGGCAAAGAGGCAAATGCCCCCCGGGCCACTCCCCCAGCAGCTGTTCAGGGCCGGCTGCCTGGTGGTGGCTACAGCCACACAGCAAATTGTGCGCAGCCATGTCCGCTGTACTGTGACGCGGCCGGCAGCAGACACAGCCGCATCACAGTTAGCACACACGTCTGCGCTGGGGCCAGGAGCTATGCTTGGCTGTCACCTTGACAGTTGCACAGCTTCTGCTCCCTTCATGTTCTCTATACTTCCAGGTTAGGTGTCGGGCATGCGCGATAGCATCCTCACGCACGCGCCGACATGTCCCGAATGCTAGAAGCAAAGAGATGCTGCAGGGGAGCGACTGGTGAGGTAAGTATGAAAAACCTTTTTGTTTTCTTTATAAAATAAATTTAATTGTGGGTAACTGCAAGTGATTAAGTGGGGGGTTGTAAGGAGACTGCACATGATGGAGTGAGGGGGTAAGTGGGGCTGCACATGATGAAGGGGGAGTGGGGCTGGACATGATGGAGTTTAGTGGATAAAGGAGACTGCACATGATGAAGTGGGGAGAGTGGGGCTGTACATTGTGGAATGGGGCTGCACATGAAGTGGGGGGTAAAGGGACTGCACATGATGAAGTGGGGGGTCAGGGGGACTGCACATGATGAAGTGGGAGTGAGTAAGGGGGACTGCACATGATGAAATGGGGGAGTGGGGCTGCACATGATGAAGTGGGGGTTAAGGGGGACTGCATATGATGAATTGGGGGTTAAGGGGGACTGCACATGATGAAGTGGGGAGAGTGGGGCTGTACATTGTGGAATGGGGCTGCACATGATGATGTTGGGGTAAGGGGGATTGCGCATGATGAAGGGAGATATGGGGCTGCACATGAAGTGGGGGGTAAGGGGGACTGCACATGATGAAGTGGGGGGTCAGGGGGACTGCACATGATGAAGTGTGAGGCAGTAAGGGGGACTGCACATGATGAAATGGGGGAGTGGGGCTGCACATGATGAAGTGGGGGTTAAGGGGGACTGCATATGATGAAGTGGGGGGTAAGATGGACTGCACATGAAGTGGGGGGTAGGGGTGACTGCACATGATGAAGTGGGGGGTAAGGGTACTGCACATGATGAAGTGGGTGGGTAATGGGGACTGCACATGATGAAGTGGGGGGAAGGGGACTGCAAGATTGCACATAATGAAGTGTGTCTGAGGTGGGACTGCTCATGATTAAATGGAAGAGGGATAGGGGGCTGCAAATGATGAAGGGGCACTGCAGGTGAAGTGAGGGGGTGATAGGGGACTGCAATGAATGAGGTAAGGGGACTTCAAATTAAAGTGGGGGGACTGCAAATGATGAATTCAGTGTGAGAGACAGGGGACAGCAATTTAATTGAAGGTGGGGGTGGTGAGAGCAAATGATCAATTGAAGAGGGGGTGGGGAGAGCAAATGATGATATAGGGGAAGAACAAATAATGAATTTTAAGGGTGGGGGAGTAAATGATGTATTGAATGTGGGGTAGAGCAGTTGATAATGAATAGAGGGTGGGAGAGAAAGACATGACAATGAATTGGGGCGGGAGGGACATGTAACTATAATGAATCAGGGTTAGGGTTAGAGTGGTAGGTACATAGTGGGGGGCGTTGAGGATGAAGTGACTGGTAATGAATTGGGGGAAAGAGTACAGGTGCTAATTAATTTATATATTAAATGGGGAAAGTGGCTATTTATAGTTAGTGGGTGCACAGTGGTGGATTATAATTTATATTTGGAATGGTGGGTTAATAATAATCATTATAATTTCTATAGTGCCAACATTTTCTGCAACACTTTACATTTTAGAGGGGACTTGTACAGACAATGGACATTAAGCATAACAATAAACACATAGATCAATTATTATTATTATTATTATTATTATTATTATTATTATCAACAGATACCAAAAGGAATGAGGGCTCTTCTCGCAAGCTTACAATCTATGAGGTTGCATAATAACCAATTATATATTGATTGTGGGTGTACCTCTGTATTCAGATGTGTAGTGTAGAAAAAAGGGAAAAAGTGAGGAATGTGCTCTGGAAGCCGTGCTCTAGGTAACTGTGTTATTTTGTGCAGAGACGAGTCCTGGCTGGAAGAAGTGACGGCGGTCTGTGCTGGATGAAAATGAAAAACAAAGATGAAGGACTTCAGCTAGAGACATCACTAGTGAGTCAGTGTATTACCTATACACTGACACTATACACTGTATATTATATACAAATCTGTGTATAATGTCACTGGCAGTGGTGATCACTGTATTACCTGTACACCGACACCTTATACAGATCTCCTGTGTATAATGTCACCAGTGATCACTGTATTATCTTTACACTGACAGTAAATACAGAGTTCCTGTATACAATGGCACTTAGTATTGTGCTTTTTTAAATTAATGATCAGTATTGTAGTATACAAGTTGTAAAAGGTGTACACTCCCTGACAGAAGTTATGTCGCTTATCCATGTTATGTAAATAAAAGGTTATAACCTGACGTTAAATTCATCCATTGGTTGTATAAATTATTCTTTTGAAAGCTGAAACCCTCCAAAATGTGGTTTAGCTTAAGAAAATAAATTGTCATCAATGCAGAAATATTGATCAGTTAATGGACACAGAATAGACAGATTTTAGCAAGACAAAAGTTTTGTCGCCTGGTCATATAATGCACCCAATCCTAGTTTACATCCTCACCTGTGTTCAGTAAATGATCGGTTAATTAGTGTGTGTATAAAAAGAAACCCAGCACCCCAGACCTTCACTTGAACTGCAACTTAGGCTCTGACAACATGCCAAAAATCCACCCTGCGACCAAAGCCTGGATTATCAAGAGACCAGATCCACTGCAGAGGCGGCGGGCACCTTTAATGTGTCTCAGCATCAAGTACAAATAATTAAAAAAAAGATATGAAGAGACTGGAGATGTGTTTGATAAGCCCAGGTCCGGCAGACCCCACAAGACAACTGCTCAGGAGGAATGTTTTTTGGTTAGAAAATCCAAAGCAAGCCCCTCTTCCACTGCAGAAGAGCTCCAACAGGCCTGGTCACCTCAAGTCCCTGTGTCAACTAGAACAGTTTGTAGGATGCTGTCTTGAAATGGCCTCCATGGTCGAATCAGTGCCCAGAAGCCAGCACTAAACAAAAGGCAAATAAAAAACGGTGTGACATTTGCAAAGTTCCACAGCCTGCTAAACAGATGGACGCTGGAAAAGTGGCAGAAGGTGGATGATGAATCTTCAGTAGAATTACACCACAGCCACCGCAAATACTGCAGGAGACCTACTGGAGCCCGTATGGATCCAAAATACACCCTGAAAACAGTTAAATTTGGTGGTGGAAAGATCATGGTCTGGGGTTACATTCAGTATGGTTGTGTGCAAAACGTTTGCAAGGTGGAAGGCAATATCAATAGCCTAAAATATCAAGAAGTATTAGGTACCTCTTATATTCCAAATCATAAAAGGAGTCAAATTCTGCAGCAGGATGGTGCTCCATCTCATACATCCTTCTCTACAACAAAGTTCCTCCAGGTAAAAAAGATCAAGGTGCTCAAGGACTGGCCAGCCCAGTCACCAGACATGAACATCATTGAGCATGTTTGGGGTAGGATGAAAGAGGAAGCTTGGAAGACAAAACCAAAGAATCTAGATGAACTCTGGGAGGCATGTAAGACTGCATTCTTTGCTATTCCTGATGACTTCATTAATAAATTGTATGAATCATTGTTGAACCGCATGGATGCAGTCCTTCAAGCTCATGGAAGTCACACAAAATATTAAATATGACTCTAATAGCACCACAACTTCATTCACCAATGTTATGCAACATATATTTGTATTTTAAGTTAATTGTTTGAATATCACATTACTTTCTGTGGGCGTCAAAACTTTTGTCTTGCCAAAATCTGACCATTCTGTGTCCATTAACTGATCAATTTATTTTCTTAACCTAAACCACATTTTGGAGGGTTTCAGCTTTCAAAAGAATAATTTATACAACCAATGGATGAACTTAACGTCAGGTTATAAGCTTTTATTTACATAACATGGATAAGCGACATAACTTCTGTCAGGGAGTGTATGGTGGCATCATTGGTCTTTGTATAGAGTGTAGTTTCATGTAGAGGTAATGGTGATATTATAATATTATGTATTCGCTGTGTAGTGGTGATAGTACTAGGCACTGTGTAGCTGTATTGTTGTATGTACGTTTGTAAGTAAGCTCCGTTATGGCACCATATCTAAGTAAGCTTGGTTCTGGTACTATATCAATGTAGTATTCTAGATTATGGTACTGTGTGTATGTCGTAATCTCGGTTCTGCTCCAGTTTCTATGTAGCAGGCTTGGTTCCATGTAGTAGACTTATTAAGCTTGGTTCTGTTCCCTTATCTCTGTAGTAAGCTGGGTTCTGCTCCCTTATGTCTGTAGTAAACTCAGTTCTGCTGCCATATCTCTGCAGTAAGTTCGGTTCTGCTGCCATATCTCTGTAGTAAGCTCGGTTCTGATCCCATATCTCTGTAGTAAGCTCGGTTCTGCTCCCATATCTCTGTAGTAAGCTCGGTTCTTCTCCCATATCTCTGTAGTAAGCTCGGTTCTGCTCCCATATCTCTGCAGTAAGCTCGGTTCTGCTCCCATATCTCTGTAGTAAGCTCGGTTCTGCTCCCATATCTCTGTAGTAAGCTCAGTTATGCTCCCAAATCTCTGCAGTAAGCTCGGTTCTGCTCCCATATCTCTGTAGTAAGCTCGGTTCTGCTCCCATATCTCTGCAGTAAGCTCGGTTCTGCTCCCATATCTCTGTAGTAAGCTCGGTTCTGCTCCCATATCTCTGCAGTAAGCTCGGTTCTGCTCCCATATCTCTGTAGTAAGCTCGGTTCTGCTCCCATATCTCTGTAGTAAGCTCGGTTCTGCTCCCATATCTCTGCAGTAAGTTTGGTTCTGCTCCCATATCTCTGTAGTAAGCTCAGTTCTGCTCCCATATCTCTGTAGTAAGCTCGATTCTGCTCCCATATCTCTGTAGTAAGCTCGGTTCTGCTCCCATATCTCTGCAGCAAGCTCAGTTCTGCTCCCATATCTCTGCAGTAAGTTTGGTCCTGCTCCCTTATCTCTGTAGTAAGCTTGCTCCTGCTCCCTTATCTCTCTAGTAAGCTCGATTCTGCTCCCATATCTCTGCAGTAAGCTTGCTCCTGCTCCCTTAGCTCTGTAGTAAGCTCGGTTCTGCTCCCATATCTCTGCAGTAAGCTCGGTTCTGCTCCCATATCTCTGTAGTAAGCTCGGTTCTGCTCCCATATCTCTGTCGTAAGCTCGGTTCTGCTCCCATATCTGCAGAAAGCTTGGTTCTGCTCCCATATCTCTGTGATAAGCTCGGTTCTGCTCCCATATCTCTATAGTAAGCTCTGTTCAGTTCCCTTATCTCTGTAGTAAGCTCGGTTCTGCTCCCATATCTCCGGAGTAAGCTTGATTCTGCTACCATATCTATGCAGCTAGCTCTGTTCTGTTCCCATATCTGCATACCAGCCTGTTTTTAAAGCCTGTTATCTCTGCTACTTTAATGCAGTGGCCAGATATAAGCAGGGAAATGGGGGGCCACCGCCTTGTGATTGCCCCCCAGGCTGAAAAGTGCCAGCCAGCCCCTGGTCCTCATCTACATCCATAGACATTAATATGGAGAAAGTATGTGCCCCCCACATCCTCCTCCGGGGGCTTCTCTGTCCTCATCTACATCTATAGACATTAATATGGAGAAAGTATGTTCCCCCCCACATCCACCTCCGGGGGCTTCTCTGTCCTCATCTACATCCACAGACATTAATATGGAGAAGGCATGTGCCCCCCACATCCTCCTCCAGGGGCTTCTCTGTCCTCATCTACATCCACAGACATTAATATGGAGAAAGTATGTGCCCCCCACATCCACCTCCGGGGGCTTCTCTGTCCTCATCTACATCCATAGACATTAATATGGAGAAAGTATGTGCCCCCCACATCCACCTCCGGGGGCTTCTCTGTCCTCATCTACATCCATAGACATTAATATGGAGAAAGTATGTGCCCCCCACATCCACCTCCGGGGGCTTCTCTGTCCTCATCTACATCCATAGACATTAATATGGAGAAAGTATGTGCCCCCCACATCCTCCTCCGGGGGCTTCTCTGTCCTCATCTACATCCATAGACATTAATATGGAGAAAGTATGTGCCCCCCACATCCACCTCTGGGGGCTTCTCTGTCCTCATCTACATCCATAGACATTAATATGGAGAAAGTATGTGCCCCCCACATCCACCTCCGGGGGCTTCTCTGTCCTCATCTACATCCATAGACATTAATATGGAGAAAGTATGTGCCCCCCACATCCACCTCCGGGGGCTTCTCTGTCCTCATCTACATCTATAGACATTAATATGGAGAAAGTATGTGCCCCCCACATCCTCCTCCGGGGGCTTCTCTGTCCTCATCTACATCCATAGACATTAATATGGAGAAAGTATGTGCCCCCCACATCCTCCTCCGGGGGCTTCTCTGTCCTCATCTACATCCACAGACATTAATATGGAGAAAGTATGTGCCCCCCACATCCACCTCTGGGGGCTTCTGTGTCCTCATCTACATCCATAGACATTAATATGGAGAAAGCATGTGCCCCCCACATCCTCCTCCGGGGGCTTCTCTGTCCTCATCTACATCCATAGACATTAATATGGAGAAAGTATGTGCCCCCCACATCCACCTCTGGGGGCTTCTCTGTCCTCATCTACATCCATAGACATTAATATGGAGAAAGTATGTGCCCCCCACATCCTCCTCCGGGGGCTTCTCTGTCCTCATCTACATCCATAGACATTAATATGGAGAAAGTATGTGCCCCCCACATCCACCTCCGGGGGCTTCTCTGTCCTCATCTACATCCATAGACATTAATATGGAGAAAGTATGTGCCCCCCACATCCACCTCCGGGGGCTTCTCTGTCCTCATCTACATCTATAGACATTAATATGGAGAAAGTATGTGCCCCCCACATCCTCCTCCGGGGGCTTCTCTGTCCTCATCTACATCCATAGACATTAATATGGAGAAAGTATGTGCCCCCCACATCCTCCTCCGGGGGCTTCTCTGTCCTCATCTACATCCACAGACATTAATATGGAGAAAGTATGTGCCCCCCACATCCACCTCTGGGGGCTTCTGTGTCCTCATCTACATCCATAGACATTAATATGGAGAAAGCATGTGCCCCCCACATCCTCCTCCGGGGGCTTCTCTGTCCTCATCTACATCCATAGACATTAATATGAAGAAAGTATGTGCCCCCCACATCCACCTCCAGGGGCTTCTCTGTCCTCATCTACATCCACAGACATTAATATGGAGAAAGTATGTGCCCCCCACATCCTCCTCCGGGGGCTTCTCTGTCCTCATCTACATCCATAGACATTAATATGGAGAAAGTATGTGCCCCCCACATCCACCTCCGGGGGCTTCTCTGTCCTCATCTACATCCATAGACATTAATATGGAGAAAGTATGTGCCCCCCACATCCTCCTCCGGGGGCTTCTCTGTCCTCATCTACATCCATAGACATTAGTATGGAGGAAAGTATGTGCCCCCCACATCCTCCTCCGGGGGCTTCTCTGTCCTCATCTACATCCATAGACATTAGTATGGAGTTGCCCCTCTGCAGTTTTAACATTACTGCTCTTCTGGGAAGGATTTCTACAAGATTTTGGAGATGTCTGCAGGACATGGTAGGGGTATAAGCTGACACCGCCGTGTCTTAGGTAGAAATGGCCATTCCTAGCTAACACACGGCGGTGTCAGCTTATATCCCTGCATCACCTATGGATAACAGGACTGCATCTTTTCAATGCTAACTAGCAGCTGGAACCTGATCCTAGCATTAATTACTCCATTACAGGATATTCAGTGCTTCTCTATATGATAATTATTTGCATCACCAGGGATATACCATATCATATAATCTACCTTTGCACTAACTAAAAATAAACACACAAAAATTTAGCTTAACTTGAGTGGTACACATGCAGAGGTTAAAAGCATGTTCACATTGGCCACAAAACATTAAAACCTACAAGAGAAAAAGTAAGCAAATCCCTGATGTAACTAAGTAAAAAGCAAAAGTGCATTTAAATAACAGAGTTTTTAGTAATACTGTTCTTTGATCAAAAATAGCATAAAAGCCATCACACCGCATCAAGGTAACTCTGATCGGGACGGTCCTACACTGTCTAATATTAAAACCATTACAGGATATTGAGTGCTTCTCTCTACATGATAATTATCTATATTACCAGGGATAGACCATATCATATGATCTACCTTTGCACTAACTAACCTTAACCTATGATACTTTGTGATCAAGGGTATTAATTAGCCGAAACGTCAAATTTACCTGTCGCTTTATCAATCACTATAAATAAACCCTCACTTGAAGCATATTTTTAACTTGTACGTGTGCAGTGATCTCAACACTTATTAACCAAGAACTGAGTCTTTCACCTAAATTACCTATGCCTGTGCAGCGCCCCAGAGTCTTGGTCGTTGCAGTACTGCTGCTCCGCCGCTATGGGGGGCCATGGTGCCTCTGATGGCACTGAAGGAGTTCACCTGACCAGGTATCAAAGACACCAATACATTTCACAGTCGGGCCTCCAGGGGGAGCTAAGGGTTCTATGTATTAGGCCACTCCTCACACACTGGTAAAACTGGGGGTCAGGCAGGAAGTTAGTGAGACAGCTGACTGGGTTGGAACCAGGCAACACCTAGTGGCAGAGGGTGTTGTAGGGGAAGATTCAGAGGGGTCCCTGTCAGGGGAGGCCTAGCGAACAGAGAGAAAGTTACGGGTCCGCGCCTGCACTTCATAGCGGCGGCACCCCAAGAAAGGATAAGAAGCGAGATATATTGTGCTGAGTGAGAAACGAGATCAACGCAACAAGGAGAATACCAGTAGGAGTCGTGCTGTGAGACGAGGCAACATCCTACTTAGGCACATAACCGGTGGCCGGAACGCCGAGGAAGTACTAGGTTCCAAGCCAGACTTCAAACCTATGGCAGGACAGTCAGCTAGAGGCGGGCTGTCTCACTGAATTGACCTAGGAAGACTCAGGGAGGTAACAACAGGAGTAAGGTGACGTTAGGGTCCCGGAAGACCCTCCGAGCCTCCCCGTCATACGGGTGGATCCTTACTACAACATCTGGGGGACATAGAAGAACATCAGAATCGAGTTGTGAGGGAACACGAGAAACAGACACAACGGTTGTGGGGACTTCCCGTAAGCACAGCAGGGGAGGACCACAACACACAAGTGCTAGAAGGTAGGCACAGATTTCCACCTGCGAAGGGAACTCTGGAGGTGCCATTGGACCGGCCGGACTTGCGCAGCCTGGTTAACCGTATTCCGGGCTGAGGACTCAGGATCCTTCAGTAAAGAGGTAAAGAGACTGCAACCTGGTGTCCTCGTTATTTACTGCGACCTGCACAGCACTGCAACCTTACTACCATACACCACCTTTTATTGTACGCCCCTCAGCAGGGTCACGGACCGGGTCTAACCACCGTGACAACCCCAGAACAGAGACTCAGAGACCCGGTACCGGGTACCCCTTGGCCCTGCGGCAGTGGGGGCACTGCACCTGCGTCAATGGGTCTCAGTGGGGAGGTGGGGGGGATTGCTTGTGGATTTTAGGGAGGGAATGGACAATGGGGACCACTGGGTGGGAAACTATTAAGTCTTCCGACAATGTATCTGTTACCATGAATCATTATGTCATTCTTTGCAATTACATGGAGATCAGTTGTTACCATGGTTTTTGGTTATATCATTTGCTTTTTAATTTTACATTTATTGTATGTTTTAAAATTTTCACATTGCGGTGACATGGTTGGCTCAAAGCAATCAGCTGTTCCAGACAGGAAGCAGTAAATAAGGTCGATGGTTATGTCTATATGGTATGCAATGACTGAAGACCTTGGGGTCTGAAAGGCGTCGGCCCGTGTGAATTCTTCCCTTTGGGGTTGATGACCATTATCTTGTTTGTGAAGGATTTTAAGAATTTTCAGTAAATTTTGTTCTATGGGATTCCTGGATTTTTCTGCATTCATTTTGTATTGCTGCTGTACTGCTGACCTGTCCGTGCTTTGGATCCCCGGCTTCTTTTCGGTGAGCTTACCACGTTTTTTCATTTCTATTATATATTTGAGTGTTGTCGAGCCTCCAATACTTAAGATTCTTCATTTCAATACGGAGCATTTTTTTTTGTTCTTTATTTTGGAATTTGAAAAAAAAAATATTTTTACACTTTTTAATCACTTTTTCAACATTCTCCCAGGATGGGACCTCACTGTATAGTGACAGATTGCCGATCTGATACTCTGCAATGCTTTTGCACTGAGCGGCATGAGAGCAGGGTCTGACAGTCAGGGGAGGAAGCGTGTCAGGTCCTTCTCTGAGCAGGCGCTCACTGGCCACCTTCCCTGCAGGTCCCTGAAGGACCTCGTGGCCATCTTGTGGCCCGGGGTCACTATGGAGATCATTGACACAATGCGATTGTATCGCGTTGTGCCGATGGAAGCAGAGAGAGCTCACTCCCGCTGTGATGCTCTGTTATGTCGCTATCACTATTGACAGTGGCATCAGAGGGGCTAAACGTCTGTGATTGGTGCTAGCACCGATCATGGGCATTGCTACAGACACTCGCACCCAATCTCGGTGGCGCTCAGCATGAGCCCATGCGGTCGTGGTACCGTACCTATACAGCGGTTTGCGGGAATGCAGCTCCCGAAAAGTCATATATATATGTCGGGATGGGGTTAAGTCATTCAACCTGGCCCTTTTAATTAATAATGTCCCTCATCTTGGGCCCCTGCATCCCTGGTTCTGGCCCCTATGTCACTGGTCCCCATGTTCCCGACCTTCATGTCCCTGGTCCCCATGCCCAAAATATCCGTCCCCCATGTCCCCGACCCCATGTTCCCAGTCCCATTGCTCCTGGTTCCCATGTTCCTGATTCCTGGCCCACATGTCCCTGGTCCCCATATTCCTGGTCTCCATGTTCCCAACCTCATGTTCATGGTCCTATGTTAACTACCAGTGCCCCAGCATCCTCTCCATTCAGATCCGCTGCAGCTGTATTCAAATGGCTGCCGACCTATCTTAGGCTGGCGGCTGACATCAGCTGGTGGCCATGTTAACTATTGTGGTGCAGATTTTCTGCACGAAAATAAATTTCAACTGAATGTGCATCCTTGGTTGCACATTCAGTTGAAACTATCCAGCCCGCTCTATGTACTGCTCGGGGCCCGCTGAGGACCTCGGTCCACAGAAGAATCGTCCGGTGTCCCGGTGCTCCAGTCCAACCCTGGGTCATGGCTCTGTGTGGCCGCCCATGATCCCCCCCCATGTCGGTATGGACCTTGTGCCAGGGAATAGTCATGGGGAACAGAAAAAGTTTTTCCCAAAACTGTTCCCACAAAGCTGAAGCTACAATTGTTAACAATATCTTGTGGTGAAGATGAAGATTTCCCATCACTGGAGCTGAGGGTCCGAGGCCGCCCCATGATAACAGCGCATAGAATTATCCTCCTCCACTATTCTCCTGGAATCACCAAACCCAGACTCCTCCGTCAGACGCAGATAGAGAAGTGTGATCCATCACTGCACAGAACACGTCTCCTCCACACTCCAGTGTTGGCAGCTTTACACCACTGCATCTGACACTCGGCATTGTGCTTGGTGATGTACGGCTGCATGCAGCTGCTTGGCCATGAAGCTCCCAGTGGGGGGTGCAATGTTTGTGCTGATGCTAGAGGAGGTCTGGACTCTGCAATTACAAAGTCAGCAGAGCGGTGAGACACTTTTCAAGTCTGTGATTTCCAAGGATAGATCTCGTACCTATGATAGTCTATCTGATCTCTTTCATAGAGAGGTTTCCAATATTGATCCAAATGTTAGATTAAAATTGGAGATGCAAGTCTGCGAGTCTGTGATAAAATTGAAAGCAGTCAGATGCCACCTAAGTGCTGTCCATTTTTCAAGGACTGCTCGATAGAAGAAGGTGGAGAAACATTTTCTTGTTTTCTTATCCAAGAAAAAGTGATAAAACTTGGACCAAAGTCTGATGACACTCCACCGTGTTATTGCAGCTGTGCATGTCTTACTGTGAGACATTGCAGCATTTCAGAGTGGACATACTTTGGAAAAACGTTTGGGACCATATGTCCTGGATGACAAGACCAAGATGCCAGTCCCCAGGGCTTCTCCCTTCTTGTTTCCGTAGACTGACGGGTCTTTATATGTTGGTGTAGAGTTTGACCGGTCAGTCTAGAGAGGCAGACAGGGAAGAAGCAACCCGGGAGCGGCCTCTTGGACTAGTCATCAGAGACACATGGTCCAAGGTTGGTTTTTAAAAGTATCAAAATATCCAAATTGCCTTATATAAAAAAAAATTGTCGATAAAACAACAGACTAAAAAAGTTAACAAATTAGTGAACACCATTAAAGCCGGCAAGACACAGACAGCAGGTCGACAACCAATGTAATGGACGACCATCACCATCAACCTCAATCAAAGGGATATGTTTATTTCAATAGGGAGAGAGGACTAGCAAGTGGGGAATAACCAAGGGGACAAAAGATAAAAAATTAAATAAGCCCTGAACATCTGACACTTTCCATCTACAATTACAGCATTGTGCCGACTTGTCAGGATTAGAGTTTGTGTTTTAGGGTAATTTTGTTACTCATTTTTAAGCAGAGACATAAAGTGCTCGACTATTTGTTGAAAAAGAAATGTTCCTTTATTTACTTTCCTAAAAATAAACAGCTAAATAAGAAAAAAAAAATGTAAACGTAAAATAAATAAGGACCTCTGAAATGCTATACCGCCAGACTATACACAATCCGATACATCAATATCACGCAGGAAAAACTTCTCCATGTTACAGTAAATTGCCATAAACTGCCTTAATGACCAGTAGGGATTCTTTAACATTATCAGATTGTATTTCCAATCATATTTTTTCTCCCTTCAATTTAATTTTTATGGCCTCTAACAAACATCAATGTTTCATGTGGTTATTATGACCGATGCAGAAAAAAAAATGCACGTAAGTATTTAAACGCACCAATTTCAGAACAGACGGGGCCTCGCAAGACAGGAAATGACATCTTTAAATCCATATAATTATTCCCAGTTGTATGGAGAAAAATCAAATCAGTCATATAAGCAGTAAATTAATTTTGCAAGCTAATATACGGGCAGGAAAGAAATACACCAACAGCCTGATTTGTTTGCAGAAAGTGAAAATTTAGCATTTAGAGCATGAAAGCCGACTCAAATTGCAATAAAAAAAAATCAAACCGTAAATTAAGTTAGTATTATTACCCGCGCGTAGATATTCCGGATGTCATGAACCCCATTAGGCTTCTTTCAAGCCAATTGTTATATTTTATTTACAAATGGCTGCAACTAAGTTACACTCGTGTTGCCATGATGACTTTGACCAAACTTTCTTTTTTTGCTTGGAAAGCTGTGTAAATATATTTTCACCGGCAGAAACATTTCAGACAACAGACCCTGCCCCTCTGCAGAAATAGAGCCGTATCATAATCCTATAATCCTCTATCTCTTTTTTTCACAAGCTCTTTTCCACAAATTATTGTTCCAGTAAAAAATATCAGCTGCTCTTTTTTTTTACAGTACACAAAAAAATTCTACAATTTCCATACGTGAAACTTATTTTCTGTTATCTGCAATTTATAATTTTTATTCAGAAATTACATATTTTTAAGATGTTTACCTACAATAAAGTACAGAAAGCAGAAAAGAAAAAATCTGATAATTTGCATGTGTCAAAAAAATTTATTTTCTGTACTTTTTCCCCAAAAATTATAGCATCTATTTATTGTTGTTATATTTATTTTATTTAATTAGGGGATACATGTAATAGAATAAAAGTACAAAAATAAATCTTCAAAAACCTGATACACACAGGCACCGCCAAAAGTGTTGGCACCCCTGAAATTGTTCCAAAAATTGAAGTATATCTCCCAGACAAATATTACAATTACCATACAAATGTTTTGTTATGCAAAGTGTTTATTTCTTTTGTGTGTATTGAAATAACACACACAAAAAACCTAAAAAATGGCAAATTTGACATAATTTCACACAAAATCCCCAAAATGGGCCCGACAAAATTGTTGGCACCCTCAACTTAATATTTGGTTGCACCCCTTTGGAATAAATAACTGCAATCAATCGCTTCCTGTAACCATCCACAAGCTTCTTACTCCTCTCAGCTGGAATTTTGGACAACTCTTTTGTTGCAAATTGCTCCAGGTCTCTCATATGTGAAGGCGCCTTCTTCCAACAGCAATTTTAAGATCTCTCCACCGGTGATCAATGGGATTTAGATCCGGACTCATTGCTGCCACTTCAGAACTCTCCAGCGCTTTGTTTCCATGCATTTTGGGGGGCTTCTTGAAGTAAGTTTGGGATCATTGTCCTGCTGGAAGACCCATGACCTAGGACTCTAGCTCAGCTTTATGACACTGGGCTCTACACTGCCACCCAAAATCCTTTGGTAGTTTTCAGATTTCATGATGCCTTGCACACAGTCAAGGCACCCAGGGTTAGAGGCAGCAAAACAACCCCAAAATATCTTTGAACCTCCTCCATATTTGACTGTAGGTATTGTGTTCTTTTCTTTTTATGCCTTATTCTGTTTCCAGTAAACAGCAGAATGATGTGCTTTACCAAAAAGCGCTATCTTGGTCTCATCTGTCCACAAGATGCTTTCCTAGAAGGATTTTGGTTTATTTACATACATTTTGGCAAACTACAGTCTAGCTTTTTATTGTCCCTGTGCCAGCAGTGGGTTTCTCTTGGGTCTCCTGCCATTGTGTTTCACTTAATTCAAATGTCAATGGATAGTTCGCGCTGACACTGATGCCTCCTGAGCCTGCAGGACAGCCTGAATTTCTTTGGACCTTGATCTGGGTTGCTTATCCACCATCCAGTCTATCCTGCATTGAAACCCTTCATCAATTTTTCTCTGCCGTCCATGTCCAGGGAGATTAGATACAGTGGTATATGATGTAAACTTCTTCATTATGTTGCTCACCATGGACAAAAGAACATCAAGATCTTTGGAGATGGACTTGCATCCTTTAAATTGCTGATATTGCTTAACAATTTTTGTTTTCAAGTCCTCAGACAGTTCTCTTCTCCTCTTTCTGTTCTCAATGCTTAGTGTGACACACAGAGCCACACAATGTAGAGTCCACATCTGTTACTTGCCATAGGTGAGCTTGAATAAGCATCGATGCTTGAAACAAAGTTGGAAAGATGTCAACAATTTTGAAATTAAAAAAGAAGTTGCACTTACCTTAGCAAAAGAAATGGGAAAAATGTATTCCATGCCAAAGGTAGACTCTGAGCCAAAACGTTGTACACCTTTAGCATGAAATAAAAAAATGTTCACGTTCTTTGCTATGCTTGGAGTATGACCTCTTTTTCTCTAATTCAGGGAGAAAAACTACACAAACATACATATTATATATAGTGTGTCTGTAAAGTCATGGTGCACTTTTGACCAGTCACAGGATCTATTTGTAGTTTACATTTTGGCGCCCTTTCTCTGGCCCAATCATATCAGACCTGTTCATGAGGAGAGATAACAAGAACCAACCAAACAACACAAACTCATTTAAGCTGTTGCTGAGCCCCCAGTCATATTAACCCCTGATAAACTGAACTCTGATTAATACACTGCCAGGTCTGTGACATCATGCAACCACAAGCTTATGCCAGCTGTGTTGTTTTTCCATGCCAGTCGAGTGTGGATGGTACAGAAGAAAGTTCAGTGTGTTCTGTAGCTCGCTACATTCGAATCTGTGACCAAAGTGCTACGTGAATATCGGCGCGTTTATAACGAAGCGCCACCACATAGGAATAACATTACTCGGTGGGAAAAGCAGGTGAAGGAAACCGTCAGTTTGGTGGAGAAACCCTGTTCTGGTAGGCCATCAGTCAGTGATGAGTCTGTAGAGGCTATACAGGATAGCTACCTAAAGCCCTAAAAAATATGTGCGTGCGTGTGCTCGACAATTACACCTAAGCAAGACTACAGTTCATAAAGTGTTAAAGAAACATCTATGTTTTATGGGGTACAAATTGCGGCTGTTGCATTCTATCAAACCGGCGGATAGACCCAAACGATGTGCGTTTGTTACAGATATGCTCCATGAGATCGACAATGATGCAAGATTTTTGCAGAACATTGTGTTTAGCAATGAGACGACCTTCCATATCTGTGGACATATTCATCACCATAACGTCCGAATATGGGCTGCTGAACATCCTCATGCCTACGTTGAGTATGGTGTGGCCTGATGCATGATAAGGTGATAGGCCCATTTATTTTCGTGGAGCGGTCTGTGACGGCAAACACGTATCTTGACATGTTGGAATTGTATGAAGTGCCACAATTTCCAGAAGGTGTCATCTTTCAACAGGACGGCGCTCCTCCACACTACACCAACATTGTCGTTGAGTTTCTTGAAAGAACATTCCCCGGCAGTGGATAGGCAGGAGTTCTGTCAAGCCATGGCCACCACGATCCCCTGATCTGACGCACTTAGACTTTTACTTTTGGGGTTATGTGAAGCAACATGTGTACATTGAATGTATCAACGACATTAATCACTTAAAACAGAGATTCACAGATTTTATTCACTCTGTTACACCAGACGTCCTTACCCGTGTGTGGCAAGAACTTCACTATTGTTTGGATGTGTGTAGGACAACAAATGGAGCCCACATCGAACTGCACTGAATAGGTATGAAACTGGGAGAGTTTTTCTTTTATTTGGAACAAATTTCACATTTCTATCCTTTTTTGTTGCTTTCCAGTGAATGGTCAAAAGTGCACCGTGACTTTATGGACACACTGTATATACACTGTTGAAAAAAATAAAGGGAACACTAAAATCCCACATCCTAGATATCATTGAATGAAATATTCCAGTTCTAAATCTTTATTCATCACGTAGTGGAATGTGGTGAGTACAATAAAACCTAAAAATTATCAATGCAAATCACAACTAATATCCCCCGGAGGTCTGGAGTTGGAATGATGGTCAAAATCAAAGTAGAAAATGAAGTTACAGGCTGATCCAACTTCAGTGGAAATGCCTCAAGACAAGGAAATGATGCTCAGTAGTGTGTGTGGCCTGCACGTGCCTGTATGACCTCCTTACAACGCCTGGGCATGCTCCTAATGAGGAGGCAGATGGTTTCCTGAGGGATCTCCTCCAAGACCTGGACTAAAGCATCCTCCAACTCCTAGACAGTCTGTGGTACAACGTGATGTTAGTGGATGGTGCCAGTCATGATGTCCCAGATGTGTTCAATCGGATTCAGGTACGGGGAATTGGCGGGCCAGTCCATAGCTTCAATGCCTTCATCTTGCAGGAAGTGCTGACACACTCCAGCCACATGAGGTCTGGCATTATCCTGCATTAGGAGGAACCCAGGGCCAACCACACCTGCATATGGTCTCACAAGGGGTCTGAGGATCCCATCTCGGAACCTAATGGCAGTAAAACTACCTCTGGCACATGGAGGGCTGTGCGGCCCTCCAAAGAAATGCCACCCCACACCATTACTGACCCATTGCCAAACCGGTCATGCTGAAAGATGTTGCAGGCAGCAGATCGTTCTCCATGGCGTCTCCAGTCTCTGTCACATCTGACACATGTGCTCAGTGTGAACCTGCTTTAATCTGTGAAGAGCACAGGGCACCAGTGGTAAATTTGCCAATCCTGGTGTTCTGTGGCAAATGCCAAGCATCCTGCATGGTGTTGGGCTGTGAGCACAACCCCCATCTGTGGACGTCGGGCACTCAGACCATCCTCATGGAGTCGGTTTCTAACCATTTGTGCAGACAATGCACATTTGTGGCCTGCTGGAGGTCATTTTGCAGGGCTTTGTCAGTGCTCCTCCTGTTCCTCCTTGCAAAAAGGCTGAGGTAGCAGTCCTGCTGCAGGGTTGTTGCCCTCCTACGGCCCCTGTTGTGAATTCTGCTCTTGGGCTCCCTCCGGTGGTTATAAGTGGTAGTGCTGCTGTCTTTGGATCGCAGCAGTCATCAGGTGTGTCCACTTATTGCAAGTCTGACTGGGCTATTTAGTCTTGCTTGACCCTTTGGTTAGTGCCAGTTGTCCATTGTTTCCTGGAGGATTCACTTCCCTGCCTGGTCTCTCTTGCTTGCTGTTCATGTTAACAAAGATAAGTGCTGGCTTTGTTTTCTGCAGTCCACATGCTGTGGGCCTGATCGTTCTAGTTACTTTCCATGTTTTGTCTTGTCCAGCTTGGTCTGTATAAGGATTTGTTTAGCCAAGCTGGTATCTCTGGAGATGCAGATATACCCTACATGCCTTTAGTTAGATGTGGAGTTTTTGTATTTTCTGTGGTGGATATTTTCTAGTGTTTTAATACTGACCTATGCGGTCAGTATTAAAACACTAGAAAATATCCACCACAGAAAATGTACTATGTACTATGCGTACTCTGTCCTATCCTTTCTATTTAGCTAGAATTGGCCTCCTTTGCTAAATCCTGATTTCAGTCTGCGTATGTTATTTCCCTCTCTTCTCACAGTCAATATTTGTGGGGGGCTGTCTATCCTTTGGGGGGATTTTCTCTGAGGCAAGATAGTTTTCCCCTTTCTATCTCTAGGGGTAATTAGTCCTCCGGCTGTGTCGAGATGTCTAGGGAGTGAAAGGTACATTCCACGGCTACTTCTAGTTGCGGTGTTAAGTTCAGGGTCTGCGGTCAGTACAGGTACCACCTTCTCCAGAGTACGTCTCATGCTGCTCCTAGGCCACCAGTTTATAACAGGCCCCCTCCTCATCTCCTGGTGTACTGGCCTGTCTCCTGGTAGTGCCTCTGGACTATACGCTGACAGACACAGCAAACCTTCTTGCCACAGCTCGCATTGATATGCCATCCTGGATGAGCTGCACTGCCTGAGCCACTTGTGTGTGTTGTACAGTTTGTCTCATGCTACCCCAAGTGTGAAAGCACAACCAACATTCAAAAGTGACCAAAACATTAGCCAGAAAGCATTGGTACTGAGATGTGGTCTGTGGTCCCCACCTGCATAACCACTCCTTTACCGAGGGTGTCTTAATAATTGCCAATAATTTCCATCTGTTGTCTATTCCATTTGCACAACAGCATGTGAAATTAATTGTCAATCAGTGTTACTTCCTAAGTGAACAGTTTAATTTCACAGAAGTTTGATTTATTTGGAGTTATAGTCTGTTGTTTAAGTGTTCCCGTTATTTTTTTGAGCAGTGTATATATATATATATATATATATATATATATATATATATATATATATATATATATATATATATACACACACACACACATATCAGCAGTATATATACACACACATTTTACATTTTATTAAAGTGGATATTCATCTAATTAAAGCGTTAAAAAAAATCATTGATTTTCCAAACTTATTTTGAAAAATGATATTTTCCAGTGTTTGATAGTAACTTAGATAAAGGAAAATATTATCATGACAGACGGAGGGCGCCGCTTACTGAATGGCTTAGTAAATGGAGCTCCCCCACTATTGACATCTCCAGGCTGAGAGTGCACTTACTGTAATCTTCCAGCTTAAAAATAAAAAAAAATATATATATATATATGTATAAAAAGCTCGTGATAGGTTTATAATACAGATGAAAAAAAAAGAGTTGAAATTGAGCATTTAAAAAAAAAAGAACAGAAAAACAACCCATAGTTTTGCAAACAATGTGAAATAAATCTGAGGATGTGAGAACGAGATGGCGCTTTGAATTTACAGAATTAATTTGCATAATTTCAAAGGACATTAAAACTGGATGTGCAAAACCATTAAATGCGTCCATTATATGCGAGCATTTGTTTCTTTCCCTGATGCTATGAATATGACACCATGTCTGCTTTATTAGATTCAGGTTTTTGGTGTTAATTACCTAAAACTAAAATATTAATAGATAAAAACAAACCGTCAAAACAAAAAAAAAGTTATAAAACTATGAGAAGTTACACAAATGCCAAATGTAAGTGAAGAGACTGAGACTGGCAGCATTTCAGGAGATGGTCAGATAGGAGATAATACTTTTATAATTCGGGAGGTCTGTTTCCTTGGGCACACCAGAATGGTTAGTAAGCTTATTGTGGGTCTCAGCGGGGACCTTCCTGTGCCTACAATGGCTTATAGCAGAGGACAACAGCTTGTGACCAGGCAGACAACCATAGCCAATGCCTTAGAAGAATCGGAAAGCCAAAATGATTTCAATTTGCTTCATTTACAGAGTGAGGAAGAAACTCCGAGAATTTCCTAGTGTGATGACGATTGTTGGGTGACAACACAATTGTATGAAGCCCCTGTGTAATTCACATGACTTTTCGCAATGTCTAATATCTTTGGTAGGTTATTCCTAATTCCTTATTTGATACCAGGATGTATTCCTACATGTTTGATCAAGTCGAATTTCTGATTGACCACCCAAAATTGCATTGAAAAATTATCTTCTAGTTCGGGCAAAGTGTGTATCATCCAAATCTGATGTTCAGACTTAGGAGTGGCCACCACCTTAGTCTACTAAAGACCTCCAAGGCTCCATCAATATGATGAAAACCACCATCATTTTTTGCCACATAGCCACCATGCCGAAACAGTGATTTTTATTTTTGCTTACATGCTCCACAATCAGATAATTAATTGCATCAACTTTGGACTTCTACTTGGATCAATAACCATAACTTTTGATGGAATGGCAGCCATATGCCTGGTGTAAACCGTGAAGGCCCAGTATTGGCCGAAACGTCAATTGTGGGTATATCTACATCAATAAAAATTGTTTTACTTTTTTGCATCTCAATTGGGAGTGCCGAATTATGTTTTCTATATTAAAGACAAAGGCAGCCACCAATCCATTGTGACAGGGCATTTCACAGACTCATTCTTGGTAGTTGTTTGGGTACCGGTGATGACATACACACTAATCTGCAAATTATCACTTATCCTATACAGCATTTTTTAGGAGGGGGTTTGTTCTACAAGAGGCTTTTAGCACGTCCCACAAGGTCTGAAAGCCTAATGGTCATTGTGCTCCGTTATTTCAGCATTGACCTTTATGGAGATCAGAAAGTTTAACTTGTAGAGGGATGGAGGTTGTATTTATGTTCTTTCATAGGACAAATAAGAGCCAATGCGTCATGGCAGATGATTTTAGGGTTGATTAAAACTTCTTTGCATAGTTGGAACAAAACTGTGAAGGACTTTTAATATCCAGAAATTATAGTCACTAATATAAAACAGAAGGGGATGTGCCATTAGAGAGCACTAGTATGAGCTCAATGATCATCGAGAGACCAACATTACCAGGCTTCCTACCAGACAGATCAAAACTATTTCTACTCCCTGGTAGACAAGTTATTTAGTAATGGCACACATATCATAGAGGCTAACAATGTGGCTGGGTAGGGTTCCTTCTATAGAGAGGATGGCCTCTTCTGCCTTACACTTCAAAGCCTAAATAGAAATCACCTTGTCAAAGTAAAGAAGGGGTTAATTACTCAATGGGTAAACAAAAAGCCATAAAAGGGCAAACATTCGTTGGATTCTTCTGTTTTGGATGGTAAAACTAAGCACCACCCATGAGGATCCAACAATACACAGAGGGCCAATATTAGAAGCTTGGACATAGTCACAGGCCAACCTTCATGTTTATAGAAAAAAATGTCTATAATTAAGGAAGTTTTATCTTGTCAAATATAACAATTAACTTTTTCATATGGAAACAAAGTTAAAGGGGTTTTTCCATGAACTAAGTACATTTTAATTAATAGATTAGTAAAAAGCATATGACCTAATTTAAACATGCAAAAAAGGATAAAAAATCTTGAACAATACAGATAAAGTATGACGCAAACAACAGTGCCCCCAAGCACAGTATGATACCCCCACAGTGCCTTCCACACTCACATTATGATGACACTGCTGTACCCCCTCCCTCAATCCCCTGACAAAGAATGACCATAAAGTATGATATTGCAACTGTAATCCCCACACAGCCCTCCATACAGTATAATGGGCCCCGTATTGTCCTCCATACAGTATAATGGCTCCACATAGTGCTCCATACAGTATAATGGCCCCACATAGTGTTTCATACAGTATAATATCCATAAAAGTGCTCCACACAGTATAGTGATGCCACATCATGCTCCATAGAGCATGATGGCCTCACATGGTGCTCTATAGAGTATAATGGCCCCACATGGTGCTCCATAGAATTGAATGGCCCCACAAGGTACTCCATAGAGTATAATGGCCCCACAAGGTACTCCATAGAGTATAATGGCCCCACATGTTCTCCATAGAGTATAATGGTCCCACATGGTGTTCCATGGAGTATCATGGTCCTATATGGTGCTCTATAGAGTATAATAGCCCCACATAGTGCTCCATACAGTATAATAGCACCACATAAAAAGCAAAAAACTCATCTCTGCCTGTTCCCCCGTCGCTCGTCATGATTTCTTCAGCTCCTCTGCACAGCTTGGTACACAGGGCGCCTTGCAATGACGTCATCGTGCCCTCTGTGCTGAGACGTCAGATGCAGAGGGGGAATGATGGGAGAGGGAGCTGACGGTCCTCCCTCCATCATTGCTTTTAACTGTATCAGCATGTAAGATGTCGATATAGTTGAAAAAGAAATACTGGGTGACAGTGCGGTGTCAGGCTGGTTCCGCCTAGTATAGCAGGCCAAATATGCTCACCCTGTGGGCCAGAGTTTGACATATGTGATTTAGACCTGCTCTATAAAATGCACATACAATACATATAAAATGCACTAAATTCATACTATGCAATATGATCCCTGTACCGATAGTGAAGGTCAAATGTAGACATAATATACAACCTCAATTCCAAAACAGTTGAGGCGCTGTGTAAAATTTAAGGAACACAAGGATGAAAGTTATTATGTGCTGTACATGGTGGATATTCAAAATCTTTTTATTTTTACATTAAGTGACATTTTTCTAAAATTATTCCAGAATTTTTAGAAGTGGTTGTTCACAGATCAGTGACCTCTGACCTTCTTTGCTTCCGGGAGACTCTGCCTCTCTAACATGCTCTTTTTGTATAAAGTCATGGGCCTTCGGCTCTTTTCCATTACTACCACTTCCTTCTGAGATGTGTCGCTGACTTCAATTTCGAAATGAGTAAATTTTCAAATGAAATGAAAAAATGTTCAACAAAAGTTTCAACTTCTGATCTGTTCTGTGTTCTGCTGCGAGTAAAATATAGTGATAAGAAATTTCCTAATGATCGCATTCTTGTTCTGTGCGCATTTTACACAGTGCCCAGTATTTTATGGAATTATGGTTGTATTATTAGACATATATAATATATGGTGTCAAACTATCAAATAAATCTAGACATGATCTTCAGTTTTGAAAAATGAGCAAATCATTTCTCGGCACTCATCTGTCACTAGACCGCGCTGCTCCAGGTGATGTACATAACAAGTGCATTCTTCTGTCATCCAGGCTCGATACCATTTATAATGCCCCCAAGCATGCCGCTCTGTAAGTGTCAATCCCCAGGTCACACGGAGGATAGAAAGAAATCTCCTGACCGCGATTACCTAAGATTTGTGTCAAAAATATCTTTGTGAGAACGACTCAAAAAGCGCCAAAAAATAAAACACTTTATTTCTACGTCTCGGAGTTCAGTTGAGAAGATCTGGGGAAAGTCTAGAAAAATGTCCTTCAGAAAATGTTGTAGAGATTCCAGAATCTTTTCGGTCTCGTCATCGTCTCCACAGGCCCAAGCCATTTTATAGGTTTTTGTGTCTTCATAGGCAGAATACAGGCTGCCATAATATGAATATATCACAGCTTTGTGGATGTATTTTCAGATTAAAGGTATCTTCCAACTGCAAGAATTTATTTTTTTTACAGATGACAATAATATACAATAATGAAAGGAGTAAAATGTATGTTCCTGATAATCTGACCCTCCTGTGCCGAGGCTGTATTGGCTACTGCTGCGGTTTGTTTACTTCACCAATGATGTGTTCTGTCAACATGTTACCACTGCAGCTAATCACTGGGGCAGCACTGATGTCGTTACCATGGCCAGTGATGGGTAAAAGTGGACAAATCTTGAAATGATACAACATTGATGGAAATTCTATGGGCAGACAGGAGGCATTGGCCCAGGAGCAGAAGAGAATCTGTAAAGCTATAAAAAAAAGTTGTGGTTGTAAACCCTTTTTATCTTGCTTGTAATGAGTAGCAATAATTGGCAGAAGAGAGACCGCTTACTTCCTTCTAGAGGACATCTTTAAGGAAGCAAAGAAAATTAATATTTCCAATAGTGACCTCGGTGATAGGACTTGACGGTAAAGCCCTCTGAGATACATCAGGTCCTGGCACGCTTGTCCTCATGTTGCCTGGTCAGTGCTATGACCTTGTCTGCCCCACGGCATGGACCTTGTATCGTGGCTGACAAGACAGGGAGGCCTTGTGTGCTGGGATCTGAAGGCAACAGAAGCCAGGAATCGAAGACAGGTAAGTAGATGCCCTTTGTTTGTTTTTTTTTACATCTGATCTGAGGTCTGATTTAGGGCTCTAACCAATGGTGTGTAGCCAATAGCGACAGACCAAACACCCAGTTTGGGACTCATGAACTTGAGGGGCTCGGTGCTGAATGGCTCCACATGCTGACTGATGTCCACTGTCGTCTCCCAACATCCATCGTATAGCTACAGCAGAGGGTGGAAGGATTTTTATAGAGCAGTTTCACACTCTGAGCCCATTGTTTATCTCCATGGTGTGGCTGTTTTACACAGAAGGCACCTGCCGGTAACAGCTGTGATTAGTGTTGAGCGATACCGTCCGATACTTGAAAGTATCGGTATCGGAAAGTATCGGCCGATACCGGCAAAGTATCGGATCCAATCCGATACCGATACCCGATACCAATACAAGTCAATGGGACTCAAGTATCGGACGGTATTCCTGATGGTTCTCAGGGTCTGAAGGAGAGGAAACTCTCCTTCAGGCCCTGGGATCCATATTAATGTGTAAAAGAGAGAATTAAAATAAAAAATATTGCTATACTCACCTCTCCGACGCAGCCTGCACCTTACCGAGGGAAGCGGCAGCGTTCTTTGTTTAAAATTTGCGCTTTTCTTTCCTTACGTGAAGTCCCGGCTTTGTGATTGGTTGCGTCGCAGTCACATGGGCGACGCAACCAATCACAGCAAGCCGTGACGTAATTTCAGGTCCTTAAGGATTTTAAAATTACGTCCCGGCTTTGTGATTGGTTGCGTCGCAGTCACATGGGCGACGCAACCAATCACAAGCCGTGACGTCACGGGAGGCTGGACATGCGCGCATTTTAAAATGCGCGCTTGTCCAGCCTCCCGTGACGTCCCGGCTTGTGATTGGTTGCGTCGCGATCAACCAATCACAAGCCGGGAGGCTGGACACGCGCGCATTTTAAAATGCGCGCTTGTCCAGCCTCCCGTGATGTCCCGGCTTGTGATTGGTTGCGTCGCGATCAACCAATCACAAGCCGGGAGGCTGGACACGCGCGCATTTTAAAATGCGCGCTTGTCCAACCTCCCGTGACGTCCCGGCTTGTGATTGGTTGCTTCGCGGTCAACCAATCACAAGCCGGGAGGCTGGACACGCGCGCATTTTAAAATAGTGGTAGTGGAATGCTCAACACTAGCTGTGATGGAAACTAGCCCTGATCGCAGCAGTCTGGATGTCTTAGAGACTGTGCTGAGCATCTAATTGGTTAGATGAGGGGTGAGGGCTCGGTTACTCCAAATGGGCATCACTGATACAATCGCTTGAACCCATCGAGTGATTAGTTGTAGCTGCAGTCATGGGGGTGTCTCAATTTGGACGTCATATTTCTAAGTACACCCCTAAATCTGCAGTCTGATTGGGGGGTACATGATCAAGAAGTTGATATTTAAGTTATGACATGAGGCCTAGCATGCTGTAGCTACACCCCTAGTCTGTGCCCATCCTGACACTCGGGACACAGGTGCGGCCAGTGGCTGCCTCCTTCCTCCAGGTTTGCCTCTATTAATTGATTTTGTCAATTTACAACGCAAAGAACACATGGCAATAAATAAAGCTCTGGTGATTTATACGGGATTCTTTTTAACAACTGTTGATGATACTATAAACCTTAAGTAAAAGTACCCCGAGTGTGCAAAGAAAAACATGCCTTCGAATTCAGCCCAAAAAACAGCAGGAAATGGCGGTCTACCAGCAATATGAGGGTTTAGATGAATATATCCATCCCACAATTATGTATTGACATGTTAATGCTACAATTTTTTTCTACTAATTTATCCATTTTGACAAATCTGCAAAGTAAGAAACGCTGATAATTCCCACAGAACGAATTCGCAACATGAAAGTGTGACCTTATTTTGCCGAGAACGCCATTCCCCTCACGCCTCGGTGTTAACCACTTTGTGATACAGGCTTAGTAATGGATGTGTGAATAGTGATCACAATTTTGATTACATTAGACAATTTGTATATAAATGGCAAATGAACATTGATTTTAAATCTGTTTTCGTCGGCAGAACCTGTTACCACCCGTAATTGGTAATCACCTGCTGAGAATACAAAGCCAAGGAGATTGCTTTATGGGATGACGGTTGCACGTAAACAGCGACAATAAATAAGTAGAGGTTGTGGTTGTGGTATTGGCCTGTTCTTTTTCATTCCTTCCAGAGGAGATAACACACTTTGACACAACAGCCAGATAAGGAACACTCCACATTTCACAGGGTGCCCATTATAGGTGCTTACTCCATTTTTCTATCTGTCTCTTTGATGCTCTGTTGCATTTCAATTGCAATCTTAGAAGCGACATTTTAATATAAGCCGCTTGCAACAACATGTAAAAGCCTCACAATAATCAAAATCTTTTCTTCTCATCGGTCCCTACGGGCTTTATTGAATTTTTTCGAATTTTTTTTTTCCGTTTGAGTCAGAAATAAAAATGTAAAGAGTTTGAATGAAGTTTTCAGGTGAGGTGTGGAGATAAAGCCTTGGGTTCGCTGCAGTCGTCACCGAGCAGTAGTTTACCGTCACTGGAGTATTCTGAACACATAAACTAACATCAATCTCCTTCTATTAGGTTAAAAAACCCATCAAAGTAATACTGGAGCTGAATCGGGGAATTACATGGTGATTCAGTTCTTAACCCCTTGAGGTGCACGTAAGGTCCCTGTCTCTTCTAGGCATCAGTTTCATCATTAATTGGATGAAAGCAGCAGATATTTCAAACATAAGATCGCGTCAGTAAACTCCGCAGAGCGATTTGTCACGTGAGAAGATCAGTCGTGGCTGTGAAATAGCAGAACATTGATTACTACGTGATTTGGACCTAAGGAAAATTTTGACCAGAGCGGAGAATGGTTAGAAGAGCGTCTCTACTAGCTCTGGAGGACCCGTCCGATCCTGCATCCAGTGTATGAATGGACACTGTGTAATGCTCCAAGTCCCCCGTGGAGGCGCTGCAGGGAAATCTAACACTTCTCAGTGTCCTACAGATCAGACCTGAGGATCCAGTAGGGTGGACACTGACATTTTTGTCAATAGACCCTTCTAACAAATAGGGTAGTCCAAAGAAGAGAATTCCTTTAATTTCAGGATGACTTTTAATTCCCAACCTGTTCATCATATAAAAAAAATTGAAATTATTTTCCTTTCTGAGAAGCCTTCAAGGGAACCTATCAGAATGTTTTTTTTTACTAATATAGCTATTGACATGGTTGCATGCACGAATAATAATGATCTTGGTCTTACAATTATCTGATGCACCGGGGCTGAGAAAGCGATATTATAGACAGCTTGCAAATAAGCTTGGAAGTACAAAGTGCATTGGGTGGGGGTGTCCATGTCCCCAGCGTCCATCACCACGCCCTCAATGCACTTCTAATGGGGGAGTGTGGACACAAATTTGTATGTGGACTCAAAGATCAATTTCTATTAATCAGAAGGGACCGATCCAATATTACATGGTCGACAATGTTGGATGCGGAAGTAGAAATAAATACGGGTGAAATTGATCAGATTTCTAGAGAGAAGCGGAACAGACAAAACTAGAATTTTTCAGTTCATGCATATTTTCCCTGAAAATTTCATTTTGGGCAATGGAAAAGGTTCAAAGAGTTTTCCAAATGGCCAAAAAAGGAGTAAAATAAGAAAACTGATGATGTCAAAACTCAAAAATTGATGATGTCAAAATTCAACTCAAATTTCATCCAAAATTTGTATTTACCAGAATCTGAATTTTTTTGCAGCTTTGATGTGAGACAATCCAGAAAGATGACGGCCTGACAGTCACCATTGTGCTGGATTCAGAAGAAAGATTAAAAAGAACAGAAAAAAACAATACTTGCCTGGCCCTCACCTGCTTTCTTCAACCTGGCCACCAGTGTGGTCTTCACTGGACCATCTTCCACCACTCAGCATCTTTGAGACCTTGTGCTCCGACAAGGGAGCGACGTCATGGCGCGCTATGTGAGATGTGATAACTTTGTAGGTTAGTCAGCAAAAGTAATGCCAAAAATATGGTGAAATGGAAAATGCTAAAGAAAGAACAAAACAATGACTGGAACAAAATACCAACCAGACGGTGGGGGGGAACAGGTGAGAGACAATTGTGTATCATTTTTTACATTTTTCTACCTATGTTTATTATGCTCTGGGGATTGGAGAAATCTCAGAAGAATATATTATAATAAGTTTGATTTGCATGAAATAAATTTGTTGTGGAACATATTTTGTAGCCAAATTTATGTGAATTGCCGAATCTGAATTTCACCAAATTGGCTCATCACTAGTGATCTCACAAAGAGATTCTGGACTTTCGAAGAGAAACGTTTACATAAAAGTCATTTCACAGGGATAATTCAGCCATCGACATCAACCTCATGACATTTCTCGGGTGATGAAGAGTTTGGAATATTTCTCTTTAAGTAAACAATCAAAAAGTTGGTAAAAGTCTTTTTACACCCAAGACCGACAACCTAAAAAGTGAAGCTTTGGCATTTCCCACCCATCTTTTCCATTGTATCCAGGAGCTCTGATTCATGGGTCGGCAGTAAACTGTAAAGCGTGTCATCCTCTACCCCCTAGACCCCCGATCCTCACCCTATAACCAGCAGTAATTTTATAATTCGAGCTCTTTCTAACTTCTACGACAATATAATACGAGCGGCAAAATATATTTTGGCAGATTATATCTCACTTTACAACGTTTCCAGCTGTGACTTGCTGTCTATTTTACTATTCACTTTATGGCTGCGTGTAAAAATAGGAGACGCCGATGCTATTTTCTATTCCCTGTGTATTTTTTTAAATTTTTTTTCCTCTTTCAATCTAGATGTGAAATAGAATCTGACAGGTGAATATTATGAAATCCGCCATGCTATGCGCCATTTGTAGGAGTGGTTGTAATTTATAACAGCAGAAACATTTCCAAACAATCGGAGGTTACACGTGTCATTAATGCTGAAAACGCCACAGAATACCGGGCACATAATATAAGAGAGGAACAAAGAGAAGAAAAATGTAGATAGAGACTCCGGGAACTGATAACTAGAGAAATAAAGAAAATCAATATTAAAATTAGGAGACATGGAGGAAACAATGTATCTATATAATAAGAAGAAATTCTCTATATATGGTTATGTAGGAGTAGTGATGGGCGAACCCCCCGATGATCGGGATCGGCAGGTTCGCCCAAGCTTTTTTTGTAAAGTTTGAGCTTGGGGCCGGACATGACGCGAACTTGCATCCGAACCCCGAGCTTGGATTTTACAGATATGGGATGGGGCGGGGGGGGCTGGTAAAACAAAGCATAAAATTAATAATAAACATTATAATTATACTTACCTGTCCAGCAACGCGTCCTCCCGTCTGCTGTCGCCACATCTGCTTTCGGGCCTCTCGTTACCTTCCGGCGGTATTCACTGCACTCGGCAGTCTTCGGCTTTTTTCTGGCAGTGTTCGTGCTGCATGAACACTGCCAGAAAAAGCCGAAGACTGTCGAGTGCAGTGAATACCGCCGGAAGGTAATGAGCGGCCCGGAAGTGGATGCGGCCGGGAGAAAGCGGGACGGGAGGACACGTCGCTGGACAGGTAAGTATAATTATAATGTTTATTATTAATTTTATGCTTTTACAGGCCCTGGACCCGAACTGGACCCAAACTGTAACACGGGTTTCCCATGGAAACCCGTGTTTGGGACCTTGTGACCGAACACTATGTGTTATGGGTCCAGAACTTTACAGTTTGGGTTCGCCCATCCCTATGTAGAAGGTATTGGAGACATTGAAGTAAAGAAAGGATTCCAGAGCAGACAAATATTTCTCTATATCCAATCGGATGAAGAAAAGGGACAAATTAACAAGATCAAATATTAGTAATTTAGTACAGTTTTCCTTAATTTTGTTATAAAATGTATTGTATAATATTAAAAAAATGAATCATCACCGACTTCTGGAAATAGGGACTAGAACAAGGTAATAGGAATACCTGGTGAGATAGATAGATAGATAGATAGATAGATAGATAGATAGATGGATGGATGGATGGATGGATGGATGGATGGATGGATGGATAGATAGATAGATAGATAGATAGATAGATAGATAGATAGATAGATAGATGGATAGATAGATCGATCGATAGATGGATAGATAGATAGATAGATAGATAGATAGATAGATAGATAGATAGATAGATAGATAGATAGATCGATAGATAATAGATAATATAAAGATGGATAGATAACAGAGAAATAATAGATAGATAATAGATAGATACTAAATAATAGATAGATAATAGATAGATGATAGATAGATAGATAATAGATAAATAATAGATAATAGATAGATAACAGATAGACAAATAATAGATAGATAATAGATAGATAATAGATAAATAATAGATAAATAATAGATAATAGATAGACAAATAATAGATACCGTATATACTCGAGTATAAGCCGACCCGAGTATAAGCCGACCCCCCTAATTTTGCCACAAAAAACTGGGAAAAATTATTGACTCGAGTATAAGCCTAGGGTGGAAAATGCAGCAGCTACCGGTGAATTTCAAAAATAAAAATAGATGCTCCATACCGTTCATTATGGCCCCATAGCTGTGCCATATAGTGCTCTGCACCATTATTGCCCCATAGCTGTGCCATATAGTGCTCTGCACCGTTCATTATTGCCCCATAGCTGTGCCATATAGTGCTCTGCACCATTATTGCCCCATAGCTGTGCCATACAGTGCTCTGCACCATTATTGCCCCATAGCTGTGCCATATAGTGCTCTGCACCGTCCATTATTGCCCCATAGCTGTGCCATACAGTGCTCTGCACCATTATTGCCCCATAGCTGTGCCATATAGTGCTCTGCACCGTCCATTATTGCCCCATAGCTGTGCCATACAGTGCTCTGCACCATTATTGCCTCATAGCTGTGCCATACAGTGCTCTGCACCATAATTGCCCCATAGCTGTGCCATATAGTGCTCTGCACCATTATTGCCCCATAGCTGTGCCATACAGTGCTCTGCACCATTATTGCCCCATAGCTGTGCCATATAGTGCTCTGCACCGTCCATTATTGCCCCATAGCTGTGCCATACAGTGCTCTGCACCATTATTGCCCCATAGCTGTGCCATACAGTGCTCTGCACCATTATTGCCCCATAGCTGTGCCATACAGTGCTCTGCACCATTATTGCCCCATAGCTGTGCCATATAGTGCTCTGCACCATTATTGCCCCATAGCTGTGCCATACAGTGCTCTGCACCATTATTGCCCCATAGCTGTGCCATATAGTGCTCTGCACCATTATTGCCCCATAGCTGTGCCATACAGTGCTCTGCACCATTATTGCCCCATAGCTGTGCCATACAGTGCTCTGCACCATTATTGCCCCATAGCTGTGCCATATAGTGCTCTGCACCATTATTGCCCCATAGCTGTGCCATACAGTGCTCTACACCATTATTGCCCCATAGCTGTGCCATACAGTGCTCTGCACCATTATTGCCCCATAGCTGTGCCATATAGTGCTCTGCACCGTCCATTATTGCCCCATAGCTGTGCCATACAGTGCTCTGCACCATTATTGCCCCATAGCTGTGCCATATAGTGCTCTGCACCGTCCATTATTGCCCCATAGCTGTGCCATAGTGCTCTGCACCATTATTGCCTCATAGCTGTGCCATACAGTGCTCTGCACCATTATTGCCCCATAGCTGTGCAGCGCCCCAGAGTCCTGGTCGTTGCAGTATCATGGCTCAGCCACTAAGGGGGGCCATGGTGCGTTCGATGGCACGGAAGGAGTTCTCTGAGCAGGTATCACAGACACCAATATATTTCACAGCTGGGCCTCCGGGGGGAGCTAAGGGTGCTATTCATTAGGCCACTCCCCACCATAGTGGGTAAACTGGGGGTCAGGCAGGAAGTTAGAGAGAACGCTGACGGGATTGAACGGAGCAACACCCTGTGGCAGGGGGTGTTGTGAAGGGAGAGACTGTAGGGTCTCTGCCAGGGGTGGGATCCTGGCAGAGGCTTGGCATGGAAAGAACGTAACGGGTCCGCGCAGGCTCCTGGAAGCGGCGGGACTCAGGAAAGGACTAGAAGCGAGATAGATTGTGCTGAGTGAGAAACGAAATCAAGCGAAAGGAGATACCAGTGAGGGTTGTGCTGAAAGAGGCAGCACCTTACTGAGGCGCACTACCGGTGGCCGGAACGCCGAGGAGGTAAAGAGTTTCAAGCCATACCTCAGACCTACGGCAGGGCAGTTAGCTTGAGGCGGACTGTCTCACGCATCACCCAGGAAGGCAAAGGGGGGTACCAACAGGAGAGGGGCGCAGATAGAGTCCCGGAAGATCTCCGAGCCTCCCCGTCATACGGGTGCGTTCCTACCATAGTATCTGGAGGGACGAGGAAGATCATTGCGAATTAAGTTGTTGTGAGGGAACACGAGAAACAGACACAACAGTTGTGGGGTACTTTCCTTAAGCACAGCAGGGAAGGACTGCAACACATAGCGCTAGAAGGAAGGCACCGATTTCCACCTGCAAGGAGAGCTCTGGAAGTGCCATTGGACCGGCCGGACTTGCGCAGCCTGGTGAGCCGTATTCCGGACTGAGGACCCAGAGAGCTTCAGTAAAGAGGTAAAGAGACTGCAACCTGGTGTCCTCGTTATTTTCCGCGACCTGCACCCCACAACTGCACCGCTACAACATCACTTATTGCACCGGACGTCCCCCACTGACGGACAGGGCCACGGACCGGGTCTAGCCACCGTGACAACCCCAGGACTGAGACCTAGAGGCCCGGCTCCGGGTACCCCTCGGCCCTGTGGCGGTGTGGGGGCGCTCCAACTTGGCGTCACGAACAGGATTTACTTAAGCCTGAAGAATCAGGTCATGTGTGCCTAGAGACTGTGATTTATTGTGCTTTATTGCAAGATTGTGCTGCGCCATTAGCCGCCAAAAGTTCCCGCCAAAAGGCGCCGCCATTGCTACACCTCAGGAGAAGGAGGGTGTGTTATGGGCAGAGACTCCCAGTGTGGCGCGAGAAATGGCTACCGCCCCCTGCACTTCTGGCTGCAAAGAGATGACCTGCCCCAAAACAGAAGACAACCCCCTGAGATGCAACGGCGGGAAGCTGGTGACGGAGAAGCCCAACCTCGGAGAAATGGCGGAGTTAGGTGCATGCACTGCCACCGACTATCAGGCAGCGATGATGAACGGCGAGTGCCTGAGCGAGGAAGAAGCAGTTCCGGCCTGCCCTTCTTCACCGGAGATGGACCGGAAGCCTGCGGACCCAACAGCGGAGGTACATCCACCAATCCCGACCTCGGAGTTAGAGGAGGAGGAACCACGGCCAGCGGAGCCGAATCCGAGCATCCCATTGGAGGAGCCCCGGTCCGGGCTGCAGCAGACTCCAGCGTCCTCGTTAGCGGACCGGAGCGACACCGATGGAACCATATTAGGCGCAGGTATGGCCGACGTCCCTGCTCCCCTCCGCGAGCCCGCTTCCATGACCCACCTCTATCGCAGTAGGGAGCGACTTATCTCGGCGGGGCTAATGGTGCTATCCCCCGATGACCTGGGGAGGATGGTGCCACCGCTGTCGACTGGAGTGGGGGAGCCTGTGGATGTGAGCTTAGATGGAGTAGTTCTTCGGTGGGACACCCCCTGGTTTAGAACAGATGGATCCCGGGAGAACGGGTCCACTCTTGCGGTGCTTACATGGGAACAATATAGACAGTGCTTGATTCTACAGTGGAAAGGCCGGAAAGAGGCCGAGTCGATGGGCCCATCGAAAGTACAACAACCCCCTCCGGCATGGGATGACAGAGACGTGACAAGGCGGGGCACTGTGTTGGCCTACCATGCAAGAAGAGGGTGGGGCCTTATACACGAGCCAGGATTGGATACTGACGTTTTTGTTGCGCACTGTAACGTGAGGGCTCCTTGCTGTGGCCGAAGTGGAGAACCATTGCAAAAGGGGGATTCGGTGACCTACAGCCGCCACCAGAACCCGCTCGGGTGGTATGCACGGAATGTTCGGCGGTGTATGTCTGGAGCCGCGACCCTTACCGCCTCGGACCTGGTCCCAGGAGCACCCGATCTTGTCACCATCGCAACGGTGCGCCTGGTTGCGGCCACCGAGTTGGCCAGTCGAGTTCATCTTCACGTTCGAACCACGGACGCTGGCACCACGGTGGCTGGGGGGCAGGAGCCCGAGCCGCCTGAAAAAGAATAAACCTCGATACCATGAAAAATGTAAATAGTTAACTGTTCATTCCTTTAACTGTTCCTGTTTGCTGCTAAACCCGCCCAGGGTTAATGGATCCCTCTGTTGACCCGGGATCCTCTTTGTTTGTTCTTCTTTTCCTGAAGTTTATACAAGTTCTAAAGTTACACGAACTGCAGTAATCATGGACTGTGCATGATTCAAACTTTCTTTTGTAAATAGTTTGCACCTTCTTAAAGGTGCTCCATACTGGTTTTAGCCAAGGACACTTTGCGAAGATATTTGCCCTATTTGTTTGAGCCAAAGACACTTTGTGAAGATACCTTTCCTACCGGTTCTAGTTAAAGACACTTTGCGAAGATACCATGCCGGAACCTTTGCATGGACTGGTAGGCTGAGAAGACGAGCTACCTTAGAAAGACTTGGTCTCCTCTTAAAGGGGATGTGAGAAATTGAACTTGAGAGAGATACTGTTGCAGAACAGTAATGCCATAATGATGCCTTGAAAAGAAATGTAACTGTTTTACATGCTAAGTTATATGTGTTGAATTTGTTGAAATGTCTAAATAATGTTTGCAGAAAGAAAAGATGCAGAGAGCCCGTAGGGGTAGAGATAGAGGTCTGCATAGTTGAAAGTGAGCAAAGTAATAATGAAGGTGAGGATAGAAGGTAAACCCTGCGTCCCCATTGAAAAGTTACTTTATTGCTAAGGACAGAGAGTGAACCCGTAGGGGTTAGAGAGTGAGTCCTTAAAGGAGCCGAGTAGAGCTGGCTCAGAGTTCTTCAACTGAAAGGAATGTTATGTCTATACTGTGTATAGTAGAGAAAGGCAGTAGGCCCTGGCTGAACAGGGCGGTCCTGTAGAAGAAAGGAGAGGCAGTAGGTCTGGTGCCGTAGGGACAGGCGGTCCTGCAGGTTCACAAGAAGGAGAATGTAAAGTTGAAATACCCTGTAATGTGATTATAGGAAGGCCTTTGATAGACTAAGAGTGTGAGTTTCTTAAAGGCAATGTTAATTTATTGTTCCAGAATTTGCACTAAGTAGAATACCCGGTTGGGTAACAGGAGTTATGCATAGCCTGTAATGTATAATGTTGACCATGTTTGTAACGTTACAAGTGTCCTCACCTCCCATAAAGGGAAGCCTACTTAAGTATACTTATTGTTATTTGCACTCAACAAAATTGTATGTCTTTTTGCTAACCTGTATTGTTGTTTTTCTTCCCAGTCCTGGAGTACTGTGTTTAACCAGGGGGGAGTGCAGCGCCCCAGAGTCCTGGTCGTTGCAGTATCATGGCTCAGCCACTAAGGGGGGCCATGGTGCGTTCGATGGCACGGAAGGAGTTCTCTGAGCAGGTATCACAGACACCAATATATTTCACAGCTGGGCCTCCGGGGGGAGCTAAGGGTGCTATTCATTAGGCCACTCCCCACCATAGTGGGTAAACTGGGGGTCAGGCAGGAAGTTAGAGAGAACGCTGACGGGATTGAACGGAGCAACACCCTGTGGCAGGGGGTGTTGTGAAGGGAGAGACTGTAGGGTCTCTGCCAGGGGTGGGATCCTGGCAGAGGCTTGGCATGGAAAGAACGTAACGGGTCCGCGCAGGCTCCTGGAAGCGGCGGGACTCAGGAAAGGACTAGAAGCGAGATAGATTGTGCTGAGTGAGAAACGAAATCAAGCGAAAGGAGATACCAGTGAGGGTTGTGCTGAAAGAGGCAGCACCTTACTGAGGCGCACTACCGGTGGCCGGAACGCCGAGGAGGTAAAGAGTTTCAAGCCATACCTCAGACCTACGGCAGGGCAGTTAGCTTGAGGCGGACTGTCTCACGCATCACCCAGGAAGGCAAAGGGGGGTACCAACAGGAGAGGGGCGCAGATAGAGTCCCGGAAGATCTCTGAGCCTCCCCGTCATACGGGTGCGTTCCTACCATAGTATCTGGAGGGACGAGGAAGATCATTGCGAATTAAGTTGTTGTGAGGGAACACGAGAAACAGACACAACAGTTGTGGGGTACTTTCCGTAAGCACAGCAGGGAAGGACTGCAACACATAGCGCTAGAAGGAAGGCACCGATTTCCACCTGCAAGGAGAGCTCTGGAAGTGCCATTGGACCGGCCGGACTTGCGCAGCCTGGTGAGCCGTATTCCGGACTGAGGACCCAGAGAGCTTCAGTAAAGAGGTAAAGAGACTGCAACCTGGTGTCCTCGTTATTTTCCGCGACCTGCACCCCACAACTGCACCGCTACAACATCACTTATTGCACCGGACGTCCCCCACTGACGGACAGGGCCACGGACCGGGTCTAGCCACCGTGACAACCCCAGGACTGAGACCTAGAGGCCCGGCTCCGGGTACCCCTCGGCCCTGTGGCGGTGTGGGGGCGCTCCAGCTGTGCCATATAGTGCTCTGCACCGTCCATTATTGCCCCATAGCTGTGCCATAGTGCTCTGCACCATTATTGCCTCATAGCTGTGCCATACAGTGCTCTGCACCATAATTGCCCCATAGCTGTGCCATATAGTGCTCTGCACCATTATTGCCCCATAGCTGTGCCATATAGTGCTCTGCACCATTATTGCCCCATAGCTGTGCCATACAGTGCTCTGCACCATTATTGCCCCATAGCTGTGCCATATAGTGCTCTGCACCCTCCATTATTGCCCCATAGCTGTGCCATACAGTGCTCTGCACCATTATTGCCCCATAGCTGTGCCATACAGTGCTCTGCACCATTATTGCCCCATAGCTGTGCCATACAGTGCTCTGCACCATTATTGCCCCATAGCTGTGCCATACAGTGCTCTGCACCATTATTGCCCCATAGCTGTGCCATACAGTGCTCTGCACCATTATTGCCCCATAGATGTGCCATATAGTGCTCTGCACCATTATTGCCCCATAGCTGTGCCATATAGTGCTCTGCACCATTATTGCCCCATAGCTGTGCCATACAGTGCTCTGCACCATTATTGCCCCATAGATGTGCCATATAGTGCTCTGCACCGTCCATTATTGCCCCATAGCTGTGCCATATAGTGCTCTGCACCGTTATTGCCCCATAGCTGTGCCATATAGTGCTCTGCACCGTCCATTATTGCCCCATAGCTGTGCTGCTGCTGCAATAAAAATAATAAAACACATACTCACCTCTCTTGCTTGCAGCTCCTCGGCGCCATCTTCCCGGCGTCTCTCCGCACTGACTGATCAGGCAGAGGGCGGCGCGCACACTATATGCGTCATCGCGCCCTCTGCCTGAACAGTCAGAGTGGAGAGAGAGAGACGCCGGGAAGATGGAGACAGCGCCCGGCGTGTGGAACGAGGACAGGTGAATATGTAATACTTACCTGCTCCCGGCGTCCCGCTCCTTCCCCCTGCCTGTCTTTGGTGCTGCAGCCTCTTCCTCTGTCAGCGGTCACCGGCACCGCTTCATTAGAGAAATGAATAGGCGGCTCCGCCCCTATGGGGGTGGAGCAGCCTATTCATTTCTCTAATGAGCGGTCCCACGTGACCGCTCAGGGGAAGAGGCTGCTGCACCCGGAGACCGTGGGACGGGCAGGGGGAGCGACAGGATCGCCGGGACTAGGTAAGTATGCCTCAGCGCCCTCTCCCCCTCACCCGCCGACCGTGACTCGAGTATAAGCCGAGGGGGCACTTTCAGCCCAAAAATTTGGGCTGAAAATCTCGGCTTATACTCGAGTATATACGGTAGATAATAGATAGATAATAGATATATACACTCACCGGCCACTTTATTAGGTACACCATGCTAGTAACGGGTTGGACCCCTTTTGCCTTCAGAACTGCCTCAATTCTTCGTGGCATAGATTCAACAAGGTGCTGGAAGCATTCCTCAGAGATTTTGGTCCATATTGACATGATGGCATCACACAGTTGCCGCAGATTTGTCGGCTGCACATCCCAAAGATGCTCCATACAAGGCAGGATGGATCCATGCTTTCATGTTGTTTACGCCAAATTCTGACCCTACCATCCGAATGTCGCAGCAGAAATCGAGACTCATCAGACCAAGCAACGTTTTTCCAATCTTCTACTGTCCAATTTCGATGAGCTTGTACAAATTGTAGCCTCAGTTTCCTGTTCTTAGCTGAAAGGAGTGGTACCCGGTGTGGTCTTCTGCTGCTGTAGCCCATCTGCCTCAAAGTTCGACGCACTGTGCGTTCAGAGATGCTCTTAGGCCTACCTTGGTTGTAACGGGTGGCGATTTGAGTCACTGTTGCCTTTCTATCAGCTCGAACCAGTCTGCCCATTCTCCTCTGACCTCTGGCATCAACAAGGCATTTCCGCCCACAGAACTGCCGCTCACTGGATTTTTTTTCTTTTTCGGACCATTCTCTGTAAACCCTAGAGATGGTTGTGCGTGAAAATCCCAGTAGATCAGCAGTTTCTGAAATACTCAGACCAGCCCTTCTGGCACCAACAACCATGCCACGTTCAAAGGCACTCAAATCACCTTTCTTCCCCATACTGATGCTCGGTTTGAACTGCAGGAGATTGTCTTGACCATGTCTACGTGCCTAAATGCACTGAGTTGCCGCCATGTGATTGGCTGATTAGAAATTAAGTGTTAACAAGAAGTTGGACAGGTGTACCTAATAAAGTGGCCAGTGAGTGTAGATAGATAATAGATAGATAATAGATATAATAGATAGATAGATAATAGATAAATAATAGATAATATCCCCAAGTTATAACCAAACCAACAACTTTCTTCTGTAAACCGAAAGGAAGTCATCATCGCTCCAGAATGTTCTTTTCTGACACTTGCAGCATTTAATGGCCGATATGAAACAGATAAATGAAACTATTTATACAGGAATGTTCTGGAGATAAAGTCTAATTAGCGCGGCTTTTTGTGCTCACCATTAGAATTCTGCTAATGAGCCGTATCTTGGATTTGTAGCATTTTTAATTCAGAAGCTTTATGACATCACCTATGAATACTTTATATGATGTAGTTTTCTAGATTTGCTTCTCAATGTGATGAACATGAACGATCCGCGCGTCTCCTAACTCCAGGACAGAATCTGTGTATGACCCGGGCCGCTGCTATCACCCGGGCCGCACCTATCGCCCGTGGGGTTTTCTTGTGAAGAACTGCACCAAAGGGCTTTAATAAAACAGTTTGGCTACAAGAAGGTCACGGCCGGTTACATTTTTGATGAAGTTTTGAGTGTTTGGATGGAAATAATCCCCAATAATCCATAACTAAACGGACAGTGGAGAATTTCTAAAACTGTCAAGGGGGATATAAAAAAACACAAAACATTATACTGAACTCAAAATTAATTGTATATGGCTGAATCATGTTCTGTTATCAGGAAACTTCCAGCTGCTCATGAAAAATGAGGGCAAAAAATAAATTCAGGAAATGCCGCCATATTGTGTCAATGTCACCAGCGGCATACGTATACATAGGCAATGTTCCCATGAGGAGTTTATGGTGAATGTTTGATGCTGTTCATTTTCACTGCACAAAAAAACCTCATTGTTTTACAGTTCCAGCAAAATGGAAGGGATTTATCGAAAACGCTCTGAAATCTGCAACATTTCAACTTCTCTTGCGGTAAATCTGCATTTTATGGGTGGATTTTACCCAATTGCATAAGTTGTGGAAAATTGACATACAAAAAAACCCACAAAGTCCGCACATGACTGCACCAAAGTTTTATCAAATATCTGGAACTATCAAAAACAAAGCAGCTCAGTGTAAAACCTTACTGCAGTGTAAAAAAGCGAGCAAAAAAACCGCAAGTCACCTAATTAACATAATAGGAACAAAAATACTGTGTAACATCTGCAACATTAAAATCTCAGCATGGGAACGGAGCTAAAAACTAATACAAGAAAATCCAAAAGGCAATAAAAACTATTTTCCCCAACATTCTCTTTGGAATAACAGGAAGTAAATGTCGCTTTAATTCCTATTCCCAGCATCCTCTATTACCAAGTATTTTTTTATCGCCTTATGTATCATTTTTGTCTTTTATTTGGTTGTTTTTTTTTGTTTTATGATATTTTTTTTTTTTGCTCCACAAAGCTGTATACATTGTTCAGTACAGAAGCTACAATCGATATCACCGTCATGATATGATCCTTGGGTTATCAATAGATGCAAAAAGAAAAAATACAAAAAAATACCAGGATAAATATAAAATAATTCTTACTGAAAAAAATTGACATTGTGCACATGCAATATCTGGACCCATACGTACGACCACGTAGTATGACCACGCATATTCTGCACGTAGCATAGCCTGCTCCTGACAACCTGCTCCTGACAACCTGCTCCTGACAACCTGCTCCTGACAACCCACCTCTGTCACTTAGGAGTAATCTAAGCCCCTCATAGTACATGAAAGCAGGCCTGGATGGCAGAGAATACATAGGAGGGCGGCAATAAGTGAGGCTGGAGCAGGAGGCGCTGCCTCCGCACAATTGACCTCCTGAGGCTAAGTCCTCTTTGAGAAGCCAGCTTTGGGATCTACTACCTCTGATTTGCATTGATTATCTCCACTTGAAGGGATACATTTAAATTTTTCTGGCAGAGCGGTGAAGATATGGAGGGACGGGAGGGGGGGAGAGTCAAGAATGAGACGTTGGGAGAAAAAAGAAGGATAAAAAAATAACAAAGACGGTTTTCTGGGAAAGATCTCGCCATGTAATGGAGCCCAGCCGCAATCTGTGAAGAGCTACAGTGCCCTCTACATGCCAACTGCATAACGCAACCACATACTTCACTGATGAAAAAAAGGCATTAAAATAAAATGTATCCGACGCCGAGTAAGACGAGAAAAATGATCCAGTCATTAAAAAGTAACTGATCTAACATTAATTGTGATTTTTTTTTTCTTTTTACACTCTGTGTGTGCAGAATATTAACCTTTTATCACAGAGAGCGATCGATACAAATAAACGACTTTTCCTTGCAATGTTTATTAGTTAAGAAATCCAATTTTTTTGACACCAGATTTTACATTTGTGCAATTCAGATTTTGCCGTTATAATTCTAGCACATGAAAATTAACAGTAGAACTTAATAATTCCCTCTGTATCCGACAATGGTTAAAGAAGATTTGGTTACAATTTTTGATAGTTTGTTACTTGCAATATCAGCAGGATACAGTGGATTTTGTGTTTCCTTTGCAGCTTGTTTAGTTTGTATTTGTGTTTTACTTATTTAAATAAATTGGATCAGACACCCAACTGGCAACATTGTAGCATTGCATTGTTTAGCAAGTTGGTCTTCCAAACAACACTCCATGTCCAGACTTCATAATCCACACTTCAGTGTCATGAGATTTTAAAGGGATTTTTCACTTTCAGGAAAACTTTAAAGCAAAAAATAAGGAGTAACATCTTGAAGTGTCGGCTGGAGGAAGATGAAACACTTCTCTTAATATGTTGGGTGGATCTTTTGCTGCTTCTCAGTGACTTAACCCTGCTGTTCTGTTCGGGTCATAGTGACCCGAACAGACTTTTTGCGGCCCTGTAGATTTTTTTCTGTAAGTCTCTAAAACTTGAGACTCCTTGACTTTTCCTCATTTGGGGGGACCTACATATGAGTATATATATATATTTTTTTTTTCGTTTACTTTTTGCTACACGAAAAAAGTTACACTAGTTCTGTTCGGGTCATAGTGACCCGGCATCGTTTTTTACAGCTGTGAGGCCATATTTTCAGTGAAATAAAGGACTTATAACCTCAGTTGGGTCTATTTATTGCATCTACTATTGTATATCAATTGATTTTTTTCCTAAATTATTTCAATGGGGTCGTACGCGCGCTCTACCGGGGGTATGCATTGAGATCTGCGCACCATAAAAATGGCTTTATATTGATTATTTTTGGTGCGCAGTCTATTCTAAAATGTAGAGTGCATCCGGAGAGATCACTAGGTGTGCACTACACGTGTATATTTTGCGCAGAACGGACTGCTCAGAACGCGCTGTCTAAGACGGTTTTTGTTTGTAAATCTGAGCTGTAAAGTCTTGCAAATAATTTTTTTGGCTAAGTAAGTCTGTCTTCCTGGCTTATCTGCTTGTTTTCAGAAGTTTTCAAAATGTTTGATTTGATTGTTTTGATTTTTTTTTTTTTTTACAAAAAATGTGTATTTTTCTATTTTCGTTTTGCTCATTGATCTGTTTTTTCAGAATAAAAACAAAAAAAAAAGATTTCTGTTTCATTTTTCTTTTTTTTACTACCAAACATGTTCACAAACAGTCTAGTAAGCAAAAAGTTATAAAAAAAAATGAGTTAGAGTGTCTAAAATCAAGGTTTAATAAGCCGGGTCATAGTGACCCGAACAGAACTAGTGTATAGTAAATGCGAACAGAACAGCAGGGTTAAATTATGATACATTTTTTGACTAAACTTTTTGAAAAGTTGTCAGAGCTGGCCACGACGGTCATAAAACCAACAAAAGTCTCAAAGTCTTTGAGCAACTTCACGTTCCACAAACATTTTGGAAATTTCAAAATGTTTTATGGAATAATTCTGTGTAAGGGCCTGTGCACATGGTGCGGATTTGACGCTGCGGATCTGCAGCAGTTTTCCATGCGATGTACAGTATAATGTAAACCTATGGAAAAGCAAATCCGCAGTGCACATGCTGTGGAAAAGTCCGCGCAGAAATGTTTTATACCTGTTCCTTAAGGCCGGTTTCACACGTCAGAGGCTCTGGTACGTGTAGTGACAGTTTTATCACGTACCGGAGACACTGACACACGTAGACCCATTCACATGAATGGGTCTATGCACATGCCTGCGTGTTTTCACGGACCGTGTGTCCATGTGCAAAACACAGAGACATGTCCGCTTTTCTCCGACAGCACGGTCCGCAAAGCGTCCCGCATACGTGCACACGGAGAACAGTGTGCTCTCTCCTCCGTGTGCACGTACCGCCCGCAGGAGAGACAGCGCTAGAGTTAAGCTCTGTCCCCTGCGTGTGGTGCTGAAGCCGGCATTCATCCCTTCTGTCCTGCTCGGCTGAAAGCAATGCTTGCAGGAGAGAAGGGATGAAAGATCAAGTTTTTTTTGTTAAAAATAAAGTAGGGGTGGAGCCGCATATTCATCACTGTAATGAGCGGTACCACGTGACCGCTCACACAGGACAAGCTGCCGGCGCTGAGAGGAGGCATCGCGGGAGCTGGGTGAGTATTTTAATGCAAGCGGGCGGGCGCACAGGGGGTGTGAGGCGGGAGGTGACCCCAAACTTTATTTTTAACAAAACATTTTTTTTAAAAATTGATCTTTCATCTCTTCTCTCCTGCAGGGGAGAAGAGATGAATGCCGCGTTCAGCACCACACGCTGGGGACAGCGCTTAGTATAGCGCTGTCTCTCCTGCACGGTCCGTGTGGTCCTCAGGCAGCACACGGGCGGCACACGGCTGCCACACGTGTGCCACACTGATGTGCCGCGTGAGCACACGGACACAGATAACTCCGGTACCATTTTCTCCGGTACCGGAATTATCTGGACGTGTGAGACTGGCCTAATAGGAATCCGCTGGTGTAAAAACTCAGGTGAAATCCGCACAAAAACTGCACAAAATCCGCAGAAAATCTTTGGAATCCGCAACGTGTGCACATACCCTAAAGAACCAAGGCCTCTGGGATTATCACTAATATAACGATAATACACCTCAGCTGCTGCAGAACCTCAAATACATATATTTTTTGCTTCAGAATCTCTTTAGATTTAGACTGTCCAATAGTGATTGAATGTTTTGTGATATCTTGTAGCGCAAGCAAATTATTATAATAAATAGTTACTGCAATGATTAAAAATAAGTATCTCAATAGATAAAAGTTCCATTAAGATCCGATTATTCCCAGTGCATAATAAACAATCATATGTTATAAATCAATAAATAATAGCAGTGATAGTGATCAAAAGATCAAATACTGGGAGCAATAGTAGTTAATTATAATGTTAGTCAGTATGGAAAAAGGTTAACCATTTAAATATAAAAAGTGCCAGTGTGCAATATTATTATTATTATTTATTATTTTTATTATTCATTTTTATAGCGCCATTTATTCCATGGCGCTTTACATGTGAAATACGGGGCAAATATAGACAAATACATTAAACATGAGCATAAACAAGGCACACGGGTACATAAGGAGGGAGGACCCTGCCCGCGAGGGCTCACAGTCTGCAGGGGATGGGTGATGATACACTAGGAGAGGGCAGAGCTGGTTGTGCGGCGGTTCAGTAGGTTCAGGATCACTGCAGGCTGTAGGCTTGTCGGAAGAGGTGAGTCTTCAGGTTCTTTTTGAAAGTTTCTATGGTAGGTGAGAGTCTGATGTGCTGGGGTAGAGAGTTCCAGAGTATGGGGGAAGCGCGGGAGAAGTCTTGGATGCGGCTGTGGGAAGAAGAGATGAGAGGGGAGTAGAGAAGGAGGTCTTGAGAGGATCGGAGGTTGCGTGTTGGTAGGTACCGGGAGATCATGTCACTGATGTATGGAGGAGATAGGTTGTGGATGGCTTTGTAGGTCATTGTGAGGGTTTTGAACTGGAATCTCTGGGCGATAGGAAGCCAGTGAAGGGCTTGGCATAGGGGAGAGGCTGGGGAATAGCGGGGAGACAGGTAGATTAGTCGAGCAGCAGAGTGTAGGATGGATTGGAGTGGTGCCAGAGTGCTAGAGGGAAGTCCAGAGAGTAGGAGGTTGCAGTAGTCGAGGCGGGAGATGATAAGGGCATGCACTAGTGTTTTTGTGGTGTCACGGTCAAGGAATGCGCGGATCCGGGAAATGTTTTTGAGTTTGAGGCGGCAGGAGGAGGCAAGGGCTTGGATATGTGGCTTGAAGGAGAGGGCAGAGTCGAGGATCACCCCGAGGCACCGGGCGTGTGGGACTGGGGAAAGTGAGCAGCCATTGACATTGATGGATAGGTCTGGTGGAGGGGTAGAGCGAGATGGGGAAAGATGATGAATTCTGTTTTGTCCATGTTCAGGTGTAGAAAGCGAGCAGAAAAGAAGGCTGAAATAGCAGACAGACAGTGAGGGATTTTGGTAAGTAAGGAGGTGAGGTCAGGTCCGGATAGGTAGATCTGCGTGTCATCAGCATAGAGATGGTACTGCATACCGTGGGATTCTATGAGCTGTCCCAGACCGAAGGTGTAGATGGAGAAGAGTAGGGGTCCTAGAACAGAGCCTTGAGGAACACCGACTGACAAGGGGCGAGGTGAGGAGGTGGTGTGACGGAGGGAGACACTGAATGTCCGATCTGTCAGATATGATGAGATCCAGGAAAGGGCCAAGTCTGTGATGCCAAGAGATGAGAGGATTTGTAGCAGAAGGGAGTGGTCCACAGTGTCAAAGGCAGAATACAGGTCCAGGAGAAGGAGGACAGAGTAGTGTCGCTTGTTCCTGGCAGTTAGTAGGTCATTGGTGACTTTAGTTAGGGCAGTTTCAGTTGAGTGATGGGAACGGAAGCCAGATTGTAATCGATCAAAGAGGGAGCAGGAGGAGAGGTGAGAGGACAGTTCAAGATGGATGTGTTGCTCCAGCAATTTGGAGGCATAAGGAAGAAGAGATATCGGGCGATAGCTAGACACACAGGATGGGTCGAGGGAGGGCTTTTTGAGGATGGGTGTGATCTTGGCATGTTTGAAGGATGAGGGGAAGACACCTGTTGTGAGTGAGAGGTTGAAGAGGTGCGTTAGGGTTGGGATGAAGACCGTGGAAAGGTTAGGGATGAGGTGGGATGGGAGCAGGTCGAGCGTGCAGGTGGTGAGGTGTGATCTTGACAGGAGGGTGGAGAGCTGATCTTCTGTCATGGTGGAGAAGCTGGTTTTGGAGGAGCAGGGTTGAGTAGCTAAGAGGGGCAGTGGGTGCTGTGGGCCAAAGCTTTCTCTGATCGTATCGATCTTCTGTTTAAAGAAAGAGGCAAAGTCTTCAGCAGAAATGAGAGGGGAGGGAGGGGGTGCAAGGGGACGGAGTAGAGAATTGAAAGTGTTGAAAAGCTGTTTAGGGTTGTGAGACAGGGAGGATATGAGAGATGAGAAGTAAGTTTGTTTTGCGGCAGTGAGCGCGGACTTGAAGCTGGCGAGGGACTGCTTGTATGCGGTGAAGTGGTCAGCAGAGCGGGATCGCTTCCATCTTCGCTCAGCGATCCTGGAAGCCCGTCTCAGTTCTTTAGTCAGGCTGGTCAGCCAGGGCTGCCTGTTGACTGTACGAGTTTTGCTATGCATGAGCAGGGCGGCCGAATTGAGTGTTGCTGTTATTGTGGCGTTATAAAAAGCAGCAGCAGCATCTGTGTCATGAAGCGAGGCTATGTCGGTAAGAGGGAGAAGGGACTCAGAGAGTGATTGTAAGTTGAGATGTTTGAGATTTCTGCGAGGGAGTTCGTGGAGTGGGGGTTACACACTAGGAGAGGAGAGGGAAGAGAATGTCAGTAGGTTGCGCAGACAAAGTGCCATGAACATAATCACTTGCCAGGAGAACACAGACCCAGGTGTTGGACCCGCACAGCCCGACGCGTGTTTCGCCTTAGCTTTGACGAGGGAGACTCAATGATCTTATGAAATAATAAAATATATATTTTCTTCAAGAAATGAAGTGTGTATCATATGTTTAGCTTTTTTTTTATTGATAGATCGGGCGATTCTGAACACGGCGATACCATATATGTGTAGATTTGATTTTTTTTTTAATTGTTTTATTTTGGATGGGGCGAAGGAGGGTGATTTAAACTTTTATATATATTTTTTTTCATATTTTTAAAAACATTTTTTTTTAACTTTTGCCATGCTTCAATAGCCTCCATGGGAGGCTAGAAACTGGCACAACTGGATTCAAATGCAGGTGTGCTATGAACGCCGACCACAGGGGGCGCTCACAGCAGGTCGGCATCGCCATCCTGAAGCATCGCCGACCCCCGATCATGTGACGGGGGTCAGCGATGCGCTCATTTCCGTCCAGAAGCGGTAGTTAAATGCTGCTGTCAGCATTTGACAGCGGCATTTAACAGGTTAATAGCGGCGAGTGAATCGTGATTTCACCCGCCGCTATTGCGCGCACATGTCAGCTGTACAAAACAGCTGACATGTGGCAACTTTGATGTGAGCTCACCGCCGGAGCCCACGTCAAAGGGGGAGACACGACCTGCGCAGTAATAGTACGGCGCATGTCGTGAAGGGGTTAAACCAAAGTATGAGAAGGAGGGGAATTAGCACACATACAAAATCTAGCAACAGTGTCAGATAAATTATTATTATTATTATTATTATTATTATTATTATTATTATTATTTATTTCTATAGCACCATTGATTCCATGGTGCTGAACCTGAGGAGGGGTTACATACAAGTTACAGATATCACTTACAGTAAGGAAACTAACAATTACAGACTGATACAGAGGGGCGAGGACCCTGCCCTTGGGGCTTACATTCCACCAAAACGCTTCTCAAACAACAACCACAAACCGCTATCTCCTAACCATGAATGCCAACAAAAAACGAGCAACCAGAAATCCCTTATAGAGAGACAAGCACTATAGGGTAAATCAGAAAACCAACAGGAGGACACAGAGTGCAAAACAGGTCTCGTAAGACATCACATTTTATTTCAATATTTAAAAAAAAAAATTAAATATATATAATCAGATACAGTGTAAGTAAGATTCAAGCAGAGTATTCATAAAAAAGGGTGATGCCAGTACATACTTACAAAAATAAATAAATTTTAAAACAGAAATATACATATATGACAATATATGAACAGCTGGGCCTAAAAATAAGAGCCCCTAAAAATATACCCCTAGTCAAGGACAATTGCTATGACTATTACTAAATCCATTTTAGCCAAGAAAAAAGAATAAGTAAAGTACTTACATCAAGTTGGTATGTAGATATGTAGGGGTAAAGTACATATGTGCTGGCCCACCAGCCCCAATGCACGTTTCACCCAAGGTTTCATCAGGGGGCGCCTCTCCAAACCCTCCAAAAAAGCATTCCAAAATTTATCTGGATTCAATTACTCATACATATACTTAGTTATAAGTGCTCTCGGTAGCATTGTGGTGATATTTAACCCTCAAAAAATTGTTAAAAAAATTGATCGGCATTATATTGCTCATCCATAGAACATTACATCTTCTTGGGTACATTTTCAGTGGTATCTAACCCTCCCAAAAATTGTTCAAAATTTTTGTTGGTATTATATTGCTCATCCTTAGAGTATTACTTACATTTCGGTGGTATCTACCATTCAAAAAAATTGTTCAAAAATGTATTGGTACTATATTGCTCAGTCATACAGTATAACGTGTTCTTAGTTACATTTTCGTGGTATATAACCCTCAAAAAAATTGCTCAAAAATGTATGGGTATGATATTTGTTGTGAACTCTGTTTTTGGGCTCCCTCTTGTGGTCACAAGTGGTACTGTGTGAGTGCTGTCTTTGGGCTCCCTCTGGTGGCTCTTTGTGTCATTCTGCAGGTCTGAGGCTGGTTCAGCTGTCTCGTTATCTGTTAGCTGGTTTCCTATTTAGCTCACCTGGACTTTCAGTGGTTGCCTGCTGTCGATGTATTCAGTGCTATTTTGATCTCTCCTGAATCCCTTCGTTATCAGTCTCGCCAAGAGAAGCTAAGTTTCTGTTTGGTTATTTTTTGCTAATCAGTGTTCAATATGTTTCTTGGTTATTTATTTGTCCTTGTCCAGCTTGCTAATATGTGATTTCCTTGCTTGCTGGTAGCTCTAGGGGGCTGAGTTTCTCCCCTCACACCCTTAGTTGGTGTGGGGGTTCTTGTATTCTCAGCGTGGATATTTTGTATAGGGTTTTTTACTGACCGCACAGTTCCCTGCCTGTCTTCTGCTATCTAGTATTAGTGGGCCTCATTTGCTGAATCTGTTTTCATTTCTACGTTTTGTATTTTCCCCTTACCTCACCGTTATTATTTGTTGGGGGCTTCCTATATCTTTGGGGTCATTTCTCTGAGGCAAGTGAGGTCTTACTTTCTCTATAGGGGTAGCAAGTTTCTCAGGCTGCGTCGAGACGTCCAGGAATTTAGGCACGTTCACCGGCTACCTTTACTGTGTTTGTTAGGATCAGGTTTTGCGGTCAGTCCAGTTACCACCTCCCTAGAGCTCGTTCTATGTTCAGTAACTTAGCTAGTTCATTCTGTGATCCTCAGTCACTAAGGATCATAACAGTACAGCAGGCCAAAAAAGAGTTTAATGCATCGCAGAACTGGGATAAGAGAAGTCCTGAGTACAATTTTTTTTTTTTTCCTCTCCCTTTGCTGCAGTCTGTCCAGCTTCTCTCATCCCCTTAATCTCTGGGTGGCTTTGAGTTCAGCTGCAGACATGGATATTCAGAGTCTGACTTCTAGTGTGGATCATCTTGCTTCAAGGGTGCAAAGCATTCAGGATTTTGTTGTTCACAGTCCTATGTCTGAGCCAAAAGTACCTATTCCTGAGTTGTTTTGTGGAGATAGATCTAGGTTTCGGAATTTTAAGAATAATTGTAAATTATTTCTTTCTTTGAGACCTCGTTCCTCTGGTGATTCCGCTCAGCAAGTTAGAATTGTTATCTCCCTGTTACGTGGCGACACTCAAGATTGGGCTTTCTCCCTGGCGCCAGGAGATCCTGCATTGCTGAATGTGGATGCGTTTTTTCTGGCGCTTGGATTGCTTTATGAGGAACCTAATCTTGAGAACCAGGCAGAAAAGGCCTTGCTGGCTCTCTCTCAGGGCCAGGATGAAGCTGAGGTGTATTGTCAAAAATTTCGGAAATGGTCGGTGCTTACTCAATGGAATGAGTGTGCCCTGGCTGCAAATTTCAGAGAAGGTCTTTCTGAAGCCATTAAGAATGTTATGGTGGGGTTCCCCACGCCTGCAAGTCTGAATGACTCAATGGCTTTGGCCATTCAGATTGATCGGCGTTTGCGGGAGCGCAAATCTGCGCACCATCTGGCGGTGTTTTCTGAACAGAGACCTGAGTCTATGCAATGTGACCGAATTCTGACCAGAATTGAGTGGCAAGATCATAGACATCAAAATGAGTTGTGCTTTTACTGTGGTGATTCAACTCATGTTATCTCAGCATGCTCTAAGCGCGTAAAAAAAATTGCTAAATCTGTCACCGTTGGTACTATACAGCCTAAATTCATTTTGTCTGTTACTTTAATTTGTTCTTTGTCTTCCTATTCGGTTATGGCTTTTGTGGATTCAGGTGCTGCCCTGAACCTGATGGATTTGTCGTTTGCCAGGCGCTATGGTTTGGTCCTGGAGCCTTTGGAATTCCCTATTCCACTGAGGGGAATTGATGCTACACCATTGGCTGAGAATAAGCCTCAGTATTGGACTCAAGTGACCATGTACATGACTCCTGTACATCAGGAGGTGATTCGCTTTCTTGTGCTGCATAATTTGCATGATGTTGTCGTTTTGGGTCTGCCATGGCTGCAGGCTCATAATCCAGTTTTGGATTGGAAAGCTATGTCTGTTTCAAGTTGGGGTTGCCAGGGGATTCATGGCGATGCTCCTTTGGTGTCAATTGCTTCTTCCACTCCTTCTGAGGTCCCTGAGTTTTTGTCGGACTACCAGGATGTATTTGATGAGCCCAGATCCGGTGCCCTGCCTCCTCACAGGGATTGTGATTGTGCTATAAATTTGATTCCTGGTAGTAAGTTCCCTAAGGGATGACTTTTTAATTTGTCTGTACCAGAACATGCCGCGATGCGGAGTTATATAAAGGAGTGTTTAGAGAAGGGACATATTCGCCCGTCCTCCTCCCCTCTTGGTGCAGGATTCTTTTTTGTGGCCAAGAAGGATGGTTCTCTGAGACCTTGTATAGATTATCGTCTTCTAAATAAAATCACGGTCAAATTTCAGTATCCTTTGCCATTATTATCTGATCTGTTTGCTCGGATTAAGGGGTCCAGTTGGTTCACCAAGATAGATCTTCGTGGTGCGTATAACCTTGTGCGTATTAAGCAGGGGGATGAATGGAAAACAGCATTTAATACGCCCGAAGGCCATTTTGAGTACTTGGTGATGCCTTTTGGACTCTCTAATGCTCCTTCTGTGTTCCAGTCCTTCATGCATGACATCTTCCGAGAATATCTGGATAAATTTATGATTGTGTATCTGGATGACATTTTGGTCTTTTCTGAGGACTGGGAGTCCCATGTGAAGCAGGTCAGGATGGTGTTTCAGGTCCTGCGTGCTAATGCCTTATTTGTGAAGGGCTCAAAATGTCTCTTCGGAGTACAGAAGATTTCCTTTTTGGGTTTTATTTTTTCTCCTTCTACTATTGAGGTGGACCCAGTCAAGGTCCAGGCTATTCATGACTGGACTCAGCCTACATCTGTTAAGAGTCTTCAGAAATTCTTGGGTTTTGCTAATTTTTACCGTCGCTTCATTGCTAATTTTTCTGGCGTGGCTAAACCCTTGATGGATTTGACCAAGAAGGGTTCTGATGTGACTAATTGGTCTCCTGCGGCTGTGGAAGCCTTTCGGGAGCTGAAGCGCCGGTTTTCTTCGGCTCCAGTTTTGTGTCAGCCTGATGTCTCTCTTCCTTTTCAGGTCGAGGTTGATGCTTCTGAGATTGGAGCAGGGGCTGTTTTGTCGCAGAGAAGCTCTGATTGCTCTGTGATGAAACCTTGTGCTTTCTTTTCAAGAAAGTTTTCGCCTGCCGAGCGGAATTATGATGTTGGTAATCGGGAGTTGTTGGCTATGAAGTGGGCATTTGAGGAGTGGCGACATTGGCTCGAGGGAGCTAAGCATCGTGTGGTGGTCTTGACTGATCACAAAAATCTGATTTATCTCGAGTCTGCCAAGCGGCTGAATCCTAGACAGGCTCGTTGGTCGTTGTTTTTCTCCCGTTTCGATTTCGTGGTCTCGTACCTGCCTGGTTCGAAGAACGTGAAGGCTGATGCTCTTTCTAGGAGTTTTGTGCCTGACTCTCCGGGAGTTTCAGAGCCAGCTGGTATCCTCAGAGAGGGAGTGATTTTGTCTGCCATTACCCCAGATTTGCGACGAGTGCTGCAGAAATTTCAGGCGGATAGACCTGACCGTTGCCCACCAGAGAGACTGTTTGTCCCAGATAGATGGACCAGCAGAGTTATTTCCGAGGTTCATTCTTCGGTGTTGGCAGGCCATCCTGGGATTTTTGGTACCAGAGATTTGGTGGCTAGGTCCTTCTGGTGGCCTTCCTTGTCACGGGATGTGCGTTCCTTTGTGCAGTCCTGTGGGATTTGTGCTCGGGCTAAGCCTTGCTGTTCTCGTGCCAGCGGTTTGCTTTTGCCTTTGCCTGTCCCGAAGAGGCCTTGGACGCACATTTCCATGGATTTTATTTCGGATCTTCCAGTCTCTCAGAGAATGTCTGTCATCTGGGTGGTGTGTGATCGTTTTTCCAAAATGGTCCATTTGGTGCCCTTGCCTAAGTTGCCTTCCTCCTCCGATTTGGTTCCTCTATTTTTTCAGAATGTGGTTCGCTTGCATGGCATCCCTGAAAATATTGTGTCTGACAGAGGATCCCAGTTTGTGTCCAGATTTTGGCGGATTTTTTGTGCTAAGATGGGCATTGATTTGTCTTTTTCGTCGGCCTTCCATCCTCAGACGAATGGCCAAACCGAGCGAACTAATCAGACCTTGGAAACTTATTTAAGATGTTTTGTTTCTGCTGATCAGGATGATTGGGTGACTTTTTTGCCATTGGCCGAGTTTGCCCTTAATAATCGGGCTAGTTCTGCTACTTTGGTTTCGCCTTTTTTCTGCAATTCTGGTTTTAATCCTCGTTTCTCCTCGGGTCAGGTCGAGCCTTCTGACTGTCCTGGGGTGGATTCTGTGGTGGATAGGTTGCAGCAGATTTGGAACCATGTGGTGGACAATTTGAAGTTGTCACAGGAGAAGGCTCAGCGCTTTGCCAACCACCGTCGCGGTGTGGGTCCCCGACTTCGTGTTGGGGATTTGGTATGGCTGTCTTCTCGGTATGTTCCTATGAAGGTCTCCTCTCCTAAATTCAAGCCTCGCTTCATCGGTCCTTATAAGATTTTGGAAATCCTTAACCCGGTGTCATTTCGTTTGGACCTCCCAGCGTCATTTGCCATTCATAACGTGTTCCATAGGTCTTTGTTGCGGAGGTATGTGGTGCCTGTGGTTCCTTCTGTTGAGCCCCCTGCCCCGGTGCTGGTTGAGGGCGAATTGGAGTACGTGGTGGAGAAGATCTTGGATTCTCGTGTTTCTAGACGGAGGCTTCAGTATTTGGTTAAGTGGAAGGGCTATGGTCAGGAGGATAATTCCTGGGTTGTCGCCTCTGATGTTCATGCGGCCAATTTGGTTCGTGCCTTCCATGTGGCTCATCCTGATCGCCCTGGGGGTTTTGATGAGGGTTCGGTGACCCCTCCTCAAGGGGGAGTACTGTTGTGAACTCTGTTTTTGGGCTCCCTCTTGTGGTCACAAGTGGTACTGTGTGAGTGCTGTCTTTGGGCTCCCTCTGGTGGCTCTTTGTGTCATTCTGCAGGTCTGAGGCTGGTTCAGCTGTCTCGTTATCTGTTAGCTGGTTTCCTATTTAGCTCACCTGGACTTTCAGTGGTTGCCTGCTGTCGATGTATTCAGTGCTATTTTGATCTCTCCTGAATCCCTTCGTTATCAGTCTCGCCAACAGAAGCTAAGTTTCTGTTTGGTTATTTTTTGCTCATCAGTGTTCAATATGTTTCTTGGTTATTTATTTGTTCTTGTCCAGCTTGCTAATATGTGATTTCCTTGCTTGCTGGTAGCTCTAGGGGGCTGAGTTTCTCCCCTCACACCGTTAGTTGGTGTGGGGGTTCTTGTATTCTCAGCGTGGATATTTTGTATAGGGTTTTTTACTGACCGCACAGTTCTCTGCCTGTCTTCTGCTATCTAGTATTAGTGGGCCTCATTTGCTGAATCTGTTTTCATTTCTACGTTTTGTATTTTCCCCTTACCTCACCGTTATTATTTGTTGGGGGCTTCCTATATCTTTGGGGTCATTTCTCTGAGGCAAGTGAGGTCTTACTTTCTCTATAGGGGTAGCAAGTTTCTCAGGCTGCGTCGAGACGTCCAGGAATTTAGGCACGTTCACCAGCTGCCTTTAGTGTGTTTGTTAGGATCAGGTTTTGCGATCAGTCCAGTTACCACCTCCCTAGAGCTCGTTCTATGTTCAGTAACTTAACTAGTTCATTCTGTGATCCTCAGCCACTAAGGATCATAACAGATATTGCTCATCTACACAGTATTATGTGTTCTTAGGTACATTTTGGGGGTAGGTAACTGCTAAAAAAAATTGTTCATAAATTTATCGTTATTATATTGCTCATCCTTTGAGTATTGCATCTTTTTGGGTACATTTTGGTTGTATATAACCTTCAAAAAAATTGTTCAAATTTTGTTCGGTATTACATGTTTTTGGGTACATTTCAGTGGAATTTAACTCTCAAAACAAGTTGACAATTTTTTTTTCTGTATTATACTGGTCATCCATACAGCATTTCGTGTTCTTGGGTACATTTCGGTGGTAAATATAACATTAGAAAAAAAATAAATTTGTCTGGATTCAATTACTCATCCATACGGTATTATGTGCTTTCTGCTCCATCTTACTTTTGCATAAAAGTCCAAAAAAACCTTGAAAAAATGTTTATGGATTCAATGATTCATCCATACACTGCTACATAGTTCTTGTTGCATTTCGAGGGTATATTAAACATAACAGAAACCCTTCCAAAACTTTTTATGGATTTGAGGATTCATGCATACAGTTTAACGTGCTTTGCGTAAAACTATGATGGGTTAAAATGTTTAAAAACCGCTTTGCCTGGTATAGTTCATAAAATATTTTTGGTCAAAAAATTGACTCGTGATATATACTGTAGAAGCTGCTTTGCGTGAAACTCTGTTGGTTTGAAATAACATGGGCCTGCTACAGGTGTATATGTTCTTAATATTTGAATGAGGCACTACAGTTGGTGTGTGGATGACTCTGCTTGCAATTTTTGGCAGGATTTGCACTTAGTACAGAATGTCTAATACAGGGTGCATCTGAGTCCCTCTTACATCACATTTTTGTCAGTTCTTGCTTCCTTCATAACCATACACTAACATTTCCAATTTTGGTTTACTTAACTCATTATTTAGTTATTTTTTTAAAATCCTTTGTTTCTTTACTTTTTTTTTCATGTAATCTCCAATTTCTTGTCGTTTTTGTATGTTTTATTATCAATTTTTAAAGTGGAGTAAAAGTGTGACAGCATTGTTTTCAATGATCTGGGGGTCAGAGATGCTTCCAGGGGTCTTCCTCGTGCTGTTCTCCTTCCATTCAGCACTTTTCCCATCCATTTGAACATTTTGTAGGGTCTGCCGGAAAAAGCTCAGATTTCCCATTGACTCCCACTATTCTCGTCACTCGAAACGAGCATTCAAGTATTAGGAATTGCTCGGTTTCAGCAACCAGCACCTGTACATTTTAGTGCTCGCTCATCTCTACTCAGATTCTAACATCAGACTGTATCAATTTTACAAATATTATTTACTGTCCCGTCAATGCACAATTGATTATTGATATTATTGATATCGTTATTTGCTGCATTAGACCCTGCAGGACTTTGTATCAGTTTCTGCTTTATACATTGTATCAGGAGCATCGTTCCTTGCATCTGGTTCTGTCCTTTTGCCTCCTGCTTCGCTGTGCACAATATTATGGCCCTATGACCCTTTCCCCTTATTTTCCCACTTAAACATGATTATTTTTTCGAGAATTCGTCCCGATGTCTTTCTCCCTTTTATCCATAATGACTGTGACCTTTTCTAAACTGTAATCAGAGCTGCAGAAGCCAAATGCCGGGGCAATCATATGTACAATCCTCATAAAGTAGGAGCCGGCGTTAATGCTGAAGCGGAGAGTTTCTGTATCTATGACGTTGGATCCAAAATAAGAAAATTAAATTTGCGTCACATGTTGCACTTGTTCGTTATTCAAGGCGGCTTTAATGATATTTTTTTGGCCAACTCTCTGTGACGTGTGCTTTATGATACAGATGTGGCACGCGGTGCGCTAACAGGCTGTGCCCCACGCCACGTGCAGTGTGTGCCACAAATATCATACTGCGCCATTCTGACTGTAACCGTATGGCACAACGATAAATGAAGGCTACGTCCCCTTGTAGTGTAAGGTCCAGCAGCACAACTGAATGACGTGAAATGAAACCTTCCCATACTACAAGAGAGAAATCCACAGAGCAGCAAGTCCACAGTCTTTCCACAATGGAATTTTCAGGGGTATTTACCTTTTTGGATTTCCTGAATTTTTTTTCTCCTGCAGAAAATCCAGAGCATTGACCCTATGTAAGAGCTTAGCGTATGAGGAAAGCAGCACCAGGTGCGCTAAGCTGTGGAACAGGCGGTGCCTGCTAGTTTCATACTTGCTACTTCTGTATACCTCAGGCCGGTTTCACACGTTAGTGATTCCGGTACGTGAGGTGACAGTTTTCTCACGTACCGGAGACACTGACACACGTAGACACATTAAAATCAATGTGTCTCTGCACATGTCAGCGTGTTTTCACGAACCATGTGTCCGTTGGGAAAACACGGAGACATTTCAGTTTTCGTGGGAGCGCACGGATCACTCTCAAGTTACACTCTGTTCACACTCTGATCACACTCTGGTTACACTCTGATCACACTCTAGTTACAATCTGATCACACTCTAGTTACACTCTGATCACACTCTAGTTACACTCTGATCACACTCTTGTTACACTCTGATCACACTCTTGTTACACTCTGATCACACTCTAGTTACACTCTGATCACACTCTGATCACACTCTAGTTACACTCTGATCACACTCTAGTTACACTCTGATCATACTCTGATCACACTCTTGTTACACTCTGATCACACTCTAGTTACACTCTTATCATACTCTGATCACACTTTAGTTACACTCTGATCACACTCTGATCACACTCTGGTTACACTCTGATCACACTCTAGTTACAATCTGATCACACTCTAGTTACACTCGGATCACACTCTTGTTACACTCTGATCACACTCTTGTTACACTCTGATCACACTCTAGTTACACTCTGATCACACTCTGATCACACTCTAGTTACACTCTGATCACACTCTAGTTACACTCTGATCATACTCTGATCACACTCTTGTTACACTCTGATCACACTCTAGTTACACTCTGATCATACTCTGATCACACTCTAGTTACACTCTGATCACACTCTAGTTACACTCTGATCATACTCTGATCACACTCTTGTTACACTCTGATCACACTCTAGTTACACTCTGATCATACTCTGATCACACTCTGGTTACACTCTGATCACACTCTAGTTACACTCTGATCATACTCTGATCACACTCTAGTTACACTCTGATCACACTCTAGTTACACTCTGATCACAATCTGGTTACACTCTGATCACACTCTAGTTACACTCTGATCAGACTCTGATCACACTCTAGTTACACTCTGATCACACTCTAGTTACACTCTGATCATACTCTGATCACACTCTTGTTACACTCTGATCACACTCTAGTTACACTCTGATCATACTCTGATCACACTCTAGTTACACTCTGATCACACTCTAGTTACACTCTGATCATACTCTGATCACACTCTAGTTACACTCTGATCACACTCTAGTTACACTCTGATCACAATCTGGTTACACTCTGATCACACTCTAGTTACACTCTGATCATACTCTGATCACACTCTAGTTACACTCTGATCACACTCTAGTTACACTCTGATCACACTCTAGTTACACTCTGATCACAATCTGGTTACACTCTGATCACACTCTAGTTACACTCTGATCACACTCTGATCACACTCTGATCACACTCTAGTTACACTCTGATCACACTCTAGTTACACTCTGATCATACTCTGATCACACTCTTGTTACACTCTGATCACACTCTAGTTACACTCTGATCATACTCTGATCACACTCCAGTTACACTCTGATCACACTCTAGTTACACTCTGATCATACTCTGATCACACTCTAGTTACACTCTGATCACACTCTAGTTACACTCTGATCACAATCTGGTTACACTCTGATCACACTCTAGTTACACTCTGATTATACTCTGATCACACTCTAGTTACACTCTGATCACACTCTAGTTACACTCTGATCACACTCTGATCACACTCTAGTTACACTCTGATCACACTCTAGTTACACTCTGATCACAATCTGGTTACACTCTGATCACACTCTAGTTACACTCTGATCACACTCTAGTTACACTCTGATCACAATCTGGTTACACTCTGATCACACTCTTGTTACACTCTGATCACACTCTAGTTACACTCTGATCATACTCTGATCACACTCTAGTTACACTCTCATCACACTCTAGTTACACTCTGATCATACTCTGATCACACTCTAGTTACACTCTGATCACACTCTAGTTACACTCTGATCACAATCTGGTTACACTCTGATCACACTCTAGTTACACTCTGATCATACTCTGATCACACTCTAGTTACACTCTGATCACACTCTAGTTACACTCTGATCACACTCTGATCACACTCTAGTTACACTCTGATCACAATCTGGTTACACTCTGATCACACTCTAGTTACACTCTGATCACACTCTAGTTACACTCTGATCACAATCTGGTTACACTCTGATCACACTCTGGTTACACTCTGATCACACTCTAGTTACACTCTGATCACACTCTGGTTACACTCTAATCACACTCTAGTTACACTCTGATCACACTCTCATCACACTCTAGTTACACTCTGATCACAATCTTGTTACACTCTCATCACACCCAAGTTACACTCTGATCACACTCTAGTTACACTCTGATCACACTTTGGTTACACTCTGTTCACACTCTGATCACACATTAGTTACACGCTGATCACACTCTAGTTACACTCTGATCACAATCTGGTTACACTCTGATCACACTCTAGTTACACTCTCATCAAACCCAAGTTACACTCTGATAACACTCTAGTTACACTCTGATCACACTCTGGTTACACTCTGATCACAATCTGGTTGCACTCTATTCACACTCTGATTACATTCTAGCTACTTTCTGATCACACTCTAGTTACACTCTGATCACAATCTGGTTACACTCTGCTCACACTCTGATTACACTCCAGTTACACTCTGATCACACTCTGATCACACTCCAGTTACACTCTGATCACACTCTGATTACACTCTAGTTACATACTTATCACACTCCAGTTACACTCTGATCCCACTCTAGTTACACTCTGATCACAATCTGGTTACACTCTGATCACACTCTGATTACACTCTAGTTACACTCTGATCACACTCTAGTTACACTCTGATCACAATCTGGTTACACTCTGATCACACTCTGATTACACTCCAGTTACACTCTGATCACACTCTGATCACACTCCAGTTACACTCTGATCACACTCTGATTATACTCTAGTTACACTCTGATCACACTCTGATTACACTCTAGTTACATACTGATCACACTCTTATCAAACACTGGTTGGTGACCTCCGCGTTGGTTTTCTGTGGCAGCAAGGTCCTGCAAACTTCTTTGGAATATCAACAACCTGGCCACCTCGGGCATTTCTAAGGCTCTTACAACATCATGTTGCTATTCACATGGATTTATTTTACTGATGTCAAGGGCCAATATAAGTCTATGAGTCCATAAAAACACGTACAGCACACGGATTGCATCGGTGTACAGTCTGTGTGCTGCCTGAAATTAACATTGCAAAGCATCGGAGAAGCTTTATCATTTAGTTATTCATTTATCCATCCAGGGAAAAAAAAAGTTGACTGATAGGAAAACTGGCCACAAGTATGACCCACTGATCCGAAGCACTGATGACCACGCTATCATTTTTCCACTTATATTTTTAAACACAGACGAGTGAATGAAGTCTAAAGTTGTATCACTTTTGGGTAAAACATTCTGATTAGTTTCTTATCTGGTTTTAAGGTACAGAATGTGGAGCTTCGTGTTCTGGACATCGCCATTGTGCTGAAAGAAAAAGTCCCGAGAAAAGGTAAAAGACAAAGATGAATCTGGGCCAACATCTCTCCTGCAAATGATATAGAAAACTGATTACAGTGCAGACATCTCGGTGCGGCGCTCGGTGGCCAATTTAGACCATTTAGTGGGAATGTTGAGCCTGAAGCCACAAAAGAAATATTAGAAATGTAGAAATCGATCCAAAGAAGAAAACGGAAACTTAAAAATTCTGCGGGGTTTTACTTTACCTCTGCACAATGTGCTTCACTGCATTTCTAGAAGCCAAATTGTACAATGTGGATAAAAACCTTAGTCTAATCCCTTCCCGGGGAGCTGCGTTCACGCAAAGTGCAGGTTAAGTACAACGCCGCTATTTCTGGTCACCGCACTACATTTTTTTTACATCTGATTTTTTCTTTTCATTTTTTGCTTCTAAATTTTTTTTCTTTACTTTTTTTTTCTCTACTTTTTATAATAAATAGTACCCTATACACAAGCCCCGCACATTACACGTGTAAAAGCAGCAGTTTCACACACATTCCCGGGCTTTTAAAAAGTAGAATAAAAATGGCCCATTCATCAAGACAACACTATTTACCTCCAACACGGATTCAGCCAGTGAGGAAGATCCAACATTCCTCTATTCCTCCTCCTCCTCTTCATCTAGTGAGGAAGGAATCCCTGAAAGGTGCTGTTGGACCCAGGCTACCCTTGCAGCAATCGATCACATATGGATTGCACCTTTCGAATATTATCAGTCCGTTATTCCGGGTTTCATTGGCAGCTCAGGAATACAGTTTGACACCAATGGTCTCACTGAAATTGACTTCTTTAAATTCTTTTTCAGAGAGGAAATAATACATTTTACGGTTGCGAAGACAAACTTGTCTGCCTATCAATTTTTCACCCAAAATCCCACGTCGTCATACGCCAGATTGACCACTCCTAAATGCCTCCACGTCCTAGGCGTCCTCTCTCTCTCTCTCTCTCTCTCTCTCTCCTCCGTCCCAGCACAGAAAATTTCGTATTGCACATTCCAAATCGCTACTGAGCACAAGCGATAACATGACGATAGGCGTTCACTCCCCTAAGACCTATGTCATCACTCTGCCCACGCTCATTCATTGGCTGAAAAAATGGCGCTAAACGCGTCATACGAAACGCAACTTTGGTGCCAAGATCGCGTACCGCATGGCCGACCCCGCACAGGGATCGGGTCGGGTTTCATGAGACGCCGACTTTGCCAAAAGTCGGCGACTTATGAAAATGCATGACCCGTTTCGCTCAACCCTAGTTATCACCTCTACATTGATTATTTTTACACCAGAGTCCCACTTTTCAAGACCCTCTCTGTTAGAGGTAAAGTTGCATGCACAGTGCAAAAAAATCAGCGAGGCCTCCCTAAATGGACAACTGCTGAGAAAAGGTGAGAGCAGAACCCAATACAACGACAACATGGTGGTGGTCAAGTATAAGGATAAAAGGGATATCCGCACTCAGGAGAAATTGCACAACAACTTTTGCTGTCCATTGTCTCCTGTTACCCTTGTGAAAATTAAAAATGGGGCTAAAATATCATTTTGGTGGAAAAAATTTGATTTTTTTTATTTTCAAGACTCAACATTATAATTTTCTGTGAGGCAATTGGAGGTTCACAGTGCTCACCACATATCTAAATAAATTCCTTGGGGGGTCTATTTTCCAAAATTGGGTCACTTGTGGGGTATTTTCACTGTTTAGGCACATTAGGGGCTCTTCGAACACGACATGGTGTCCGCTCTTAATTCCAGCCAATTTTGCATTCAAAAAGTCAAACGGTGCAAATTCCTTTTACGGTCCTGCCGTATTCCCAAACAGTGGTTTTCCCCCACATATGGGGTATTGGCAAACTCAGGAGAAATTGTCCAACAACTTTTGCTGTCTATTTTCTATGGTTACCCTATGAAAAAAAAAATCAGGGCTAAAAGATCATTTTTATGGAAAAAACGTGATTTCTTATTTTCAATGCTCCACGTTATAAACTTCTGTGCAGCACCTGGGGGTTCAACGTTCTCACCACACATCTAGATAAGTTCCTTGAGGGGTCTAGATTCCAAAATGGGATTAGTTTTTTTGGTTTTCATCTATTTAGGTGCATTAGGGGTCCTTCGAACGGGACATGGTGTCCGCTGACAATTCTAGCGAATTTTGAGTTCAAAAAGTAAAACAATGCTCCTTCTATTCTGAGCTTTGCCGTGCGCCTAAACAGTGGTTTTCCCCCACATGGGGTACAGGCGTACTCAGGAGCAATTTCACAACAACTTATGCAGTCCTCATTCCACGTTGCTTCAGTTCCAGTGAATCATGTGAAGAGCTAATAATCTTCTTGAATGTGGTTTTGCATAACTTGAGAGGTGCAGTTTTAGAATGGTGTCACTTTTGAGTATTTTCTGTCGTATAGGCCCCCAAAAAGTCACTTCAAAAGTGATTTAAGGGCATAAGAATTCAAAGTTCAAAAATTGCTGTATTTTCCAAATTTCTGATTTTTTGACAAATAAACACAAGTCATATTAGAGAAATTTTGCCATTACCATGAAGTAAAATACGTCATGACTCATGAGGAAACAGTCTCAGAATCAGTTGGATCCGTTGAAGCATTCTAGAGTTATAACCTCATAAAGTGACACTGGTCAGAATTGGAAAAAAATGGCTCGGTCAGGAAGGTGAAAACAGGCTTCGAGGTGAAGGGGTAAAATGAACATTCTTGTAGATATTTCAGAATATATTTTGAAAATTACATCAGCTTCTCTGGAAGTTTCCTTTTTCTTCTTTGAATTGATCTCTTCGAGGTGCATTAAGGATCTTCAGGAGGTTTTTGTTGCCGCCAATGTGGTTTGATGATCTACAACTCCATCAATCGATGTAACTGACCAACAAGTGCCCCCATTGTGTGCTCTGCTGAACAGGAATACACCTTTATGGCTCTTACGTGAACATCTTAGTATTATATTACTAAATCTAGAAACAATATTGTTTCTTCTCTTCTTTTTTTTCTCCTCTATATCTGTTTTAGGTCAAATATCAACTCTTTATTTTTAGTAGAAACTGTGTAGAGCTCTATTTTTTCTGTGATGAGATGACAGCAAAGTACTCACATACATAAAACAGAATCTGTATACAGGGAGCTCCCCCTAGTGGTGGCTGCAGACAGGATCTTATCATGTATCTCTGTATACAGGGAGCTCCCCCTAGTGGTGACTGCAGACAGGATCTTATCATGTATCTCTGTATACAGGGAGCTCCCCCTAGTGGTGACTGCAGACAGGATCTTATCATATATCTCTGTATACAGGGAGCTCCCCCTAGTGGTGACTGCAGACAGGATCTTGTCATGTATCTCTGTATACAGGGAGCTCCCCCTAGTGGTGGCTGCAGACAGGATCTTATCATGTATCTCTGTATACAGGGAGCTCCCCTAGTGGTGGCTGCAGACAGGATCTTATCATGTATCTCTGTATACAGGGAGCTCCCCCTAGTGGTGACTGCAGACAGGATCTTGTCATGTATCTCTGTATACAGGGAGCTCTCCCTAGTGGTGACTGCAGACAGGATCTTATCATGTATCTCTGTATACAGGGAGCTCCCCCTAGTGGTGGCTGCAGACAGGATCTTATCATGTATCTCTGTATACAGGGAGCTCCCCCTAGTGGTGGCTGCAGACAGGATCTTATCTTGTATCTCTGTATACAGGGAGCTCCCCCTAGTGGTGGCTGCAGACAGAATCTTATCATGTATCTCTGTATACAGGAAGCTCCCCCTAGTGGTGGCTGCAGACAGGATCTTATCATGTATCTCTGTATACAGGGAGCTCCCCCTAGTGGTGGCTGCAGACAGGATCTTATCTTGTATCTCTGTATACAGGGAGCTTCCCCTAGTGGTGGCTGCAGACAGAATCTTATCATGTATCTCTGTATACAGGGAGCTCCCCCTAGTGGTGGCTGCAGACAGGATCTTATCATGTATCTCTGTATACAGGGAGCTCCCCCTAGTGGTGGCTGCAGACAGGATCTTATCATGTATCTCTGTATACAGGGAGCTCCCCCTAGTGGTGGCTGCAGACAGGATCTTATCTTGTATTTCTGTATACAGGGAGCTCCCCCTAGTGGTGGCTGCAGACAGGATCTTATCATGTATCTCTGTATACAGGGAGCTCCCCCTAGTGGTGGCTGCAGACAGGATCTTATCTTGTATCTCTGTATACAGGGAGCTCCCCCTAGTGGTGGCTGCAGACAGAATCTTATCATGTATCTCTGTATACAGGGAGCTCCCCCTAGTGGTGGCTGCAGACAGGATCTTATCTTGTATCTCTGTATACAGGGAGCTTCCCCTAGTGGTGACTGCAGACAGGATCTTATCATGTATCTCTGTATACAGGGAGCTCCCCCTAGTGGTGGCTGCAGATAGGATCTTATCATATATCTCTGTATACAGGAAGCTCCCCCTAGTGGTGACTGCAGACAGAATCTTATCATGTATCTCTGTATACAGGGAGCTCCCCCTAGTGGTGGCTGCAGACAGGATCTTATCATGTATCTCTGTATACAGGGAGCTCCGCCTAATATATCATGACTTTCTATGCTTCTAAAGGGGTTTGGATATCTACTGGAAAAGCAAAATTCGTACCTCTATGAAGATATATAGCGTTATTAATTAGCATAGAGTTGAGGAGTATTGAAACTAAACACTCATTTTTAATAGTTGGACATTTACTTGAAGACAGAAGATGTATTTTTTTGTTTATAAAAGTTTTCATCACTTTTCAAAGACCCCTAATGACTTCCACTGAACGATACCTTCCCAGCTCTGGCACATTGTCATTTCAGTGAACAGAATTCTAATAATGAAACATGTCTGGAGACATCAATGCAAATCATTGTGTAGCAATGCCTACATTAATTTGTAACTGGGTCATTTCAAATCATGCCCTTGAAATCAAACACCTATGTCATAAATCAGATCCAATATTACACATTCTATCAATCTCATGTCCTTGTCACACTTCTGCAATATTGCATTCCGGGGAGATTATGATATTTTATTGCTTAAATTGTCTTAAAGTCTTGGGAAAACAGGGAAGATCTGCATACTTTAACGACTTTCCTTTTAGATTTGCACATTGTTACTATTCTGGAATAATGAGCAGGCAATTCACAGAGGTGCTTACTTTTCATCTTTATTTCAACTTCACAATTCAAATGGTAGCGAGTTTTGAGTGTCCCTAATTAGAGAAACAAGTTTTCGGTGTTTTCATCTCAGTGTTACTTAATATGCAGCGTTATTGCCATTGACATTCCCTTCACTTTAGTAAAGTAGTATCTCAATTAGATAATAAAGCCGTAGCGAGTGTGTATGTAGCAGAGCTCAGGTTATCCAATGATACAATTGGTTTCATCCTACTGGATCTATTGGGATCCCTGGATTAAGTTTCTCATTGCCCCCGAGATACAACCAGTGGCATGTACAGGACTTGTAGTATTTCATGTGTCTGCTCAAGTCAATGGTCATGAGTGCAACTCATCTATGGCTGGAGATCACCAGAGTGAGAGTCAGTTTTAGGTGCTCTATACACCTGAATAGTGATGGGCGAACCAGTGGATGTTCAGGTCCGGCGGGTTCGCTGAGCATCTAAAAAAAGATTGGTTCAGGTACAGTAAAACACAAATAATTAAGATTTATTTACAAAGAAGCGGCAAACCCTGGATAGAAGGATCAAATAATTATTCCTTCGGGAGTGTAAAAAAACTACTAATGAACAATTACGATGTAGAAAGTGCAGCTCTCTCGGGAAACTTGCTCTTCAGATTTATCTAAGGACTTAATGTGTGTTGAAATTATATTGTTTTCTTTTAATAGTTAGACTATATTCCATTAACAAAAATCAACATCAAAAGTTCTGATTAGTTGAGGTCCAGGGGCTGAGACTCCCACCAATTACTAAAAAAAGGGACAGAAGTGCAGAACTGATTGCCGAGTCCCTTCTTTTCAGCTCAGCTCAGTTTGCAGTCCCATGTAGCCTTTTTGTGGATCTTTGTGCGTTTGGACTTTACAACAAGTATCGAGCAGGGTTCTAAGGGGACACACCAGTCAGCCCTTTCCTTTTATCAATCTGTGGGGGTCTCACACTTACCAACATTCTGTTGGTAAAACTGAACAATTTAGTTGCAGCCCAAGAATATCGAGAACCTCCCACCTATGGTTTTATGTTTGTCTATAGTCCAACCTTTTTTATACTGTGGTTCTTGGGTCTGTACCAGTAAAATCAGGACTATTGCAGCTATGGGATTTCTACAGCTGCACTCTCAACTATCCAAATTTCTAACATGTTACAATGACATATCAAAAGGTTTTGAAAAATGATAGTTACCCTTAAATGTTGAACGAACAAATGTATTCCCTGGTAACAGGAGTAAGCTGAAGCTATCGGGCTCCTCTCCTACCAAGTTTTCATAAAAGCCTGAGATTGTGCTCTCCACAAACAAGTGTAAAATTGCAGTCTATCGCTGCTACTCCTAAAAGAGAAAGGCCTTTAATAAATCTTTCCCCATCCCTCCAGACCAGAAGGTCAAACTAAGAATCAAGGATCAATGGCTTCCCCTCAGAGAAGCTTAAGGAGAACTGGTCAAAATACTAATGACAGAGATTCAGCGTAATGCTACCTACCTACATTCCTGGACCTTTCACCGGGAAATGTAAAAAGTCCTCATCTTAGCCAGGAGGCCAGAATAAGAGTGTGTGCTGAAAAGTAAGAAAGTGTGAAGTGCGGTGCAAATGTTTATAAAGCTCTTGTGAGGTCCCACACCCAGTGAGTTATAGCACCCCAGGGACACCACCGCTTCACTTTGGCCTTGGGATTAGGGTGACCTGACTAGATGACTATATAAGTCACCCAGTGTGCATTAGTGTATCAACCCACATCAATGGCTGTCATGTTCTCAATGGCAAGAGAACATAGCATCAGCATATATAGGAACTAGCTCTTGGAAGATGGGAACTGAGCTGACCATGAACTAAACCTAACGCACAACTAGCAGTGGCCGGGTAGCATGCCTACGTTGATTCTAGATGCCCAGCACCAGCCGGAGGACTAAATAATGCTAGCAGAGGAAAATATTAGTCCTAGCTCACCTCTAGAGAAATACCCCGAAAGGAGACAGAGGCCCCCCACATGTATTGGCGGTGAATTAAGATGAAATAACAAACGTAGTATGAAAATAGGTTTAGCAAATTTGAGGTCCACTTACTACATAGCAGAAGACAGAAAGGACACTTTCATGGTCAGCTGAAAACCCTATCAAAACACCATCCAGGAATTACTTTAAAACTCTGGCATTAACTCATAACACCAGAGTGGCAATTCCTGTTCACAAGAGCTTTCCAGACACAGTAACGAAACTACAGCTGTGAACTGGAACAAAAATGCAAAAACAAACATGGACAAGAGTCCAACTTATCTAGTAGTTGTCTAGGAGCAGGAACAAGCACAGAGAGGCTTCTGATAACATTGTTGACTGGCAAGCAACTAACAGAGCAGCAAGGTTATATAGCGACTCCCACATCTTGATGGGAACAGGTGAACAGAGAAGATGAAAACACCAGTTCAATTCCACCAGTAGCCACCGGGGGAGCCCAGAATCCAAATTCACAACAGTACCCCCCCCTCAAGGAGGGGGCACCGAACCCTCACCAGAACCACCAGGGCGATCAGGATGGGCCCTATGAAAGGCACGAACCAGATCAGAGGCATGAACATCAGATGCATTCACCCAAGAATTATCCTCCTGGCCGTATCCCTTCCACTTGACCAGATACTGGAGTCTCCGTCTGGAAACACGAGAGTCTAAGATTTTCTCCACAACGTACTCCAACTCACCCTCAACCAACACCGGAGCAGGAGGCTCAACGGAAGGCACAACCGGTACCTCATACCTGCGCAATAATGACCGATGAAAAACGTTATGAATAGAGAAGGATGCAGGGAGGTCCAAACGGAAGGAAACAGGGTTAAGAATCTCCAATATCTTATACGGGCCGATGAACCGAGGCTTAAACTTAGGAGAAGAGACCCTCATAGGGACAAAACGAGAAGACAACCACACCAAATCCCCAACACAAAGCCGAGGACCAACACGACGGTGGCGGTTGGCAAAAAGCTGAGTCTTCTCCTGGGACAACCTCAAATTGTCCACCACCTGCCCCCAGATCTGATGCAATCTCTCCACCACAGCATCCACTCCAGGACAATCCGAAGATTCCACCTGACCAGAGGAAAATCGAGGATGAAACCCCGAATTACAGAAAAACGGGGACACCAAAGTGGCAGAGCTGGCCCGATTATTGAGAGCGAACTCTGCCAATGGCAAAAAAGCAACCCAATCATCCTGGTCAGCAGACACAAAACACCTCAGATATGTCTCCAGGGTCTGATTAGTCCGCTCGGTCTGGCCATTCGTCTGAGGATGGAAAGCGGACGAAAAAGATAAATCTATGCCCATCCTAGCACAGAATGCCCGCCAAAATCTAGACACGAATTGGGTCCCTCTGTCAGAAATGATATTCTCAGGAATACCATGCAAACGAACAACATTTTGAAAAAACAGAGGAACCAACTCGGAAGAAGAAGGCAACTTGGGCAGAGGAACCAAATGGACTATCTTAGAGAAACGGTCACACACCACCCAGATGACAGACATCTTCTGAGAAACAGGCAGATCTGAAATAAAATCCATCGAGATGTGCGTCCAAGGCCTCTTAGGAATGGGCAAGGGCAACAATAATCCACTAGCCCGAGAGCAACAAGGCTTGGCCCGAGCACAAACGTCACAAGACTGCACAAAGCCTCGCACATCTCGTGACAGGGAAGGCCACCAGAAGGACCTTGCCACCAAATCCCTGGTACCAAAAATGCCAGGATGACCTGCCAACGCAGAAGAATGAACCTCAGAGATGACTCTACTGGTCCAATCATCAGGAACAAACAGTTTATCAGGTGGGCAACGATCCGGTCTATCCGCCTGAAACTCCTGCAAGGCCCGCCGCAGGTCTAGAGAAACGGCTGACAATACCACTCCATCCTTAAGGATACCTGTGGGCTCAGAGTTACCAGGCGAGTCAGGCTCAAAACTCCTAGAAAGGGCATCCGCCTTAACATTCTTAGAACCCGGTAGGTATGACACCACAAAATTAAACCGAGAGAAAAATAATGACCAGCGCGCCTGTCTAGGATTCAGGCGCCTGGCGGTCTCAAGAAAAATCAAATTTTTGTGGTCCGTCAATACCACCACCTGATGTCTGGCCCCCTCAAGCCAATGGCGCCACTCCTCAAAAGCCCACTTCATGGCCAAAAGCTCCCGATTCCCAACATCATAATTCCGCTCAGCGGGCGAAAATTTACGGGAAAAGAAGGCACAAGGCCTCATCACGGAGCAGTCAGAACTTTTCTGCGACAACACTGCCCCAGCTCCGATCTCAGAAGCGTCGACCTCAACCTGAAAAGGTAGAGCAACATCAGGCTGACGCAACACAGGGGCAGAGGAAAAACGGCGCTTAAGCTCCCGAAAGGCCTCCACAGCGTCAGGGGACCAATCAGCAACATCAGCACCCTTCTTAGTCAAATCGGTCAATGGCTTAGCAATATCCGAAAAACCAGCAATAAATCGACGATAAAAGTTAGCAAAGCCCAAAAATTTCTGAAGACTCTTAAGAGAAGAGGGCTGCGTCCAATCACAAATAGCTTGAACCTTGACAGGATCCATTTCAATGGAAGAGGGAGAAAAAATATATCCCAAAAAGGAAATCCTCTGTACCCCAAAAACACACTTAGAACCCTTCACACACAAAGAATTAGACCGCAAAACCTGGAAAACCCTCCTGACTTGCTGGACATGAGAGTCCCAGTCATCCGAAAAAATCAGAATATCATCCAGATACACAATCATAAATTTATCCAAATAATCGCGAAAAATATCATGCATAAAGGACTGGAAAACTGACGGAGCATTTGAAAGACCAAAAGGCATCACTAAATACTCAAAGTGGCCCTCGGGCGTATTAAATGCGGTTTTCCACTCATCCCCCTGCCTGATTCGCACCAAATTATACGCCCCACGAAGGTCAATCTTAGAGAACCACTTGGCCCCCTTTATGCGAGCAAACAAATCAGTCAGCAACGGCAATGGGTATTGATATTTTACAGTGATTTTATTCAAAAGCCGATAATCGATACATGGTCTCAAAGAGCCGTCTTTTTTTGACACAAAGAAAAAACCGGCTCCTAAGGGAGATGACGATGGACGAATATGTCCCTTTTCCAAGGACTCCTTTATATATTCTCGCATAGCAGCATGTTCAGGCACAGACAGATTAAATAAACGACCCTTTGGGTATTTACTACCCGGGATTAAATCTATGGCACAATCGCACTCTCGGTGCGGAGGTAATGAACCAAGCTTGGATTCTTCAAAGACGTCACGATAGTCAGACAGGAACTCAGGAATTTCAGAGGGAATAGATGATGAAATGGAAACCACAGGTACATCCCCATGAGCCCCCTTACATCCCCAGCTCAACACAGACATAGCTCTCCAGTCGAGGACTGGGTTGTGAGATTGCAGCCAAGGCAATCCTAGCACCAAATCATCATGTAGATTATACAGCACCAGAAAGCGAATAATCTCCTGGTGATCCGGATTAATACGCATAGTTACTTGTGTCCAGTATTGTGGTTTATTATTAGCCAATGGGGTGGAGTCAATCCCCTTCAGAGGAATAAGAGTCTCCAAAGGCTCTAAATCATACCCACAGCGTTTGGCCAAGGACCAATCCATAAGACTCAAAGCGGCGCCAGAGTCGACATAGGCGTCCGTGGTAATAGATGACAAAGAGCAAATCAGGGTCACAGATAGAATAAACTTAGACGGTAAGGTGCAAATGGAAACAGATTTATCAAGCTTTTTAGTGCGCTTAGAGCATGCTGATATAACATGAGTAGAATCACCACAATAGAAACACAACCCATTTTTCCGTCTAAAATTCTGCCGCTCGCTTCGGGACAGAATTCTATCACACTGCATACTCTCTGGTGACTTCTCAGTGGACACCGCCAGATGGTGCACTGGTTTGCGCTCCCGCAAACGCCTATCGATCTGAATAGCCATTGTCATGGACTCATTCAGACCCGCAGGCACAGGGAACCCCACCATAACATCCTTAATGGCATCAGAGAGACCCTCTCTGAAAGTCGCCGCCAGGGCGCACTCATTCCACTGAGTAAGCACAGACCATTTACGGAATCTTTGACAGTAAATTTCCGCTTCATCTTGCCCCTGAGATAGGGACATCAAAGTTTTTTCTGCCTGAAGCTCCAAATGAGGTTCGTCATAAAGCAACCCCAAGGCCAGAAAAAACGCATCCACATTGAGCAACGCAGGATCCCCTGGTGTCAATGAAAAAGCCCAGTCTTGAGGGTCGCCCCGGAGCAAGGAAATCACAATCCTGACCTGCTGTGCAGGGTCTCCGGCAGAGCGAAATTTCAGGGACAAAAATAATTTGCAATTATTTCGAAAATTCTGAAACCCAGATCTATTCCCCGAGAAAAATTCCGGCCAAGGAATTCTCGGCTCAGATACAGGTGCATGACAAACAAAGTCTTGCAAATTTTGTACCTTCGTGGCGAGATTATTCAAACCTGCAGTTACACTCTGAAGATCCATTACAAACAGGTGGACACAGAGCCATTCAAGGGTTAAGAGGAGGTAAGAAGCAGCTAGACAGCAATTAAGGGCTAGGCAGCAAAACTCTGAGGGGGAAAAAAAAAAAAAAAAATTCCCTTAAACACTTCTTTTTCTCCTGCTTCAGCCCAAACAATTAACACTTTGTAGGCCGGTCAAACTGTCATGTTCTCAATGGCAAGAGAACATAGCATCAGCATATATAGGAACTAGCTCTTGGAAGATGGGAACTGAGCTGACCATGAACTAAACCTAACGCACAACTAGCAGTGGCCGGGTAGCATGCCTACGTTGATTCTAGATGCCCAGCACCAGCCGGAGGACTAAATAATGCTAGCAGAGGAAAATATTAGTCCTAGCTCACCTCTAGAGAAATACCCCGAAAGGAGACAGAGGCCCCCCACATGTATTGGCGGTGAATTAAGATGAAATAACAAACGTAGTATGAAAATAGGTTTAGCAAATTTGAGGTCCACTTACTACATAGCAGAAGACAGAAAGGACACTTTCATGGTCAGCTGAAAACCCTATCAAAACACCATCCAGGAATTACTTTAAAACTCTGGCATTAACTCATAACACCAGAGTGGCAATTCCTGTTCACAAGAGCTTTCCAGACACAGTAACGAAACTACAGCTGTGAACTGGAACAAAAATGCAAAAACAAACATGGACAAGAGTCCAACTTATCTAGTAGTTGTCTAGGAGCAGGAACAAGCACAGAGAGGCTTCTGATAACATTGTTGACCGGCAAGCAACTAACAGAGCAGCAAGGTTATATAGCGACTCCCACATCTTGATGGGAACAGGTGAACAGAGAAGATGAAAACACCAGTTCAATTCCACCAGTAGCCACCGGGGGAGCCCAGAATCCAAATTCACAACAAATGGCCCTAGATTGGCCACCGACTAGAAAAATACTGCACTTGATATTATCCAGAGACCTAGAAGTTATCACCCACTCATCAGGATAGGACCCACAACCAACCAGGTACCACTTCTGGAGCAAACCAGCTTAGTGATCAGGGTGTCCCTCCTGCCAGGTAAGTGTCACCTTCACCTGCCATGTGCCATTTATACCACTGGTGTCTTCATTTAGGGCAGAGAGACTATTTGATCCTCTCGACACCAGGGTCTCTAATGCTATTGCGACACCCCTCTCAGGCAGGTTTTGCAGGACGTCCACCATGATAAGGATTGTCCTGTGATTTCTCATTTTGATGCAGGAGTTTATAAGTTACTAGAGAGAAATATTCTAACTTTTAGTGATTTTCGCTTCCGTGCAATGATGGGTGGTCTTTCCTGACAGTCACAGGTGCTTAGCTGCTGTCTCAGCCTATTATGGGTAAATGAATGTCGCTGTCTTCCACCTCTGCTTCTTCGGTCTCCATTTGAAATCCTTCCAAGCTCTTACCGATTCCACATAGCTGCGGGCTAGATGAGAGCTCTCCATGTATCAACCATGTATAACAGCCTTTGGGTGGATGGTGGTCCACCTGCTCAGTCACTTCACATCCAAAACCAACAGAAATTTATATTCTGTGTCTGAATGATTTTTAACCCCTGAATTAGCTGAAGAGACGAAGGTCTTAACATAATGACTATGGCAGAACCCGACAGCATATTGGAGGCTCCAAACTACAGAAAACATAGTTTAATAAAAGAGGTATTCTTACAGAATAGGTGATAACTTGCTAATCATGGGAAGTCCCAGCACTGGGACCTCCATTAATTCGGAGAACGGGGCTCTGAAGTGTCTTGCTTGTATGGAGAGGTAGTGGCACACGTCCTTCACTGCCTCATTCTTTCTCTATGGGACTGATAAAGATACGCAAGTACAGAGCTCTACTATCCCTGCAATCCCTTAGATGAACGTAGAGATTCCTGCTGGTTTCATACATAAGCTGCAATTCCTCCATTCAATCAAGGCTTGCCAGAGCTCAGTCCCAAAGATTCATGGGGTCACAGCGGTGGGACCGACCCATGGACAACTGATAACCTGCTAAAACCTGCCATCCTCTCGCCACAAAGCTTATTCCTGATAGGACATTGGACCTGCCATGGCATGACACAAAGCTTCTGGAGAGCATACAAAAATCCAAAACAGGGAAACTTACAGACTCCCTCATGGCTCATGGTATCAATCCTGCAACCATCAGGAACTCCACACTGATGGTACACTGATGCTCTACAACACTAGATCCCATGAAGTCCCCTGATGGACCCCAACCACCAGTGGGGAGAAACACGTTGGGACAGCACTCCATTATGGGATAAGTCCTGGGGAAATATATATGTTAAGAGACCATCTATTTAGCATGAGATCCTGGAAATATGTTACTGGGACCTGCTTTCCTTATATTCTATACGGTAATATATTAATTATTTGAGCTTGGGGGCTGACACCATATATTGTCTGGACTTGATCCATAGTCCTCGGGGAATTGCAGTATACTATTGATATAATTGTTATTCGGTTGTTATTTTACACGTGTTTTAATTTGCACTTTATTGGCGGTAGGGTGTGTAATAGGACATACTAGGGCCAGTTGTCATTGAGCGCGGGCGCCACTTTGCGTTTAATAGAGTGTAAACCTCAGTGGTGAGGTAGCGAATCTTCAAGAGAGTATTTAGGGATAGCTACCTTAAGGCCACACAGACACAGTAAGTATTTGGTCAGTATTTTACATCAGTATTTATAAGCCAAAACCAGGAGTGGGTGATAAATCTAGAAGTGGTGACGTGTTTCTATTAGACTTTTCCTACAATTGTTCCTCTCCTGATTTTGGCTACAAATACTGATGTAAAAAACGGACCAAATACTGAAAGTGTGAACGTGGGCTAACTCTGTATATAAATAACTGTCTGGGTTGGTGTCACCCGAGCCAGGACTTAATGGCGGCCAACTGTCACAGTGGTCTCGCTGGCCAGGGGGGCCATCCTCAACAGAATAAAAAGAGATAAGTTGGGGGAAGGGATGCAGGACCAGCTCATCTCAATAAGCAATGTCCAGACCTCAGGTGCAACAGGAAAAAACTCGCTTTTACTAGAGCAGTTGATGATGATGATGATGATGATTACATCTCTCCACAGTTGATGATGATGATGAGGAGGAGGAGGACTACAGCTCTCCACAGTTACTCAGTACACTGAGCCAATGGTGCCTCATGGTGTGATGACCCCGGCTCTCTTCCGGCAATGTGTAGCCGCTCCTCTCTCCCGCTGTGTATAGCACTATACCTGCACTAACACTTCTCTCCTCAGCCTGGACCTTGGCATCCATGGCACCTCAGACTAACAGGAAAGAACCTCAACTCTCTTCACTCCGTTGTAAACTAAGGATCGTGTCTAGACATCCATCGTCTGATCCCTAACTTTTGTCATCTGTCAGTTGGGCTCTTCTTGAACCGCGCAGGAAACTATGTCCCTCGCGGCTGCACAGATTTTGCTGGAGTCCCGACAGCGACCACAGCAAAGGCACTGACCGGCCTCCTTGATCACCAGCACTACAAAATCCCAGGGACAAAGGGTTGCTTCTCCTTGGTTTAGTAATACTCCTGTAGGGGCTGCTACCCACCAAACTTCACGATAGCCTTTACACTAATGTGTGTTTGTTTAAAAATGGCTGACAAGCTTCTCACACCATCATAGTTCATAGACATTTGTGCCACCTGACTTTCCAGGGCGCCACACAACAATATCAAATTTCCTACTTCGACACCCGTGCAACACGGCACTTATTTTTTTAAACTTGGCGTGTATAACTTACATTACAAGTTTTTGATTTTAATTAAATATAGCATTATTGTTTTTAGTTTTTGTTTTCTTCTTTAGTCTTTGATAAACATGGACCTCTGTCTCTATCAAATTAATTGGTTTTAACCTATAGACCCCACAAACACAAGATTTTGGGTGTAACTGCACCTCTCCGTTCCACATAGTTGAAACCCTACAGATGTGACCTTCCATATATTTCCTACTGGCTTGTGATACTTTAAGATGAATGTCTCGAGATTCCCAGCGTTGTATAAAAAATAAATAAATCTTTTGGGGTATACCCAAAAAGGCAGAGGGGATTTAATCAACCGTAAAACTCCTTTAAAGCATGGACTTTATATTTTGTAATTGATATAGAAAGTCCAGTATCACCCTTGTTATAGCTGCAACCATAATCCATGTTAGTGTTGAGTGAAACTCCCAAAATTCGATTTCGGAAGGTTTACACAACTTGGGTCGGGAGAAAATTAATTATTTTGGAAAGCGCAAAAAAAACGGACTATTGAAACTCAGCTCTTCTTGGCTCGTCCCATGTGAGCACCATTGTGGTTCTCTGCCTGGTCCTCCGGTCGTTATTCCCCAGCTTTGTTCTTGTTCCAAGTCCTCTGGTGCTGCCAATGACTAGGCTGTCACATAATGCGTGATGCCTATCATTCACATCAATGACAAGTGTCATGACCCATGGGACCACGTCAGGTCTCATCAGCAGCTGCACTGGAAGACCCCCCAATGGGAAGAAGAAGCCAAAGAGGAAACAGTGGAGGAGTGGAGGAGTCCATTCCATTTTGGGCTCTTCATCTTTTTGACCCATAAGGGAGTCATGATCGGCCTCTATGTAGAGAATCTCACTGTAGGGATCACGTCCTTCCAGTGGTTGAAATAGATGGTATTACTGGCTTATACTGAAGATGGCGGGAGATGACCCCATGAATGAGGTACGTGTAAGGTCACCTGATACATTTATTATCAATACATACATCAATACAAAATTGTTTTTATATAAAAAAAATAAAAAATGCAAACAAAATTACACCCCAAATAGAAATTACAAAAAAATAGTAATTGCAGTTTATATGGTAAATAGCAAATGGATAACAGTTAAAAAAAATCTCTATTTTTTTTAGCATATTTTACACTTTATAAGAAATATATTTCTACTGTTGCATTTCTAATCCAGTGACTTTACAGCTGTGATCCATTAGAATTTTTTTTCATAAAGTATTTTTTTTTTTCGAAATGCTACGTCTGGTATTGCGGAAGAGCCTTAGTCATCATTAAATCTGCAGTACCAGAGTCAGCCTCTGAACAAGAGTGGTGCTTTTTCTGTAAAGGATCAAGCCCATCTTGATAACCTCTTTAATAATTGTAAATGTGATTACTTAAAACAAATAATACTAATTGTACCCCCCCAGCTACTTTGACATAATTGTTCTCTCCTGTTCGCAAGCAATGCTGACAAGTGCTGACCGTCAACTTTACGCCAATGAGATGTGACAGCGCTGTTTAACTTTTCCTTATTCATAAGCCTCATTTTAATAAACGCAATAATCCTGGCTTCTGACACTTCTCAAAGATCGGCTTTCACTTGGCGGGATCAGTGGGAAGTCTTAAAATAATTATTTTTTAACCCAACCTCGGCACTTAACAGGTTTATAATAAGGAAGGAAAGATTTGGAGATACGAGGCCAATGTGCTCCGTTCTGGAGGAAGAACGGAGCCGAAATTGTAATTTTTATTTAACACTTGGAGAATCAATTTTGTTAACGATTTAAACAGAGAACCGAATGATATTTGTTGGAAAAGGACTAAAATATGCAGAGAGCGCGGCTGAGAATTGTAATGAAGGCATACCATTAGACTCTCAATCTTCACATGAAGCCCCCGTCTCCAGATTCCAAATTCTCAGCCTCAAGCAGGGGAATTGGCACAAACAAACCAGTCCCCCCTTAGGACGCATGACTAATTAGACTCTGCAGGAGACTAAACGAAAGACCCCGGGCCACGTAAACTGGACTCTGACAGCAAAAAGCGAAAAATCTGCAACATTAGAAACAACGGTTTGAAGGAAAGAGCATATGGGAGAAGAATTTTTAAGTGTATTTTGCTTCCAGATCACAAGATCGAATAAGAGAACACTTACTAAATATTAAATAAGAAAGAGGAATAAACTTGTGGATAGAAATATCGCTGCTATTTTATGGGGCGCCTTCAATTTTTAATCGGTATTTGCCGAGCGGTAATCTCCAGCGTTAGCTTTTTGCACTCACTTTCTCTTTTCAACTTTGATGAACTTATATTAGCTGTAGTTATAAAAAGTTTATATTTGCAAAGTTATCATTGGATTTTTATCCCGCTCTGGGTGATGGGCACATAAATACATGAGGCTCAAAAATGTGCCGGGAAGGGGGGGGGGGGCAATTGAGTTTAACGCCGATCTATATTTCCGTAGGAGAAAAACCTTGGGAAACCCTAGGGCGGAATTCAACATCTGAGCTCCATCAACTTTTAATCCTGAACTTCTAATGATGCCTACCACACACACACAGGATATCCACATGGAATACACATATACACCGCACTCTGGAGCATATATTAAGGAGGGGAGGTATGGAAGCAAAAGATCAAAGCAGGACCCTCGTCATTGTGCTGATTCGGTCTAATACTGTCCCAATTCAAGTCTTCCTACAGCTCTTGTAGAAGAGTACAGAAGTAAGATGCGTCCAAATTCTTGGCTGCTCTTGAGTAGAGGCGAAGACCTGTGTTGACTGTAACCAACGTAAGGAAGCAGAATGATCACATAGTAGCCCAGTGTGTAGACATTGATTGTCCTTACTTACCTTTTTCTTTGGCTCTTCCTATCCCATGATGAGGGGCGACAGATGTTCAGCTTTTAAAAAAAAAACATTTTGGATTGCTCCACTGGAAAATGTTTATGATATGTGTCTATATGTGGTCACCCGGTGGGGTCGGGAGTTGAGCTGCAGCTTGTTGAGACATTGAATTTGCATCATGAAAATTTGCAATAAAATCTGTGAAAAGGTAGAGGTGGACACATATGAAGGTTCTTGACCAGACAAGTCTCTTTGGCTTCTTCTATGAAGATGATTCACTGGCTGTCACCAAATCACCAATCAATGTCAGAAGCTCATTTCATTCCCATCAAAATAGTGGAAAAAAATAGCATAGCCTTTTCCGATAAAATGATAGACACCATGACAGAGACCCAGCGGACCCCATAATAGCCAATGGTGTCTACAAGTAGCCACGGGTTCCTATAGAAATCACAAGAGCGCTTCTGTGTATGGGAGCTGAGATGTCTGTTTAATGATCTTGACCGGCAGCCACCTGAAGTGCTTTACCCTCACATTTTTCCATATATGTACTCCAGTGCTTCATCCTGGAGTGATTTTACGCACATCTGGAGTTTTATGCGCTGTTTTCGATATTTTAGGGCTCGCTCTCACTTGTTATTAAATTGGACAAATGCAATCCAATTAAAAATCAAATTGCATTTGTACATTTAATCCTATGCTTCTGCTTTCAGTGGCATTTTTGGGGGACTTTTTATTCCATTTTTTTGTAACATTTTCTAGTCGCAGTTAATTTTAATTGTGCTCCTATTCAAAATGATAATAATAATTAAAGTAAACAACACCAGGAAATTCCAGAACTACAGTAAGCCGAGCCTATATTAAAACTCAAGAATTGCTGAATGAATGCTCGGTCACCACTATTCATCTTTTGGAGCTTTTATTTTACCTACCTTACATGTAAAAATAAATGGTCAAGAAAGCCAAAAATGTCCACAAGACCCTTGGACACAAGGTACTGAACTGCACTCCTGGAAAAGATGGCAATAGAGATGAGCAAATTTATTCCAGTAAAATTGAATTCTACATGAATTTTACAAAAATGTGCATTTTGTAGAATTTGGATTTTATATATATATATATATATATATATATATATATATATATATATATATATATATATATATATACAGTATATATATATATATATATATATATATATATATATATATATACTGTATATATATATATATATATATATATATATATATATATATATATATTACTCTGAGCTAATTTAACAAAACAACAACTAGCTGCAACCACCATTTTGCAGAACAGTGGAGGGCTGGCACAAGGATATAAAACCCACAAGAAAACCCTACATGCTCCTTATCCGGTGTCCGGTCCTCCGTGTCACAGTTGCTGACTGCAGGCTGGGGTTTCTTGCCAACAGCTAGCCCTGGATTAACTGTGCATGCTCTGGGGCCAACTCACGGATGGAAGTCTCAGCCTAGAGTGACCCCTTGGTAACGACTTCTGGCCGCGGGCCCCAAGGTCATTGTGCACGCATAGTTCAAGGGAACCTGTCAGCCCTATCCAGTAAACGTATGGCCGTAATGGCGCTATTACACTGATCAGAGTGGTACCTTTGTTGTAGGAATCACATCAGCGGTTCTTTCTTAATCACGGTTTTACGTTTTCTTCTCATGACGTCTCCTGGGGGGTTTAGGTCTTCTGCTCCTGTCCCTCCACCTGCCTCCTGTGTTTCTACAGGTCAGTGATTAATCAGTCACCTGCCTACGTTATGACATTTTGTGCCGTCGTCGCCATCTTCATTTATTTTATTTCTTATGTTTATTGTGCTTCTCTGCAAATCAAATTTCACAAGAGAAGCCACAAAGACAGATTTGAAGTTTGCAGGATCTGCTCATCTATAGTTGACTAATCTCTCGGATGTTGACGTTGCCTTCAGGATTCTCCTAGAAAAAAGATGAACTTTGGCCAAACATCCATCTGATGCTTATGGAATTCTCCAGACTCTGTCCTGGCAAATGATTTGGGGGAGAAATAGATTAATTATTTGAAATTTTGATTCTTCTTTTCAGAGGAGATAAGCCTCTGTCAGGGGAGTCTGGCAGCAGCCTTCTCCTTTCTCAGTGGAGCTGAGCACTTATGTATAATGGGAGTCAGGGGAGAGATCGATGTCCGCAGAATAAATGCTCAGCCAAGCGCTATCTCATGTGTCTGCCCCCTCTAATAGTGCGCATGGAAAAGGGTTGTCCTAATGGGCGACCCTCGTAAGAATGAAGATGAAAATAATGATAATAAAATAACTACCATAATAACAATTACAGTCACGTCATAAAACAATAATCATAATAATTGTAGCAGAATTATAAGTAACAGCTTTGCGTCTACTTGCATGAGCCTCAGCAATGCACCGACGTAACCGCGCAGGAATGATGCAACTGATGGAAACAAATGCGCAATGCTTAATTGCTAAGATCATTAGTAGTAATTCACAACGGCTGCAGACAATGCAAATCCGAAATAAAAGATGCAAGTAGCTGGAAATGGCAATGTTCTCCAAATCCCCAGAGTGGTAAGTAAACGAATAATATGCAAATTATTAATTTGTACTCTGATTACATTATCACAATAACACTATGAAATCAGCTGATAATGAGCTGTTTCTTTTTGTTTATATGTTTCACGATGGGGTTATGCATCGCCTTCACAGCCGCCAGCTCCCCTGCCTTGGAATAGTAATGCTCAAAACTCAAAATAAGTCAATAAAACCCTAAAATATTCCCAGAAATAAGAAAATTAGCTCACAAGCCGCACGGTTTAATTATGTAAATTGCTAATGAATCCACCTTGAAGCTGTTTCTGCTGCCGGTCTGCGGCTGAATGTCTCACTTTCTGGCAGCACTTCCTTCCAGTCGGCACCGGACTCCATAACTGATGTCTTTGGTCAATGTTATTTCAACAACTTAAGGCCTCTTTCACATTTCCTTCGAAATCCGTCGATTTTTGAAAAAAAAACGGATCCAGCTAATTTGTCTGCAGGATCCTGTTTTTCCCATAGACTTGTATTAGCGACGGATTGTGATGGATGGCCATCCTTTTAACCCGTCGTGCACTGGAACCGTCAGAAAATTGTTGTCCGTCGGGCGAGATAACGCACAGAGGAACGTTTTTTCTGTACGTCAGAAAATCGCTCAGCGATGGATCCTGTGCTGCCCGTCGTTGGCTATAATGGAAGCCTATGGACGCAGGATCCGTCGCTGACCGTCAGAAGCAGGAATCCAGCGATGGGTTCCGTCTTTTGAAACTGAGCATGCGCGGAAGAGTTTCCAGTCAGGGAAATTCTCTCTCGCTTGCTCTCTCTCTTTTTACTATTGATGCTGCCTATGCAGCATCAATAGTAAAAAGATATAATGTTAAAAATGGAAGAAAAAAAATCGCAATATTCTCACCTTCTGGCGTCCCGCACAGAGTTACCAATGCTCGCGATGCTCCCACTAATGCGACGTCATCGGGTCATTTCACAAGGCATTTCATTTCACAGCTGCCAGGAGCATCGCGAGCATTGGTAATGCTGCGCGGGACACCGGAAGTTGAGAATATTGCGATTTTTTTATTTTACATTTTTAACATGGGTTGTGCTGTGTATGCGTTTTTGTAGCAGAAAACCGCTGCGAAGACGCATACACAACAGGTACACATAGCCTCGGGCCCAGTGCACACGTTTTTTACAATCTGCACAGGATCCGTCATTTCAACATTTTGACAGTTCCTGTGCAGATTGTAAAAACGGAAGTGTGAACGAGGCCTAAAATAAATAGTGCAAAGGAGAATACTAAACTCTGTAATAAATCTTATGAGAATATTGTTGTTACTGACGTACTCGAGTCCATCGTCGAGCTCTCAGTTCTTCCTCTTCTTTTCTACATGTCGGTTTACCATGACAATCTGTGAGATCAAGTATTCTAAGATCTTACAGGACGGCTCAAGTGGCGACTCGGGAGCATTTATCTACTAAGCCTTCTTGCCTCCAATCAGGACTTTATTACTGCTTATCCTTTCTACAGTGTTGTACCTGACATACACATCTCTGCTACATCGCTGGACTCTGCTATATAGCTCAATTCTGCTAAACATATTGTAGCTACATTAAGCCGACTGACTTACCCAGGTCTGTTACATCGCTGGACTCTGCTACAATGCTCAGGTCTACTGATTATCTCTACATTGAGCCACCTGACATACACAGTTCTACTACATTGCTGGACTCTGCTACATTGCTCCATTCTGTTGATCATCTCTGCATTGAGCGTCCTGCAATACCCAGCTCTGCTACATCACTAGGTTCTGCTATACTACTTACCCACTCTGCACAGAACTCCATGACATATTCTGCTCTACCTCATCACTAAATCTCCTCTGGGGTACTATTATTACCTCAACTCTGCTTCATCAGTCTCCCTTCGCTGAGTTTCGGTCTTCATAGTGGACATTATTCTACTCCTCCAGCTGCAATCCACTCTCAGCAGACAATAGTTCCAACTGAGCAGCCCGGTGAATCATCAGTATCTGTCTCTGCGGCATTACAACTGCTCGTCTGGACCAAGGGCTTTGCGGACCCACCCCTCCTGCTGCGATATAACAAAAGTCACTGCCTCCTGAACTCATCATTTAATCAGAAAATCCTGTAAAATCCATCATGTTCAAGACAAGAACGACTGCCATCTAACCAAGGTATCAGATTAGAGGGGAGGGAGCAAAGTGACAGGCTGAAACACAAATATATTGATGATGCTTTTTAGAAGAGTTTTATCTCACTCTAGGTCTGGATTCACAGCTACACTGCTCAGTATTCTTCTAAAGTGTTGCAGCTGTTTTCCACCAAGTGTTTTCACAGCTGCACTGCTCAGTACTGCTGTATAATGCCCTTCTGCTGTTGCTGATTCTGAGCATGTGAACATAGAGACAGAAGAGCAGATTAGACGGGAAGGAGCAAAGAGACATAGGCTGAAACACAGAGATGTCAATGATGCTTTATACAAGTGTTTTATCTCACTCTAGGTTTGGATTCACAGCTACACTGCTCAGTATTCTTCTAACGTGTTGCAGCTGTTTTCCAGCAAGTGTTTTATCTCACTATAGGTGGTCAGGATTCACAGCTGCACTGCTCAGTACTGCTGTATAATGTCGTTCTGCTGTTGATGATTCTGAGCATGTGAACATAGAGACAGAAGAGCAAGAATCCATCATGTCTGTGTGTGGTGTACGGGAGACAACATAACAGCTTGCCTCTACCCACCAGCTCAGAGACAACTGAAAATTAGATTAGACTTAGAATATAATAGAAGAAAACTGGGGAAAAATTCAAGACACAAGTAATGCCTTGTCTAAAATAGTGTTATTTTTCGAGTACACAGATGACAGCTTATTGTAAACTCCTGAAACTACTTCTGTGAGATAGTACTCGCTATTGTTAGCATTCATATTGCTTATGTTTGATGTTTTTTTTAGCCCCCCAACCTGTGGCATTACAACTTCTACAAGCAGGGTTGCTGCTGTCTTGGCATGATGGGAGTTGTAGTTCAAAACTACTAATGTAGACCAACACAAAAAGGAGCGTAACACCTCATTGCTTTATTTTTTGCCACATTTTCATCTTTTAACGCAATATTGTTTAGGATTATTTAAAAAAAGAATTTCCATTTTCCCGATTAATGAATTTTGAGCTTTTTTCATTACGAAAGAACTCGTGTATTTTACATAAAAAATATTTACATACTTACATAAAAAAAACACAATGATGTCGGTAGACGCGGTATAATGCTTCATTAAGTTTTAGTTTTACCCTCTTGGTATATTTATTTTTTTTTGCTTAGTTGTCAGGTTAAAAGTTTTATATTTTGCAGTTTCATGTTCCGGTTATACCGTGGCATGTAAAAGTTTGTGCACCCCTGCTATGAAGATGAGATGAATGATCTCCAAAAAGGCCTAAAGTTACAGATGACACATTTCCTTTGTATATATATATAGTCATTTCTAAACTTTAAAAATTTCAAAACCGATGCTGGTGATGCAGAACCAACTGTGATGTGCGGCTTAATTCCAGGGGAGCACATGGTGGCAGTTTGCACTTCTACCCTAATGCTCAGGCCATGTGCAGCCGCCCAAGATAGACACAAGGGAAGGAACTAGAGTCCGGTGCTGGCGGGGACCAGGGGGCTAACAGGGGTGTTGTGCTCCTGGGTCACTCCTCCTACCAGTGCTCGGTTGTGGCCGGCGGTGGTGGCTGCCATGGCTGTAATTGATAGATTAAGGACCTCCGTGTGTAACTTGTCCGATACTAGACTGATACATTTTATTCAATAAGTAAAGTAAGAACCCTCTTGTTGCTTATTTTTTAAATGTTGCTTAGCTGCAGGAAGTCAATATCTTAGTTGTATTTCCAGCTCATCATCTCGTATAGGACAAAGAAGACTGAGGCATCTTAGAGGTGTGGACGTTCTCACAAACGCTCCTATTTCTAATAACACGGAGATAATGCAGTGCACATCCCCGTACCATGACCTGTGCACCGCACCATATGGCGGTCTTTAGAGGATTATGGGATTATTCTTAGCACCTTGTCAGTGCGAAGTCACAAATACGAATGTCACAAATCTGTGAATGTAACACACTGATCTAATTATGTGTATGTAGGTAAATAATTAGGACCAGGCTGGGATACAGACATCTTACCATATTAGCCTTTCGCTGTTTATCATCCGAAGCCTCGGAGCTACACCTACTGACAAATATCATTATATTACAAGACATCCCGTGGCTCCATATACATTGCTCTGTAGACATCTACATCCACAATGTACAGGAAAAATATTAATGAATATAATTAACAATTGAGGAATTGAGGCCAAGTGTAACATGTATGGTTTCACTAGTTGGGCCGGGGCTGGATCTATGCAAACATGATATCAACATAATATGGCTGCAACATCTGTACTCTGCATGATTTCACTTAACCAAACTTAGATTTCCTTAGGGTTCCTCAGTGATTGACAGATATGTCTTTATTTTTGTTCTTGGCTCGATGCATCCCAAGATGTGCACAAGACGACCAGCGTTAAAAAAGGAAAAAAAAAATCTAGATTTTGTGGTACTATGTTGGGAGATGCCTGTGTGGCCACCCAATGTTTTTTGAGGGTTTTACTATCTTGTCTTTTCAATGTATTGTAGCCCGTAACTAAAGCTAAGTACAGATAGGAGTGGACCCATTTGTCTGATTCAGGACAACTATGGGGGTTCAGAGTGTTGCTGCCATATTAGAGATCCTACAATGTGGTGATGTTCGATGTCGAGCCATTCATATCACAGGAGAGGGGCGCCCAGTAGAGATGAGGGAATCAATTCGAGATGAATCAAATTTGCTTCAAATTTCACAAAAATGTCATATTTGCCAGAATCTGGACTTTTTTACACCTCGATTACCTAAAATCAGCCTACCTACTGCCAGCCATTTTCTTTTTTTTAGAGACGCAAAGAGGCATTAAAACAAAGCACATTGTATTGGCTTTGCCCAACACCTGGCCTCCACCCTCCGAGAACTTGCGTCCTCCCGCTCTTCATTCTTCACCTCTGGAGCTTCGAGTGACATCAGGACTAGGGGAGATTGGAGGCACTGAAGAGTGAAGAAGACAACAGGGAAGTCTGGAGCTGGAGGGAGAATATGAGCCAGAGGAGGACCAGGTGGGGAGTGGCGGAGCAGGACAGGTGAGGGATACGTGGAGGATAATTATTCTTTGTATTAACCTTTGAAGTCTGGAGAGACCTGAGAGAACAATAAACAGTTTTTATCAGCAATTTATCCAAGAATTTGATGCAAACCAAATTACTCAGCTGAATTTGAGCTTATTTGGTGAATCCAATTTTGTCAGATTCGCTTATTTGTAGTGCACAGTTCTACATAGAAAAAATAGTTATTATGATTCCACTTGGTGTCACTCCATTTTTAGTGGAGTGAATCCTATGGACTACACTGGCCCAGCGCCACTTCTCTTCCTTTTCCTTATGGCAATTGTTCGTATGGTGGACATGCTCAGGACTGAGCAAGGATTGAAACAGACATACTGTGTAGTAAGGCTGTCAAGAATGACACGCTCATTGCCGGCACTGAAAATAGCTGGTGGTTGATTGACTGCTGACAAAATTAAGTAATTTGCAATTTGTAAACTAACCAGATTTCAGCTTGTGCTACACTCTCGTCCTGCTGTTTTCACCAGTAAATCCCGCTGTCTCATTACAGGAGTGTGGGACGTGGCATATGCTAGATTAACCTGCATCTTCCACACTACTATCTCATTACTTGCTCCATTCACAACACTCACGTCAGAACCTAATTAGTTGCATTTCATTTACTTAATTGTAACATTCATTAATAGTTATACATTTTCCCGATCTAGAAATATCTTATTTCTTATCTCGTTTGAGTAACGATGTTTAGTACATCATTAAAGTTTAATAAATACATTATTTTTTCAAGGATTTTTTTAAGGGACAACAGTCAGGGCTCATCGGTCTTTAAAGAGTCCAATTCCTGGTTTTGTTGGAGAGGTGGCCACACAGGTCTCCAATATAGATGAGAAATGTAATTTGCATTATCCTGGCACAATGTCCAGTCCAATCCTCCATGGCAGCCAGTCACTTCTGCTCCCGGCATCTTCAGCCTGGAAATATGGGCGCTCTTACTAGGTCCTATGAAAGTATGAAACCTTGGATCAGAGGTGAAGACAAGCTGCCATGGAGGATTGCACAGGATGCTCAACTAGGGCAGCTCAAAATGCTCATCTTTAGTCTCCATTGAAAATTTCCAACCTGAAAACAATGAGTAATTCTTCCAAAGCCCCAAACTTCTTGAAACTTTATAATTTTGTTCATATGTCACTAAGATAATGATCAGGAATTCCAATGAAGTTACTATATGTAGCCCATGTGGTTATGATTTTCGGGGGGTAAAAAGAATGTGTCCTGGTAGAAAACCATTGGGTGTCTAGATATGATTTATCACCAAGATTGCTCATATACGTAAGACCAAACATAGCCAGACCAACCTAGATCCTCTCACCTGACCTGTGACAGATGACTTTGGGTGAAAATGTTTGAGCATGTTGAATATATAACTGATCCATTGCTTTTATGGCTGATAGGCCACCTCCAGTGGTACCTGACCGCAAGTCACTTCCCTCTCCCCTTTAAGAACACTTGCATGGTCCATGTTTACAGATGATTTATTTATGATCACTTATATAGTATCACCATTAATTTCTCAGCTCTTTTTAGCAAAACATCATCACTGTCCCCATTGGGGTTCGCAATCTAAATTCCCTGTTAATATGTTTGAAACCAAAAGAAACCCAAGAAAGCACAGAGAGAACATGCAAACTCCTTGCAGATATTGTCCTTGAAAGCCAAGACTCCAGTACTGCAAAGCAACAGTGCTAGCCACTGAGCCACCATGCTGGGAGGAACATCTGTTGGTCAAATGAGCATCCAGTCAACAGATATTGACGGTGTATCGGCAACCTCAGACAAATACCAGGTGGCCAAGATCTGTGAGATCTAAGGTGGTTAAAATCTCTAATACTCATTCTTTCGAAATCAACATTACTTCACCACAATTTCAAAGTTTGAGGTCTATAACTTGGGTCAACTATAAAAATTCAACTAGTCGATAGGTTGTCAGACTCCAAATAATATCAAAATGCAATCGAAATACCACCAACAACAAAATCTCTAGATACAACAGATGAAGACTTTGCATATTGTCTTATCAGCTGTTCTTTGATTTAGCCTACGATCAAAATGTTGTAGTGGGCTGCCAGCCAAGTGTAAGTACCAAAGGTGCAGAAGTAGAAATGAAGGTGTCCAAACCCTAGATACCAACCAGCCAACAGTTTCTTTCCTGATTTATACATGTGAATGTTTGGCCCTGCTGAGCTTTCATGTGTTTACAATGAGGAGAAGAGATGACTTATCTTCCCAGGAAAACAAAATGTTGCTGTTTGATCCTTATCACAAATGTCTGTGGCGAGTCAGAAGTCCACCCATATACATCACTTGGTGACAAGTTTCTCCTAAATCAAAGGGGTTGGCCAATTTTACAGTTACTGTATATGCAGCCGTTAGTAGTTTTTTAATGTTGGAAACCTCTGTAAAGGATCTTACCTGACACATTCTCTTTAATATTTGACCAAAAAATCAAGTAATGAGCTTGTGTAGATCAGATCGCTTGCGGAATTGTACTGATACTCTGTGACATTATCGACAGGTTTTCCAGTTTACACAGATAATATTTCTGCCAATGGCCGAGAACGAGCCTTTACTTCTACATAAATGGCTAAACTGTCTAAATAAGTAAAGAAATGTATAAATAAAAAAAAAGCAAGAACATCTGTTTTTAATACACTAACATGTATTTTGGACTAGATTTTCCTTTAATCACAAACTATGTCAACTGGAACTCGAAGCTCGGCCCCCCGCTTTGAGAATTTTTGGTCAAATCTTTTTTTAATTCGATGTTGATTAGGGCAGCCATGGTCTTGTTTCAAAATGAATCATTTTTAAGAGTGTTCATGGCTGATGGTAATTTCTTTAGAAAGCAAATCATTATCATTATCAGGAACTGGAAGAGTTAAAAGTTAAAGAAAAAATCCAAAGATGGTTACTGTATTACAGGAAGGCCACCGTGAGGGGTGACGCGTGGGCCAGGAGACGGGATCTTCTCTATGATTGTGTTTCTGAAATCATTTAGAATGACAGATGTCTGACTGATCAGAGCCGCAAAGAAGAAGGACGTAAAGGCATCCCCTGCTACAATAGATGGATAGAAAGACAGAAGGATGGATAGACATACAGATAGAAGGATAAACAGATGGATAGACAGATAATAAATATTATTGTAATAGAATAGAACAATAAATAATAATAGATACATTATATATAAAGATAAGAAGAGGCAGTACTCCATTAATAGGAAATCGTGGACTTTATTAGCCCATGTGGCAACGTTTCAGGTTCTATCACAGGACCTTTCCCAGGCAAGGTTCAGTGATAGGACCAAAATATCGCCACATGAGCTAATAAAGTCAACAATTTTTGCCTATTAATGGAGTACTGCCTCTTCTTATCTTACATATCTAATGGATTATGGCATTGTTAGTCCAGGAGGCTTGCACCATGAGATTTTTTTATTTTTTGCATTTTGTGCTGCTTCATTATTCTCTAAACAAATGATCAGATAGATGATAGAGAGATTGATGATATCTAAGTTTCCTCCCTCTACTAACCTACTTACCTATGACCAATATCGCCATCTCCGTGTGTGGTTTTACCATCACTCCCAGCAACATGCTCGCAGTCTTAAGGTCATATCTTTCCTTCAATCCCGACATCCAATCACTCGCGCATGCCACCTGCACCTCAAAACATCTCTAGAATCTGACCTTTTGCTTTGTCACTTTTGACTCAGAAAAACGTTTACTCTCTCTTTTATTCCTTCTTGTTTGGACTACTGCAACTCTCTTCTGATCGGTCTCCCTCTTACTAAACTCTCACCTCTCAAACCCTTCTTGAATGCAGTATCCAGGGTTGTATATCTGCCCAACCGCTACACTGATGCCTCCACCCTGTGCCAGTAATTACACTGGTTACCCACTCGCTACAGAACACAACATAATCTATCGCCCACAAAGCTCTCCAAACCCTGCATCTCCTCCCAAACCCTGCATCTCCTCCCTCATCTCTACCACCCTACCTGTGCCCTCAGCTGTGCAACTGATCTAAGACTAACATCCTCCATAATCCGTGCTGCACCAGCTTTCTGGAATTCACTACCCCAGACGATCCAATGAATACTACATTAATAATGTTTTCAAGTGTTCTTTAAAAATACATCTCTTTGTGTTCCCTCATTTTCCTCAGATTCTGCTGCCTCCTGTTCCTCTGTGTCCACTTCCTCCTACCAAATAGAACTTGGTAACTGCACTTAGTCAGACCCCGGTCCCCCTATTTCCCTTTAAATGTAGCAGCAGGACCCTCACTCCTTCTGTAAAGGGTGAACTATGAGTTACTTTGTGATGTCTTTTTTGTACACGTCAACACTTAATTGTACAGCGCTGTGGAGTTTGTTGGTGCTTTAGAAATAATATTATTTATTAATAGAATAGATTATTCGATAAATACAATATATTTAGCAAAATTCACATTGCAGAAGGATTCAAAAAAGTTAAAAAGAGAGAACTCTGCGGGTAAATCTGTCTGATACAATGCAGCGTGTGAAGTCCTGCTGTGTCAAGGTCAGATGGGACAAGAGCAGCTTGTGTTTTAAAGTTAAAAGAGAAATCCAAAGTTCGCAACTAGCCGAGGTTTCAACAAGAAGGAATCCACGGGGTGCAGTAAGGAATACAAATAAGGTACCAGACCCAGAAATGAATGACAGGACGCGGAATAGTGAGCCGGGGGCACCGGGTTAAACAGGAGCTGGACTTTTTGAAAGCATTTGAAAAAGGGGAAAAGGGAAGGAAATATGCTCAGGGGAAACGTCGGAATGAAAGGTCTGGTGCGATGGCAGATTCTGGGAATTTATTGTTTAATTCTAGTTTTACTTAAGAAAACAGAAAATCAATAAGGTTTCACTTAACACAATGAATGTTTATATTATTACTATTATCCTTCATATTATTATTACTACTATTGTTATTATTAGATCATTCTTAACAAAAATAACATGAAGCATTGTAATAGAAAAATAATAATCATAACTACATGATTAATAATAAAATATATTATTAGAATTTATTATTATTTCTGTTATCACTATTAGTATTATTATATTTCATACTATAAATAAACATAATAATATTAATAATATAAATAATTATCAAGTAACAAACATGAATTATGATTTTGTTTATTATTATCACTATAATTAATAACACTATTTATAATAATATTAATAATTATAGTTATTATTACCGGTATTGTTATTGTTATTATTATTATACAAAGTTTTATCTCAATTATTATTACTACAATTATTACCAGAGATGGGAGCATCAATCCATAATTAATAAAATTCCTTATTAATTCCCTAAAAGTTTTGTTTTCTTTTACTTAATTTTCAGGATTCGATTTGCACAAATCCAGCAAAATGGATACTGTCTGCCCTTCACTTTACTGGTTTATTTTTAGGGTCTGGAAGGGGTTAGAAATAGTTATTAACACTAACCTGTCCAGTTTCCAGTGGCCATCTCAGTCTCCTGACCTCAATATCATTGAGCTACTTTGGGGAGATCTCAAGGGCGCAGTTCATGAGTTCATGCTAGACAGCCCAGGAATTTACAGGAACTGGAGGCTTTTAGCCAAGAAAAGTGGGCAGCTTTACCATCTGAGAAAACAAAGAACCTCATCCACAACTACCACAAAAGACTTCATAGATGTCATTGATGTTAGAGGGAGCAATACACAATATTCAGAAATGGGGTATGTGAACGTTTGATCAGGGTCATTTGGATGTTTTGGGTTGTCATTATGATTTAAAGGGAACCTGTCACGCCCAAAATCGATGGTGAGGTAAGCCCACCATCATCAGGGGCTTATCTACAGCATTCTGTAATGCTGTAGATAAGCCCCCGATGTTACCTGAAAGAGGAGAAAAAGAGGTTATAATATACTCACCCAGGGGCGGTCCCACTGCGGTCCGGTCCGATGGATGTCTCAGGTCTGCTCCGGCGCCTCCTATTTTCATTCCATGATGTCCTCTTCTGGTCTTCAAGCCGCAGCTCCGGCGCAGGCGTACTTTGTCTGCCCTGTTGAGGGCAGAGCAAAGTACTGTAGTGCGCAGGCGCTGGGCCTCTCTGACCTTGCGCACTGCAGTACTTTGCTCTGCCCTCAACAGGGCAGACAAAGTACACCTGTGCCGGAGCCACGGCGTGAAGACCAGAAGAGGATGTCATGGAATGAAGATGGGAGGCCCCGGACCTGAGACGCCCATCGGAGAGGGACCGCCCCTGGGTGAGTATAATCTAATGTCTTTTTCTCCTCTTTCAGGTAACATCGGCGGCTTATCTACAGCATTACAGAATGCTGCAGATAAGCCCCTGATGACGGCGAGCTTACCTCACCATCGATTTTGGGGGTGACAGGTTCCCTTTAAAAAGAGAAAACAGTAGTTTGACAATAAATGGCTTCAACCAACCACTAACCATGAGTGGAGGAAACGTTTTGGTGTTATTCATATTCCTTAAAAAATGGTCAAGAAAGCAAAATTTCTGCCGGGGTATGTAAACTTTTGAGCACAACTGTATTGTTTTTTTTTATAACTTCATAATGTGGCAATTAAGATGGACACTATACGCACCATTTTTTTCTGTGTGCATGTGTCCTGAATAAAATAATAGGAATTTATGGAAATTTAAACAGTTATAGACACTTAGGGTAACATAGTAATCAGAATCTCCTGGGCTCCAACTCAAGATCATTAATAGGCGCTCGCCTTCATGAGACATTAGTGCCCCGGGTGTATTTATTGTCCCCTGAGATATCTCCAGATTCCAAAATATATTAAGTCAAGGGCCATGATAGGGTTAAATAATTGAAAACACCTTCTTCTCACCCGTCGTAGGCTTTATGCCACTCTATGTTCCTCCTCACGGGTCTTCTTCAGTCCCTCTGACACTGAGGCCCACGAAGTCTTATGGCGATGCATGACGTGAATGATATGTGCCATCCCCAAATGTGACCACATGAACCTCAGCGCCAGAAGAACCATAGAACTGAAGAGAAGGCCGGGGAGCTGTGGAGTAGACGACACAAGGTCTGCCGAGGGCCTACGATGGGTGAATATAGTGTGTTTTTATTATTTTAATCCCTCAAAAGAATGTAAATCAAATCCTCAAAATTATAACTTGCCAAAATGTAATAATTTTTTGTAACTTGTAATGAATTTGATTAGTTATGGATCGATCCGCTCATCTCTACGGGTGAGAAAATTCGTAAATATAAAGTATGACTGCAAAAGGCAAATGGGTTTTCCATCAAAATTCCTAGGTAATCCGTGTGACGGAGGAGGATATAGGAGGGCGCAGTCTTTGGCTCTTATCTCTTAGTGATACCATTGCGGTATTATTGTACAGATGGACTGTACCGTACTATAGTTTCATCTGTTTGATCACATTTGGCCGAGGAATGAAGGAAAGCTGCATAAAGTAAAAGCATATGTCTCCTATTCCAGCCATGCCGGGGTCTAGTATTAACCCTTTAGTGAGAACCCATTCATATTGTCAAAAGTACATCCCAAATATCCGACATGTTCACCTGTATATGCCGAGGTGCATACCTCCAGTGCAGAGACCCAGTCCTGGCCCATATATGCTGGCAGGCACTTCTGATATATCCTTTCATTCTGGTACCAAAGATGCATCTGCAACACCCCAGGTAACCGGTTGCTGCAGTGATGCTGCCTTCCTTTCAGGGAGTGTGATATCATGCTTGGAGGCAAGGGAGATTCTACCTATCAGGTAAGGTACTCGCACTCAGCACATCTGAATCTAAGCCAGGAGGGGGAGCTCAGGACCCGGATTCAGGGGAGCTTTCTTACACTTTATGTATCCTGGTCTGGAGGAGGAGCCAGTCAGTCTTAGAGAGGAGAGCAGAAGGACGTCTGGAGCAGATGTAGGGACTGAGCAGCCACGAGGGAGCTGCTACCCCTGAAAAGAGGGAGAATCTGAAGGAGAGTTGAATTGTGGAGGAGCTTAGAGGGAAGAAGCACAGAGGAGGAAAATGCTCAGCAGGGGAACAGCGGAAGGACACCCTGGGAGCCAGAGCGCAGAACCGGGTACCGGGAGCCTGGTGCCATAGTAGGACTCTAGGACACTTAGCAGAACCGGAGGGCATAGGACTGTATGTCAATTGCCTGCATCAAGTCTGGGGTGAAGCAGTAACTTTAGAGTCTGGGTCATGATAGAGACCCTATAAACAGGCTCGAACTGCCTATCATACAGACATCTGTCTTAGGACAGGAGAGAGGGGACTTGCACTGAGCTTTAAGCGGCAGGGTCCTAATTAACTAAATAGCGCAAGTAGGAAAGGCTTACGGACTTCACCTGGGAGAGGGATCTCCTATTGCCTCCAAGCCGGCCGGAGCACAGCTACCCTGCACTTGGTACCCTTTACTGAGGACCACTACCATCAGTAAACCAGGTAAAGACTGCAAACCTTTGTCCTCGTTCTTACCATCCACCACTTCATCGGTGCCCTACACCTGGGAAGCCCTGGGGACACCGCTTCACCTGTGGGAAGTGTCACCATCTTGCTGCATACCATCACCCCAGAGGACCCCTTTAAGCACCCTCCACCAGCATCGGGGGCAAAAGCTCTGCCAGCCCTTCTCCTGCCTAGCTCCGACTTTTTACTGACTATGTCCTGCTGAATGGGGGGCCAATGATGGCCGGTCCCTCGGTACCTGTGATTGCCACGCTGTGATTTGCTCACTGTATTTGGGTATTTTCTGTTCATTGTGAAATTATAATTTGACATTCACCAAATGTTTCCAGGAAATTCAATTTGCTGCAAATCAATCTCCCCAAATTTCAAGTCCTCCAAAGCTTCCTACAGTTCCAAAAACATGTATCACACTGATCTCTTTTCCTCACACATTAATTTTCTCTACTGCTGTGCTGTTGCACACTATCTGTAATGTTTGTTCAGTGTTTTATGGCTTCCTCTCTTCATCTTTATGGATAGTTTGTGAGCTGTGACATCTTCTCACTATCCAGATTCGTCATACTTTTGCTGCTGCATTCCCTGCCACGGCTTTTATACAGGCTGTGATAGTCCCTACTGATTGCCTGTGCAATGCCACGTGCTGTGGGGAAAGCCACCTGGTCGCACTTAAGAACATGTGAGCCTTCCTAAGGTTGTTGTTTTTTTAGCATGTTGCAATATTCTATCAAATTTCTATCATGAATAATTAATAGCTTTAATGAAGCTTGCAGAATATTAACATTTGTATTGGACATACTTATTTCTTCACTTGACATTATACTTTATCTTGAAAGGAATGTGTGCAGTGCCCTATCCAATGTAAGTCGGGCCCAGTAACTGCGAGCAAATTCATATTTAAAGAAACCAAATGCAGGATCAGTGCTACAATACAAATGCAAAATCCTATATATAAGAGTGCTGGCCCTTTAAGACTAAACGCCCAACCTTTAAACAAGATCACGTTGAACTGGGGATTACTGGTGTAATGGTCATTATTTCCAGTAGCAGCTCGGCTTCCCCAGATCCCTAACATTTTGGGAAATGCGGCACGCAGATTTAAGCCCAATCGCCATTAAATGCTCCGTTAAGTGGATAGCCACATGTGTGCGAGCCGCCGCCGCTTCAGATAATGTTTTATTGTATCGCTCCTGTTACTTTATATCTCCAGCAGAACACACTTACAGAACCATATAAAAAAAGAACGAGTCTTACCAGACTTTAATGTTTCCACTGCAAGTAAAAGAAAAATAATAAAGAAAAAAAAAATCCAAAATTAAAAAATAAAATTCTCTCATTTCGATGAACTGTAAGCGCTACCAAGAGTGCAACTACTTTCCCGCTCCACAAAAAAGCAGAAACCCACAAATTAGCCAGGCTTCATGAATAAGTAATAAAATGTTATTTGGACTCGTAGTCTCGAGTCATTCCGAACACCAAGGTTTAATTTCAGCCACAGCAGGTGGGAGAAACATAGCTGCATATTAATATAACAAACTGCAACCGACGTCTAATATTTTCCTCTGTGAGCCATAGAACAAAGAAAACATAGAATAGACACTGTATGTCTTGAAATATGAAGCATCGGCAGAGACGAGCGCTCGAACATTCGACTGCACTTGGCACAAGAATAAAATTAAAAACTAGCGAAGTCAATGGGAAGGATGTCAAGCAATCGATGCGGGAGTTGTCCTAGGCGCGGGGGAATTATGGACCCTGATATCATCTGATGTCAGATTTCCTCATTACCGTTCTTTGTCGCTTGTTCTAACGGCTTCTCGTTTCTACTAATGTGATTCTTTTTTTTTGCAATAATTATCCAAAACCCCATCATGTTCATCGCGGAAGAATTTATTTTTTTTCTGTATCAAATCATTTCCAAATAATGATTTTTTTACATGGGACGTCTTACTTGCTTGACTTTGTCAGAGAATTTCAATTTGTGTTGAATTTATTGGATGCGAATCGAATTTAAGGAAAAAAAAAGTTTATTATGATCTGGAGAGATCTCAGATCCCTGAGCATAAAAAATCGAGGGGTTAAAAAACATATTATACTCATCTGACCACTTGCCCCGGCAGCGCATCTCCATGCTGGTCCTCCACTGGTTTCCTCCCTATCTCCCTTCCTCTTTCCATTTCTGGCCTTCTCTTCTGTTTTCATCTTCGCACTTGGTTGACATTACTAAACAAACTCTCTTTAACTGTGGAAATTAAGAAGTAGTGAATCACCCCTTAATTATCCGGATCTTTGCATCGTTTTGTCCTCTGATCTACTTTCGTCATGTACAAGATAACATGGGTTGTCCTGATGAATGTCTCAAACAGAAGTCATTTCAGAGTGAGAAGCGACATTTCTTACCGGTACTTTGGTCACATGGGGAGATTTGTAGCTGCTCTACGATCTTATAGGGGCTCAATAACACCATTATGGCTCTGAGTGTGGATGCACCCAAAGCATTACCTCTGAGCCTTTACATCAATCTGTACGAGCAGGTGATGCAGGAGCAGCGTGCTTCAGAACAGTGGCGTCAATGATTAGTAGGGTCTCAGGATCTGAATCTCCAACTGATCAGCAAAACTTTGTTACCCCTAAAACATAATAAAACTTTTTCCAAATCAGAGTTACCCTTCAACCATCGCTGGGTCTCATGGTTGTATCCCCCCCCCGAGCCTGTTACTTCTTGTAGGGCAGATTGAGCAGGCAGCAACATCGCAGTCATTTCTGCGTATGCTCATTCCACTCAAAATGTGGAAGTTGTGTATGCATGGTTTCTCCGCATGGGAAAATACAGCAGTGGAATAGGAGGATAGGGGGAAAGAATTGCACATGCTCAACCACCAGAGAACTACTGGAGAATGTGTCCAGGAGCAAAAGAAGGCAAAAAATAACTAAGTATAGCATATTAATGGAAAAGAATGAAGGAGGTGCCAAGGGAGAATTGAGAAGGTTATGGGTTTTTCTTTTAGCTAATTGTAATTTCAACTATTTATGATTTTTTTATTTAAACACACTGAACCACCAATGTGCCCTGGGAATGTAATCCAGTGACAGTTTGGTTCCTTGGGTCAACCAGAGGAAGTGGGGCCACCTTGATGTATGGTACTGTGACGCCCCAGGGTCCTGGTTGTCACAGTGGCATTGCTTTCCTCACGGGGAGAGTGATGTCATGCTTGGAAGCGATGGAGGATTCCTTTTAACAGGTAATTAGCACATACAACACCATTCTGACTTCAGGCCAGAAGGGGGAGCACTACACCTGACTTCAGGGGAGCTGCTCTCTCTAGTCGGGAGGAGAAGTTAGTTGCTAGGCAGTTGGGAAGATTTAGACAGTTGGTGCCAGACAGCAGACTGGAGTAGTCTGAGGCAGAAGGACGGGTGAGGGGCCGTACAGCCTGAGGTGCTGTAGCTCCTAGATAGTGAGATACAGAAGGAAGAACAGGATTTAGCTAACATGCCGGAGAGCGAAGCACAGGAGTGTGACAACAGGGGAGAATAGCTGGGACTGGGCTACATCCCTGATTGAGCCCGGTAGCCGGAAGACTGAGGCTTTTGTGGGACTCTAAGACACATAGCAGAAACCGGCAGGACAGCTGGATTATACATCACCTGTTCGCCCTAACACCCAGGAGACACAGTGACACATAGAGCCCGGGTCGTGATAGAGACCCTGTAAAAAGAGTCACCTGTCATACTGGTTTGTGTCCCAGTTCTACAAAGTGGTGGACAAAGACGTGAGCACTGCTATGGAGGTGCACGGGTAGGTTCCCACACCTTAAGACCATATATGTAAATAAACCCGGCACTCAACCGGCATACACAGAGACTAGCGGTGGACACCGCGTCACACTCCAGATACAATAAGCTCTCAGCCTATTCCAATAGCAGGGCACTGTCACCCCAGTAACTGAAGAAGGTCGCATGAGACAGAAACGTTTTGTTGGTTCTACATAATAAATACTCAAGCTACTAGCATTAAGTTGAGTGCCGGGTTTATTTACATACCAGTTCTACAAAGGACAGAGATAACTGAGAGGACCTTGCTACAAAGCCATAGGCAGTAAGGGACTATAACAACACAGCGCTAGAAGGAAGGCTTTTAACTCCACCTGATAAAGCTGGACTCTGAACTCGCTTCCAAGCCGGCCGGACCCTGCCTGTACCTGTGATCCTGTGATCTGGTGCCCTGGACTGTGGCTGCCTGCAACCATTAGTGAACCAGGTAAAGGGACTGCACAACTGTGTCCTTCATTTTTTGCTGCACCACTCACCATCTTCCATCTATTCACCCGGAGCCCTGGGGACCTACTTCACCTGTGGGAAGTTATGCCATCTGGCTGCCATAACATCACCCCAGAGGACCCTTTTGAGCAGCGTGGATCATCCCTGACCGAATACTACAGGTGGCGTCACAAACTTTCTTTATTTCAAAAACCCCTTTGGAGACCTTCCCTTAACATGGGCACCCAGGGCCACGGACCCGGTTTCCGCCGCAGTGACGCATACCTTTGAGTAGTGGACCCGGTACCGAGTACCCCACTGCCCTGACGGGTGACTTAGTACAGTTGCAGGCCCATTTTTATTCTGTTGTTATCTTTGCTCTTATCACAATACCCAGAAAATATCATCAAGAAGATCTAATCAGTGTATGCATAATCCCAAAAGAAATAGACCCAAGTAATAAGTGATTGGCACCAAAGTCCTGTACACACAGAGTCATCTTCTGCTAGAGCTTCAGGACCAATAATGCTGCCAGAATCGGCTAGAAGAATCCAACACTGGCTGCAGTCCTATGTAAGATATTTAGCGCTGTTTAAGGTTTCCATTGCTTGGAAACTACAAGGGGCCACGTTGACTTTATTAATGCTGGTTTTGGCTTATGTCATGGAGCACACTGACAGATCGGGTGTTTTTAAGGAAGCTATGTGTCAGAAAAGCTAAGATAAGGAAATGTATAGGACTAGTGCCTGACACAGCTCCATTGTCCCTTTAATCTGGGAATTGGTGAGGAATGTGCACATGGACTCAATCAGTCTTATCGTCATGTCTTTATTGGCATATCTGAAGATAACTGTAAGTGGATCTTTCTGTCCTTCACAGTTAAAGCAATAGATATTGATAACGCTAGTAAAAATTCAAGTCCATGTTTGGACGCTCGGTCAATAGCTGTCGGCTGAACAAATATTCATCCAATAGCGAATTCTAACACCTTTCCATACACAAGCGTGCTCGGTTCGACCTCTGGGCAGCATCTTATCTCCCTAGAGAATTAATGATTTGTACATTGAAATTCAACATGGCTCATCCTTCGTTCCTCAACTTGCAACGTAGCCGGTCAGCCGGTGGCACCATAAATTGGCCTGTGTGGGCAACCTAAGGCTAATGTCTTTATACACGTTTGTGGGGGAAGAGTTTACCTCCATCTACTTGAGTGATGGTGACGCCGGAAGGAAGGAGTATCGATCTGTGTCATTTCCCTGGAAATCTTGAAGCTGGAAATGGTTGAAGAATTTTTTATTGGGCGCATTTGCCTCCTAAATTTTTTATTCATGAAGGGAGATAGCTTGAAGCTGATGAACCCCAATACAAAATCTGTAACAGGGTCCCATCAGTCTCCATGTACCATTTATAATACTGGAGTCCTCTTATGTTACAGAAGAGTCTTTGCTTCCACCTTGCAGATCAAATCTCTGCACTCTCCTGTTTATGATGACGGAATTGCCATAGAACTAAAATAGACACAGTAACTTTTTATACTTTAAGAGAAACAAATGCTTTTGTCCCTTTTGGACCTCAAGAGGTTGTCCTATGAAACTGACCCTATTTTCATGTCTAGGACATATCAGGGCTTAAGGACTTCTTATTGGGGGCTTGTATGTATTGTGGCTCCCATTCTACTAGACCCAAGCCATTTTATATTACAAGGACAGTCATCTGAATGGCCTCAATCCAATAATGCATTTACCAAATGCCCAACTAGGTTTTGCTGTCATATGCCAGCAATGGTGGTGGCAGTGATCCACCAATCATAATGAAAGGCATTGATCTAGGGTATCGCCCCCTTAAATGCAAATGGATGCTTCGGGAAAGGGGGGATGTTGTGCTTCTTCTGAACCCCTGGAGAACTGATGTTTGGAATGTGGGAGCCCTTATGTAGATTTCTGACACTTACAGCATACACATTTATGTCGCTGAGCATTATTGCTCAATTTTCTCATGCACTGGATAATTTTGTAATATTACTGTAAATATTAATATTTGGCAAATGCATTTTTCTGAGTCATATTGGGAAATGAATGTAAGTTAGTAAAATGGTGCGGATCAATTTCAGTAATGTTGAGTTTCGTCAGCCATGATTGTGTTGGGGATCGGGTGACGCATTCTCCCAGGAGGCTGAGCAGCAGATGGACCATATGGTGCAGAAAAAGAAGAAAACCTAAACGGTAAGTGCGTCAGAATGTGAACCAACTGCTCGGTGAGTTCCATCTGCTCAACACTCATGTTGCTAATTTGCTGATACTGGATTAGTCGTAGGTTTTGGACAATGAGAACTCTTTTAGTGATTATTCTAAGAAATGTTAAAAAAATATCTTAGATAAAAAAATAAAGAAAAAGAATATTTTGAAAACTTCTTAACTTTATTTTTTCAAGCTCTTCCGCCAGACTCTTTCAAATTGATTTGCCGCCCATAATGTTGTCCGAAGCCTGAAATTTAGGGATGTAATTCTTATCTCTGACAGTAGTTATGTTCATTTAGGTGTATCGGAAGATTATTTTTCAGGAAAGTTAGAGTTTAATCATGTTTAAGATTTAGATTGCCCCCTGGGGGTCCTAACGCTGTGACATTTTGCAATTTATTTCTTATTTTGCTGCAGTTTGGATTCCTTGGTGTTAGTTGAGTAACGAGGGTCCAGTGTAGAAAATTAGATGAATGCTGTGGGCAACCGGAATAATATTTTTCAACAAGTAACCCGCTGTCCTCAATTTCTCGTTCCAAAGTTTGGAAGCCTGAAGATGTAGAGGACAATTCACAGCTCTTATTTTCCATCATTTAGAAAGCACCAACACGTTCCACGTCATTGGAAACAGAATTTGTGTACTTTGCACCAGTCTTTGACTATGGCCAGACTCTCGAGACCGATCATACACTGTAATGGTGCCTATGGCACAAAGCACAAGACTTTTTTGGAATAGTCAAGGTAACCAGGCTACACAACCTAACTTTTTGATACATATTTAAAGAAATGTAAAGAAATTAGTATTGACTTCCTTCCAGTTTTCACCACTCTAAGACTTTACTACAAGCCACAATAAACAGGTCGGGTCATAGGGAAGACAAAATGGACATCTTGGATCCTCCTCCACCATCCTGGTGACATTGGGCGATACAAAATATTATAGTAATATCTGAAAACTGATTGTTTCTTCTATTTTTGTACTTTGTGACAGTTGTTTAAAAAAATAGTTCTGTAATGTTTCCTTAAAACTGAATATTTATCACTTTTTCTGCCTTGGCTTTTCTCAGCTCTTCTCACTATGATAAAACTGAGTTTCTTAGAGAAAGCTTGTCTCAAAAGTTTTATCCCACAACCTTGACCCACTCCTATGAATCAGTCCACTGCTTCCTATGCAATTGGGTTTTGATAGTTTCCCTCAAAATAAGCAACGTAGTAATCCTGCACAGGAATGGTAACGAGGAGAAGTGGTTTTCTGGTCAGCAATGTTCAGATGAAAGGTTCAAGTTGGATCCACTCTTGGAATCCATCACTACAAGTGCAGTGGAAACCATTGGTGTCCTGAGAAAATAAAAGACACCAAATGATTCTAGTGGATTCCAAAGATCTCCAAGGATCCAGTAGTGCAGTTGAAAGGCACTGCCTAGTGAAGGCTACCAGTCAAGAATGGGTTAATCCGTGCGGATCATCCTGACACATTTTACTGCAATATTTGTTACCTCCACCGCAGTCATTGACTCCAGAACTGAACAATATGGCTGATTAACAAAAGCTTTCTGAATTAACGACCATATGGAAGAGCGTTTTAAAATTGATAGTAGGTGTTGTTTCATTTTTGGAAATTTGCATAACTAATTTAGCTTAACGCAACTCATTAATTTAAAGATTTTTAGGCTTTGTTTTTTTGATCCAGTGTTTTAATTCCCCTAACGAATACAGTTCACAAAGCACCAAAGAGGAAAACAGGAGAATAAAGCACTTCAAGAAGAGGAAGCACTTAAAGGAGTGTTAGAAGGGCTGGTAGCACTCCGCATTACAAGAGGATTCCTGCCTTACAGTCAATGGATATTTACTGTTGTCTGGATTTTTAAAGTGACCTCCAGGTAAAAGCAAAAAGTAATACTTCTGTGTAACGGTATATGTCATCGCAATAGAAGAGATTCCTTGGGGCCGATTCTGCATCTTCCCACCCTGTTGTGTCCTTTATGCACATTCCGTGATTTGTGGTAACATGCATGCGGAGTAACGTTTTGAATTCATGGCTTATTACCCGGGAGCTTTAGTAAAGATACATTATACCTTTTTATATTAATATTCATTCATGTACAGTTCTGTGCAAACGTTTTAGGAAAATTTGTAAAAAATGCTGCACAGTAAGAAGCTTCATACACGGAAGAGTTAATAGATTATTGGCATCACTTACCAAAATGTTCCCGAAGAAAAGAGAAATGTAAATTCTATCAGTACCTAGTGACCTCCTGTCCCCTCCATCATCAGTATCTGGTGTCCGCCCATCTCCTACATCATCAGTATCTGGTGACTGCCTGTCGCTTCCATCATCAGTATCTGGTGACCGCCCATCACCTCCATCATCAGTATCTGGTGACCGCCCGTCACCTCCATCATCAGTATCTGGTGACCACCCGTCACCTCCATCATCAGTATCTGGTGACTGCCCGTCGCCTCCATCATCAGTATCTGGTGACCGCCCGTCACCTCCATCATCAGTATCTGGTGACCGCCCGTTACCTCCATCATCATTATCTGGTGACCGCCCGTCACCTCCATCATCAGTATCTGGTGACTGCCCGTCGCCTCCATCATCAGTATCTGGTGACCGCCCGTCACCTCCATCATCAGTATCTGGAGACCGCCCGTCACCTCCATCATCAGTATCTGGTGACTGCCCGTCACCTCCGTCATCAGTTTCTGGTGATCGCCCGTCACCTCCATCATCAGTATCTGGTGACCGCCCATCTCCTCCTTCATCAGTATCTGGTGACTGCCCATCGCCTCCATCATCAGTATCTGGTGACTGCCCATCACCTCCTTCATCAGTATCTGGTGACTGCCCGTCACCTCCATCATCAGTATCTGGTGACCGCCCATCACCCCCATCATCAGTATCTGGTGACCTCCTGTCCCCTCCATCATCAGTATCTGGTGACCTCCTGTCCCCTCCATCATCAGTATCTGGTGACCTCCTGTCCCCTCCATCATCAGTATCTGGTGACCTCCTGTCCCCTCCATCATCAGTATCTGGTGACCTCCTGTCCCCTCCATCATCAGTATCTGGTGACCTCCTGTCCCCTCCATCATCAGTATCTGGAGACCGAGTGACACCTCCATCATCAGTATCTGGTGACCTCCTGTCCCCTCCATCATCAGTATCTGGTGACCTCCCGTACCCTCCATCATCAGTATCTGGTGACCGCCCGTCACCTCCATCATCAGTATCTGGTGACTGCCCGTCACCTCCATCATCAGTATCTGGTTACCTCCTGTCCCCTCCATCATCAGTATCTGGTGACCTCCTGTCCCCTCCATCATCAGTATCTGGTTACCTCCTGTCTCCTCCATCATCAGTATCTGGTGACCTCCCGTACCCTCCATCATCAGTATCTGGTGACCTCCTGTCCCCTCCATCATCAGTATCTGGTGACCTCCTGTCCCCTCCATCATCAGTATCTGGTGACCTCCTGTCCCCTCCATCATCAGTATCTGGTGACCTCCCGTACCCTCCATCATCAGTATCTGGTTACCTCCTGTCCCCTCCATCATCAGTATCTGGTTACCTCCTGTCCCCTCCATCATCAGTATCTGGTGACCTCCTGTCCCCTCCATCATCAGTATCTGGTGACCTCCTGTCCCCTCCATCATCAGTATCTGGTGACCTCCCGTACCCTCCATCATCAGTATCTGGTTACCTCCTGTCCCCTCCATCATCAGTATCTGGTGACCTCTAAAATTTGTTCAGACCCCAGATGAGAAAGCTGAGGATAATTTAGACTTCTGAGTACAACCCCAAAAAATGGAGCTGAAACCTTAATTCAGATCACCAGAGAACTGAAGCCCTAAGGTCCACAAGCTCAGAGTGGTAGACGGACAGCTCTGATGTGGACACTGGACGGGCCACAGTCTGGCTGCCATTGTTAATATTGGCAGACATGATCCTCGTCTTTAGTGCTACATTCCCCAATGAGGGGCTTGTCCCAATGATGAATGCGGTGTGGGTCACCGACAGGACCAGATTGGGGTCAGTCTCACATGAACATGCAGGAAAGGTTGAATGTACGGCTGACATTAGCTGATGGAGCAGTGCGGTCTCTTGTGTATATGGCCCGTACACGTGTCTACCGATGGCAGGATTCTCTGTGTTGCGCATGACCCTGAATGGCGCATGTGCAGTGCGAACAGTGCCGAGAAACGCTGTGCGGGATGCATTGTACGCGCCGCCGCTCTCCTCCGATGCCTCTATGTCTGGATTTGGAGCACAGACTGCTGGTTGAGTATTTGTGCTTTACATCATTGACTTATCTTTTATTTTCTTTGTTACACAATTATTAGTTTTTTTAAAATATGGAATAAAAAAACCAACGACTTGTAATGCGCCTACTTTCTCCACCATCGTCAGATGGGCTCCAGCCTCTGACAGCAGCGCAGGTGACTGACATGTTATTGTAGCAGCAGTCGCCGTGTGTTTGCATAAAGAGCCGACGTTCCCTCGTAGGGCTGAACAGAGACTTCTTTAATTCTTTCACCACAGAGCAGGGACCTCTGGGGGCATTTTATTCTAATATGTGTTATTAATTAACAGGTTGATAGGAATGAAGCCAAGAAGGAAAATACATATTTTTTCCTTTGTCTCTATAGACTAGTACAATAAAAAAAAAAGTGTCAGCCGAGTCGGGAAATGTATTGGATACGTTCTTTTGTTAGTTTATGCGCTGTGACAGCAAAAAATTGATTTGTAAGGAAACTTAAAATTTATGTAGGTGAAGTTAATCTCGATAAGTCTGAGGATTAAAAATAAATCAGTAGGTTTAACATCCTCTTCCGGAGATCCGGCCAGCGTGTACGGCGCGTTGGGTTCTGGGTGCCCGGAACGGGCTCAGGAGCAGCAGATGCTGGCTGCGTTATACAGCTGACATCTGCCTGTAACAGCAGAAATCAAACATGAGCTACGGCAGCGGAAAATTGCAAAGCTATGACTCTTGGAAGAAGGAAAAATACTAAAGCACAAGAAAGAAAATTGTGTGATATTAACTACATTGTAACATTATGAGGTTTTTCCTTACAGTTGCCCTTGGCTTCACATATCAAGATCAGTAATAAAAAATTACCAGCTATGAAAAAAAAACATGATTTTGAGATACTCTGCCTGGAGATGGTTACGCTGTACGGTTATATATGTGGCCGCCCAGTGGTTGTTATAGGAATTGCAGCCGAGAGTTTTACTTCCATGTTAAGATAATTGTACTACAGCTGAGAAAACTACTCTGAGGTCATGATCTGGGAAACAGAAATCCAGATTTCTGGGAGAAAATTAGGGCTTTTCTTACATTCTACTCCTCAGTTTAGCTCTATAAGATCCCAGCTTCCATACCACGAAGGAGCACGATATGGTAAAATAGCAACATAAAACTTAATAACAATGAAAAATATTTGTATATCTTGTACAAAATTCTGTTTCGGTGAAGTTTTGGAAAACTGCTCAAAAAATTTGCATTGCATTTTTTATGTGTGAATTTTGCCTAAAAGGTAACCCGCGCCGATATCGATATATATATGTCATCTCATACACATGTTGCTTTTTTCCCTTGCAGATTTGCAACAGATTCAGTTCTGCAGTTTGTCAATTCTTGCAGCATTTTTTTTAGCATATTTCAGCCATAATAATGGATAGGGAAAAATATGCATCAGAAACGCATAGTACTGCCAACGCGTGAGAATTCTCTGCTGCAAATCCTGAACGTGAGCATATAAGGCTAGCGTCAGCCTATAGTGAGGGCTCTATGACCGGGTATAAAAATGATTATTTCAAGCAATGGATAATACTTTTACTATGGCTAACGACATGTAAAATAATTAAATAAAATAAAAAAGTTATTGAAAAAAATTCTGCAAGTCATTTCTAGGGACAGATTCTTCTTAATTCCAGTTAATCTAATGCATTTCTTATTTATTTCTCCAATCAATCACTAACTACATCTTAATTCTTCAGTAAATTACCAGCAATGGGGGGAAAAAAACCCAACCTTAAAAATTTGGGATGTTAAGCGAAACCATAGCACTCATTCAAGTTTTTAATTAAGGATTCAGCGTTGCGTCTCTTCTAAGACATTAACATTCAGGTGCCGTCATTAATCTTTCTAAACGAATTCACCTGTGGCTAATACTGATGTATTTTCTATGAGACTTGTCATGGACGGCAAACTGCATGCATAACCACTCTACACTTAATTACACAAGGGATTATCGTAAGTGTCATAAAGATGAAGCCGCGCTCGCAGCTCGACATCGGTTTCTAGCAATGCACCATTTCATTTTGGTTAGCGAGAACATAAGTATTTAAGAATATTAAAAGTTAATTTACATCATGGCTGAAGTGACGTGACGGGTCATGGGGAGGTCGCGCTCCAATGAGTCCTAATGAGAATATCTCAATTATCCAAAAATGAGACGACCGAGTAACAATAACACGAGACCTTGTCCGCTGCGAGACGTCACCGGGGCATTCCGATATAAATGGTTAATTCGGGAGGGAAGACCACCCCATCCAGAAGGTCAAGGATTGGGATAGCGCTCAACGACCAAATGTAGCCCCTGTGTCGGGAACCCATCAGTCATCAACCGAACATATCAGGGAAATGCGTTGGGTTAAGGGATATGGACGTCTTCACGGCATGGGCGGCATCATTTTCCATAAGAGCTTAAAAATAATAATTTTTTGCAACTGGTAACCCATAAGTGGATCAAAAATTTTAAGTGTCAGGGAAATTGGTGCAGAAATATATATTTTTTTAATTAAATGCATATATTTTTAAAATAAAAAAAAAATTATTTGCATTCTGTTTTTATTGAAAAAGGTGCACCGTTTGGCTTCAACAGACTCCTCGTTTCATTGCACATAGCTCTCTGCAAGAAAAGTTAACCAAGAATACATCAGTGAGCTCATTTTTATAGAATATTGTTTCTTTTTACTTTTTTATCTGTCATTTTCTGAGATCCTCACAGCAGATTTTATTTATGACCACAACGAAGTTCAACTTAACTTTGATGTGGTCTGGGATCATACATCAGCAAAGAGGGGATCGTAACTAGACAGACAGGAGACCAGGAAAAGGTAGCAGAGGTCCTGGAGATAGCAGAAGTACAAGGGTCTGGGAAGAGGTAGCAGAGATCCTGGAGACCGCAGGCAGACAGGAGAACAGGAACAAGCAGCAGAGGTTCTGTAGATAGCAGAAGGACAATGGTCCGGGAAGAGGTAGAAGAGATCCTGAAGACTGCAGGCAGACAGGAGAACAGGATCAAGTAGCATAGGTTCTGTAGACAGCAGAAGGGCAAGGGTCCAGGAAGAGATCCTGGAGACCACAGGCAGACAGGAGAACAGGAGCAAGTAGCAGAGGTTCTGTAGACAGCAGATGGACAAGGGTCTGGGAAGAGGTAGCAGAGATCCTGGAGACCACCGGCAGACAGGAGAAAAGGAGCAAATAGCAGAGTTTCTGTAGACAGCAGAAGGACAAGGGTTCGGGAAAAGGTAGAAGAGATCCTAGAGACCACAGGCAGACAGGAGAACAGGAGCAAGTAGCAGAGGTTCTGTAGATAGCAGAAGGACAAAGGTCCTGGGAGAGATAGAAGAGATCCTGGAGACCGCAGGCAGACAGGAGAACAGGAGCATGTAGCAGAGGTTCTGTAGATAGCAGAAGTACAAGGGTCCGGGAAGAGGTAGAAGAGATCCTGGAGACTGCAGGCAGACAGGAGAACAGGAGCAAGTAGCATAGGTTCTGTAGACAGCAGATGGACAAGGCTTCCGGAATAGGTAGCAGAGATCCTGGAGACTGCAGGAAGATAGGGCTCAGGAACACTAAAAGGCTATATAGCACCAGACTGTTTGCACTGGTTTTTGCCCATTTGCACTGGTCTCCTCCAAGTTCTCTGGTGCTGTGGTCTTCTCCTGTGGCAAGAACAGGAGCACAATTGCCACCTTCGCGCCCCCTAGAGCTGCACCCTCTGAAGAGAGCATGAATAAAAGAAGAGTTAGTGCCGGTATTATCCTAGTGAAATGGGATTTTTGAGTACAGGCACGTGGTACTGTGATGTACGTTGCCCCTGTAATGTATTCGTGTTCTTTAATATTTGCTCATTTAGAAATTCCATGTTTCTTTCCTTGCAGATTTTGCATTGCAAAAACAATCACATAATAAAGGACAATTTGTTAGATTTACCGGTTCGTGCCCTTTCTGGGAAAATTATTCACACAGAATATTACAGTTTTATTTGCAGCCCTTAAAATAATACACATAGAGGAAAATAATGGTGAGACGGAGTTTTCTCTGCTTTTTATGGCTAATGCTCTGCATGCCTTTCCGCCTTTTACATTTGCAGCAATATAATTTCTAGTGCAAAATAGCCGATATTGCCGTCTTACATTTTTAAATAACCCATTATTAGCCCATAGGAATGTGGACATTTATCTCGTGCAAATGTAATCTTGTCTCCAGGCCGAATCCGACTGCAGGAAGTATTGCTGAGCGCTGGTGTGCGCCTTGAGTCAGCAGCGAGCAAAATGGAGGGAGCAGAGAGACAGACGGGGCTTCTGTAGGGTCTGGGTGACACAACCACGAGCTGGGGACATGGCCGGAGATACTGGGGGAAGAGACCAATATAAGAGTGACAGCAACAATGTATCTTCTGTGACTGCCGACATTGGATCACTGCGAGGACGACGGCCAATTACTCCATCACTCCAGGGGCCTTGCATCACAGCTGCCTCTATGGTATGCACACCGCTCAGGATACTTAAAGGGATTGTTCACTTTTACTTTTTTCACGTATTTGTCCACAGACTCAGTGATAAGTAAAATTGGCTGCAGAAGATTTAGGCATCAGGATTCTCCCGCTGCACGGGATAGATCCCAAGCCTTATCTGCCTCTGCAGTCTCCCATTCAGGTTCGGCCGCTCAGATTGCTGGTCAGCATAGACGTAGTTACCAGCATCTTGCTCAGGCTCCTGGTATGTGCTTGGTTACTGCTGGCTCTCCAGCAAAACCTATAGTAACCACTAGTGTTGCACAGGTGCAGTTTTGTGCTCTGGAGCCTAAGTCCAGAAATCACCTTACTGAGCATGTCCGTGATGTGGCAGCTCCGGATTGGCCTGCGGGTGATGTCACGGCCGGCTGGGCATGAGTGTTTGGGGTGGAGTCTAATGTTTAAAAGGCTCTCAGAGGTGCATGCTGGTGTGCTAGTATCATTTTATGTATGGCTATGATTGAGTCTCTACCACTCTGTCTGCAAGCGTTGTGTGTCTGTCTAGCTTGGGACTGTACACATAGGCATGCAGCTAGCTACAGTGGTGGCAATTAGCCATTGGCTTAGCATCTGGTTCCTACGTGTGTGCAGTTAGCACAGCAGAGTTCCAGAGCAAGCACAACCCTTATCAGGGTATTAAGCTCAGAGCATCTGTTCTGTTTCTTTGTGCGAGTGACACAGCTCAATTGCAGTGCATCTATTCCCTTTCTGTGTGCGCGTGACAGCTCAGTTGCAGAGCTTCTCTTTTGTTTCTGTGTGCAAGTGACACAGCTCAATTGCAGAGCTTCTCTTTCGTTTCTGTGTGCGAGTGAAGTAGCTCAGTGCAGAGCAACTCGTTTGTTTCTGTGTGCGAGTGACACACCTCAGTAGCAGAGTTTCTCTTTTGTTTCTGTATTGTTCTTCTCTGTGGAGTAACAGAGGTTGGAACTCACTGTCCTGTTCACACTCAGTGCATACAGGCAACAGGCAATCCCTCGCCGTGTGTTCCGTCATTGTTTACTAGCAGCAGTTTTCCTTCTCTGCACAGTGGACCCGGGGTTGAGATTGCGCTTTATTATTTATTTTATTTAGCGCAATCCACCAACTCTAACAAGCAGTTAAGTCATGTTAATGGAGCGCCCCCACTGCCGCAGGGCCGAGGGGTACCCGGTACCGGGCCTCTCTATCTCAGTTCTGGGGTTGTCACGGTGGCTAGACCCGGTCCGTGACCCTGCTGAGGGGCGTCCAATGATAGGTGTTGGTGGGGGTGATGTTATGGTGCGGTGCAGGTCGCAGTAAATAACAAGGACACCAGGTTGCAGTCTCTTTACCTCTTTACTGAAGGCTTCAGGATCCTCAGTCCGGAATACGGTTAACCGGGCTGCGCAAGTCCGGCCGGTCTGATGGCACCTCCAGAGTTCCCTTTGCAGGTGGAAATCTGTGCCTACCTTCTAGCGCTTGTGTGTTGCGGTCCTCCCCTGCTGTGCTTACGGGATAGTCCCCACAACTGTTGTGTCTGTTTCTGAAGTTCCCTCACAACTCGATTATGATGTTCTGCTTCGTCCCCCAGATTATATGGCTAGGATGCACCCGTTTGACGGGTAGGCTCGGAGCTCTTCCGGGACCCTAGTGTCGCCCCTCTACAACTGTTGCCCCCTATGTCTTCTTAGGTGATTTGGGTGAGACAGCCCGCCTATAACTGACTGTCCTGCCGTAGGTTTGAAGTTAGGCCTGGAGCTCTATACTTCCTCGGCGTTTCCGGCCACCGGCTGCGCGCCTCAGTAGGATGTTGCCTCGACTTACAGCACGACTCCTACTGGTGTTTCTCCTTGTTGCGTTGATCTCGTTTCTCACTCAGCACAATAAACCTCGCTTCTTGTCCTTTCTTAGGGCACCGCCGCTATCTCGTGCAGGCGCGGTCCCGTAACGTTGTCTCTGTTCGCTAGGCCTCTGTCAGGATCCCACCCCTGACAGTGACCCCCCTGAATCTTCCCCTGCAACACCCTCTGCCACAGGATGTTGCCTGGTTCCAACCCAGTCAGCTTCTTCCTAACTTCCTATCCAACCCCCAGTTTTACCAGATTGTGAGGAGTGGCCTAATACATAGCACCCTTAGCTCCCCCTGGAGGCCAGACTGTGAAGTGCATTGGTGTCTGTGATACCTGGTCAGGTGAACTCTTTCAGTGCCATCAGACGTACCATGGCCCCCCTTAGCGGCAGGGCATCAGTACTGCAATGACCAGGACTCTGGGGCGCTGCACTTCCCCCCGGTTAAATCCAGTACTCCTGGACTGGGAAGAAACAACAACACATGTCAGCAAAAAGACATACAATTTTTGAAATGCAATAAATAAGTAAACTTTTAACAGAGCTTCCCTTTTTGGGAGGTGAGGACACTTGAACGTTACAAACATGGTTAAATACTTTAAAATAACATATTACAACTAACTTCTCTTACCCAACCGGTTATCCTACTAAGTGCAATTTCCGAACAATAATTTAACATTGCCTTTAAGGATGTACACACTGAATCCACTAAAGACCTTCTTATAAAACATTATAAGGCTAATCAACCTTTCTTCATTTTCCATCTTTATATCTGCAGGACCGCCTGTCTATCTGCCCCAGGCCTACTGCCTCTCGTTCTGTTGCAGGACCGCCCCTTTCTGCCCGGGCCTACTGCCTTTCTGCTACTATACACAGTATAGAACGTATCATCCATCTCTCAGTTCAAGATCACTGAGCCATCTCTGTATGGCTCTTAGGAGGACTCACCACTAACCCCTACGGGTTCACTTCCTGTCCTCATTTTCTAACACATTATTAAACATTTTCTATTAAATAAAACATTAAACTTCCCTCATTACTTTCTTACTGACAGGTATGCAGGACGCTATGTCTACCCCTACGGGTCTACTGCACCTTTCCAATAATTACTTTATTTCAGAGCACATTATCAACATTTCTTATGATTGTCTAGCTGACTACATATAACTCACTATATCAAAACATTATCACTACTCGTTTAAGGCAACATTATGCGTTAAGTGCTATGGGTGAACGTTCCCTTTAAGAGGGGACCAAGTCTCTATGAGGTAGTGCAACTTTCTCAAGCTGCAAGTCCGTGTGCAGCAAGGACTCCGGTACTGCTTCCAGGAACAGTTTCTTCACAAAGAGTCCTTTCTTTTGTAAAACCAGTAGAGGGCACCTTTAAGAAGGTGCAAACTATTTACAAAACAGTTTGTGAATCATTCACCGTCCATGATTCGGTAGTCTTTATAACATGGGTGAATAGGGAGCAAAAGAAAAATAAAAGCAATAGGGATCCCGGGTAAACGAAGGGATCCCTTTAAGAATAACCCTAGTCGGGTTTAAGCAGCAAAAAGCAGGGAAACAAGCAGTTAACTATTTACATCTCCATGGCATCGAGGTTTACTCTCGCTCTGGCGGCCGTAGCTCCGCATAGACCTCGCTCGGCAAGGTGATCGGTGAGGTCGGGGCCTTTAAGAAGTGCTCCATACCCGTGGCCCGATCCCAGGGTGTAAGGCGCCAGAGTCTATAGGTCCCAGGGAGAGGGGGTACCGCGATGGGGCCTACCAGCAAGTCCTCTGCTGGCGAGGCAGGGTCATTCTTCATACCTGCTTCAGATGCGGTCCCTCCGGAGCCGATCCGCTCCGTCTCCGCTGGGGTCTGGAACGCTAGTTGCAGGACCTCGCACTGCGGCGTTGTCATCCCCGTTTGCAGCACCTCGCTTTCTAGCAGGGCCTTGCTTTCTGGCTTCGAAGCGCTGGAACTTCTTTCCTGCTCCGGACCAGATGAGGTTGCCAACAAACGTCTGATGAGGCTCCCGATGAAGGTCTTCTTCCACCCGGCCTCAGTGCTCAGCTGCGTCTGCCGGAGTTGGTCGCCGAGCTCATCCACTCCGGCCTGCAGGAAGTCAACATCAGCGGTGGAGGCCTGGTTGCGGTGCCCCTCCGGGTAGCAGGGGGAGTCCTCTGCTCCTACCCCACGCTCCGACTCCGGGTGGCTCGCCATGGCGTCCTCCATGTCGCTGACTCCTTCTTCCTGGTCCTTTTCCCGCTCTCTCCTTCGTGGGCGGTTTCGCTTTCGTTGTCTCCGCCCCCCATTGAGGATCAGTAGGCGGATCTCGGCTGCTGACGGACATGTCCTCAAGGGGCAGAAATATTTAGACTGGGCGGCCATTGTCTTTCGCGCTCTCCAGCTTGTCTACGCCCACTCCACGCCCTTCTTCTTCTCCTGTGCTTTCCTTAGCGCTGTAATGGCGGCGGTTTTGGCGGGAACTTTTGGCGACAAGTGGCAATACACAGTCTTTGCAATAAGTCACAGTTCCAAGGCACACATGACCTGATTCTTCAGGCTTAAGTAGATCCTGTTCGTGACGCCAAGTTGGAGCGCCCCCACTGCAGCAGGGCCGAGGGGTACCCGGTACCGGGCCTCTCTATCTCAGTTCTGGGGTTGTCACGGTGGCTAGACCCGGTCCGTGACCCTGCTGAGGGGCGTCCAATGATAGGTGTTGGTGGGGGGGTGATGTTATGGTGCGGTGCAGGTCGCAGTAAATAACGAGGACACCAGGTTGCAGTCTCTTTACCTCTTTACTGAAGGCTTCAGGATCCTCAGTCCGGAATACGGTTAACCGGGCTGCGCAAGTCCGGCCGGTCTGATGGCACCTCCAGAGTTCCCTTTGCAGGTGGAAATCTGTGCCTACCTTCTAGCGCTTGTGTGTTGCGGTCCTCCCCTGCTGTGCTTACGGGATAGTCCCCACAACTGTTGTGTCTGTTTCTGAAGTTCCCTCACAACTCGATTATGATGTTCTGCTTCGTCCCCCAGATTATATGGCTAGGACGCACCCGTATGACGGGTAGGCTCGGAGCTCTTCCGGGACCCTAGTGTCGCCCCTCTCCAACTGTTGCCCCCTATGTCTTCTTAGGTGATTTGGGTGAGACAGCCCGCCTATAACTGACTGTCCTGCCGTAGGTTTGAAGTTAGGCCTGGAGCTCTATACTTCCTCGGTGTTTCCAGCCACCGGCTGCGCGCCTCAGTAGGATGTTGCCTCGACTTACAGCACGACTCCTACTGGTGTTTCTCCTTGTTGCGTTGATCTCATTTCTCACTCAGCACAATAAACCTCGCTTCTTGTCCTTTCTTAGGGCACCGCCGCTATCTCGTGCAGGCGCGGTCCCGTAACGTTCTCTCTGTTCGCTAGGCCTCTGTCAGGATCCCACCCCTGACAGTGACCCCCCTGAATCTTCCCCTGCAACACCCTCTGCCACAGGATGTTGCCTGGTTCCAACCCAGTCAGCTTCTTCCTAACTTCCTATCCAACCCCCAGTTTTACCAGATTGTGAGGAGTGGCCTAATACATAGCACCCTTAGCTCCCCCTGGAGGCCAGACTGTGAAGTGCATTGGTGTCTGTGATACCTGGTCAGGTGAACTCCTTCAGTGCCATCAGACGTACCCCCCTTAGCGGCAGGGCATCAGTACTGCAACGACCAGGACTCTGGGGCGCTGCACTAACAGTGCTGCAGCCAATCACTGAGCTTAGAGACTAATGTAGATGTCTATCTAATGTATCTTCTATCTATCGATCTAATGTATCTATTTATTTATCTATCTATTACATTTGAAACCAGAAGTTTACATCCACTGTATAAAAAGACACATCTGCATGTTTTTCTCAATATCTGACATGAAATCAGAATAAACCTTCACATTTTAGGTCAATTTGGATTCCCATAATTATTAATATTTGCCAAATGCTAGAAAGAGAGGAAGACTGTTTGAAGGCATTTTTATTACTTACTGTAAAGTCAAAAGTTTCCATACACTAAGATTACTATGTCTATAAACAATTCTGTTTACAACATACAACATCTGTGTTAATTAGAGACACACATGTGGATGCATTTTAATGCACACCTGAAACACACTGCTTCTTTGTGTAGCATCATGGGAAAGTCTCAAGAAATCAGCCAAGATGTCAGGGAGAGAATTGTGGACTTGAACAAGTTTGGCTCATCCTTGGGTACAGTTTCAAGATACCTGAAGATGCCTCGTTCATCTGTACAAACAATTATAGGCAAGTACAAACAAGATGGGAATATCCAGTCATCATACAGCTCAGGAAGGAGATGGGTTCTGTGTCCCAGAGATGAACGTGTTTTGGTCCAACATGTGCATGCCAACCCAACGACAAAAGCAAAAGAGCTTGTGAAGATGATGGCGGAAGCTGGTAAGAATGTGTCAATATCCACAGTGAAATGAGTACTGTATCAACATGGGCTGAAAGGGCACTCTGCCAGGAAGAAGCCATTACTACAAAAGAAACATAAAAAGCCAGATTAATGTTTGCAAATGCAGACAGGAACAAAGACCTTACTTTTTGGAGACATGTCCTGTCGTCTGATGAAATTAAAATTGAACTTTTTGGGCATAATGACCATCGTTATGTTTGGAGGAAAAAGGGCGAAGTTTGGAAGCCTAAGAACACCATCCCCACTGTGAAACATGGTGGTTGCAGCATCATGTTGTGGGGTTGATTTGCTGCAGGAGGGACTAGTGTAAGGGGGTGAAGAGGAAGACGAGCCCAAAGGAGGTTGCTTTCCCTGCTCCTTACCTGGAACCACTTAGTCAGACAGCTGGGTTGTTGAAGGAGGACTTTCTGCCCTGGACAGAGGAGACCATGTGACTGCTGGGGTGAAGAGGAAGAGAAGAGCAGGAGAGCAGAGCGCGCGAGACAGAGGGGACAGTGCACCAGAGAGAAAGCAGGCTGTAGCACCGTGCTCCCCGTGTGGGCACTGAGGCTGAGATACCCACCATAGTGAAGTGTTATGATCTGGTGGTTAAGAGGCCACACTGATATGACCTGGTGGCTAAAACGCAACATGGGACGAGCTCTGAGAAGGTGGTATCTCTATTGATCGCAGTCCCTAATCCTAACAACAACACTAGTAATAGCCGTGGGATGTTCCTAACTCTCCCTAGACACCTCTTCACAGCCTAAGAACTAACTACCCCTAAAGAAGGAAATAGAAAGCTATCTTGCCTCAGAGAAAACCCCAAAAGGAAAGATAGCCCCCCACAAATATTGGCTGTGAGTGAAGAGGGAAATGGCGTACACAGAAATGAAATCAGATTTCAGCAAAGGAGGCCAATACTAAACTTGATAGACAGAGAGAAAAGGATACTGTGCGGTCAGTATTAAAAACTACAAAAATCCACGCAGAGTTTACAAAAAATTAACTCCACACCAACTCACGGTGTGGAGGGGCAAATCTGCTTCCCAGAGCTTCCAGCTAGCCTGAATATGACATAGTGACAAGCTGGACAAAAATAGACATATTTGCAAAGCAATAATATCCAAAGCAAATGGACGAACAAGAACTAGCAAAAACTTATCTTTTGCTGACTAGGACAGGCCATATGAGAAATCCAAGGAGAGAACCAAATCCAAGCCAAGGACATTGACAGCTGGCCTGAACTAAAGCCCAGAGCAGGTTTAAATAACAAACCCAGGCAAGGCGATTAGTGAAGGCAGCTGCCACAGCTACCCAAAGGAGCAGCAGTTCCACTCGAAACCACCAGAGGGAGCCCAAGGGCTGAACTCACAAAAATACCATTAGCAACCACAGGAGGGAGCTCCAGAACGGAATTCACAACAGTGAAGGCTGTATGTGAGGGTGTGGACTCAGAAGCCTCCGTAATCAGAGAAGACTTTTCCCCTGACGGTGCAGAGACAGTGACCCGAGCGCGCAGCCCCGGTGACCGCAGTGACAAGCCAAGACTCCCTGAGTCTGTTTCTCGGCGCCTACATTGGAGAAGACGACCCTACAAGCAAGTCCTCATCAGACTGATAAACAGAATTTCTTGAGAAAACACTTATCAGTCTGATACTGTTATACTGTTTGACTGTCTGGGAACTTATACTGCTTCCCATATATTTACATGATTATATCATCAGTTTATTTCCTACTGTTTTCTCCCTGCGAGGAGAATCTTACTCCTGTTAATAAATCCCCCTCAACAGTTGGTCTGTCTGTTCCATGGTGACATACTCTACCCTGCACCCTATTACACTAGTGCACTTCACAAAATAGATGACATCATGAGAGAGAAGATTATGTGGCAATACTGAAGCAACATCTCAAAACATCAGCCAGGAAGTTAAAGCTTGGGTGGAAATGGGTTCTACAAACAGATGATGACTAGTGTTGAGCATTCCGATACCGCAAGTATCGGGTATCGGCCGATACTTGCGGGTATCGGAATTCCGATACCGAGATCCGATACTTTTGTGGTATCGGGAATCGGTATCGGGATTAATATCAATGTGTAAAAGAAAGAATTAAAATAAAAAATAGGGATATACTCACCTCTCCGACGCAGCCTGGACTTTACCGCCGTAACCGGGAGCTGTTGCACCTAAAAATGCGTGCTTGAAGGGCCTTAGATAACGTCACGGCGCTCTGATTGGTCCGTAGCGGTCGCGTGACCGCTACGTGACCAATCACAAAGCAGTGACGTCACCTAAGGCCCTTCAAGCGCGCATTCTTAGGTACAACGGCTCCCGGTTACGGCGGTAAAGTCCAGGCTGCGTCGGAGAGGTGAGTATATCCCTATTTTTTATTTTAATTCTTTCTTTTACACATTGATATGGATCCCAGGGCCTGAAGGAGAGTTTCCTCTCCTTCAGACCCTGGGAACCATACAGGATACCGTCCGATACTTGGTGTCCCATTGACTTGTATTGGTATCGGGTATCGGTATCGGATTAGATCCGATACTTTGCCGGTATCGGCCGATACTTTCCGATACCGATACTTTCAAGTATCGGACGGTATCTCTCAACACTAATGATGACCCAAAGCATACTGCCAAAATGGTAACAAAGTGGCTTCAGGATAACAAAGTCAATGTTTTGGAGCAGCCATCACGAAGCCCTGAACTCAATCCTCTTGAAAATGTATTTGCAAAGCTGAAAGGCCGGTGTGAGTAAGGTCAGATAAGATAAAGCGGTCTGGAAGGAGCTCTGATGACATAGGCCACAAGGATAAAAATAGATAATATAAAGTCTTTATTCACAACGCGTTTCTATGGCAGGTAGCCGTCTTCTTCAGGTAGCTGTTCATTTGCTCCACAGGATTGGAAATTCCTCTAGCCACATAACATTGTTATGCTTGTCGAGCATACCCTTCTATGGTGAGTAGGTCCGTGACCATCACAATTTTCATCCTCCTGCTGGTACCATTCATGTGCGCTCCCCTCTCTCTCCTTTTGTTCCCAGGTGTGAGCGAGGCGACCTACAAACCTGGATCAGCTACAACAGTTTTGTCAGGAGGAATGGGCCCAAATTGCAACCAACTATTGTGAGAAGCTTGTGGAAGGAGATCCCAAACGTCTAACCCAAGTCATTCAGTTTAATGGCAATGGTACCAAATACTAATGAAGTGGATGGAAACTTCTGACTTTGCAGTAAGTAATAAAAATGTCTTAAAACATTCTCTCTCTCTCTCTCTCTCTCTCTCTCATTATTCCAGCATTTGGCAAATATTAATAATTATGGTAATCCTAATTGACCTAAAACGGGAAAGGTTTATTATGATTTCATGTCAGATATTGAGAAAAACCTGCAGATGTGTCTTTATATATAGAGGATGGAAACTTCTGGTTTCAACTGTATTATCTACCTATTATCTATCCATCTATTTATCTATCTATCTATTTATCTATCTATGTATGTATCTATCTATCATCTATCTATCTATCTATCTATTTATCTATTATCTATCTATTTTCTATTATCAATCTATTATCTATCTATTAATCTATCTATTATCTATCTAGAAAAAAAAGAAATTGAAAGCAGCACTAGCAAACAATAATGCGGGTGCCAAGCCTTCCAGGCATAAACAAATCCTCAAAATAGTTAAAAAGAATGAAAGCCGCCCACGATTTAGAGAAAAATTAGAAAATGTGATTTAAAAGCCCACTGGGGCTCAGCGATGCTGACACCCTTTTTCTGGCAGTGCACATGTGAACAAGCAGACTTCTTATAAATACATTCATTACATACTGTATCAATAATGACAATAAAGTGCAAAAGGTGCTGAGCATTTATACAGTCACTGTATCATAATTATTACCTTTTTTCAAATACTGAATATCATCACAATAAAGTTCATCAAAGTGAAATTATCAAGATCTCAATCCATCTTGCTATTTGACAATCATGTGTCAGGTGTATATAATCTGTAGCTACACTCAGCCCCTGATGTGTTCGCTATAAGCGCCTAATTTGGCATCTAGTAGACTTGACTGTTCTTGTCATTTTACTAAAAGGCAGGAAACAGTTCATTGCTCAGGACTCAGGAGCACTTAGTGAAACAGTCATCTTTAATTAGGTCAATTCCACAAATTGCGTTGGCGCATGCGCACAAAGGAAATAAAGAAAATGCTCATTGCGCATGCGCCAAGTCTCAGTGAATACACTTATAATGGAACCTCCCCTGTTTGTATCTTCACTATTATCACACGGGTGTATTGGGGTCTACGCAGTAACTGTCAATGGTTGGAACGACGCATCTCATCTTCTTCCAAACCATCAAAGTGGTCTAGAGCTCCCCCCACAACAATACGTCCATTTTTCTTTCCACCGGCTTCCGTCATTGGGGGGGCAGGTGGGCAGCTCCTACACATTCAATCTTCGTCCTGTCTCCATCATCTGTCGGTTTATTGATCCATCTGTGGTCTAACACGTACGGCTAAAATAATAAATGACCTTGATGCATCTTCATAATTATAAAAATGGCCTTAGCTTAATGATAATGTTAATAGTTATTATTTTTAACTCATCAATAAATGATATCAATATTTCTAGTTAATTTCACGGTTCCAGCCCTTGCACAATGTGTCTTTGCATATTGATTGCTTTTTTATTACAGCAGAAAATTAAAGTGCAGGAATTGAGACTTCCCCATTGTGCGGCACAAGTCGTACAAGAGAGAATAGAAGTTACGGAGAACAATCAGCTCTAATAAACAACACCTTGTCACATTGTAACATATATTACTGTCAGCCACGGCGGAGCCTGAGATTAAAATGTGAGCACAAACCTCTCTAGTATTGCAATCAACTCTGTCATTATGAAGTCAGATGATCGGCTGTAAATCAGCAGGATCCCTGAGAAATAGAAGGAATCGTTACGGTTTTCATCTAACCTTTCTGTCTATTGGAAAACACTTTTGGATACACTTGACATATGTACAGTTAAATAAGGTCATTTCATCTCACCGCGCGGAATGAATTGGAAAAAAATCTCCACAGTATTCAGCTTTATGAAAAATCTGCAATAAAGGCGAATGTGGCTGCAGCCATTGATCTGATCAACGGTATTATTTTTAGAAATTGCAGAAATCATCCTATGTATCCCATACCTTCCAAAAATGTGAAAATAATCAGGGAAGGAAACAGACCGGTATGTAGGCATATATTAATTCCATCTATCTATCTATCTATCTATCTATCTATCTATCTATCTATCTATCTATCTATCTATCTATTATCTGTCTATTATCTAGCTATTATCTATCCATTATCTATCTATCTATTATCTATCTATTATCTATCTATCATCTATTATCTATTTATTATCTCTATATATTATCTATCTATCTATCTACAGTATCTATCTATCTACCTATCTATTATCTATCTATCTATCTATCTATCTATCTATTATCTACTGTATCATCTATTATCTATCATCTATCTGTTATCTGTCTATTATCTATCTATTATCTATCCATTATCTATCTATCTATTATCTATTATCTATCTATTATCTATCTATCATCTATTATCTATTTATTATCTATATATTATCTATCTATCTATCTATCTATCTATCTACAGTATCTATCTATCTATCTATCTATCTATTATCTATCTATCTATTATCTATCTATTATCTGCAGTAAGTAAATAGTAATAGTACATGTGTCATCGTCAGATAATGTGGGAAGTTCTGAGATGTTTTGACTGTTCTAAATTAAATTGGAAAATTTGAATACATGCACGGAAAAGCCACGCTGATTCATTGAGCATCAAAGCAGATCTCTCTATATTACATCATGACATCATCTTATATACAGTAGGTATTTAATACTTATACATAGTAGCAATATAATTTCCTCAGCTTATCTCTAAATATGTGCTGGCATTAGGATACAAACATCTCATTGGCTAAAGGTAATACTGTCTACACCCAGCTGGAGAGACAGGCACACACACACACACACTCCATTTTGGAAAGCAAGGAAATACATGTAGAATATCCACAATAGAGTCAGGATAGATAAATATAAATCCTGTCCCCACACATGTAAATATCAAAGGTTACTTGATGAACTCTATTGTGATCAAAAAAGCATAAAATCCATCCCACCGTGACAAGGTGCACCCGTCAGGATGGTCCTCGCCTTTCTCGAGTATTAAAACCTTACCATGTGTCAGCAGACCTCAATGTGAATAAGGGCAGAGCAGGACAAGGGCCCGATTGTTCATGCAGCTGTCCATGGGAAGCTATATAGATGAAATGCCTAGCTCAGAAAGGGAGTTCACACCTCTGTTTGTACAAAGTGCAAGAAACTACAGCAAAACCAAAGAAATGAGCCAAAACATAAGTTGGTATTAGTGCAATGTGTAAGCGTTCCGGCTCATTTCTTTGGTTTTGCTGTAGTTTTTTTTGTACTTTCTACAAACAGGGCTGTAAACCCCCTTTCTGAGATAGGCATTTCATCTACATAGCTAGTGTTGTCCTACAACGTCTGAGCTGGATGTTGGTGGTGTCAGTCTTGCAGCTAATATCCTCCTAATTCCATTGTCGTCATACCGCATCTGTCGGGCAGGCTACCAAAATCTGACATAGATACACTTACTAAACAGATGTTTTAGTGAATTCCTCTATGTGAACATAATTACCCCCATTGATGCTTGCTGAAGATTTACCAAGACGATACAGTGGATGTGAACACAGATAGGCGTTGGGTGCTGCCCTTCAACGGGGGAAAATAGTATTCTCCCAAAATTGATGACGGGCCGCTATCAACCCTCAGAATAAAGATTCTCGATCAGCTCATCCATGCAAACTAACACCAGGGAACTGTGCACTGAGCTTAATGTTGGCCTTGGAAAAGTTGTTGGCAACGTTGGGCTCTCGCAAAGTTTGTGGCAGATGGACCCCGAGAATGCTAACACAGGAGGAGAAAGAGCATCAAATGCAAACATGTCAGCCCCTTCCGGTCCAATGAGGGTCTGAAAGTGACACTTTCTTGGACAGCAGCCTCATCGTAGACGAGACGGTCAGTTCTGAACACATGAAGACGCTGGCTAATCTAAAGGCTCAGATCTCCAGAGCAGAGATGACAACCTTTCTCTTGCAATATGATAATGCCGCTCACAATACCAGTGTCAAGACCATCGAGCACATTGCAAAATTTGGCCGGACTGTCATCACATCCACCATTTGGTGCCTTCAGACTTCCAGCTCCTTGGGTCAACGAAAGACGGACGACTTTCACAACATTTTCCAGACACTGACTCTGTGATTGATGGTATAAAAATGTGGCTTGCCCCTGCTGGGTGAAGGAGCAAAAAGATGAAAATTACCAATAAACTTGTATTCAGAAAGGTACCTGGACCTTGAGATACCTCCACCATTCCCATCACTTGCACTTCCGTCTTTGCTTTGGCATGAGAAAGAGCTACCTATCACAGCTCATGACCGGTGATGTGTATGAAGGAGCCGGCTGGCGACTTATCCGCTTTCTCTGTCTATGGTTCAGCAGTGGCAGAGGAGGCTGGCTCAGCTATGGGAGCATGCAGCCAACCCCCTTCATACACAGCACTAATGACATGGCGGCATAGCTCTCTACTGTGTCAGAGCAAAGCTTGGAGAGGCGGTGATGGACACGGGACCGGCGCTGATGTATTCAGATCATGGCTCCTTTCTGGTTTCTAGGAAAGTTTAATATTTGTGCACATTATAAGAAAAATACTTGTTTCCATGTAGAAAAATCCCTGTAACAAGAAACCACAAAACTAATGCAGCTTTGAATGTGACTAGAGGAATTATTATGCTGTAGATCAAGATAACTAAAGATATAAAATCATTTTGTCATGTGAAACTCGTGGTAATATCTGGAACGTTCTGCAGAATATTCGCAGGGCACTTTGATTTTCCATCAGCGTCAGAGAGTGAGACCCCCGGCATTAATCGTGCCCCCGTCATGTAGTGACTATGTCGTCTCTGCGTTCGTGTCACTGATTGATTTAGGTATAAGGACACCAGTGACATCCATGGTGCACGGGAAATCTATATCCCCTCCCCCGCTCACATGAGCGGGAGATTTAGTGCAGGTGAGAATAATGATCTCTGTCAACCACAGACGGCGGCATAAAGTGGCGATTACTGATAAAGCAAACGTGGATTTATGTGCTACACGGGGGGAATATTACACAGGAAGGGACATTATTATGTGAGCACATGGCAGCGCGGGGTCATTGATATCCAGTCTGTACAGACCTCGACAAGCAGGGGGCTATCTATCTATCTATCTATCTATCTATCTATCTATCTATCTATATTATTATCTATCTATCTATCATCTATCTATCTATCTATTATCTATCTATCTATCTATCTATCTATCTATTATCTATCTATCTATCTATCTATCTATCTATCTATCTATCTATCATCTATCTATTATCTATCTATCTATTATCCATCTATCTATCTATCTATCTATCTATCTTATTATCTATCTATCATCTATCTATCTATCTATCTATTATCTATCTATCTATCTATCTATCTATTATCTATCTATCTATCTTATTATCTATCTATCATCTATCTATCTATCTATCTATCTTATTATCTATCTATCATCTATCTATCTATCTATTATCTATCTATCTATCTATCTATCTATCTATCTATCTATCTATCCATTATCTATCTATCTATTATCTATCCATTATCTATCTATCTATCTATCTATTATCCATCTATCTATCTACTATCTATCTATCTATCTATCTATCATCTATCTATTATCTATCTATCTATTTATTATCTATATATCTATTATCTATCTATCTATCTATCTATCTATCTATCTATCTATCTATCTATCTATCTATCTATAATCTATCTATTACCTATCTATTATCTATCATTTATCTATCTATCTATCTATCTATTATCTATCTATCTATCTATCTATCTATCATCTATTATATATCTATCATCCATCATCTATCTTTTAGCTATCTATCTAATATCTATCTATCTATCTATCTATCTATCTATCTATCTATCTATCTATTATCTATCTATTATCTATATATCTACTATTATTTATCTATCTATCTATCTATCTATCTATCTATCTATCTATCATCTATCTATTATCTATCTATCTATCATCTATCTATTATATATAATCTATCTATTATCTATCTATTACCTATATATCTACTATCATTTATCTATCTATCTATCTATCTATCTATCTATCTATCTATCTATCTATCTATCTATCTATCTATCTATCATCTATTATCTATTATCTATCTATTATCTATCTATCTATCTATCTATCTATCTATCTATCTATCTATCTACTAGCATTTATCTATCTATCTATCTATCTATCTATTATCTATCTATCTATCTATCTATCATCTATCTATCATCTATTATCTATCTATCATCTATCTTTTAGCTATCTAATATCTATCTATTATCTATCATCTATCTACTATCTGTCATTTATCTATCTATCTATTATCTATTATCTATCTATCTATCTACTTACCTAAGGTCACCAATGACCTATTAACCACCAAGGCCATGCGACACTACCCTGTCCTTCTCCTGGACCTGTCGGCTGCCTTTGACACAGTGGACCATTCCCTATTATTACAGACCCTCTCATCCCTTGGCATCACAGACTTGGCCCTATCCTGGATCTCATCATACCTAACAGACCGGACATTCAGCGTCTCCCACTCACACACCACCTCCTCACCTCGCCCCCTATCTGTCGGAGTCCCACAAGGTTCAGTCCTTGGGCCCCTGCTCTTCTCCATTTACACCTTTGGCCTGGGACAGCTCATAGAATCTCATGGTTTTCAGTATCACCTCTATGCTGATGACACACAGATCTACATCTCTGGACCAGTTATCACCTCCCTACTAACCAGAATCCCTCAATGTCTGTCCACTATTTCATCCTTCTTCTCCGCTAGATTTCTAAAACTTAATATGGACAAAACAGAATTCATCATCTTTCCCCCATCTCACGCGACCCCCCCAACGAACCTAACCATTACAGTAAATGGCTGCCCACTCTCCCCAGTCCCACAAGCTCGCTGCCTCGGGGTAATCCTTGACACCGATCTCTCCTTCAAATCACATATCCAAGCCTTTTCCACTTCCTGCTGCCTTCAACTCAAAAATATTTCACGGATCCGTACATTCCTAAATCAAGAATCTGCAAAACCCTAGTCCATGCCCTCATCATCTCTCGCCTTGACTACTGCAACCTCCTGCTCTGTGGCCTCCCCTCTAACACTCTTGCACCCCTCCAATCTATTCCAAACTCTGCTGCCCGACTAATCCACCTGTCCCCCCGCTATTTCCCGGCCTCTCCCCTCTGTCAATCCCTTCACTGGCTCCCCATTGCCCAGAGACTCCAGTACAAACCCTAACCGTGACGTACAAAGCCATCCACAACCTGTCTCCTCCATACATCTGTGACCTCGTCTCCCGGTACTTTCCTGCACGCAACTGTAGAGACCGCAGATAACGAAGGATGCAGGGACAAAGAGGAGTCAGAAAGCAAATAACGTTTTTTTAACTTTCCTTTAACTTCCAACCCAACGAAGAAATAACAACAGTTTTCCACGCAGGGAACTTAGGTACACGATCACAATTTCACAGTAAATCCTATCTACTATATAGGCGCCCTGAACTAAACCCGCGAAACACGACAGCGCCTCACTAGTGACCCACTAACCAGAACAAGTCAACCAAGTTCACTTATCAGCGTTGTTTCAACGATGCAGTCCTGATGGTGAAGCTCCGTCAGCGACGTAGTCCTGATGGCGGGGGAAGGAGGTGTCCTCCGTTGACGGGCCCAGGTGTAGATTCGAGTCCAGAATGTCTTTTGCGGTGCTGCGTTACCTCCCACAGGCGGACGTTGATCCGGGGTAACAGTTTCCACGTCCAGAGAGGGGTCTTTTTGAGAAGAGTTAGCAGAATAATCGGTATCAGTCACAGCTAAGAAAAACCCAGGAGGGCCCGGAGCACTCTGTGGCAAGATGCTCCCGGGGAGCACGGTGATATTGTCCCTGAGCTGATCAGCGCTACCCCTCTGCCTGGGGGGTCGCTGACGACGAGTGCGCCTCTTTTTGGGGGCTCTGGTAATTGCCCGCAATGTCTGTTGCACGTTCTCCCCCTGCTTCCAGCAAGTCTCACTGCGGCCTGCACACACACAACAACTGCGCTGCAGTTTCCTCTCCTCAGAGATTTCCCGCGCTTCTCTGTCCCTGCTTTCGCGCGTTTTGCTTTTTATCCTCTCCTCTCCCTGCGTCACTCTGCCTCCTGTCACATGAGCCTGGCTTCCCATGCGCCCCTCAAATCCGTCCCCCGGAACCCCGACTCCCGGCAACAATGGTTCCACCCGTCTGCACAGCTCACCAGGTCCCTGTCCCCTACATTCCCCCACCCTGTATGCTCGCCAGTCCCCGGGCGAGGCCTTCGCACTGACAGGTCGCCCATCTGATGGGTTGTTCCACACTTGGGTCTGTCTAGTGTGTAAGTCAGGACTGTAGCGAGTTGGGGGTCTACCGGCAGTAGAACGTTCAGAACGTCGTGGCTCGGGTCCTTGTGTAGGGGGTGTTGGGGGAATGTCGTCAGCGGAAGGGTGACTGGTCAGGGGTAGTGTAGTAGTCGAGATAGGGGGAGTATTTTGACGCCGTTCTTCTTCTTCATCATCTTCTTCATCCCACCAATGGTTGTTGGGGGACTCAGTCGTAGGTGGCTCTTCCCTGATTGCGGATTCCGGGGTGTCCGAGTCAACAGAGCGACACAGCCGGAGCATGTTGCGATGAAGAATGCGAGTACCTGTACTTCCAGGGGCCTCAGACTGCACTTCATATACAGGTCCATGCGGGTCTATACGGCGAAGCACCCGATAGGGTGTTTTTTCCCAACGATGGTCTAACTTGTTTTGCGGTCTTTGCTCTCGAACGAGTACTCGATCACCTGGCCGGAACTCTGGGGGTTTTGCTGTAGGGGTGCTCCGATGCTCCACTTCCCGAATTCGAGTGTGTACCAGTCGGTGTAAGGTCTGCAGCCGATGCCGATGATCACGCACCCACGAAGCCATCCCTGTTCGGGGGCCTTCTTCCTCCGAAGACAGTTCCAGATCTGTCATGCCTTTTCCTGGGCGCCCAAAGACCACTTCATACGGGGTGCATCCTGTGACTTGATGAACTCTATTGTTGTAGACCCACACTAGGTCAGACACATACTCCGGCCAGCGGGCCTTCTGATCTTGTTCTAGCGCACGCAGCATTTGAAGCAAAGTCCGGTTAAACCGCTCACAAGCCCCATTTCCCTGGGGGTGATACGGTGTGGTGCGTGACTTATCAATGCCGTAGAGGCGATGCAGCTCTTCCATGACTTTGCCCAAGAAACAGGCGCCTTGATCCGAATGTATTCGCCTCGGACAGCCGTAAACTTGAATAAAGTTCTTACAGATAGCGCTCGCCGCCGACTCAGCTGTCTGATCACGGGTAGGGGTGACTACCGCGAATTTTGAAAAATGATCTACCATAACGAGGCAGTGTTCGTAGCCTTGATGCGCTGCTCCAATGGTAATGTAGTCTATCATTAATACTTCAAAAGGGGCAGACGTCGTGATGCTCTGCACAGGCGCCCTTTCCTCCGGTGACTTGGTTAGCTCACATTGTCGACATTGTCTACAGGCAGTTTGTACTTCCGCAAGCAGCCGAGGATGATAGAACCGAGTTTGCAGCCACTTAAACGTCCTCTTCACTCCGAAGTGTGCCCCGGACTCATGAGCTTCTTTAGCAACTGCGGCCACCACGGGCCCTGGTAAGACCATCTGCCAGGTCGGCTCGGAATCTGCCTGAGCCATGGTTAAGTGGCATAAGAGCCCGTCCTGAAGAGTTAGGCGCTCCCACTGCCGCAGAAGAAGGTTCAGGTCTGACGGGAGAGTTTGTCCAGGGGTTCTCACGGGCAATAGACCATTCGTTATCCACTGTCGCAATGGAGCTAGTTCCTGGTCTTCCTGTTGCAGCCGTATCCATTCGTCCCGACTCTGAACCAACAGTCCTGTAGCCGTTCCGTTCCCGGTCTGTTCCCGGCTCACAGCCGTCCGAGCAGCGCCCCCGATGGCGTAGGGGATTTCTTCTCCCTCCAGCTCCTCATCTCGGTTAGTTCTTGGGGGGTTCTTCCGCAGACGAGATAACGCGTCAGCATGAACATTCTCCGCTCCTCGCTTGTAGAGGATACGGTATCTGTACTTGGCCATCCGGGCTACCCAGCGCTGTTCCAGGGCACCCAATTTCGCATTTTCCAGATGTGCCAATGGGTTGTTATCCGTGCGTATCAGCACCTTGGAACCGGCCAGGTACTCAGCGAACCGCTCCGTCATAGCCCACACCACGGCCAGCAGCTCCACCTTGAAAGAACTATAATTGTCCGGGTTCAACTCAGAGTCATGAAGAGACCGACTCGCATAGGCGATCACTCTCTCCCGCCCATCCTGAACCTGAGACAACACAGCCCCCAATCCCTGAGAGCTGCCGTCGGTGTGTAGGATGAACGGTTGCGAAAAGTCCGCATAAGCCAACACCGGCGGCTCCATGAGAGCTGTCTTCAAGTCCCGGAACGCTGCTTCTTGTGGCTCCTGCCATTGTATCTTCTTTCCCCGTTCCTTGGGGGAGCTTCCTTTCAGCAGGACTTGTAGATTGTGAGAACGGCGAGCAAAGTTCTTCACGAAGCGCCGGTAGTACCCAGCGAGGCCCAAGAACGCCCGTACATCCTTGGCGGTCTCCGGTGTGGGCCACTCCTGGATTGCGGCAATCTTCTCCTGCGATGGCCGGACTCCTTCGGCGGACACCACATGCTCCAGGTACTCGATCTGTTCCCGGAACAAGTGACACTTCTGGGGCTTCACCTTAAGCCCGTATTTCAGCAACCGGTCTAGTACCTGCTCCAGTCGGCACAGATGTTCCTCGAATGTTGGAGCATAGATGATGATGTCATCCAGATAAATGAGAGTGGCCTCGAAGTTCAAATCCCCCAGACACCGCTCCATTAATCGTTGGAAGGTGCCTGGAGCGTTGGCCAGCCCAAACGGCATTCGATTGAACTCGAATAGTCCCATGGGAAGGATAAACGCTGTCTTAGGACGATCTGCTTCTGTCATCGGAACCTGCCAGTATCCGCTGGCTAGGTCTAAGGTGGAAAAATATTTGGCCCGACCCAGCACGGAGAGAGACTCCTCGATACGGGGAAGTGGATAAGAGTCTCGGACGGTGCATGCATTTAGCTTACGATAGTCCACACAGAACCGGAGCGTGCCGTCCTTTTTTCGCACCAGCACGATCGGGGCAGCCCATGGGCTCTGACTCTCGCGGATCACTCCCTTTTGTAGCATCTGGCCTAACAACGTCTTTACTTCCTGGTACATCTGCGGGGGAATCTGTCTGTACCGCTCCCTGATGGGCACTGTATCTCCGGTCGGAATTCCATGTTCGATGGCCGTGGTACAGCCAAAATCATCTTCATGTTGTGCGAACACTTTAGCATAATGTCCAAGGAGTCGCTGCACTTGTGAGATCTGTGATGGATCCAGGCCCGACAATTCCGTCCGCATGTGCTCCAGAATAGTTTGACCCTTTCGAAACGCTATTGGCTCAGGATCCTGCGTAGACCGGACACTGACCATCCAGGGATCAGGGGAATCCACCGTTAACTGCAAAGTATCTGGAGGGGGCATCACTTCTAAAGGTCGTAACACTTTGGCCATCTCACTTCGGACCCGTAGCACGACATCGTGTTCATCCACATTCACACATCACACTGGTACGGCCCCATTTTTAACAGTAGCCAGGGATCGGGCCACCAGCAGTCCTGTGGGCAAAGGGGATGTAAAGGTGGGCTCAATCTGTACTTGTACTCCTTCTAGAGGGATGCGAGCTCGTATGGGCAGGGATATAACAGTCTGTCCTGGGGGGAACGTCACCTTTGCTGTCGGGGAAGTAATTACTCTCCCTAGTATGTCTCCCTCCTGACAGGTCTCTTGTACTCGGACTTCCCTCACTAACTGTCTGAACACGGAGCCCTGAGGTGTACTGGTCCCCCACTGATTGAGTGTCTCTTGCGTAGTCTCCCCTAACAGAAAACTGCCAAAATCTTTCAATACGTTCATCCCCAAGGTCACAGTATGTTGTGGGCCGGGATCTCCCCGTGTTAACACAACCCCCCGGCGGCCCAGGTCCTTCCCACATAAAGATATTTGCATCCAGGTGACCCCTTCCACTGGGATGGGCAGCTGATTGGCGGCCTGTAACCGAATTACGGGACCCCATTGGGGTCTGACTGTCAAAGGAAAGTGTTTTCTAAAATAAGCCTCGGGCATAGTCGTGACTTGGGACCCGGTGTCCACCAGACATCGGACAGCCCGCCCTTCAAACTCTGCCCAAACCAGGGGGCAGCTGGCAACCAAATTTCCGGGACTTTCACCACCCATCCGCGGGGACTCTGGCTCCGAGCGTCGTCCCCTTAGCTCGGAGCCCTCTAGTTTAACGCCTGACGGGACGAAGCCCTCCCTCTCCGGGGGCACTCCCGTGCGAAATGTCCTGCCTCCCCGCAACCATAGCAAGCACCGGGGACCGGATAATATCCTGGACGAGCGCCACGAGCTGGACTCCCAGACCCTTGCCCCCGGGGTAGCTCCCTTGGGCTTCGCGCATTCTTTTTAACTTCAGCCAGTTCGTCCCTGATTTGTTTGAGCTCCTGCCGCATCTCCTGAACCCACGACGGCTCACCCCCTCCTGGTGCAGCGGTCTGGATAACCCGAGTCTCTCCTGTCAGGACCGTCACCCCCCTCTCTTGCTCCCGGGTGCGGGCCTCATTGCCTATGTCGGAAAAAGTCAGGCGCGGGTCGACCCGCACTCGTTCACGTAGAGCCTGTTTGGTCAACTCATCTCGCAGTCCCGTCACCAGTTGGTCGCGCAGGGTCACGTCAACATGTCCCATCCCCATACCATCTTTCCGCACGATTGCAATGTTTAGCTCTTGCAGAGCATTCATGTACTGAGTGACAGTCTCGCCTTCTTTTTGTCGCCGTCCAAACAACCGGGCCCGCAGCTCTCCCACGTCGGTGGGATCCCCGTGCGTCCCCTCTAACACATTTAACACCCCGGTAAAAGTATTCCGCTCTGTGGGGGGTCTCAACATCACTGAATCTCGGGCCTCTCCGTCTAAGGCCATAATGGCCACCTCTGCTTCCAGGGCCGGGGTCATAGGATGCATCCTCAGCAGCCCCCACATCCTTTCAGTCCAACTCCACAACAACATGTTGCTCCCATTAAACTTGGGCAGGTTATTCAACATGGCCCCCAATGAGAGAGACGCTCTCGGGCCAGCCCCATCCTCCGTATCTTCAGGCTCCCTCTTTGGATCCTGCATCCTGCCGACTACGCCAAATGTAGAGACCGCAGATAACGAAGGATGCAGGGACAAAGAGGAGTCAGAAAGCAAATAACGTTTTTTTAACTTTCCTTTAACTTCCAACCCAACGAAGAAATAACAACAGTTTTCCACGCAGGGAACTTAGGTACACGATCACAATTTCACAGTAAATCCTATCTACTATATAGGCGCCCTGAACTAAACCCGCGAAACACGACAGCGCCTCACTAGTGACCCACTAACCAGAACAAGTCAACCAAGTTCACTTATCAGCGTTGTTTCAACGATGCAGTCCTGATGGTGAAGCTCCGTCAGCGGCGTAGTCCTGATGGTGAAGCTCCGTCAGCGACGTAGTCCTGATGGCGGGGGAAGGAGGTGTCCTCCGTTGACGGGCCCAGGTGTAGATTCGAGTCCAGAATGTCTTTTGCGGTGCTGCGTTACCTCCCACAGGCGGACGTTGATCCGGGGTAACAGTTTCCACGTCCAGAGAGGGGTCTTTTTGAGAAGAGTTAGCAGAATAATCGGTATCAGTCACAGCTAAGAAAAACCCAGGAGGGCCCGGAGCACTCTGTGGCAAGATGCTCCCGGGGAGCACGGTGATATTGTCCCTGAGCTGATCAGCGCTACCCCTCTGCCTGGGGGGTCGCTGACGACGAGTGCGCCTCTTTTTGGGGGCTCTGGTAATTGCCCGCAGTGTCTGTTGCACATTCTCCCCCTGCTTCCAGCAAGTCTCACTGCGGCCTGCACACACACAACAACTGCGCTGCAGTTTCCTCTCCTCAGAGATTTCCCGCGCTTCTCTGTCCCTGCTTTCGCGCGTTTTGCTTTTTATCCTCTCCTCTCCCTGCGTCACTCTGCCTCCTGTCACATGAGCCTGGCTTCCCATGCGCCCCTCAAATCCGTCCCCTGGAACCCCGACTCCCGGCAACAATGGTTCCACCCGTCTGCACAGCTCACCAGGTCCCTGTCCCCTACACAACCTCCGATCCTCACAAGATCTCCTTCTCTACTCCCCTCTTATCTCCTCTTCCCACAATCGTATACAAGATTTCTCTCGCGTATCCCCCCTACTCTGGAACCCTCTACCACAACACATCTGACTCTCGCCTACCATCGAAATCTTCAAAAAGAGCCTGAAGACCCACCTCTTCCGACAAGCCTACAACCTGCAGTAACCACCAATCGACCAAACCGCTGCATGGCCAGCGCTATCCTCACCTACTGGATTCTCACCCATCCCTTGTAGATTGTGAGCCTTCGCGGGCAGGGTCCTCTCTCCTCCTGTACCAGTTATGACTTGTATTGTTCAAGATTATTGTACTTGTTTTTATTATGTACACCCCTCCTCACATGTAAAGCGCCATGGAATAAATGGGGCTCTAATAATAAAAATAATAATAATCTATCTATTATCTATCTATCTATCTATGTATGTTTGGTCTGTCATATATTTAGTAGTAGTAGTAGCAGTTCCGAGAATCAGATGGGGGATGCAGTGGGGGGACAGGTTTGCGGCACAGTGAGTATTTTGCTTTGATTCCTTTTTCCAGCTTTCTGACATTTTGTTGAATTCACATAAACTGAATCCTAAAAAACTCAGACCCCAGAGTATAGTAAATTAAGATGTAGAAAATACAAAACCTCATACTGTCCTCTCCAGCTTCTCCGCTCTTCACTGTCCCCCATATAATCCTTGGTGAATCCTCTTTTTGCTGCCGCGAGCACCAACCCCATGTTATTACACAAGTGTGTGGCGGTCGTGATGTCATGATGTTACGCCATGCTCACAAACCTTGAGCACGCACGTGCGGATTCAGGATTCTGGTCTTGTAAGCGGTGATAAGAAGATGCTCCAAGGACCAGGCGGGGAACAGTGAAGAGCGGAGGAGCCTAACAGGGGAGCAGTAAGGTGAGTATCAGATTTTATTAAACTTTTTGATGTCCCTTTACAGTTCAGAGAACCGGCCTACATTTTGATGAATCCGTGTGATGGTGAATTACTAAAATTCCGCATTTTGATGAATGTTGATTTCTGTAATACTCGAGTAAAATTCAGTTCTTCTCGGATATTGCCGATCTTCTCTGCTTGTTAGAGTTTTAGTAAAGTGATTTTAAATGACTTAACTAATTGACTATTTCACAAAAAATAAAAATAACCAAAATACCAATCAAATGGAGCGTCCCCACAGTCGCAGGGCCGAGGGATACCAGGTACCGGGCCTCTCTGTCTCGGTTCTGGGAGTGTCACGTGGCTAGACCTGGTCCGTGACCCTGCTAAGGGGCGTCCAGTAAAAGTTGAGAGTGATAATGTGTGGTGCAGGGTGCGATAAATAACGAGGACACAGGGTTGCAGTCTCTTTACCTCTTTACTGAAGGCTTCAGGGTCCTCAGTCCGGAATACGGTTAACCAGGCTGCGCAAGTCCGGCCGGTCCGATGGCACATCCAGAGTTCCCTTTGCAGGTTAAAATCTGTGCCTACCTTCTAGCGCCTGTGTGTTGTAGTCCTTCCCTGCTGAGCACCACGGGATAGTCCTCACAACTGTTGTGTCTGTTTCTGATGTTCCCTCACAACTGATTCTGATGTTCTTCTCCGTCCCCCAGATGATATGGCTAGGACGCACCCGTATGACGGGTAGGCCTGGAGTTCTTCCGGGACCCTAGAGTCGCCCCTCTCCCACTGTTGCCCCCTATGTCTGTTTAGGTGGGACAGCCCGCCTATAACTGACTGTCCTGCCGTAGGTTTGAAGTAAGGCTTGGAGCCAGTACTTCCTCGGCGTTTCCGGACACCGGCTGCGCGCCTCAGTAGGATGTTGCCTCATCTTACAGCACGACTCCTACTGGTATTCTCCTTGTTGCGTTGGTCTCGTTTCTCACTCAGCACAATAAACCTCGCTTCTTGTCCTTTCTTGGGGCACCGCCGTGATGAAGTGCAGGCGCGGTCCCGTAACGTTCTCCCTGTTCACTAGGCCTCTGTCAGGATCCTACCCCTGACAGGGACCCCCCTGAATCTTCCCCTGCAACACCCTCTGCCACAGGATGTTGCCTGGTTCCAACCCAGTCAGCTTCTCAATAACTTCCTATCCAGCCCCCAGTTTTACCAGACTGTGAGGAGTGGCCTAATACATAGCACCCTTAGCTCCCCCTGGAGGCCAGACTGTGAAGTGCATTGGTGTCTGTGATACCTGGTCAGGTGAACTCCTTCAGTGCCATCAGACGTACCATAACTCCCCTTAGCGGCGGAGCGATGTTACTGCAACGACCAGGACTCTGGGGCGCTGCACAAACATTGGTCGTTGTTGATTTCTTACTGTTCCGTGAAGCGGCTGATGGAAGTTTCCACATTGGCGCGGCGGTAATATCATTACATTGTGGTTCTAAGTTAAGCCTCCGGAGGAAGAAGCAGCGACGTATACTGAGGCTTCAGCGTTCATTACCGGGATTGCGTGAATTATCTGCAGTCTGTTTTTATCACACAGGAGAACAATGTGCGGCGCATTAACGTCCATCTTCATGACATTCAGCATCTCGATTTATCTGGATGAGTATCCTACCCTGGTAAAATTACACTCCGCATAGACAGAAAAGGGCCAAACAGTGACAACAGCCTGAACTGATGGCCGCGCTTCTCCCAGGCTCATCCTGTATTTTAAGAACATGAATGGTTTCCTTTTATTACCGAGGTCAGATTGAGATCACTAACGAAGGAGACACAGGGAATGTGCGATGATCTGATTAATTACTAGAAATCAAATGCCTTGCGGTGCGGAGCTGTGCGGTTGTAAGAGACACCGGCCTTAGAAAAACGCTGCACATTAACAGACAAACACACCGAGGGGATACAGTTACACTTCAGCTGGAAACCAAAGGATTGGGGAACGATTGTTTATCCTTGACTGTGTGACCTGTGTCAGTCTTTATTAAGGGCCGGCTTTTTGGTGAGGGAAACTCGCAGGAGCCGCTTCTTTCAAGTCGAATATCAGGTGCTCTTAATTTACATGAATCACAAAGTGCAATATTGGAAAATAGCAACTTTGTTCTATGTCTTTTATCATCTAATATTAACTTTACGTTACTGTGTTTATTATGTTTTTTATTTTCTACTATTGATTATATATTATTATATATATATTTGTATTACCTAGTATTAACTGTGCATTGTATTGTGTTTATTTTATAATTTATATATTTATGACCTTACATTATTACGTTTTTATTATACAGTATATTGACTATGTATTATACAACATTTATTTTATCTTTTATACATTTTTTATATTACTAGGTTTTATTATCTAGTGTTAACTATATACTGTACAGTATATTATATATACAGTTGTGTGAAAAAGTGTTTGCCCCTTCCTGATTTCCGATTCTTTTGCATGTTTGTCACACTTAAATGTTACAGATCATCAAACAAATGTTAATATTAAACAAAGATAACACAAGTAATCGTAAAATGCAGTTTATAAATGAAGGTTTTTATTATTAAGGGAAAAAGAAATCCAAACCTACAGGGCCCTGTGTGAAAAAGTGATTGCCCCCTAAACCTAATAACGGGTTGGGCCGCCCTAAGAAGCAACAACTGCAATCAAGCGGTTGCGATAACTGGAATTGAGTCTTTTACAACGCTCTGGAGGAATTTGGGCCACTCATCTTTGCAGAATTGCTGTAGTTCAGCCACATTGGAGGTTTCCGATCATGGACCGCCTTATTAAGGTCAAGCCTCAGCATCTCAAATGGATTAAGGTCAGGGCTTTGACTAGGCCACTTCAAAGTCTTAATTTTGTTATTCTTAAGCCATTCAGAGGTGGACTTGCTGGTGTGTTTTGGATCATTGTCCTGTTGCATAACCCAAGTGCGCTTCAGCTTGAGGTCACGAACAGATGGCCGGACATTTTCCTTCAGGATTTTTTGGTAGACAGCAGAATTCATGGTTCCATTTACCACAGCAAGTCTTCCAGATCCTGAAACAGCAAAACAGCCCCAGACCATCACACTACCACCACCATATTTTACTGTTGGTATGATGTTCCTTTTCTGAAATGCTGTGTTACTTCTACGCCAGATATAATTGCACATACACCTTCCAAAAAGTTCAACTTTTGTCTCGTCAGTCCACAGACTTTTCTCCCAAAAGTCTTGAGGATGATCAAGATGTTTTCTAGCAAAACTGAGATGAGCCTTTATGTTCTTATTGCTTTGCAGTGGTTTTCGTCTTGGAACTCTGCCATGCAGGCCATTTTTGCAGGTCTTTTTGTTATGGCGGAGTCATGAACACTGACCTCATCTGAGGCAAGGGAGGCCTGCAGTTCTTGGGATGCTGTTGTGAGGTCTTTTGTGACCTTTTGGATGAGTAGTCGCTGCGCGCTTGGAGTAATTTTCATCTGCCGGCCGCTCCTGGGAAGATTCACCGCTGTTCCATGTTTTTGCCATTTGTGAATAATAGCTCTTTATGTGGTTTGCTATAGTCCCATTGCTTTAGAAATGGCTTTATAACCTTTTCCAGACTAATAGATCTAAATTACTTTGCTTCTCATTTGATTCAGAATTTCTTTGCATTGCTGCTTTTGAGGATCTTTTGATCTACTTCACTTTGTTAGGCAGGTCCTATTTAAGTGATTTCTTGATTGAGAACGGTTGTGCCAGTAATCAGGTCTGTGTGTGGCTAAGTAATTTGAACGCAGCTTCCCAAAGATGTGCTAAAACACAGTTAATTTATTTTTTAACAGGGGGGAGAAGGGGCAATCACTTTTTCTCACAGGGCCCTTTAAGTTTGGATTTTTTTCCCCTTAATAATAAAGATCTTCACATATAAACTGCATTTTGTGTTTGTGTCATTCTTGTCTAATATTTAAATTTATTTGGTGATCTGAAACATTTAAGTGTGACAAAAATGCAAAGGAATAGTAAATCAGGAAGGGGGCGAACACTTTTTCACACTACTGCATTTATTATATTATTAGGTTTTTATATATACAAGTGCTTCTCACAAAATTAGAATATCATCAAAAAGTTTATTTATTTCAGTTCTTCAAAACAAAAAGTGAAACTCATATATTCCATAAAGTGATTACACACAGAGTGATCCATTTCACGTGTTTATTTCTGTTAATGCTGATAATTATGGCTTATATACAGTGGGTATTGAAAGTATTCAGACCCCTTTACATTTTTCACTCTTTGTTTCATTGCAGCCATTTGGTAAATTCAAAACAGTTCATTTTTTTGTCATTAATGTACACTCTGCACCCCATCATGACTGAAAAAAAACAGAAATGTAGAAATTTTTGCAAATTTATTAAAAAATAAAAACTGAAATATCCCATGGTCACAAGTATTCAGACCCTTTGCTCAGACACACATATTTAAGTCCCATGCTGGCCTTTTTCCTTGTGATCCTCCTTCAGATGGTTCTACTCCTTCATTAGAGGCCAGCTGTGTTTAATTAAACTGATATATATATATACATATATATATATTGTAGGGATTTCACTCACTCAGGTGCGATGGCTGACACTTCAGGAGGCACGTTCCTTTAAAAGTTCATAGGTTTATTACATCATAAACCAAGTGGCAAAATAACAGCAAACAAATAGCCTTTAGTTCAGGAAAAGGAAAAACAAAGTGTCCATTCCTTCAGGCTCAGTCCTGTAGCCTTAACACACTCTGGAGGCTAGCAGCTCCACACATATCTCCTGTGTTAAGCATTTGCCTGTCTTATATAGAGCTAACCACACCCAGTAACCCATCACATGATTAGCCATGTGGTCTGACATCACCACAGGTCCTGAACACACATATATACATGGTTATATACAACAAAGAAATACTCCGGGCTACATTACAGCAACAAGGCACTTATATGGCACATACCTCCCGTCGACTACACACCCTTTAGCCATGCTACATACCTCGCCCCTCTGCCTAAAGCCGTGGGGCTTGGCACTTTTCCCCACTAAACAAGGGATTCTTGATAGGGCATCCGCATTACCGTGCAGCTTTCCGGCCCTATGTTCCACATGGAAACTGAAGTCCTGCAGGGCTAAGAACCAACGGGTGACCCTAGCATTTCTACCCTTTGTTTCCCTCATCCATCTTAGTGGGGCATGGTCAGATATCAATCTGAATTTACGACCCAGCAGATAGTACCGTAACGTGTCCACCGCCCACTTTATGGCCAAACACTCTTTTTCCACGACTGAGTAGTTCTTCTCAGATGAGGACAGCTTTCTACTCAGATAGAGGACAGGATGCTCCTCCCCATGCAGCTCTTGGGAAAGGACTGCTCCTACCCCAACATCTGAGGCATCTGTCTGGAGAATAAATTCTTTATTAAAGTCTGGAGCCATCAGAACGGGCTGCTTACATAGAGCCCCTTTCAACTCTTGGAAGGCTGACTCTGTCTCTTCGGACCATTTAACCATCACCGATTTTGTCCCCTTTAGCAGATCAGTCAGAGGTGCAGCCACTGTGGCTAAGTTCGGGATGAACCTCCTGTAATATCCCACGATTCCCAGAAAGGCTTTAACTTGCTTTTTGGAGAGTGGTTTCGGCCATGTTTGGATTGCCTCCACTTTCCTGATTTGGGGCTTTATTTCTCCACGACCCACTATATAGCCTAGGTATTTAGCTTCTTCCTTACCCAAGGCACACTTCTTCAGGTTTATTGTAAACCCCGCCTCTCTTAGAGCATCAAACACCGCTTGGACTTTCTCCAGATGACTCTCCCAGTCCGGGCTAAAGATGACGATATCATCTAGGTACGCAGCAGCGTAGGCCTTATGGGGTGCAAGGACTCTATCCATAGCCCTCTGGAAGGTCGCCGGAGCTCCCTGTAGGCCAAACGGCATCCGGACATACTGGAAGCATCCATCAGGTGTCGAAAAGGCTGTCTTCTCCTTGGCTTCCTGTGCCATGGGGATCTGCCAATACCCCTTTGTCAAATCCAAGGTGGATATATATCTGGCGTGCCCAAGCCTTTCGATGAGCTCATCAACGCGGGGCATGGGATAAGCGTCAAACTTGGAGACCTCATTCAACTTCCGATAGTCGTTGCAAAACCTCCACTCTCCATCAGGTTTTGGGACCAGGACAATTGGGCTCGACCAACCGCTCTTGGATTCCTCAATGACTCCAAGCTTCAACATACGCTCCACTTCCTTGGAGATAACTTCTCGACGAGCCTCAGGAATACGATAGGGCTTCACGTTCACCCGCACATGTGGCTCTGTTAGGACCTCGTGCTCTATGACCTTCGTGTGACCTGGCAACTCTGAAAACAGGTCCCTGTTTTTCTGGAGTAACTCCCGGCACTGCTGTTTCTGGGTCTTCGATAGCGTCTCCGCTATAGTAACCGCTCCAACCTCACCTTCTGGGTTGCTTAACAACGATGGAGTTACTGTTGGCTCTCTATCTTGCCACGGCTTGATGAGGTTGACATGGTATACTTGGAATGGTTTCCGTCTTCCTGGTTGGTGAATTTTATAATTTACTTCACCAAGTTTCTCGACAACCTCATATGGCCCTTGCCATTTGGCCAAGAACTTGCTCTCCACCGTCGGAACTAACACAAGAACTCGGTCTCCCGGATTGAACTGCCTCACTCTTGCAGACCGGTTGTAGACTCTGGCCTGAGCTTCTTGTGCCTGGAGGAGGTGTTCTTTCACAATAGGCATCACCTTTGCAATCCTCTGCTGCATCAGGGCCACATGCTCAATGACGCTTCTGTGGGGCGTGACTTCGGCTTCCCAGGTTTCCTTGGCTATATCCAGGAGTCCTCGTGGATGTCGGCCATATAGAAGCTCAAACGGTGAGAATCCTGTGGAGGCCTGTGGAACTTCACGAATGGAAAACATCAGGTAGGGTAAGAGACAATCCCAGTCTCTACCATCTTTCTCTATAGCTTTTCTCAGCATGCTCTTCAGTGTCTTGTTAAACCGCTCAACAAGGCCATCTGACTGGGGATGGTACACCGAGGTCCTCAACTGGGAGATTTTCAGGGCTTTGCACAACTCCCTCATCACTTTGCTCATGAAAGGTGTCCCCTGGTCAGTCAGGATCTCCTTCGGCAGACCTGTCCGGGAAAAGACATGAACCAACTCGCGGGCTATACTCTTTGAGGAAGAATTTCTCAGAGGAATTGCCTCAGGATAGCGTGTGGCATAGTCCAGGATGACTAATATATACTGATGGCCCCAGGCTGATTTAACTAAGGGACCGACCAAGTCCATGGCAATTCTCTCGAACGGCACCTCAATAATGGGCAGGGGCACAAGAGGGTTCTGGAAATGAGCAGTGGGAGCAGTTAGCTGACATGTAGGGCAGGACCTGCAATAGTTCACTATTTCCCGGTGACACCCAGGTGTTGTGAACTCCGTTTTCAGGCTCCCTCTTATGGTCACAGATGGTATTGTGTGACTTTGGTTTTTTGGCTCCCCCTGGTGGTTTGGTTTATTATCCTGCGGGTCTGCTGGATCAGCTGCCTCGTTATTCACCAGGGAGGCTCCTATTTACCTCTGCTTCACTTCCACTTGTTGCCGGCTGTCAATGTATTCAGTGCTATTCTGATTACTCCTGATTATCTCGTTTTCTGCCTCTTCAGGATAAGCTAAGTTCTGTTTGAATATTTTTTGCTCATCTGCCTGCAATATGATTTCTGTGTATGATGAGTCTAGTCCAGCTTGCTAACATGTGATTTCTTTTTGCTGGTAAGCTCTGGGGTACGGAGTTGCTTCCCCCGCACCGTTAGTTGGTGCGGGGGCTCAAGCAATCTCTGCGTGGATATTTTGAATAGGGTTTTTTATTGACCGCACAGTTTCCTTCCTATTTTCTGCTATCTAGTATTAGCGGGCCTCATTTGCTAAATCTGATTTCATCTCTGCGTTTGTGCTTTCCCCTTAACTCACCGTTAATATTTGTGGGGGGCTATTCTATATCTTTGGGGTCATTCCACTGAGGCAAGTGAGGACTTACTTTCCCTCCAGGAATAGTCAGTTTCTCAGGCCGTGACGAGACGTCTAGGATTTTTAGGTAACGTTCCACGGCTGCCTATAGTTGTTTGCGGATAGGATCAGGTTGCGGTCAATCTAGTTACCACTTCCCCAGAGCTAGTAGTCTGTTCAGTTACTTAGCTAGTCCGACCTGCGATCCTTGCCACTAGGATCATAACACCCAGGCCAATAGAACCTCTGCACAACCCGTTCCTGCGTTTTTTCCACCCCTAGGTGTCCACCCAAGATGTGTGAATGGGCCATGTCCAACATCTTCCATCTATATGGACCCGGCACTACCAACTGCTCTACCAACTCCTCCCTTATTTTCGTGACCCGGTACAACAACTCCCCACTCATCAGAAAATGGGGAAATCTTTTGTCTGCCCCCGGCTCCTGTACCACCCCGTCAATAACTGTGACATTATTAAAGGCTTCCCTCAGAGTGGGGTCCCTATGTTGGGCAGTCCCAAAATTTTCACCGGTTACCTCTAACTCCAGAATGTCAGATGCAGGGGACACTTCCTCCTCATCCCCAACCAGAACACAAAAAGGAAACCTGTCTGACTCCGGGTGTGGCGACACCCTTCCAGGGTTCATTGGTTCCCTACTCTTGCTAGGGAGCTCAGAACCTTTTCCCCACAAATCCCAAAACAAGCAGAAATCCCGGCCAATAATTATAGGGTGCAACAAGTCCTGCACGACGCCGACTATGTGGGACTCAGTGCCACATGCCGTTTCAATGTCCACCCTTGCCAAAGGGTAGTCCTTTGCATCACCATGTATGCACCGCACTCCAACCTTCTTTCCCGGGAGCAGGTGGAGAGGAAAAGTGGCCCTCACCAGGGTCACTAGGCTCCCCGAGTCTAACAGTGCCGTTACTGCTCGACCGTTCACCTTTACGGGGCACGCTTGAGGTCCCTCATTGGGCGGAGAGTTCACACTGCAGGCTGGATATGCATAGTATGAACAACGGCGTCCCATGCTGCAGTCCATCTGCTCAGTGGTCTGGGAACAACGGGCAGCTATATGTCCTGGCCCGTGGCACCTCCAACAAATAATATCACCCGTAGGGACCTTGGGCACCACCTCCCCCGCGCTTTGTGACCTTGGACGCGCCACCCCTTTTTGGGACTCAGTTCCCTTTTGGGACCCCCAGTACGGCATAGGTTGCCTCCCGGAGGAGCCTTCCAACCCTTGGTATCTCTCAACCAGTCCGATCAGCTCGTCGGCATTCTGGGGATCACCCTGGGCAACCCAAGTCTGTATGGACCTCGGGAGGGAGTGCACAAACCGATCCATCATCACCCGTTCCACCATCTGTGCAGGTGTACACGACTCTGGCTGCAGCCATTTCTGGACCAGGTGCAACAGATCAAACATTTGAGAGCGAGGCGGTTTGTCCCGGTGATAGGCCCAGCTGTGAACTCGCTGTGCCCTGACAGTCAGTGTCACCCCCAAACGTGCGAGAATCTCGACTTTCAATTTGTGATACTCTTTGGCATCCTGCAAGGTCAAATCATAGTACGACATCATCCCCGGGAGTCATTTTCTGCAATGCGCGTCTTACCGTCTTCCGGACGTGGGTGTCATCAGCCAAACCTGGGGTTGGGGCACTCATGTTGCCCTGGATGGAGGTTGCCAGAAGCTGCATCTGCTGCCGTTGCTCCTGCTGGTTCTGTTGCATCTGCTGCATCAACAGCCTGTTGGTCTCTTGCTGCCGTTGCTCCTGCTGTGACTGCAACTGGACCAAGTGTTTCAGCAGTTCCTCCATTTTCCCCAGCAATGCTTGCTGACTTACAACAGACTTGACCCAGGACATCCAATAACAGACTCTTTGTCTCCGCTGGGAACACTGCCCGCACGTCTACCACCAATTGTAGGGATTTCACTCAGGTGCGATGGCTGACACTTCAGGAGGCACATTCCTTTAAAAGTTCATAGGTTTATTACATCATAAACCAAGTGGCAAAATAACAGCAAACAAATAGCCTTTTGTTCAGGAAAAGGAAAAACAAAGTGTCCAGTCTTTCAGGCTCAGACCTAGAACCTTAACACACTCTGGAGGCTAGCAGCTCCACACATATCTCCTGTGTTAAGCATTTGCCTGTCTTATATAGAGCTAACCACACCCAGTAACCCATCACATGATTAGCCATGTGGTCTGACATCACCACAGGTCCTGGAACACACATAAATACATGGTTATATACAACAAAGAAATACTCCGGGCTACATTACAGCAACAAGGCACTTATATGGCACATACCTCCCGTCGACTACAAACCCCTTTAGCCATGCTACAATATATATATATATATATATATATATATATATATATATATATACTAGATGGTGGCCCGGTTTTAACGCATTGGGTATTCTAGAATATGTATGCGTAGTGTATAGCACAGCCCACGCAGTACATTGCGCAGCCCACGCAGTAAATTGCGCAGCCCATGCAGTACATTGCGCAGCCAACGCAGTACATTGTGCAGCCAACGCAGTACATTGCGCAGCCCACGTAGTACATTGCGCAGCCCACGTAGTACATTACGCAGCCCACGCAGTACATTGCGCAGCCCACGTAGTACATTACGCAGCCCACGTTGTACATTGTGCAGCCCACGTACTACATTGCGCAGCCCACGTAGTACATTGCGCAGCCCACGTAGTACATTGCGCAGCCCACGTAGTACATTGTGCAGCCCACGTAGTATATTGCGTAGCCCACGTAGTATTTTGCGCAGCCCACGTAGTATATGGCACAGCCTATGTTGTATATTGCGCAGCCCACATAGTATATTGCACAGCCCACGTTGTATATTGCGCAGCCCACATTGTATATTGTGCAGCCCACGTTGTATATTGTCCAGCCCATGTAGTATATTGCACAGTCCACATAGTATATTGCACAGCCCACGCAGTATATTGCCCAGCCTACGTTGTATATTGCGCAGCCCACGTTGTATATTGCGCAGCCCACGTAGTATATTGCGCAGCCCACGTAGTATATTGCGCAGCCCACATTGTATATTGCGCAGCCCATGTTGTATATTGCCCAGCCCATGTAGTATATTGCACAGTCCACGTAGTATATCGCACAGCCCAGTAGTATATCACGCAGCCCACATAGTATATCGCGCAGCCCACGTAGTATATCGTGCAGTCCACGTTGTATATCGCGCAGCCCACGTTGTATATCGCGCAGCCCACATTGTATGTTGCGCAGCCCACGTTGTACATTGCGCAGCCCACGTTGTATATCGCGCAGCCCACATTGTATGTTGCGCAGCCCACGTTGTACATTGCGCAGCCCACGTTGTATATTACGCAGCCCACATTGTATGTTGCACAGCCCACGTTGTACATTGTGCAGCCCACGTTGTATATTGCGCAGCCCATGTAGTATATTGCGCAGCCCACGTTGTATATTGTGCAGGCCACATTGTATATTGCGCAGCCCACGTTGTATATTGCGCAGGCCACGTTGTATATTGCACAGCCCACGTAGTATATTGCGCAGCCCACGTTGTATATTGCGCAGGCCACATTGTATATTGCGCAGCCCACGTTGTATATTGCGCAGGCCACGTTGTATATTGCACAGCCCACGTAGTATTTTGCACAGCCCACGTTGTATATTGCGCAGGCCACATTGTATATTGCGCAGGCCACATTGTATATTGCGCAGCCCACGTTGTATATTGCGCAGGCCACGTTGTATATTGCACAGCCCACGTAGTATATTGCGCAGCCCACGTTGTATATTGCGCAGGCCACATTGTATATTGCGCAGCCCACGTTGTATATTGCGCAGCCCACGTTGTATATTGTGCAGCCCACATTGTATATTGCGCAGCCCAGGTATATAGCAATGTGGGCATGATATCCCTGTTAAAAAAATAAAATAAAATAAAAAATAGTTATATACTCACCTTCCGTTGGCGCCTGGATCCAGGAAGGGGTTACCGACGCTTGGGATACAGCGAAGCTCCGCCGAGCTGCTAGCGCCGGCCACCATCTTCCTTTCCCAGGATGCATTGCAAAATTACCCATATGACTTAGCGGTCTCGCGAGACCGCTAAGTCTTCTGGGTAATTTTGCAATACATCGCCGGGAACGGAAGATGGCGGCCGGCGCCAGCGGCGCGGCGAACTACGGAGAGTGAGTATAGCAGGTTTTTTGTTTTTTTATTATTTTTAACATTACATTTTTTTTACTATTGATGCCACATAGGCTGCATCAATAGTAAAAAATTGGGGACAAACAGGGTTAATAGCAGCGGTTACGGAGTGCGTTACCCGCGGCATAACGCGGTCCGGCATTAACCCTGTGTGAGCGGTGACCGGACAGCGTATGCGGGCGCCGGGCAGTGAGTGCGGGGAGTAAGGAGCGGCCATTTTCTTCCGGACTGTGCACGTCGCTGATTGGTCGTGGCAATGGTGGTGGGCGTTTTGCCGCGACCAATCAGCGAGTTGGATTCCATGACAGACAGAGGCCGCGACCAATGAATATCCGTGACAGACATAAGGACAGACAGACAGACAGAAAGACAGAAGTGACCCTTAGACAATTATATAGTAGATATATTGACTTGTGTAAAGTCAATACTCCCTGTAAAGACCGGCCAAGGTTCCACTAGTGATTCTCCACTGTAGTGTCCCAGCAGCAGGATAACCTTGTATTAGTTTATTTGTGGGAGCACTGTCTAAACAACGGGGTACAGTGAAACATGGAAAAGTTCTGTTCAGTTACTTTATGCAGTTTTACAACTTTAGAATATTTCCTGCCATATTCAAAGCCATCTTGTACTCAGAACTGAATGGGAGCAATCACGGCCTATTTGGGCAAAGTTCTGTGCTCTTAACCTCAATTATTCTGAAAGGAAGATATAGGTTTGATAAGTCCATCTCTTTCTTCACAATTGCTCGAGAAATGTTCTTATTTTTATGACATGTCGCTTTAGATTTCTGGTATTTTCACTTTTGGGATTTTACACCGCTTCATTTTTTCTTGTCAAACATCTTAAAACGTTTTTAATGGTGACATTTGCATAATCAGGGAATCAGCAAGTTGACTACTAAAATGTACATAGCAATTAATACAAATGAAAATATGGAAGGCATTAGGTTTTCTGTAAGACGCTGACGTTTTATTACCTTCCAGCTGTAAGTAAAGGTAATTAGCGTCACAAGATACATCGCTAAGTTTTATATTACATTTTAAACTTAAGCTCAAACATAAAATAAACATTAAAACATAACGAGAAAAGATGACGTTACCAGGTTCTTCCCACCTATTTGCTGACCGGCCATTATTTCTCATGTTTCAGTTCGTGAACCTCGCTCTACTTTAAAAGATATTGGAGGAAGCGTATCATAAAGTAACAAGACAGTGATTGTTTTTTAATATATTGTTTAACTTGTCCTAATTCCTTTTATGTTCTCCTCTTAATTTTGGTCGTATGATCTCATTGTGGCTTCTCTGGAAGTGTCATGCCTTTATGTTCCCTCATGGAGGTCGTCATCTCAGTCCGGCTACATTCTTACATCCTTGTCAGACTTTCTAGCACTGGTCTAAGTTTTTCTCTCGGACGACACATTGACTCATAGAGTGTCATTGAGCCGCACACCCATTCGTTACAAATATGGGTTCTTGTCTCTGGATCTGTGAGACTCTCAGCATGTCTTATTCTCACCCATTTTGTGGATCACACTTGATAATTAAAGTCTATGTGGATCCATGAAACATGGATGAAACTAGGAAGACAGACCTTGTACTTCATATTTCCATACTTGTTTCATCCGTTTGTAAATATGGCTTGCAAAAGTATTCACCCCTTTGACATTTTACCTCACAACTTGATCATGCCGACAACTGTGATCATTTGGTTTTCTTTTTCTATTGAAATAATACATGGAAAAAAATAACTGAAAACTTCAGTGTGCATAACTATTCACCCCCGTAAAGTCAGTACTTTGTGGAGCCTACTTTTGCAGCAGTTACAGCTGCAAGTCGCTTTGGATAAGTCTCTATGATCTTTCCACCTCTTGCCACAGGGATTTTTGTCCATTCCTCTAGGTAAAACTGCTCCAGCTCTTTCAGGTTAGATGTTTCATCTGGTGAACAGCAATCTTCATTTCTGACCACAGATTCTCCATTGGATAAAGGTCTGGGCTCCGTCACTCCAGAACATTTACATGTTTCCCCTTATACCACTCGAGTGTTGCTTTAGCAGTATGCTTGGACAAACAACAACAAAACATCTTTGAACCTCCACCATATTTAACTGTAGGTCCTGTGTTATTTTGTTTGTATAGAGAGTACGGAAGGCTAGCACTCGGCAAACGTGGAAGTGAAGGTGCAAGTGAACGGAACCAATGGTCCTCTCAGTCACAGAATATATAATCACTGCACTCATACGATGGAAATACTTGATTCATGTGAATACTTTTATTGAGAAAATGCTCGGGTAAAGCGATAAGTACAAAACGTTTCGGCCAACCCGTGGCCTTGATCACTTAACCGCTTCTTGTTTAAGGAGCCAGCCTGAGCTCATGTGCGTTAATTTTAGCACGATAGACCCGCAGGGTGAGGGAGTCAGTGTAGATCCGTTCCTCAGACCCTGAGGAACGGATCTACACTGACTCCCTCACCCTGCGGGTCTATCGTGCTAAAATTAACGCACATGAGCTCAGGCTAGCTCCTTAAACAAGAAGCGATTAAGTGATCAAGGCCACAGGTTGGCCGAAACGTTTTGTACTTATCGCTTCACCCGAACATTTTCTCAATAAAAGTATTCACATGAATCAAGTATTTCCATCGTATGAGTGCAGTGATTATATATTCTGTTATTTTGTTTGTAGACCTCAATCAATTTTCGATAAACAGTAGAATGATGTGCTTTACCAAAAAGATCTATCTTAGTCTCGTCAGTTCAAAAGATGCTTTCCCAGGAAGATTTTGGCTTACTCGTGTACATTTTGGCAAAGAGCCTAAGTGCAGTCTAGCATTTTTAAGCATCTGTGTCAGCAGTGAGTCCTCCTCGGTATCCTACCATAGCGTTTAATTTCATTCACATGTGGATGGATATTTTGTGCTGACACTGATGCACCCTGCAGGACAGCTTGAATTTCTTTGGACCTTTAACGGGGCTGCTTATCCACCATCCGGACCATCCTGCATTGCAACCCTTCATCAACTTTTCTCTGACATCCACGTCCAGGCAAATTAGCTACAGTGCCACAGGTTATAATCTTCTTGATTATATTGTGCCCCATGGACAAAGGAAAATCAAGATGTCTGGAGATGCACTTATAACCTTAAGATTGTTGATATTGTTCAGCAATTTTGGTTCTCAAAATTAGTCCTCAGACAGTTCTCTTCTCCCCTTTCTGTTCTCCATGCTTAGTATGGCCCACACAGACACACAATGCAAAAATTGAGTCAACCTCTCCCTTTTTATCTGGTGTCAGGGATGAGTTTCATATTATCCACATCTGATACTTGCCACAGGTGAATCTGAACGAGCATCACATGCTTGAAACAAAGTTGTTTACTCACAATTTTGGAACGGTGGCAACAATGTTGCCTGGACCATTTTGGTTGTTTTGTGTGAAATTATGCCCAATTTGCCTTTTTGCTCAGATTTTTTGTGCTATTCCAATACACACAAAGGAAATAAACCTGTGTAATTGCAGTAATTTGCAGAAATACTTCATTTTCTGGAATAATTTCAAGGGTGCCACCACAAAATGAAGTGTTTCTCCCAGAAAATTATTGCTATTACACACATGTTAATTTCTTTAGTGTGTATTAGAGCAACACAAAGAAAACAGGAAAAAAAAAAGTAAATTGGACATAACTTCGCACAAAACCCCAAAAATGGACTGGACAAAATTGTTGACACTTTTGGCCATGACTGAATATAAAATACAAGAGACTTCAGGCTCAGGGAACGTTTGTCACTGCTACCTCTACCCTTGCCATAGGTGTGTCCCTGCCTACAATAATAATGGCAACTTTTCTTGCAAAATCATCTACCATAAACAAAACATAGAAACAAGTCTGCAAAGCAGAAGTATTTCCCTTCGGCTGCCATTGTGCAATCTCCTTTGGACTTCAATGGTAACACTGATAACCGAGTCAGTTTGAACTCTGGCAAAGTGTTTTTGAAGTCACGGATGCCCCGTGAAACTCTTATGTTTCTTTCCATGTATAGTTGTACACAGTGATAAACACACAAAGCAGTTTATAGAGTTGGACAAAATTCTGTCTTTCATAGATCTTCAGTGGTGCTGGCTCGAAGACCCCTTCTAGAAGCGAGTTGGCCCTCCAGCGATTTATGTTCAGCCTCTTACCTGTAGAGAAGACTAAACTTGACACTTCTTTTTGTGCTTGAGATACTTTTCTTCGATGTTGGTAAAGTTAGATTCATGGTCTAGAACAGTGTTCCCCAACTCCGGTCCTCAAGAGCCACCAACAGGTCATGCATTCAGGATTTCTTGAGTATTGCACAGGTGATGGAATTCTTGCCTTTCCAGGTGATGCAATTATCACTTGTGCAATACTAAGGAAATCCTGAAAACAAGACCTGTTGGTGGCTCTTGAGGACCGGAGTTGGGGAGCACTGGTCTAGAAAGATGACGCTCAGCATGAAGCTTACTCCTTCAATACCGGAGTTTTTGCGTATTTTCATAGCCTAAATTATTCAAGGAACTGATTGGAATATTATTTATTATTAGTAAGTGCACGCAATGGAAAACTCAGCAATGTGTTGTGTCTTGTAGTACCATGACGCACATAGAAGATAATTCCATGATTCTAGAGTTGGAATATGGACGTAGATTAATATTTTTTTAATTTTTCCATAAATAGTCAACCCCAATGCTAAGTAACATGCACCAAAATTACCCTCAGAAGGCGTCGTCCTCTACATCATCGTAATGATATTATACATTATTGCTTCATGGTCTTGATCCATCAGGTTACCATCATGGTGGCTATAATTTTACCAGACTAAATAAAAGTGTGTACTGCACCACGTTTTCCAGCTATCTTTTCAGACTTTAAGAAGTAATTGCCGCAATCTACCTCCAACACACAACCTAACTTAAAACTGCATTTATGCTGCAAGATAATTGTGAATGAGCGTTGTTAGAAATGCTTGTTTCACAATTATCTTGCAGTGGAAACAGGCTGACGACTTCTCAATGAACGAGCAAAACACTCATTCATCAGGTAAAATGATCGTTGATGCAACCCAAAAAATCATCGTTCCCAGGCAAGCATGATTCAGTATAAGTAGGACTCTCACTGCGGAGATCTAGGGCTGTACAGACAGCTCAGGGCGCAGGCATGTAAACAATAGTTTAAAGTTTACCAAATGGAGCTTGTATCGTGCCACAGGATTTAGAAGGAAACAGACCTTGAGAAGCCCTCCTTCTCCTCCTCCTCTTCCTCCTCCTCTTCCTTCTCCTCCTCCTCTTCTTCCTCCTCCTCCTCCTCTTCCTCCTCCTCCACCTCCTCTCAAAGCTTTTACCCTCTTAATATATTGCAGTCACCATATCATACAGCACTGTGTAGCTACAATTGCTCATTTTGACTTTCTACCCAGTTAATTCTTCTCTTTTCTCTGCTCTATGTAGAAACAGGAACTCTCTTTTCCCTGTACGAGTCATCCGCCTCTTCAACTCCCGACCTAGCCGCTCCCCTCTGCCACAGACTTTTGTAGGGACTCATGACTCATGCAGAAAAAACTGACCTCCCGTTTCATCGTAGAGCTTAGAAAGATCCAGCTCGTCAGTGTTTATTCATATGATGTAGAAGGCAAAATAAACAATTGTAAATAGACAGTGCCATAAAGTATGATTGCAATATATTAAGAGGATACAAATTTTGATAGGAGGAGGATGAGGAGGAGGAAGAGGAGGAGGAAGATGAGGGGGAGGAGGAGGAAGATGATGATGAGGAGGAGTGCTTCTTTAAGGCTGTAACAATCTAAACAGTAGGAACTCGTTCAGCAACATCTGCCCCCTTGCACCATTTTATAGTCTGGACATGGAAAAGTTGCCATTGGTGGATGGGTAAGAGGAATGAGGTATTTATGATATTAGTTTATTTTTTAGGTCCTATCAATGTTTACATTTACGAGAGGTCCTGTAACGACAGATGCTTAAAGAGAACCTGTCAGCTACCTTTATTAAGCACTATAAAGTAGAGACGCATGCGTAGATCAAGGTTTCATCTCAATGGTGGCTTCATTGAGCCGAAATCTCAGTCTACACATTCGCTGTTAATCCGCATAACAGCGCCATTACAGCCGAGCCTTTACTCTACAGTGCTAAATCCTGCAGAAAAGTTCCCTTTAAGGCAAAATTAGTATTTTGCAATTTGAAAAGCCTGCTAATGAATTCCTTGGCCGATTTCTTCGCGACCTTCTCCTGTTGATTGATAGGTCACTCCCATGTGTGAAAATATGGAGAGACCTGTCACTCAACTGGAGCGGGCTGTAGAGAAGTCATCGATACGTCAGGTCTTCATATATTGCCCGGGCCGCTTCAGCGTCTCAGAATAGCATATACCTTGCAGCTACTGTGTATCCAGGCTCTGATCCATGCTGCCCACGGTTCAGGCAGCATGAATCCCATAACAGGTTCCCATTAATAATAAATCTCCCTACATAGTTGAGTCTCTTCAATGAGAACAATTACTCCAACTCTCCCAAACTGCGAATAACCTCAATGATTAAAATTCTAAATAATACTTCAATAATGAATAAAGAAATAAAAAATAGAAAATAAATATATAAATATTAATACACTTAATTAAACATTTTCCGGGTTGTTTATTTCCATAGTAATTTCATTGAATGGTTAATTTCTGTCACAAATTAATTGATTAAATTGTATACATTAAGACATATCACAGAAGACATCCCGCTGTTTTAATTTTTTCCATGTTTTCGATAGCTCATTAATTTCCTTTTTTAATGTGACACAGAAATCACCAGTACCGAGAACTAATAATAACAATAAATTACCTTTGCAAAATGGTTCCTGTTCTACCGCTGATTGTAATTTTCAACTTCGCCCGCTCTGTTTCTATTTTGTCTAATTTAATACAATTTTTTTGCAAATACATTTCTGAACTTTTTGCCCAACAAGGGCAAAGGTTTTACTGAAAAACAATCAAGTGGCTCAGAAAATGATTGATGTGTTTTTAAATACATCTAATGGCTTACGTAATTTGAAAGGTTATGGTTTCAAATGTAAAAGCACACAATTCCAATTGCCGAGGGAAATAATTTTATAAATATGTGAATTTTTCCATAGTTCTTGAAATAGAATGCCCGGTGAACACGAGCCTGAGAAAATCCAAACACACGAAAATGACACATCTAAATGTCACTTTGACACATTGATAATATTTGGCTGAAATGACATTTGTATCTAATTTCTTGCCATAAGAAATTAATTTTAAGACAATCAATTGTTATTGAGCATTTTTCTAGAATGCTATGTGTGGGTTTGCTTTTTTTGTATTTTGGTGTTATCCAATTTTCAATATTTAAACTTCAATTTAATTAAAAAGCTTTTCTGATTAATAAAAAAAAAAATGTAAGTATCCAGATAATTGTTCTCTATGTTGTTGGCTTTGGAAACACCCAAGGAGCAGCTGTTATCGATGAAGAAACTGGGGCTACTATATATAGTGTGTACTGTATATGTGTGCGCATGTGTCACAGTGTATATATATAATGTGTGCGCGCATGTGTCACAGTGTGTATATATAATGTGTGTGCGCATGTGTCATAGTGTGTATATATAATGTGTGCGCGCATGTGTCACAGTGTGTATATATATAATGTGTGTGCGCAGGTGTCACAGTGTATATATATATAATGTGTGTGCGCATGTGTCACAGTGTGTATATATAATGTGTGTGCGCATGTGTCACAGTGTGTATATATAATGTGTGTGCGCATGTGTCACAGTGTGTATATATAATGTGTGCGCATGTGTCACAGTGTATATATATAATGTGTGTGCGCATGTGTCACAGTGTGTATATATAATGTGTGTGCGCATGTGTCACAGTGTGTATATATAATGTGTGTGCACATGTGTCACAGTGTGTATATATAATGTGTGTGCACATGTGTCACAGTGTGTATATATAATGTGTGTGCGCATGTGTCACAGTGTGTATATATAATGTGTGTGCACATGTGTCACAGTGTGTATATATAATGTGTGTGCGCATGTGTCAGTGTGTATATATAATGTGTGTGCGCATGTGTCACAGTGTGTATATATAATGTCTGTGCGCATGTGTCACAGTGTATATATATAATGTGTGTGCGCATGTGTCACAGTGTGTATATGTAATGTGTGCGCGCATGTGTCACAGTGTGTATATATAATGTGTGTGCGCATGTGTCACAGTGTGTATATATAATGTGTGTGCGCATGTGTCACAGTGTGTATATATAATGTGTGTGCGCATGTGTCACAGTGTGTATATATAATGTGTGTGCGCATGTGTCACAGTGTGTATATATAATGTGTGTGCGCATGTGTCAGTGTGTATATATAATGTGTGTGCGCATGTGTCACAGTGTGTATATATAATGTGTGTGCGCATGTGTCACAGTGTATATATATAATGTGTGTGCGCATGTGTCACAGTGTGTATATGTAATGTGTGCGCGCATGTGTCACAGTGTGTATATATAATGTGTGTGCGCATGTGTCACAGTGTGTATATATAATGTGTGTGCGCATGTGTCACAGTGTGTATATATAATGTGTGTGCGCATGTCTCACAGTGTGTATATATAATGTGTGTGCGCATGTGTCACGGTGTGTATATATAATGTGTGTGTGCATGTATCACTGTGTGTATATACTGTATATGTGTGTGCACGTGTCTCAGTGTGTATATATATGTGTTAATGTGTCTCAATGTGTGTATATATGTGTTCATGTGTCACAATGTGTATATATATATATGTGCATGTGTGTCAGTGTGTATGTATCTGTGCATGTGCAGTTGATGAAATCATTCATGATGTCACCTCTGTAACCTCAAACAGTGAAAGGTGAGTCAACCGCTCTTTGTTATTTTTCGGCTTAAACATATGTTCAGCATGTAAATTCTAGTGTTTTCTAAAAGATACAAGTCATTAAAGAAGACATTCGGCATCCAGTCATGGGGTGACGCTGGCGCGGGTTCAGTCACCGCTCTGTCTATAGGGAGTGGCAGCTGTAACCGCACCCCTGACACTGACTGACAGCAGCTCAGGGGTAGGGCCGGCTGTCAGTCAGTGCCAGCGGTGCGGCTACAGCCACCACTCCCTATAGACAGAGCGGTGACTGAACCCAGGCAAGTCCCATCCCTATGAATGAAACCCAAATGCTGCCGGTGGGGGGGAATAAAGTTAATTTCCTGCCTGCAGCGTGGGTCTAAGTGCACAACGCTATTAACCTGTGGATTAACCCCATATTGGCAGGTTAATAGCATTTATTCAAGTAATAATAAAAATGGCTGCAAACTAGAAAAGAGACAATAAATTTGCAGGACCCTGTTCTAATGGCTACATAAGGGGTCCATTGTTGTGGATCGGAGCCTTTCAAGCCTCCTCCAACCTGTGGGCCTCGCTGGGGCCTCTTCTAGTTAATAGATCTGAGTTGGTGTGATGAGTGCTTCATGCCATAATGATGACATTGCACAGGGCCTGTAAATCAGAAGAGGCGCCGGGGATACCGGCAAGTATGAGGAGGTCCCCACGGCTCCCACCCGGCAGCCTCTGACCATATGACATGGCCGCTGGAGCATCTTGTTCATCTCTGCGCCATCCTATTCTTCACTTACCCTTTCGAATTCAATTGAACTGACTTCCCTGTAACATCAGTCACCAGTAATCGGCTCTTCCATTCTCGAGTGTCGCCGTCTTAAATGCTGTCATTTACTTTAACCAAAAAAAATAAAAGTGAAGAGCTGAAACAATGATAATAAAATGCAATTTGACAAATAACATGATTGTAGCAATACAGCAGCCATTTCACCTGACACTCGCTTAATTCTTCCCCAGACAAATTGCTAATTTCAAACTTTTATCCGTCTCTAAGATAAATACTGAATGGAACATTATTAATATTAAGCGCGATGTTTCCTGATGATGCGCTCACAATGCCTCTCATTTGTCTAAGTGCAGAACGTCTCGGCAAAAGGAATAATCTCTCATTTATAGGGCATGATTATTTTCTGAGAAATAAAACGAACAGAACAAAGCGAGTTATGAAAAAAGGCTCTTTATTTATACAAGGATCAATAGATGTTTACAAATAATCGCGAGCTGCAATGAAGAAGACACTAAACCCGACACGGCGTCTGTCAGAACGGCGCTGCTAATTTGTAGCAGTTTATCAGCACATTGTTTCCTAACTTGTCAACGGCCGGTTACCGATCCAGTAATGAGACGACTCAGTGCTTAAAGGTGTGAATGGTTTCTACATAGATTTATGTGACTCCTACATTAAGGACCTCGGGAGAAGCCTCAGAGTCGACTCAAAAGTGACGGAAGTTAAGTAAAGCATTTCCAAGTAGGAATCAATGAAGCTAATCAGAGAATCTCCCTTCTGCATTTCTCATTTAGCGCTCTTGAAAACGTCTGAATATCACAAATGAAGAAGTCATTAAACATTTCGCAGTTTCTAAACTTAAATTTGGCTGCAATTTTTGTTTTTATTTTAGTTTTTTTTTAGTTGAATTAAAAGGGAAAATGAATGGAACATTTCAGAGAAAAAAATATACTTTCAATACCCGTGATTACAACCACAAATCTTGTTAACCGTGAGTGATCCAGGATTGTGACTGCTTCCTTTCAAATGTCAGTAGGGCTATTGCCAAGCAGCGATCTCGGCCCCTATCAGTAGTGAATCGGCCCTGCTTGTGACATGCACGCTGCTGCGTAGATCATGCATAGACATTTCCTGGGCCTTACGCCACATCTGTAGTTCGCCATCATCCAGCACAAATATTCAAAACAAAGTTAATATCTCAGGGGCAGGGCTTGAATTCTCATTTGTAGGTTAATTATGTTTACTTTTTTTTTTTACACTTGGTATTTGTTGATATTTTTTGCAAAAAACAAATCTTCAAAATGTGTTTCTTTAATTTTGTACAAAATTAAAAATTCTTTTGTTATATATTTATTTTTTTACCATTTTTTGCACCTTTTAAAAACAAAAAGTCACCTGTCACCCAATAAAATAAAGCAACATTTGCAAAAATAAAAATAAAAAAATCCAGGTGCACTTAAAATCAGTTGCAAGGGGACTGAAGCACATTTTTGTAAAAATATAACATCTTTCTTAATAAGAAGATCTGATATTAATGACTTATCCCAAGGAAAAGTCATCAATATCTTAGTTCTGGACAATATTCTTAAAGAGAACATATTTTTACATAATTTGCATTTTATTGCATGAAATAAGTATTTGATATAATAGAAACACAGAACTTAATATTTGGTACAGAAACCTTTGTTTGTAATTACAGAGGTTAGATGTTTCTCGTAGTTCTTGCCCAGGTTTGCACACACTGCAGCAGGGATTTTGGCCCCCTCCTCCATACAGACCTTCTCCAGATCTTTCAGGTTTCAGGGCTGTCTATGGGCAACATTGAGTTTCAGCTCCCTCCAAAGATTTTCTATTGGTTCAGGTCAGGAGACTGGCTAGACCACTCAAGGACATTGAAATGCTTCTTACGGAGCTGCTCCTTAGTTTCCCTGGCTGTGTGTTTCGGGTCATTGTCATGCTGGAATACCCAGCCATGACCCATTTTCAATGCTCTTACTGAGGGAAGGAGGTTGTTGGCCAAAATCTCATGATACATGACCCATTCACCCTCCCTTTAATATGGTCTTTTATCTTGGCCCCTTTGCAGAAAGCACACCCAAATTATGATGTTTCCCCTACCATGCTTCACAGTTGGGATGGTGTTCTTGGGGTTGTACTCATCTTTCTTCTTCCTCCAAACACGGCGAGTGGAGTTGATACCAAAAAGTTCTATTTTAATCTCATCTGACCACATGATCATCTCCCATGCTGCCTCTGGATCATCCAGATGTTCATTGGTGAACTTCAAACAGGCCTAGATATGAGCTGATGTGAGCAGTTGGATCTTGCATAACTTGTAGGATTTTAATCCATGATGGTGTAGTGTGTTACTAACAGTAATGTGTTATGGACCTGGTGGTTAGGAGCACCCGAAATGACCTGATGGTTAAAACAGAAAACCTGGGACAAGCTCTGAGGAGGTGGAAACTCTACTGACCGCAATCCTAATCCTATCACAAACACTAGAAATAGCCGTGGAGCGTGCCTAACTCTCCCTAGACGCCTCTACACAGCCTAAGAGCTAACTACCCCTAAAGATAGAAAAAGCAGCCTACCTTGCCTCAGAGAAACTCCCCAAAGTAAAGGTAGCCCCCCACAAATATTGACTGTGAGTTAAGAGGGAAGTAACAAACACAGGAATGAAACAGATTTTAGCAAAGGAGGCCGAATCTTCTCTAGATAGACAGAGGATAGGAAAGGGAACTATGCGGTCAGTATAAAAAACTACAAAAACCATGCAGAGTGTGCAAAAAGACCTCCACACCGACTCACGGTGTGGAGGTGCAGTTCTGCACCCCCAGAGCTTCCAGCTAGCAAGGAAATATCATAATAGCAAGCTGGACTAGAAACATAGCATGTACTGAGAAATATATTCAAAAACCAATAAACAGCAAATGAATTAGCAGGGACTTAGCTTCTGCTGGAGTAGACAGGTCAACTGAGAAATCCAAGAGAGATCTGAACCAGTACTGAGACATTGACAGCTGGCATGAACTAACGACCTGGGCAGAGTTAAATAGGGAAGCCAGCAGAAGCAATAAGCGAGGGCAGCTGAGAAAGCCAACCTCAAAGATCAGCAGTTCCACTCAAAGCCACCAGAGGGTGTCCAAGAACAGAACTCACCAAAGTACCATTCACGACCACAGGAGGGAGCCCGAGAACGGAATTCACAACAGTAATGTTTGAGACTGGGCTGATTCCTGATCTTTCTCAGACTCATCCTTACCCCAAAAGGCGAGATCTTGCATGGAGCCCCAGATCGAGGAAGATTGACAGTCATCTTGTGTTCTTCTATTTTCAATTAATTGTGCCAACAGTTGTTGCCTTCTCACCTAGCTGCTTGCCTATTGCCCTTGTGCAGGTCTACAATTTTGTCCCTGGTGTCCTTAGAAAGCTTTTTAGTCTTGGCCATGGTGGAGAGGTTGGAGTGTGATTGAATGTGTAAACAGGTGTGTTTTATACAGGTAACAAGTTTAAACAGGAGCAAGTGTAACACCCCAGGTAACCGGTTGTTACAGTGATGTTGCCTTCCATTCGGGGAGGGTGATATCATGCTTGGAGGCAAGGAGGACACCCTAGAGGGACCCCTAGCAACCCCACCGACTGTATCACCTGGCCAGTCAGTAACAGACACAGCAACCTGGGACCGTATGCTTGATATGGGAGATGCCCTTACTGAGCCAATGGTACCTGAACCATCGCCCTTGAAAATATGCAGGCCCAAAGAGACTGTTCACTGGAGGCATCCTAAAACAGACTTAATGGGATTCCCAATAGAGGTCCAATCCGCAGCTAATAGTGTCAAAACCACTAAAACAGAAAATTACTGCAGACAGCAGATCTTAAAACTGGCCACAGAGGAAAAACGCCGTAGAGCTAGATGAGAGGCTATGGAGGAAAGGACCCTGCTAGCTAAAGCTCAGTCCAGTGCAGCTAGATCTACCCATAGTGGACCTATACAGTCAGGAATAGTGTTGAGCATTCCGATACCGCAAGTATTGGGTATCGGCCGATATTTGCGGTATCGGAATTCCGATACCAAGTTCCGATATTTTTGTGATATTGGAAATCGGAATCGGAAGTTCCCAGTGTATGGTTCCCAGGGTCTGGAGGAGAGGAGACTCTCCTTCAGGCCCTGGGATCCATATTCATGTAAAAAATAAAGAATAAAAATAAAAAATATGGATATACTCACCCCTCCGGCGGAGCCTGGACCTCAGACGTGCAACCGGCAGCCTCCGTTCCTAAGAATGAGCGAGTGAAGGACCTGCGATGACGTCGCGGCTTGTGATTGGTCACGTGAGCGGTCACATGAGCGGTCACGCGACCAATCAGATGCCGCGACGTCATCGCAGGTCTTTCACTCGCTCATTCTTAGGAACGGAGGCTGCCGGTTACAGCGGTTACTACCAGGGCGCATCAGAGGGTGAGTATATCCCTATTTTTTATTTTTATTCTTTATTTTACACATGAATATGGATCCCAGGGCCTGAAGGAGAGTTTCCTCTCCTTCAGACCCTGGGAACCATCCAGGATACCTTCCGATACTTGTGTCCCATTGACTTGTATTGGTATCGGCGATATCCGATATTTTTCGGATATCGGCCAATACCATCCGATACCGATACTTTCAAATATCGGAAGGTATCGCTCAACACTAGTCAGGAACTGTTGTAATCTTCAACCTGGACAAAGGATGGGTTTTTATCAGAGAACAAGGAGGACATAAGGAACTATTTGTCAACCGCAGAGACGTGGAATCGCACCTCTTAAGGGGACACCCTGACCGTGATTTGTACCCCGGTGACAAAGTAACCTTTACCCGGCACCATGGAGAAAGGGGATACTATGTCCTTCATGTTAAAAGGTGCCCAACACAGTACACTAATACCTGTGTAGCTACTCAAAATGGGGTGCAGACTCGGGCTACAGTTTCCCATGGAGTCACCTGTTGATACCTGGACCAAAGGACTTCCCCAGTCAGGAAGCTGTGCACACCAGGACCTGCCCTGGAAGAAAAAGTAAAAATACATTCACATGAGTGAAAGTAGAGTTATAAATATGTTATGTTGATGTTTTTCTTTACAGTTAAAATGGACAGTGTTACCTGAGAACTGTATTATAAATAGTTTGGCACCTGTTCCAGTGCCCCTCATTGATATTGCCATGGGCTGGTAGCATGAGATGGACTGTATGTTTACCCGATTTGCTTTTCAGACCTGGAGCAGAACTGCATGGCGTAGCAGTGACCAGGACAGGTCAATGCGACTTGTTACTTCAATGATTGCACTTTACCTGTGTGCACTTATAATAAATAGTTTGGGTTATGTAAAGTTTTGTTATGCAATGTTCAAGAACCGTACCTCCCACAAAGGGATGCTTCAGTTTTTACCATTTAACCTGTTGACATGCATGTCCAAAAATTGTCTTTAACCAGTATGCTTATGTTTTTCTTTTCCAAGTCTGGGAGTACTGGAGTTAATGGGGGGTGTAACACCCCAGGTAACTGGTTGTTGCAGTGATGTTGCCTTCCTTTCGGGAAGGGCGATATCATGCTTGGAGGCAAGGAGGATTCTCTTTACTAGGTAAGCACCTATGCACAACACATTCTGAATCCAGGCCAGGAGGGGGAGCTCAGGACCTGGATTCAGGAGAGCTTCCCTCAGCTTTAGGTGTTCTGGTCTGGAGGAGGAGTTAGGTCAGTTGGAGAGAGACACTGAGGAGAAAGGAAGTCTGGAGCAGAGTGCAGACTATGAAGCCGTGCAATCAGGACTGAGCAGCAGCTCCATGAAAGGACTAGAACCCGAGGGGTTGTTGTATGCAGTGAAGCAATTGAGGAAAAGAGCACAGGAGAGGAAAAGCGCTCAGAACTGTGACCGGGCACCCTCAGAGCCGAAGCACAGAAACCGGGTATCTGGAGCCCGAGTGGGACTCCAAGACACTTAGCAGAACCGAAGGGCCTAGAACTATATGTGATTTGCCCACAACACACCTGAAGACGAAGCAGCACATGAAGAGCTTGGGTCATAATAGAGACCCTGTAAAACGGCTCGTCTCCCGCCATACAGGTACCTGTCCCAGGACAGGAGAAGGAAGGGGTACTTTGCCAGCAAGCTTCAGGCAGCAGGGACCTCACACACCAGCGCAAGTAGGAAAGGCTTATTCACCTCACCTGGGAGAGGGATCACCTTTGACTCCAAGCTGGCTGGACCACATCACCACCTGTGCCTGGTACCTGGACTGTGGACTGCTACTGCCAGTAAACCAGGTAAAAACTTTACAACTCTGTGTCCCCCACTTATTTGCCGGCATACACCACCCTTGCCCATACACCTTGGGAGCCCTGGAGACCCCGCTTCACCTGTGGGAAGCGTCACCATCTTGCTGCAACATCACCCCAGAGGACCCCTTTAAGCAGTGTTGGTCACTCTGACCGAGAACCACAGGTGGCATCACGAATAGACTTTATTACCAAATTCCCTTTAAAGACCTTTCCCCTTTTATTGAGTGCCCAGGGTCACAGACCGGGTCGCAGCCACCCCACTGCCCAGGTGGGTGGCTCACAATTAATACAGTGAATGAACATAAGGATGAATGACCTCGGGGAGATCAAAACATCCAACACCGCGGAGACACCATCACGTGTTTCTCAACGCAGTGAACCAGAACACTGCCCCCATCCCTTATGGGAAATTTGCATTTACCCTTATGTTTCTAGTCTTTTCACCAGGCACTGCTCCTAATAGCCAGTTTCCTACTCCACACTGATGAGGGGCAAATACCCCGAAATAGCTGTCTGTGGATGGATACCATGTTTTGGCATAGGTGGTTTTCCTTTATTGGATGCTGCCCTTCCCGTGGTTGTTCCTTCCCGGTGAAAGACCTGGCTATTCATTGCTTGCGTTGAGAAACACGTGATGGTGTCTCCATGGCTTTTCTGCATTCACAATTAATACAGGTAATGAGTGCAGAGTAGGAGGCTTCTTAAAGAAAAACTAACAGGTCTGGGAGAGCCGGAATTCTTGCTGGTTGATCGGTGATCTAATACTTATTTCATGCAATAAAATGCAATTTAATTATTTAAAAATGATACAATGTGATTTTCTGGATTTTTTTTAGATTCTGTCTCTCACAGGTGAAGTGTACCTATGATAAAAATGACAGACCTCTCCGGTCTTTGTTGGAGGAAAAACTGCAAAATCGGAAGTGTATCAAATGCTTATTTTCACCACTAAATGTAAAACTGCTTTAATGCTGATTAAATCCTTACTTTTCTTGTCCAAATATGTTTTACTGTTTTTAGAAAAATCCATAGTTTATATTGTATGCTGAGTTGCAGGTGCAGTGGGTGAGCGCTGCACTTACAGCTCTCTTGTCTCTGACCCCATTCCCCACCCACAGGCAGGCAGTGGGTGGGGAAAAGGCAAAGAAACAGGAAAGCTGTAAGTGCAGCGCTCACCCACTGCAAACAATTTCAACTATGTATTTTTCTAAAAAATGCAGAACAGATTTGTACAAGAAAGGTAAGAATTTAATCAGCATTAAAGGACTTTTACATACATGCCATTAGTTGGGTATAAAATCCTGATGACAGATTCCATTTAAATGGGGATAAGACCTACCTAGAATGCACCCACTCTCTCTTTCTCTCTCTATAGATTCCACTTCTCCTGGAAGCTGATTGCCTCTATATAATGTAGTACAATGGTTGACATGAAATTGTCTAACGTTACATGAGTGTGATTTGTGGCTTAATGCATGAATCATTATTATATGGGAAACATAAAACACAATCATATTGGAATAAATACAATTTAAATTCAATTAAATAAATGTACAAATTCTCAAAAAAGCTTCCATGTGATACATTGATGAATTGAATACAGGCATAATGTTTTTTTTTTCTTTAGGACCTTTCTAACCCTATAGAGTCCTCGGGGATACAATGTGTCAAATATCACACTTTGAGGAGTCCCACATGTAAATTCCTCTAATTATGATTGACATCAGTAAATAATGTAAATAAACAACCCGAGTGTCAGGCAATTAAAACAAGTGTGAGAAAGTGACTTTAAGGGGCTCCCATCTGACCTGCATAGGAGAGATAATGTTTCAATAGGTAAAATTCTGGGGGGAAAATAACCTCATTATTGCTAATATATGTATGGTAAGTGTTTGGCTGTTTGCAATATCGGTGTATGATTTATTTGGTCCATTGCTTGGAAAATTCCTGAGTGATATTGTGATCCACACTGGTAATGCTGAGAACAGGTAGATATCAAGGTTATGATTAGAGATGGGCGGACTCCTGGATGTTCAGGTCTGGTGGGTTTGGCAGAACAGTTAAAAAAAAGTTTGGGTTCGGGTACCAGAGCAGTACCCTGTCCCAAACCCGAACCCCATTCACATGACTGGGGTAGGGCTGAAAATCCAGTGTTTGCCATGCTGTCAAGTGCATGACAGCACAGCCAACAATGCCTCTGATCGGCATTAAAATCATTACTGCTGGTCAGACGGCCACGGTTCCCTTGTAGTCAAATAACAGCATGAGCGTGCAGCTGTGATTGTAGGTATAACGTTTACCTCCAGTCACTGGCCTATAAGACACCTCTCTATTACTAATCCTATAGTTATATGGTAAATAAAGACACAGCCAAAATAAAGTCTTTATTAGAAATAAAACAAAACACGCTTTTTCTTTTTTATTTAAAAATAACAAACACAGTTATACTCACCTAATGCCTAATTCCACTGAAGCCCTCGTCTCCTGTAATAAAACAAAAATAAAAAGCAGCAATATCCCTCACCTGTCTGTCGTTCTGTCCCATGCTGTAATCCATGTCTAGGGAATTAATAGTTTTTAACCTGGACAGTGCCAAGATGCGACCGTCCAGGCTGAGAACCACTGAGAAATGAGCTGCTGAGCGTCAGTGACCGGTGGTGACATCATCGAGGTTACTACCAGTCAATGAGGCTGCATTCCTGTTCCTGTCAGCTTTTCCTGGCTGGTTATCAAAAATACATGGGAATCCACACATTTTTTTTTTTTTTATTATTTATTTAGAGCGCAGGTGCCGGCAGATGAATACAGGCTCATGTTGTCATCCGACAGTGCGAGAAACACCTGGTGCTCGGAGGGCAGTACCCGAACAGTAACGCAGACTTCCTGGTGAAGTCCATGTTCGGTGTCCGTGCCCGAACAGTAAGTGTTTGGTATGGATGCCGAACGTTACTGTTCGGGTTCGCCCATCACTAGTTATCATCATTTTAAAGGGGTTGTCTAAACTTTCAGATGGGAAAAACTGCAAAGTGCTAGTAAAAACTTGCAACTTTGCAGTTCACTTCATATTAAATATCCTTTTTTTTCCCAAGGACAGAAGTATTTTTAATTGAATATTTTACGACACAACGCTCGGGTTGCCAACCACCTCTGCCGTTTACCAGAGATATCCAGCTTTCTAAGCAGGGAGTACGCGCTTGCAAACGTTGCTCTGCAGCTGGCCACATTGCTGGATCCCATCCGCTTCAGTGTCCCCGTGCTCCTCCGATGCTGCAGAGGCAAATCTGCTAAATACATCAGCACCGAGACGGCAAAGTTCAGACCAGCGGAGCAAGGTCAGTAATACAATTTGGTTTTGCACCCCTTTCCTCTCTCCAAATTTGAAAATAGCAAATCACAAAAAAAAATCAGGTCTGGGAGAATCCACATTTTATGTAAGTTTTGAGGCAAATTCAATTCATTCTAAACAGATTCATCCATCTCTACAAATAACCCGATCACACAGTCACTAATTACAATGCCATCGAGAAAGATGCCCAAATAGAGTATACACTGCGAAATAACACACAGTGCAACGCCTCGGCAGTAACACTCTGTAGTGCAGCGCTCAAATAATGCCACATACACGGTGACCAAACTGCGCCCCGCGAAAGCTAATATACTAAGTGTACGTGCAGCAAATCTCGTGGCTGACTGTGGGGCCTCCTCCAGAATAGGTCGCTCATGTGCCCTTCATGTACAGATCAGCCTTAAATGGAATCTGTCAGCACTTTTTTGCTGCGTATTCTGACAGCAACATGAGGTAGAGGCAGAGACCCTGTTTCCAGCCACGTGTCACTTACTGGGCTGTGTTTCAATAAAATCAGTGTTTTATCAGCAGGAGATTATCACTAAAGCACTAGGTCTCTCCTGCCTCCTAGTTCAACCCTGTCCCCTCTACTGTTTTCTGTCAATGTGTTGTGTACATAGAAAGCTTCCACTCAGTGGTGTGGGAGGGGTTATACAGGGCTCAGCATTCTGAGCTCTGCTAGATCTGCAGCAGAGAAAACTCTGATTGTATCAAAATGACACCATGCAGACCAGCAAGCGATACACTGCTTGTATCAGGGTCTCAGCCTCTACACCATGCTACTGTTACACAGCTGTCCCTGGTCTGGGCTCTGCTCTTTACGCCTTGGTCTTATGAACTTTCTTGTGCTTCACGTCCGGCTTTGCAATTAGCCCGGCCTCCCAAGACTCACACCTATGTCTTGGTATTAAGGTTTTCTAGTAACTCTTTTAGTTGTCTGTGCAAAGTCCAGAGTCCACAGTCATCAGTACATCTCCTGCATGCTTGTGTTTTCCAGTCTCTGAGTTACATGTCTGTGGCTTTCTGTACCACTTCTAACTAGCTAGACTGTGATCTGTTTCGTGTCTTCTAGGACCTTTGTGTTGACACTCTAGTTACTCCAGAGTTTTGTCCGCTACCTGTCTGCAGCCTCCATGACACCACCTGTCTGTCTGCGGCTTCCAGTCCTTAAGTCTCCAATTTGCCTGCTGTCTTCTGTACCTCTGCAGTCCACCTGCGGCTTCTAGTAGCTTTGCTACTGTTCTCCGGTGTCAGTGATGTCTCTAGCCATTCAGCAGCTTCCAGTAACTATGCAACTTGTCTGCAGTTTCCCAGGTGCCTCTGTTTAGCCTGTGGCTTCTAGTAACCTTGCAACATGTCTGCGGTTTCCCAGGTGTCTCTGGTCAGCCTGTGGCTTCTAGTAACCTTGCAACATGTCTGCAGTTTCCCAGGTGTCTCTGGTCAGCCTGTGACTTCTAGTAACCCTGCAACATATTTGTGGTTTCCCTGGTGTCTCTGGTCAGCCTGTGGCTTCTAGTAACCTTGCAACATGTCTGCGGTTTCCCTGGTGTCTCTGGTCAGCCTGTGGCTTCTAGTAACCCTGCAACTTGTCTGTGGTTTCCCAGGTGTCTCTGGTCAGCCTGTGGATTCTAGTGATCCTGCTGCCTGTTTGCGGTCTCCTAGATGTCTTTAGCCAGCCTGCGGCTTCTAGTAACCCTGCTACCTGTCTGCAGTTTTCCAGATGTCTTTAGCTAGCCTGCGGCTTCTAGTAACCCTGCTGCCTCTCTGCGGTCTTCAGGACATCACATGTCTGTCTGCATCTTCCAGTCCTTGAGTTGCCTGTCTGCGGCCTTCATTACATGGGCTAATGGTCTCCTGTCTGCTTACCGTGTCCTGAGTGTCTCACCCGTTTGCTGCATCAACACCTAGGACCCTTGTGTATACTCAGACCTTGGGCTTAGAGGACCCACCTCACATAGTGAACCCCCTTTCTGTGACAGATTACACAGCAAAAACCTGCTGACAGATTCCCTTTAAAATTTTAAGACTTAAGACCAGCTTGGCAAGTCGCTTCTTTACTAGGGATGATAACCAATCCAGGGAGCGTGGCTCTAAAATTCTCCACTGGAACTGTGTTGTGGCCGTGCACACGCCATCGCTCCATGATGGAGATGACTAAGTACAGCACTATATATGAACAAGGTATTTCAGAGCCTTGTTCTCCGGATTCATGGTGATACTAGTAGACGGCCAACCCAGTAATCGGCAAGTGGCCAAGTTGGGAATGACCCTTCAAGTTCATCCCTGATTGCCCTTGCGTTAAGACTTCCGACATTGATCGTTGCTTTGCTGCTGCTTCACTGCCCAATGCTTAAACTGATAAGAATAATTCAGGATCATCATTAGCAGTCAAATTACAAAATCTCTTTTTCTCCCCTTTGTTTAATTTAAATGTAATGTCCGCCGATTCTCTCATGAGCTGAACACGGCCATAAATAATTCTGCGGCATGCCTAAACATCTCCCTTCACAGCAAGGTTCTAATTTGATCTCTGGAGGCCCTTCTTGGTAGCTGCATAAAATATTTTCATTTACTCTGGTAGAGCCTGTACAATCGTACATTTTTAATCTCATGTTGCCCAGTAATGCCTTTAGAAGAGGTCCTCTGCAAATCATTAAACTTGTTCAATAACACCGTTACAAAGCACCAGAGAATTGTCGTTAGCGAAACAAAGAAGTTTTTCCAACAAAAAATAAAATTGGAAAAGATAACTTGAGTTTCTAGGGCAGTTTCTCAGATTATTTAATATTTAAGCATTTCCAGAGGAAAACTTTTAGAATCGCCTGTCAGATGTGGTTTTGAAAATTATGTACTTTCAAGTCCGGGTCCCTTCGCTGATCTAATTATGTTTATTATTTTTTTTTATTATTTTAAAGATTCAGATTGGGGAAAAGCTAAATATATTAACCATTGTGTTATTTTTTTTCTTTATCTTTCAAATGTGTGGAGCGCTGTGAGAATTAGACTGTTAGACTTCAGATCTGCGGGTAAAGAACTCCTTATACGTGATGATACTTTACTGCTGACGTAGAGTCCAAGACCCATCGCACTCAGCCGGATTGTGGCACCACACAAACTCCCAGTCACACCTCCATCGAGGTTCACGGGGAATGTTCTGCATTCTGAATCCGGCTTCTTACAATGCAAAGTCTATAATGGATCGTGACATTGTAGCAAAATGGTCAACTGGTTGCAATAGACATCACAAGCACTGGGTGAGCAGACAAATGTACAGCTCCAAATGAATGCACCCATGTGCAAATGGCTCTATACTACTTAGCTACAAGGACCGTCTGTGGCTCCATACCGGCTCCATGTCTATGACCCCACCGGTTGTATAGCTACAAGGACCGCATATGCCTCCATACCGGCTCCATGTCTATGACGCCACTGTTTGCATAACTTCTAGCACCCTTTGTGCCTCCATACCAGCTCCATACCTATGACATCACTGGTTGCATAACTTCTAGCACCCTTTGTGCCTCTATACCAGCTCCATACCTATGACACCACTGGTTGCATAACTTCTAGCACCCTTTGTGCCTCCATACCGGCTCCATGTCTATGACGCCACTGGTTGCATAACTTCTAGAATCCTTTGTGCCTCTATACCAGCTCCATGTCTATGACGCCACTGTTTGGATAGTTACAAGGACCGCATATGCCTCCATTCCAGTTCCATGTCTATGACGCCACTGTTTGCATAACTTCAAGCACCCTCTGTGCCTCCATACCGGCTCCATACCTATGAGGGCACCGTTTGCATCCTGCAGCACATCAAAAGCTGTTTCCTTTTAGGCTGTAACTTGCGTATAGTAAAGATCGCAGTAACATCAGCACAGTACCTCGATGTTTCCGTCTGAAAGGTGACTTATAACAGTCGTCACACCACTTTACCGTTAAGGAAATATTATGGCAGGAAGCAGGTGGAGATAAAGTAATTCCATAAATTTAACACAATTGGATATTGTCATGTAGCCCCAGAGTTATACAGCAATGACAGACATATTTATAAGACTATTATGTCATTTTTATTTATATTTTTCTTTCCGCTATTACATTAGTTTACTGCAGCAAAATAGCTGAAGTTTTTGTGTACAGGGCACAGACCCCACAATCTTGTCTCCCTACATCCAGCCAGTGCACACATATAGCGTAAGCTAAAGAAAGTTTTGAAAAAAAATATTCAATAGAATTAGATAATGGAGAGCTGCAAAAAAAATCCACAAATTGACTCAAAACATGCAAAATTTTGTTGTGAAAAATATCCAAGTTCACAGCAATTGCATCTGTAGCGCCCCCACTGCCGCAGGGCCGAGAGGTACCCGGTACCGGGCCTCCAAGTCTCTGCTCTGGGGTTGTCACGGTGGCTAGACCCGGCCCGTGACCCTGCTGAGGGGCGTACAGTAATAGATGTGGATAGTGGTGGTGGTGCGGTGCAGTAAATAACGAGGACACCAGGTTGCAGTCTCTTTACCTCTTTTCTGAAGGTCTCTGGGTCCTCAGTCCGGAATACGGTTCACCAGGCTGCGCAAGTTGGCCGGTCCAATGGCACCTCCAGAGTTCTCTTTGCAGGTGGAAATCTGTGCCTTCCTGCTAGCGCTATGTGTTGTGGTCCTCCCCTGCTGTGCTTACGGGATAGTCCCCACAACTGTTGTGCCTGTTTCTCGTGTTCCCTCACAACTCGATTAGATGATGTTCTGCTAATCCTCCGTCCCTCCCTGATGTTACGGTTGGGACGCACCCGTATGACGGGTAGGCTCGGAGCTCTTCCGGGACCCTAGAGTCGCCGCTCTCCACAGGTTGCCCCCTATGTCTGCGTAGGTGATTTAGGTGAGACAGCCCGCCTGTGACTGACTGTCCTGCCGTTGGTTTGAAGTATTGCTTAGAGCTAGATATATAAATACTTCCTCGGCATTCCGGCTGCCGGCTGTGCGCCTCAGTAGGATGTTGCCTCGGTCTTACAACACGACTCCTACTTGCTTTGATCCCGTTTCTCACTCAGCACAATATATCTCGCTTCTTGTCCTTTCTTAGGGCACCGCCGCTATGCTGAGCAGGCACGGTCCCGTGACGTTCTTCCTCGTTGCCAGGCCTCTGTCAGAGTCCCAAACCTGACAGGGACCCTACCGAATCTTCCCCCACAACACCCTCTGCCACAAGGTGTTGCCTGGTTCCAACCCAGTCAGCTTTCTCCTCTAACTTCCTGCCTGACCCCCAATTTACCCACACGGTGAGGAGTGGCCTAATAAATAGCACCCTTAGCTCCCCCTGGAGGCCCGGCTGTGAAATGTATTGGTGTATGTGATACCTGGTCAGATGAACGCCTTCAGTGCCATCAGACATACCATAGCCCCCCTTAGCGGCGGAGCCACAGTACTGCAACGACCAGGACTCTGGGGCGCTGCACATCAATGCACCCAGACAGCAGCGGCAGCTGAACCCAAGCTCTCAGTCTCTAGCAGCGGGGGCTGAACCCAAGCTCTCAGTCTCCTGCAGCGGGGGCTGAACCCAAGCTCTCAGTCTCCTGCAGCAAGGGCTGAACCCAAGCTCTCAGTCTCCAGCAGCAGGGGCTGAACCCAAGCTCTCAGTCTCCAGCAGTGGGGGCTGAACCCAAGCTCTCAGTCTCAAGCAGCAGGGGCTGAACCCAAGCTCTCAGTCTCTAGCAGCGGGGGCTGAACCCAAGCTCTCAGTCTCCAGCAGCAGGGGCTGAACCCAAGCTCTCAGTCTCCAGCAGCGGGGGCTGAACCCAAGCTCTCAGTCTCTAGCAGCGGGGGCTGAACCCAAGCTCTCAGTCTCCAGCAGCGGGGGCTGAACCCAAGCTCTCAGTCTCCAGCAGCGGGGGCTGAACCCAAGCTCTCAGTCTCCTGCAGTGGGGGCTGAACCCAAGCTCTCAGTCTCCAGCAGCGGGGGCTGAACCCAAGCTCTCAGTCTCCAGCAGCGGGGGCTGAACCCAAGCTCTCAGTCTCCAGCAGCGGGGGCTGAACCCAAGCTCTCAGTCTCCTGCAGTGGGGGCTGAACCCAAGCTCTCAGTCTCCTGCAGTGGGGGCTGAACCCAAGCTCTCAGTCTCCAGCAGCGGGGGCTGAACCCAAGCTCTCAGTCTCAAGCAGCAGGGGCTGAACCCAAGCTCTCCGTCTCCTGCAGCAAGGGCTGAACCCAAGCTCTCAGTCTCCTGCAGCGGGGGCTGAACCCAAGCTCACAGTCTCCAGCAGCGGGGGCTGAACCCAAGCTCTCAGTCTCCAGCAGCGGGGGCTGAACCCATGCTCTCAGTCTCCAGCAGCAGGGGCTGAACCCAAGCTCTCAGTCTCTAGCAGCGGGGGCTGAACCCAAGCTCTCAGTCTCCAGCAGCGGGGGCTGAACCCAAGCTCTCAGTCTCCAGCAGCGGGGGCTGAACCCAAGCTCTCAGTCTCCTGCAGCGGGGGCTGAACCCAAGCTCACAGTCTCCAGCAGCGGGGGCTGAACCCATGCTCTCAGTCTCCAGCTATGCTTCTTTGCTCTACTCTGAGGCTTGCCAGGATTGCCGCAGTGTTTGGCTCCTGATGTTGGCCAGCTTCATGCTCACCGCATTTCTAGAAAGGCAAATCTGCTCCGTTATTCAGCACTGAACACAACGATGCCGCTGGTCTGAAGAGTCACTCCATCCAGAGCACCTGCCCTCATCATTTAGGAAGAAGGGAGGAAAGGGAGCGGTGCGCTACTGATTGCTGAGGACGGGTCAAACCACTTAGCTGTAACTAGAGCTAAGTGTAGGTTGGCTGGCACCATCGGCAATGCCTCATAGTGACGTCTCCCCTTCATCATGGTGTAGGATATAGTGGCCCAAAAGTGCCTAAATATTTCAATTGTCTAGTTCCTAAAAAGACAATGTTAATTAAAAAGACAGTGTAAAGTATATGGCTTGCCAAACATTTGGATATTAAATGTAGGATCAGGTTTTAAACTACAGTTGCCCTGCCGCTAGGGTTGTTCACCGACTGATACATTTAAGGCTGTGTTCATACTATGCTAGGCTTTGTTTCATCAGGTTTCTGCTCTAATGTCATATTCTTTTGTGCTATTTAGTCCTGTAGACAGTTACGTATTACATTAAATATTAATTAAATAGCAGATCTGCCGCATCACATGGTTGAAGCAATAATGTATAAATGGGGTCTTCTGCACAGAGATTTACGTCTTCCCCGAGCCTCATATACGCTAACAATTCTTTGACTGTACAACATTGTGGAATCTGTCAGCGCCTTGATTATAAATCACGTTTATCACCATGGCCTCCTATAAAATAGCTATTGAGCGTTCCTATCATGACATCATCTATAATTGTGTCAATGTCATTAAGAATTGATGCCAATGTAAATTGCACATAGGAGGATTAGCCGAGCTCCCGCTGCTTCTTCTCTCCCGGCCCGAAATGGAGATATGAGAAAGATAGATAAAAAGAGACACAATTTGACACACACACGCGCCCTTACAGTGAGAGATAAATAATTGTAACACGAAATCCAAACTCATAAAATAACAAATATGTGCACAGAGCCTGGACGTAGCGAAAATTACAGCTGTATGACTATTGACTGATTGATGCAGTGTGCCTTCATCTTCGCAAAGTCAATAACTCATTCGAAAAACACCATCAAAGACAATCGCGATTTCAATGAGCATCACATAAAGTGTGAAATAGAATCAGACATTAAGCAGCTATTCAACTTTAACTCATTATTTAACTACGGGCAGAGGTAATGATGTATTCATAGTGGGAACATGCTACATATTCATTCATGCTCCCCACTGAGTCACTGTGATCTGTTATATGACAGCCAGAACCCCTGGCGGTCAACCGTAGGTCCTGCATTAATCTAGAAGGACAGGTTTTCACTGCAAGAAGAAATGAGTTGAGGGATGAAAAGTTGTTTTTGAAGTTGAGTACATGCAGGTCTCACCCTACCAGGATCTGGAATAAAGTTATTGCAACATCCTTGAAGAAAGACTTGAATGTCTTACAAGACTTAACACAGAGGGGAAGACCAACAATGGGAAAGCCAACAGTGGCCATTGAGAGAGGACAAAAGCGAAACACAAGGAAGAAATGAATGAGATTGAAAAATAGGATAGAGAAGGTTGTTTTATTCTTTAATCATATTACTTGATCTATTATTCAATTCTCCAATGGGCCCAAGGCTCATAGAGGCGCAAGACCAAGCGGCAACTGCAGTCCGCGTAACACAACTTTGAGTTGCATTGGCAAAACTACATGTTTTGTTATTTTTTTTATGTTCCATGGGTTATTTTTCTGTGAAAACAACATTAGTTGTAGAAGTATCTTACACTGACCGACCTTAGTGTCTGACTTTCTCCATGCTGACATAAAGAATAGTGCTTGCTCAATTCAACCTGATGACCTTCGTGAGCTTGATCGCAACTGGAGATCCCATGCGATTTGTAGAGTGGGTAAAATATAAAAATAATGGAAGCATTGGCATTTTATTGAATTAAAGTTGCATTTCCGATACATTGTTACATTCCAATTAACCCTATGCTTCACAAAACGCCAAACCAAATTACAATTACATCTTGATTAAGATGACTCAATGTATCCACTCAATGTATCCACTGCCAGCTCAACTTTCTGCTTGAAAAACATGGAGCATTTTTATCCAGATAGCCAAAGGCAAACTAACCAACTGAACTTTTGCTCAAGTTTTCTTGTTGCTGACACTGCCCCTGCTGGAAATAAAATAGTAGTACATCAGATGTATAGCATTTAAGCCGCCATCCCATGAAATGTCTTATTACTAGACCAGGGTATATGTCCATGTAATATAAGTGTTAATATACTCACCTACTGCCGTCTTCTCAGGTGTCCAGTGCCGTTCTGCTCCTCTTCTCATTGTTGTCACTGCTCTTCAGAGTCTCTGGACGCTCTATGCATAAGGCAGTAATCTCTTTTATTTATTACATGCACATATTCACAGATGTAATAAATCAAAAATTTCATGTGAGGCTTCTTTACTGATAAGCCAATAATTTTAGAAAAATTAAGGTAAATTTTATTGGATTTATTTGAAAACCCAAAAGTCAGATAACAGGTTTTGATGTCTATAATATTACATCGAAAGAAGGAAAATTCCTTCATTTTTATCCTCATATTATACAGGACTGTGCACTTACAATTGCTCATTTTGCCTTTCTACTCAGTTATTTTTTTCTGTTTTTCATTAAGTCTATGACATCACGTGATTAATAACTGACAAGCTGAATTTCTCCTGTATAAGTAATGACACACTGCAGAAGTCAATGGCAAGGACGGGGGGGGGGGGGGGGGGGGCAGCTGGGTCAGGAGGAGAAGAGGGGAATGATTTCTGCAGGGACATGAGACATCCTGTTTCTACATAGAGCAGATAATTGAGAAGAATTATCTGGGTACAAAAGAAAAATGAGCAATTGTAAGTGCACAGTGCTGATGAATGCAATATAGTAAGAGGGTAAATACTTTAATGGGAGGAGAAAGAGGAGGAGGAAGAGGAGGAGGAAGAGGAGGAAAAGAAGGAGGAATGCTTCTTTAGGTAAATTCTACAATTTCCAAAGCATTTGACAATAAGACCCTTTCATACACCTCCCAACTGGCGGAGAGGGGATGGGTTAGACTGATCACCATGTTACATTTTCAAATTCCCATTGTTTTCCCAAACTCTGCTTTAAGCCAATTAAACCCATGACTAAGCACACATATCCTGCTGATCAAGCATTGCCCAACAATTCTGAAGAAATTTGCAAAGTTTTCCCTTATTTGATTTGTAGTCCAAAAATTAAGCCAATTTAAAAACATCTACACAAAATGAAAAACATTCTTGCTTTTATATATTCTCAATTCCACTCGTCCCCGACAATATATTCCCTGCCCAATTGTTCTAAAATCTAATTGACCCGGCCTATTAAGTGGACAGATTTTTCATTTTTCGGTAGTTTTGTGAGTCTCCCGGTGATATCACAGGAATATGTCACAGAACGTGTTGTGAGCTGCGATGTTCCGACTCTACAGAGTTGCTGAAGATATGATTTGCTAGAAACTAAGTTACATTTAATGGTGTAACTGGGTCAAAAGGTGCCTGCTGCTCTGTAAGTTCCTTGTCCGAAACAATTAAACTCAGAAACTGCCTATTTCAAAAAAAGTCCGGCATCTCCTAATATTATCTGCAGAAGCCCAGCAGGATGTGCGGAATATATTAAAGTCTTATTCTCGCCTTTTCAGCTGTCCTTTTTATCTTACTTTTTAATCAGTTGACTTCTTTTTATATATGGCTGTTAATAAAATATAGGCATGGCTTTTTAATCGCGGTGATACTAATGTAGCCGGCTATTTAAACACACCCTGTGGAGTGGTAGGTGTTAATTAAGTAATCTGCCCTCTGTCAATTTCTCATACACTTAAGAGATACTCAGTAAATCTGAAATAAAAATCGCCTGATGACAAAGAGAAATGATGAATTATTTCCAATAAAAGTAATATATGCTGGAGATTATTTAAAGCTTAGATTACAAGTGGCTTTTACCAAGTGGGCACATGGCGCATCGCTGCGGATCCAACCGGTGGGACCTCCTGATTGCTGTGGGGATAGTTTACCACTGTAGGGTGAATGGGGGTGCAAATCCCAAGAACCCCATCAATCAGCTGGTTATAAGGGCTGGGGGGTTCACCACACACAGGACCTTGGTAGTTTCTCCTAAAGATAGGTCCTTAAAGAACAAGATAGGTAAACATCTTTTATGCCAATGTGCAGAAAAAAAACACTGCAGCCTCTTTTATTTCAGACCTGTTGACCCTCAGAATCAGCACAAATAAGTCACAGACGTTTACTCAGAAAACATATAGAAATGAAAGTGAAGGCTCCTCATAGGGTACCAGATCATTGGTCACGAATGCCGGGGAAGGAGGAATGGGCCACACAGGATGTGTGTTTCCAGGGTTGTTCTAGTATGTATGGAGACCATGCGTACAGAGATTATGTGTGTGGAGACCATGTGCGCGGAGACCATGTGTATGGAGATTATGTGTGCGGAGATCATGTGCGCGGAGACCATGTGTATGGAGATTATGTGTGCGGAGACCATGCGTGCAGACACCATGTGTATGGAGATTATGTGTGCGGAGACCATGTGTATGGAGAGTATGTGTGCGGAGACCATGCGTGCGGAGACCATGTGTATGGAGATTATGTGTGCGGAGACCATGTGTGTGGAGACCATGTGTATGGAGAGTATGTGTGTAGAGACCATGTGCACGGAGACCATGTGTACGGAGATTATGTGTGCGGAGACCATGTGTGCGGAGACCATGTGTATGGAGATTATGTGTGCGGAGACCATGTGCGCGGAGACCATGTGTGCAGAGACCATGTGTATGGAGAGTATGTGTGTAGAGACCATGTGCATGGAGACCATGTGTACAGAGATTATGTGTGCGGAGACCATGTGTGAGGAGACTATGTGTGCGGAGACCATGTGTGCGGAGACCATGTGTACGGAGATTATGTGTGCAGAGATCATTTATGCGCTGATGACGTGTACGGACATTGTGTGTACAAAATTCATGTATGTAGTGATTATGCGAACAAACATTTTGTGGGAAATCATGAGTGGGGTGATTACGTGTACGGAGATTGTGTGCAGAAATCATGTGTGCGGTGATTATATGACCGAACATTAAATGTGTAGAGATCATGTATGCCATTATAATGTATGCAGATTGTGTGAGTGGAGATCATGTATGCAAGGATCATGTGTGATTTGATTGTGTGAGTGGAGTTTATGTATGCGGTGATTATGTGTATGGATATTGCGTGTGCAGAGATCATGTGTGCGGTGATCATAGTTATGGTGATTGTGTGTGCAGAGATCATGTGTGCGGTGATTATAGTAAGAGTCGAGAAGAGTCAGTTCACCCACTTGGAGGATCCGGATGCACGGAACACTAGGCGGTACAACAGATGCCAAAGATTAAGGAAGGTAAATCCAGCTTCCACGAACGTCCATTTTTAAAATCCAAAATCATTTTTTATTTATAAAAACTATATTTAAAATATTACAGCTACAGGACTCAATCTAAAAGCAAACGAGTTTCAGACGCAACGTCTTTAGTCATGGCAATTGTGCTGCATGTTGTCATTGACGTGTGGTGGTCCCCATGTGATAGCGTGAGACCCTGTGGAAGGAAGAATCTGCTTGAATGAGATGAAGGACCAGAACAAGTGAGAAGATACTCAGAGGAATCGGGGAGGCCACAGAGATGGGAGAATACAATTTTTTCAACTCATTACCTGCAAAATGGTGGTCGGTCAGTGAGACACAAATAAATCCATATTAGGGCGCCTCAAATGTATTCCCTAATCTGTGCTCGTTCCATCTGCCACCTTCTCCAGACATAAGGTTACTTTAGTCTTTTTATTATGACTTCTGAATGCCATTTTCTGTAACGTGATTGTATCTTAGCAGCCACACCGAGCCACAAATGCCGGCCCCCCATAGATCTGTAGACTCCACATTATTTCACTTTTAGTTGCACAGTAGTGGGGTCTTTCCACCTCAGTATCAATGATAAAACGTGGCCCTAATATGAACCAGCCTGACATTACACCTCCCAGCCTATCAGAAAGTCCGCGAAGTGATCGATGACGAGATGGAATCCAACAACCTGATGTAACTTTGTATCATAGTGAGGATAGCGATACAAAACCCACAAACAGCCATCTAGATCTCACCGCATCCCCGCGCCTGCGCCGCGCTCTGTACCGGGAGTTAGTGATTACATTAAAAATGTAACAGTGTTTTCTTTAAATGTGCTTAACTTAAATTATGGCAAATTTGGACAATTATTTTGATGAAATAATCATGCACGCGGCTTATTCCGGTTCCATTAAAGGCAAAAAAGAAGACATTAAAAAACTATTAAAGACACAACGTTAAAACAACATAAAGCAGGAAAGCAACAATATGATTTGAGAGCGTTAATAACGGGAATGTGATGTACTTACACATTGCATTATGTTCTATACTATAGAGAAATATCTGCTGAGCACAAAGCCGACTGCGTGCAACATATCAGACATTTGTCCATCTGACGGAAAACATCTTGTTTTTATTTATGGATTTATTCATTTATAACTTAGTCATAAGACCATGGACTTTGATGAAGAGTTCACAGGCTGTAAAGGAAGTCCAACCTTAGGGACAATTTTCTTTTATTTAAATATTTGTATTTGGAACTTAAAATAATTTTTTGCAATTGGAATTTATTAAAAATGTTGCACTATTTGACTTACAAAAACTTTTTGTTTCCGTGCACATTCAACCTTTATGTGGTCTGTGGTCATCATAAACCGGCAGGAGGAGCTCAGAAAAGACAGATAAGAGTTACAAACTCCTAGACAGACTGTCATAACGGGCGGACTGATGGATTCTCAGTTAACTCATTCCACAGCCAGGAATAGGTAGTGCAGCCAAGAGGCTATAGAAAGTGAACTGTGCAACATGCTTAATGAGATCCAATGGCAAAAAGACGGAAATCTGTATGTCCAAGATGGTGTCGCCTATACTAGCTCTCATGTATGAGCACAGCTTCACTCCTGGACTGATTTATTTCTTCTACAGCTCATGAGGAACCACTTCTCCCTTCCACTGACAGACACAGATACTGAGGAGTCTGTGATCGCCTCCTCCTGGACAGTCTACACTTTGTGGGATCTGCCCTCCCAGATAACTTGGATGCTTTCTCTCCTTTTCACACTTTTTGCATTATCTCTATCAATGATTGAAAGGATGAGGAGAGCAGAAATGGCTGATGACCTCAGCACCAGCAGGACCAGAATGTTGTCTGATCTGTTTTAAACTTCACAATACTAAAATACTAGGAAGTTTTTAATAAAAATTATTTTTAAAGTTGTTTAATTTTGAAACTAGGAAATAAATGAACAAAGAAAAGTAACACAAATGTGTTTATAGTCTTTAAAGCTGATCAGTGAGGGTCTCGGCAATGGAAAATCTTCTAGCAAGGACCACTCTTGTAAGGCTGTAAAAATCAGGCAATACCTCTAAAAGGCTACATAGCACTTATTATTACATATCCACAGGATCCCTGTGTGATCAGATATCCTCCTCCTCCTCTTCCTCCTCCTCCTCGCACATGCTCACTATGACTCCATTCCATCAGAGGACTTTAGGACCTCATTCTCAGTATCAGTCGATGTCTCCACAGCCGGACCCCCAGCGACCTTACCTTTATCGCCTATCCTGTGGACAGGAGAATATAATGTTGCTAGATGGTGGCCCGATTCTAACGCATCGGGTATTCTAGAATATGTATGTAGTTTACAGCCACGTAGTATATAGCACAGCCACGTAGTAAACAGCACAGCCACGTAGTATATTGCCCAGCCACGTAGTATATAGCACAGACACGTAGTTTATTGCCCAGCCATGCAGTATATTGCACAGCCACGTATATAGCACAGCCACGTAGTATATTGCACAGAGACGTAGTATATAACATTGCCCATGCAGTATATAACACAGGCCACGTAGTATAAAGCACAGCGATGTAGTATATTGCCCCGCCACGTAGTATATAGCACAGCCTATATAGTATATAGCACAGAGATGTAGTATATAGCACAGCCTATATAGTATATAGCACAGAGATGTAGTATATAGCACAGCCCTCGCAGCATGTAACACAGCCCACGTAGTATATAGCAATGTGGGCACCATATCCCTGTTATAAAAAGAATTAAAATAAAAAAGTTATATACTCACCTTCCGGAGCCCCTGGATCCAGCCGAGGCGTTTACCGATGCTCCTCGCAACGCTCTGGTCCCAAGAGTGCATTGCGGTCTCGCGAGATGATGACGTAGCGGTCTCATGAGACCACTACGTCATCATCTCGCGAGACCGCAATGCATGGACCGGTCACATGAACGTCGCGAGGAGCGGGAAAGGCCTCGGCTGGATCCGGGGGCCCACGGAAGGTGAGTATATAATGATTTTTTATTTGTTTAAATTATTTTTAACATTAGGTCTTTTTACTATTGATGCCGCATAGGCAGCATCAATAGTAAAAAGTTGGTCACACAGGGTTAATAGCAGCGTTAAAGGACTGCGTTACACCGCAGCATAACGCGATCCGTTAACGCTGCCATTAACCTTGTGTGAGCGCTGACTGGAGGGAGTATGGACTGCGGGCACTGACTGCAGGGAGTAAGGAGCGGCCATTTTGCTGCCGGACTGTGATCGTCGCTGATTGGTTGTGGCCGTTTTGCCGCGACCAATCAGCGACTTGGGATTTCCTTGACAGAAAGAAAGACAGAAAGACGGAAGTGACCCTTAGACAATTGCGGTATATAGTAGATTTTTGTAACAACCTCTTTAAGTGAGTTACAGGAAATGTATGGAAAGTATAGGGCTATCGCTCACTATCTACAGTATGTGATACTATGGGCAGAAAATGTTTGTTTTTTCTTGTTTTCCTCCCTTTTGATATGATTACAGGGTTGTGATTTCATATTCTTGCTGTTTTATGCCTCCGGATTCTTGTGATAATGTCGGAGATATTTACACATTTGAACTGTTACATCCTATTTCTTTACTTTTTAATACATGTGATTATGACACAATTTCTTTTCATCTTATTTTATTTTTGTTTTCAAGTTCCGAAGAAGTGATGAAAGAGCAAGAAAAGTCAACAGGCGAGATCTTCAGATGTGCGGCCGGTGGAGTCTGTTCTGTATGGAGCTGCTGCGCTATCTGCGGGACTTGTCATGTTTCACCTCCTAATGATCTGCTCACAGGCCATCCCCACAAGTCTCAAGACAGAGGCACAAAACGAAAGGACCTTGGCTCCCGATAGTAGAACCACAGGGCCCTCACTCCCTGATAAGTTGGTTGTGACTGCTGCTCGTCAGCAGGGGGCGCCTCGCTGTATAATGCAGTTTGATGTGACAAATATTGAAATGATCCATTGTGATCCACACGTGATAAATATTAATGGGGTATTGTGTGCGCCGGCTCATCAAGCTCACAGACAGTAATTCCATGTTTTACTTCTAGATCTTTCAGAAAACTTTCTAACTAATATAGCAAATGAGGAGCACAGGAGACGTTTCTATCCTTGTATACGCCACCAGGGGCAAAGTCTGCGCTCTGATACAATTTTTACTAATCAACATTGACAAAGAATTCCGCTCCACAAACTGCAATTTTACATGACTTTTGGATATGGGATGGACCTCACTCCATCTTAAAACCACCATAACTACTGTAAACCTAGGCACTAAAATAAATACAGAAAACACATTATTTTGGTTGTCAAAATGGCCACAGCTGTTAGGGTTAGTGGAACGCACCGAGTATATATATATATATTGAGTAGTAGGTGCGTTCGCAACCCGGGGTCCACCGTGCAGGAGAGAACCTGCTGCTAATAAAAGACAGTACTATATGGCGGCATAAGCGAACTCTGTTACTTCACAGATTCGCTTGAGAAAGAGAACACTGTGCCCTTTTATCCTCACAGGGGAACAGCTACCTAATAGAGCCGACAGTGGTCATGCAGTCAGCATAGCACACACAAAACTCCTCCCCGGAGGTGCCGGTATTCTAGGGGCTTATTTCAGCCAAACCCTGACCACATGCCAGCATGAACACACTGGCGCTGAGCTCATAACTTAGGTTAATACTAGCGCATGGCCGTGCGGCCATGTGAACCTTTTATAGCTGCAGCAACTTCAGGACCTTCCTAGAGGACAAATGGGAGCTGCTGCCGTACCTGAGCATGTGACCTTCAACCTCCAATGAGAGGTCTTACCCTGGGCATGCTCAGAAGGGGAAAAGCAGGACTTAGTCACAGAGACGTCTGCTCGCCGCTGACCAGTACTGGCTACAATGGCTGTGCAGAGGTGGGAACTCGACCCCTAACAGCAACTTTTATTCAATTCACAGGATAAAATAATCACAGTAGGAGTCAGGTGGAGTGCTAGTACATTGGGATTCACAAGTACTGCGATATCCCCAGCTGTCTGACATACAGCACCAGGACAGACAGCCATAAAGGGGCGGCACACACTGGCTTGCCATTCAAGCAGAGCCAGTAACCTTTCAGGGCACCAATGAGCCTATTATTCTCACTCCTGTGCTTAAGCACTGTGCCCACCCCTGATTGACGTTACCATTACAACGTCCTTGAGGCTGGCCACCAAAGCCGAGCCTGCTCACCACCATGAGGTTTTACATCCTCTATTAGTTAAAATGAGTCCACCTTAACTTGTCTGCAACTTCCACCTGACTCCTAAACCGCAAAGCCGTGACGGGTTATACATTCCAAGTCTCATTTGACAATTTTTTTTTTTATATAATTAAATCATTTTTGTAAACTTAAAAACTAGAAGTCCCTGCAAAAGCATTAATGGGACTAAACTTGGCAAACCTCCAACTCACAAAGAGTCATCCTACAGTGCTCAGGAGAGGAAAAAACCCCTGTGGAGGAAACCTCTAGGGAACCATGGCTGAAGGATTGCTCTTCCCTTGGGCTTAGAAGGTTACCACAAATGATAACTCTTTATAGCCAATATACAATTGAACCTGGTATAAGATGTACAATGACAAATTCAAAAATACAATAAAGCGTTTATCATTATACAAGCAATAATTAAAAAGTTGTAGGACAGAGGTTATAAACAGGGCGGGAGGGCGGGTAATGTTTCCTCCTGTCCATCCTGTGAGAGAATGAGGGAGTGCCAGAGTTGCCTCCCCTATATAAGCCCCACCGTCCTCACAGTAATACACCAGGCACAAACATCTAAACTTCCTCTTAAAGCAACATCACTCTTGTTTAAAATCTACACCGTAATACAAACAAAAGCTGCAGGAGTTCTCGGTCCACCAATCCCCAAGTCATGTCCACCTCCATCTAGTCTCCGGTGGTTTCTTTCTAACCACTTTATGTTTTGGGCCTTATGCTGTTGGTGTCTTTTCAGAAAACTTTATATACAGTAAGTTAATACCACAAGCAAATATAAGAAGCTCTGTAATAATCTATTGAATTCTCGACTTATGAAACATGTTTTCTTCTCCTCATTGGTCCTCAGCTCATCACTTACTCAGAAAAATCTAATTAGATGGACTGCCAGCTCACTGAGAGGTCAGATTACGGCTGCCTTTTAAAGTTTAAGGAGAAGGGAGGAGAAAGGAGGATGGAGGAGCTGAGCATGCTGCTACTTTCTAAAAATGTTTTAAGTCACTCTAGTGCTGGATTCACTGAAACACTTCTCTGTACTCTATACAATGTTTTACACACCTCTACTGCTTGCTAGTAAGTGTTTTATCTCACTCCAGTGCAGGATTCATAGATACACTTTTCGGTACTGATGTATCGTGTTGTCCATACCTCTATTGCTTTCTTGTAAGTGTTTTATCTTACTCGAGTGCCAGATTCATAGATACACTTCTCAGCACTTCTGTATAGTGTGCTCCATACCTCTACTGTATTCTAGTAAGTGTTTTATCTCACTCCAGCGCTGGTTTCATAGATACACTTCTCGGTACTGCTGTGTAGTGTTCTACATACTTCTATTGCTTTCTAGCAAGTGTTTTATCTCACTCCAGTGCTGGATTCACAACTAAACTGCTCAGAACAACTGTAAAATGTCCTCAGTGCAGCTTCTTCTTCTGTACATGCGCTTCATAGAGACAGGAGGGATCCCTAAAGTGTGCGTTTTTTGTATAGGAGACATTATAGTAGCGCATCTCTACCCACTAGCTCAGAGGCAACTGAAAATTAGAGATAGAGTCTACAGAAGGGAAAACTGGTGAAAAAGGCAGAATTCAAGTCATATCATGAGCATAAACAGTGTTATTCCTTATGTACACACACGCAGCTGATTCTTGAAAATCACTTAAAAAGGAGGAAATGCTGAAGGTCCAATCATTTTTTTGAGTTTATTTTCTCCAGTGTCTCATTTCAAGAGCCATACATTTCTTCCATTAATATATCTAAATAAGAGCACCATTTTGGGGTATATAAAACACATTAATTAACTTTTATAACTTTTTTAACATTTTAGCATTATTTGTTTTTACTTTTCTTTTCTACTCCTTGTCATTAAGTAATAACAACATGTTTATTTAATTCCCAAGTTACTTTGTTACTTGGCATCCCAACAAAGTATAGTGACTTCTATTTTTAGTCATTTGCACATTAAAAATATATTTTATGGAAAAAAGTACCTTGCATGTTCTTACATTCTGAAGGTCATAACGTTAGTTTTTTCCATAAAAGTAGCTGTTTTTGTGTTGTCATTATTTTTAATAATAATTTATTAAACTCAATTAACACATATTTCTCTGGAGGGAACATAAATCAGTGATCATTTGATCGCTTCTCTAATGCTTTGAAATATAGCCCGACTGACAGCTTTTCAGTCTCTGCCCACCCAGGCTGACTGACAAGCGCAGCTTGTACTGAGCAGAGTGAGATCTCAGCAGAGAGGAGGAGCACTGAGGAGGTGTCAATCTACAGCAGGCGGAGACTTTTCAATAAGTATTATTCAAACATTCTGACTTGGATTTCACAGCAATACCCCAGCTCCATCAAGTCTAAGAGATCTATTTAATAATGTATGCCAGTATTCATTCATCTCCTCTCTCATGGTAACATTCAGACATAATGTGCAAATATCCTCCTCAGAGAAGAAGAGGTCTAAAACTTGAGTGTCTCCTGTTGTGAATTCTGTTTTTGGGCTCCCTCTGGTGGTTACTGGTGGTACTGGCTGACTTTTGTCTTGCACCTGTTCCCATCAGGAAACTGGGAGTTTCCTATTTAGTCTGGCTTCTCAGTCATTCTAGTGCCGGCAATCAATGTTACCAGAGCACCTCTGTTGCTTGCTACCTGCTCCAAGTCTGCAATTCAGCTAAGTTGAAATCTTTGGCTTTTTTGTGTTTGTTTTGTCCAGCATGCATTTGTATTTCTCGTGCTGCTGGAAGCTCTAGTGATCTGAAATTACTACTCCGGTGTCATGAGTTGATAACGGAGTCAAGGTAGTTTCAGGATGGCTCCTTAGGGTTTTGAGGTAACCGCGAAGTCCTCTTTTGTATTTTCATCTATCTAGTCAGAGGGCCTCACTTTGCTGAATCTATATTCATACTGCGTTTGTGTTTTCCTCTTGCCTAACCGTTATTATATGTGGGGGGCTACTATAACTTTTGGGGTTTCCCTGGAGGCAAGCCAGGTCTGTGTATTCCTCTTCTAGGGGCAGCTAGATCTCCGGCTGGCGCGAGGTGTCTAGGGATAAAACATAGGCACACCCCCTGGCTATTTTTATTTGTGTGTTAGGTTCAGCATCGCGGTTACCTGAGATACCATCTTCCTAGAGCTAATCCGTTTTTGCCCGTGTCCCTGCCATTGGGAATCATGACAGTATTGCCGGCCATAATGTATTAAAGGTATTGGCTAAAGAAGGAGAGAAAAAAAGAAGTTTCTGACATTTTTTTTTTTTTTACTCAGAAGTTCTGTCTAGCCATAATTGCCATCTGCTGTTTTTTTTTTTTTTTTTTTTTTTTTCTCCTCTTAACCCCTGAATGGCTCAGATCTCTGCTGTTGAGAAATGGATATCCAGAGTTTAGCTTCAAATCTTAATACTCTTGCCTCTAAGGTTCAAATATCCAAGACTATGTTATACATGCTCCTATGTTTGAACCCAAGATCCCTATACCTGAGTTCTTTTCTGGAGATAGATCTCGTTTTCTGAATTTTAAGCACAATTGTAAATTGTATCTTTCTCTGAGATCTCGCTCCGCTGGAGACCCTGCTCAGCAGGTTAGAATTGTTATTTCCTTGTTGCGGGGTGACCCCCAGAATTGGGCATTTGCATTGGCACCAGGGGATCCTGCGCTGCTCAATGTGGATGCGTTTTTTCTGGCACTGGGGTTGCTCTATGAGGAACCTAATTTGGAGATTCAGGCTGAAAAGGCCTTGATAGCCCTCTCTCAAGGGCATGATGAAGCTGAAATATATTGTCAAAATTTCGAAAATGGTCGGTGCTTACTCAGTGGAATGAGTGCGCCCTGGCGGCGAATTTCAGAGAAGGTCTCTCTGACGCCGTTAAAGATGTCATGGTGGGGTTTCCTACGCCCACAGGTCTGAATGAATCCATGACTATGGCTATTCAGATTGATCGGCGTTTACGGGAGCGCAAACCTGTGCACCATTTGGCGGTGTCTTCTGAGCAGGCACCGGAGATTATGCAATGTGATAGAATTCTGTCCAGAAGTGAACGGCAGAATTATAGGCGTAAAAATGGGTTGTGCTTCTACTGTGGTGATTCTGCTCATGTTATATCAGCATGCTCTAAACGCACAAAAAAGGTTGATAAGTCTTTTGCAATTGGCACTTTACAGTCTAAGTTTATTTTGTCTGTAACTTTGATCTGTTCATTATCATCTATTACTGTGGATGCCTATGTGGATTCTGGCGCTTCCTTGAGTCTTCTGGATTGGTCCTTTGCCAGACGCTGTGGGTTTAGCCTAGAGCCTTTGGAAGTTCCTATCCCTCTGAAGGGTATCGACTCCACACCATTGGCTAGGAATAAACCACAATACTGGACACAAGTGACTATGTGTATGACTCCTGACCATCGGGAGCTGATTCGCTTCCTTGTGTTGCATAACTTGCATGATGTCTTAGTGCTTGGATTGCCATGGTTGCAAACTCATAATCCAGTCCTTGACTGGAAAACAATGTCTGTGTTAAGCTGGGGATGTCAGGGGGCTCATGGGGAAGTACCTTTGGTTTCCATTGCTTCATCTACTCCCTCTGAAATTCCGGCATTTTTGTCTGATTTTTGTGATGTGTTTGAGGAGCCTAAACTTAGTTCTCTCCCCCCTCACAGGGATTGCGATTGTGCTATAGACTTGATTCCGGGCAGCAAGTTTCCCAAGGGTCATTTGTTCAATCTATCTGTGCCTGAGCATGCTGCTATGCGAGAGTATATTAAGGAGTCCTTGGAAAAGGGACATATCCATCCATCCTCTTCCCCTTTAGGAGCAGGTTTTTTTTTCGTGGGTAAAAAAGATGGCTCCCTGAGGCCCTGTATTGATTATCGCCTGTTGAATAAGATTACAGTCAAATACCAGTATCCATTGCCACTATTGACTGATTTATTTGCTCGTATTAAAGGGGCAAAGTGGTTCTCTAAGGTTGATCTTCGGGGTGCGTATAATTTGGTGCGGATTAAGCAGGGAGATGAGTGGAAAACTGCATTTAATACGCCCGAGGGCCATTTTGAGTATTTGGTAATGCCTTTTGGTCTTTCTAATGCTCCTTCAGTCTTTCAGTCCTTTATGCACGATATTTTCCGTAAATACCTGGATAAATTTATGATTGTGTATTTGGATGATATTTTGATTTTTTCGGATGACTGGGAGTCGCATGTTCAACAGGTTAGGAAGGTTTTTCAGGTTTTGCGGGCCAATTCTCTGTTTGTAAAGGGTTCAAAGTGTATCTTTGGGGTTCAGAAGATCTCCTTTTTGGGGTATATTTTTTCCCCTTCTTCTGTTGAGATGGATCCTGTCAAGGTTCGGGCTATTTGTGATTGGACGCAGCCTACTTCCCTGAAGAGTCTTCAGAAGTTCTTGGGCTTTGCTAATTTCTATCGTCGATTTATAACTGGGTTTTCAAGTGTTGCTAAACCTCTGACTGATTTGACTAAGAAGGGTGCTGATGTTGCCAATTGGTCCTCTGCGGCTGTGGAGGCCTTTCGGGAGCTTAAGCGCCGCTTTTCTTCTGCCCCTGTGTTGCGCCAGCCTGATGTTTCGCTCCCTTTTCAGGTTGAGGTTGATGCTTCCGAGATTGGAGCGGGGGCGGTTTTGTCGCAGAAAAGTCCCGATTGCTCAGTGATGAGACCATGTGCATTCTTCTCTCGAAAATTTTCGCCCGCCGAGCGAAATTATGATGTCGGTAATCGGGAGCTCTTGGCTATGAAGTGGGCATTTGAGGAGTGGCGTCATTGGCTTGAGGGTGCTAGACATCAGGTGGTGGTCTTGACTGATCACAAGAATCTGATTTACCTTGAGTCTGCCAGGCGTCTGAATCCTAGACAGGCGCGCTGGTCATTGTTTTTCTCTCGGTTTAATTTTGTGGTTTCATACTTGCCGGGCTCGAAAAATGTGAAGGCAGATGCTCTTTCTAGGAGTTTTGAGCCTGACTCCTCTGGTGATTCGGAGCCTACGAGTATCCTTAAGGATGGAGTGATTGTGTCTGCTGTCTCCCCAGACTTGCGACGTGCTTTGCAGGAGTTTCAGACTGAGAGGCCTGATCGTTGTCCGTCTGGGAGATTGTTTGTTCCAGATGAGTGGACCAGTAGAGTCATCTCAGAGGTTCATTCTTCTGTGTTGGCGGGCCACCCTGGAATTTTTGGTACCAGAGATTTGGTGGCCAGGTCCTTCTGGTGGCCTTCCCTGTCTCGGGATGTGCGTACCTTTGTACAGTCTTGTGATGTTTGCGCTCGGGCCAAGCCTTGCTGTTCTCGGGCTAGTGGATTGTTGTTGTCCCTGCCTATTCCGAAGAGGCCGTGGACGCACATCTCTATGGACTTTATCTCGGATCTCCCGGTTTCTCAGAAAATGTCCGTCATTTGGGTGGTGTGTGACCGTTTTTCTAAGATGGTTCATTTGGTACCCTTGCCCAAATTGCCTTCTTCATCGGAGTTGGTTCCTTTATTTTTTCAGAATGTGGTTCGCTTACATGGTATCCCGGAAAACATCGTGTCTGATAGAGGATCTCAATTTGTGTCTAGGTTCTGGCGAGCGTTCTGTGCCAGGATGGGCATTGATTTGTCTTTTTCATCTGCGTTCCATCCTCAGACTAATGGCCAGACGGAGTGAACTAATCAGACTTTGGAGACTTATTTGAGGTGTTTTGTGGCTGCTGATCAGGATGATTGGGTCACCTTTTTGCCGTTGGCAGAGTTTGCCCTCAATAATCGGGCCAGTTCTGCTACTCTGGTTTCTCCTTTCTTTTGCAATTCTGGGTTTCACCCTCGTTTTTCATCTGGTCAGGTGGAATCTTCGGATTGTCCTGGAGTGGATTCTGTGGTGGATAGACTGCAACGGATTTGGAGTCATGTGGTGGACAATTTGAAGTTGTCTCAGGAGAAGACTCAGCAGTTTGCTAATCGTCATCGTCGTGTGGGTCATCATCTCCGCGTTGGGGACTTGGTGTGGTTATCTTCTCGTTTTGTCCCTATGAAGGTCTCTTCTCCTAAGTTTAAACCTCGGTTCATTGGTCCTTATAAGATTTTGGAGATTCTTAATCCTGTATCTTTTCGTTTGGACCTACCAGCATCTTTCACCATTCATAATGTCTTCCATCGGTCGTTGTTGCGGAGGTACGAGGTACCGGTTGTTCCTCCTGTTGAGCCTCCTGCTCCTGTGCTGGTGGAGGGTGAATTGGAGTATGTTGTGGAGAAGATTTTGGACTCTCGCGTTTCCAGACGGAGACTTCAATATTTGGTTAAATGGAAGGGATACGGTCAGGAGGATAATTCTTGGGTGACTGCCTCCGATGTTCATGCCTCTGATTTGGTTCGCGCCTTTCATAGGGCGCATCCAGATCGCCCTGGTGGTTCTCATGAGGGTTCGGTGCCCCCTCCTTAAGGGGGGGGTACTGTTGTGAATTCTGTTTTTGGGCTCCCTCTGGTGGTTACTGGTGGTACTGGCTGACTTTTGTCTTGCACCTGTTCCCATCAGGAAACTGGGAGTTTCCTATTTAGTCTGGCTTCTCAGTCATTCTAGTGCCGGCAATCAATGTTACCAGAGCACCTCTGTTGCTTGCTACCTACTCCAAGTCTGCAATTCAGCTAAGTTGAAATCTTTGGCTTTTTTGTGTTTGTTTTGTCCAGCATGCATTTATATTTCTCGTGCTGCTGGAAGCTCTAGTGATCTGAAATTACTACTCCGGTGTCATGAGTTGATAACGGAGTCAAGGTAGTTTCAGGATGGCTCCTTAGGGTTTTGAGGTAACCGCGAAGTCCTCTTTTGTATTTTCATCTATCTAGTCAGAGGGCCTCACTTTGCTGAATCTATATTCATACTGCGTTTGTGTTTTCCTCTTGCCTAACCGTTATTATATGTGGGTGGCTACTATAACTTTTGGGGTTTCCCTGGAGGCAAGTCAGGTCTGTGTATTCCTCTTCTAGGGGCAGCTAGATCTCCGGCTGGCGCGAGGTGTCTAGGGATAAAACATAGGCACACCCCCTGGCTATTTTTATTTGCGTGTTAGGTTCAGCATCGCGGTTACCTGAGATACCATCTTCCTAGAGCTAGTCCGTTTTTGCCCGTGTCCCTGCCATTGGGAATCATGACAGTCTCCTACTGTTGGTAACAGTCTGAAAAGTCCATTTTGACCTTTGTAAAGCTTGTTAAAGGGGAGATATTGACCTTTGGAATTGCTACTTCCAATGGGAGGCACTAGAGTGTCTATCAACTTCCTCTCTGAAAAGTATATTTGCATATTTAATTTCCCAGAAAGCATTGCATGGCCATTAAGTCTCCTTACGCCAGCTTGCAATGCTCCACAAAGATAAAAGTCCCCCCTTAGACTCCTATATAATGTATTCTTGCCAGTAGTTTTGCCATGTCTCGTGATCAGTTGAGGTTTACCAAAGCTTTGTCAAAAAGTGGAGATTTTGTGGACACTCCGAGGCAACCCTTGAGGCAAGTGATGCTGCATTTTTTTTCTGTAAGGTCAATCCCCACATAGGATGTAACATGATATCATATGTTGGGTCCCCACCTGTGAATCAGACTCAGTTTAGATCTTTCTCGGCAGATAATGCAGTGTTACACCACCGACATCTGCCACTAACAGGACTGTATGGAGCTGAGCTACCGCTACTGCGGGTAACAACTTAAACGCTGCTGCCAATCACTGATATCAGCATTTAAAGCAATGGATGGTACCAATGGGTTAGTATGGCAGTTTGGGGTCTGCTGAAGTCTCCTGTGCTGGTCATGACAATGCTCCTAAGAAGATTGGCCTGTGGCTGGGGTTCATTACTATTATTTACCGCATCACTGTGGAATTGTAGCATGTAGTATATGCAAAAAGATGGTTGCAGGTTCAAGTCCCTTTAGGAGACAAAAAATATACTGTAGATGCAAAAAATGAACATTTTCAAAAATACAGAAAATAACAAATATATGAAAATTAGAATCATACAGTTTTTCCCCAATAAAAAAGAAAAAAAAAATTATAAGAATAAACATATGCGGTATCGCTGCATCTTACAAAGTCCATAAAAATATAAAATTAATTAACCTAATTGGTAAATGATGTAATGAGAAAAAGAAAATCAAAACATCAGAATTGCAGGGGGGTTTTTGTCTCTACAACTCTGCAAAATAAATTGAACAAGAACAAATCAAAACATCATATCTACCCCACAACTGTATCAATTAATCTTTATTTTTATATAGCACTAACATATTCCGCAGCGCTTTACAGTTTGCACACATTATGATCACTGTCCCCGATGGGGCTCACAATCTAAATTCCCTATCAGTATGTCTTTGGAAGGAAACCGGAGAACCCGGAGGAAACCCACGCAAACACAGGGAGAACATACAGACTCCTTGCAGATGTTGTCCTTGGTGGGATTAGAACCCAGGACTCCAGCGCTGCAAGGCTGCTGTGCTAACCACTGAGCCACCGTGCTGCCCTATCAATTAAAACTTCAGCTCAGCACACAAAAAGCGAATCCTCGCACAGTTCCATCGCCTATAAAATATAGCGTAACGGGTATTGGAAATTGGCAACCCAAAATGTTTTTTTTAATAAACTTGTGAATTTCTTTCACCATTTACATAAAAAAAAGTTTGGTATAGCTGTGAGCATACGTACCCGGAGAATCATGTTGGTGACTCATTTTTATTGAATATTAAACACCATAAAAGCAAAACCCAAAAAGCAATTTCATATTACTTTTTTTTCACAATTTCGCCACACTTGGAAATGTTTTCGTGTCTTCCAGTACACTGAATAGTAAACCAAATGATGGACATAAAAAAGGAAAACTTGTATCGGCAGAAATAAGCCCTGACATGTCTATGTCAACTAAAAAGATGAAAAAGATATGGCTTTTGAAAGAAAGGGAGGACTTTATAGTCTGTATTTTTCAGATTATAAGACGCACCTTTCCCATCCCCAAATTTGGAAGGAAAATGGGAGATGCGTCTTATAGTCCAAATGCAGATTTACCCAGGGATGCGTCGGTGGTGGAGCAGGGTCTCTTTTGCAGGGAGCTGGGAAATGGCGACTGGGAAACCAATGGTGTACTCTGCTCTGCTTACCGTCGACACTGGACTGCAGAATCGCCACACTTCTGCCATCGTCGGCTTCCTCAGGAGGGGATCCTGCTCCATGCAACTCATTCTGCTCTGCTTCACCGCCAACACCGGGTCCGCAGCATCCCACCACTGGGATACCCCCTCCTCCCACCCATGGCCCGCAGCATTGACCCTCTTCTGTCGTCAACAGCTTCCTGAGGAAAGGCCCATGTCTCCTGTGACTCCACTCCCCCGCTGCCAATCCCCAGGTAAGATACCTTAAATTCGGACTATAAGATGGACCTCCATACTATAAAAATCGTTTTTTCCTATATTCCACCCCAAAATTTGTTGTGCATCTTATGGTCAGGAGCGTCTTATAGTCCTAAAAATATGGTGGCTCAAATATGGAAAATCTAGACGTGATTTTGGTGCAAATTTGTGGTCAATCCTCAGCAAAACTTGCACCATTTGGGTCTTGTTATGGATTTGGATTATGGGAGAAATATGAAGCAAATCCACAGCCAATCTGCACCAAGAATCTGAACGGCATGAGCATTTTTAAAATCCAACCACACTAAAATCAGATATCTGAAAGGAGAATCTACAGCAAGGGTTGAGCAAAAAAATTCCCAGGACCCTGCAATGATGATGATGTGTAGGGCATAGTAATCAGAAGGGACATCAGTGATGCTGGCAGCAAGGGGGAGTTTAGACACTTTCTTGGCTGGTGGACCGGGGACCTGAGAAAGCTTTTTTCTTGTCTCTACAGTGCCACCACAGGTGAAACAACACTCTACTAAGTCCTATTCATCAATGACTGTGAAATCAGTGCACGGTTTTGTTGGGTTCCCAAAACAAAATATATGTTTTTAGCCTCTCTTGTTAAGTATTGAGGGTCTTGAATAAGCGATTGACCCGCTATTGACTCAGAATTCCCTAAAACCAGTATTTGTAACTCTTCTAAACCAGATAATAAGAGTCAATCTTAGGTTTTGTATCTCTGTAAATAATTATAAATATAATTTCCAACCTTAATGTTAATCCCTTGGACGGGGGTGCGTCTGGTTGACGTATAAGCCACATTGAAAACTTTGTGTATTTTGATAAACAACCTCCAGTGGAGAATTGCCTCCAAGTAGAAGCTCCTCGCAGCCTCCAGAACCGATATAATCCCCTGTTATCGTGCACAGATAAGAAGATCCTTTAGCATTTTAACCATTTTCCTTGTTTGATTTTTGTGTTTGCTACTTAAATGAAGAGCCAGGACACCGCTGAGTGTACAGCTGGTGTACAACCATCGCAACGGGGATATTTTATCCAACTGTTTAATGCAACTAGTAAATTGCTTAATAAGAAGATTGTAAAACATTTATTAAGTGCTTCCTGTCAAATCAATAATTCATTATTTTTCTCAGGGTCTTGCTTTACGCTTCTTGTTTGAGAGCCAAGGTCACCTTTTATTGTTTGGGGTGCACGTGTGAGATGGATGTAATGGGAGGATGATGGTGTACGCAGCACGTGGAGAAGAACCACTCATCCTTTTATTTAGTGGTAGTTTTTTTTTGTTGCCATTTAATTGAATAAATAACAATGTCAAACGAGACAAATTAACGGTTAATTAAGTTATTTGGGTTTCACTCTTGTATCATGCTTTGCTTACACAATCTACCTTTTGCCTTACAGTAATTTGGGCATTTTAATTGGTGCTGAGAAAATTGCAACTGAATCAAATCAGTGGAGAACATGATACATACAATTACCCCACTCATGACAAGTATCGTCTCAGCTTTCGTTTCCTATTGCTCTAATTGCTGCTGAAACAAAAGAATTTTGCATACTTGCTCTTCTGATTCATGCATGCTAATTAAGACGACACTTCTAAAAACAATACAGGGAAAACTTGCTTTGTGCTATGGCCACGTTCCAGAAATGTGCATTCTGTAAACTCCGATCTATTTGGTGCCGAAAAGCTTTGGTTTCACCCTTCATCCCAGAAGAGAGATGTGGACCTTGCTGCTGGAAGTTTCCAAGGTGGCCGTTCCGAAAAGTCATGTTTCGGTAGTATCAGAGGTGATACAATATTAGCAGGAAAGGAGCAAAGAGTTGTCATCAGGGGAGTGGACAACTAATGGACAGGGTGGCGCTCACAGCAGGCCGGCATCAGTAACCATAGAGGTCTCAAGGAACTCTATGGTTATCATCCTGACGCATCGCCGACCCCCGATCATGTGACGGGGGTCGGCGATGCAAACATTTCCGGCCGAGCGGCCGGAAGCGCCGGTTAAATGCCGCTGTCAGCGTTTGACAGCGTCATTTATCTGGTTAATAGTGGTGGGTGAATCGCCGCTATTGCGGGCACATGTCAGCTGTACAAAACAGCTGACATGTCCCGGCTTTGAGCTGGGCTCAGCGCCGGAGCCCACATCAAAGCAGGGGACCCAACCTCCACAGTAATAGTGCAGCGGAGGTCGGGAAGGGGTTAAATTTCCTTTGCCCGCTCAGTGCAACGGTGCTGGGCAATTGCCACTGTGACATTCCTGATAGGCCGCCTGCCTGGCTACCGAGTACCCCGGCTCGAGCAGCCGCGGCAATTGCAAGTGCATCAAAATTGCTATTTTACAATTGTTTGGGGGGATTTTTATTTATCATTTTCACCATATGGTAAAAGTGACCTGGCAATATAATTCTCCAGGTCAGTACGAGTAAGCAGATACCAAACATGTATAGGGTTTTTTTTATTTAAGTAATGAAAAAAAATTAAAAAATTCTTAGAAAAATGTTTTGGCATTTGTTGCCATTTTCCGAGACCGTAACATTCTCATTTTTTGAGATATGGAGCTGGGTGGGGGCTTATTTTTGTATCCTGAGCTTACATTTTTACTGATACTATATTGGGGTAGATATGATGCTTTGTTTGCCCTTACTGCATTTTAGTGCAATCTTGCAGCGGTCAAAAAATGTAAATCTGGAGTTTTGATTGTTTTTTGTTACGTCTTTTACTGATCGGATTAACTTATTTTGATAGATCGGACTTTTACGAATGTAGCAATACCAAATATGTGTATTTTTTGTTTTATTAATCATCTTATTTTTGATGGGACAACATTGATGATTTTAACTTTTGTGTTTTTTTTTTTTTTTTTTAATATTTGTAAAAACGTTTTTTTTTTTCACTTTTTACCGGATTTAATAGTCCCCTTAGAGGACTTGACCCTGCGATCATCTGATTTCCTGACATTGTAGCAGAACAATTTATACAGTGTAGGGATTTACTCGCCTTCAGGCAGCTGGTAGCATTCACTCGTAGGCCCGTAGTTTCTGGGTCAAACAGGGAGGTTTATTGAAGGGCATAAACTTTCAGCGGAATGGAAAACAAACAGCCTTTCTCCGGCATAAAGGAACAAAATAAATAGTCCAGATACAGGTACATGCCTGTCACCCATTCAGACAAATGTACAGCTGTCTCTCACATTCTGTCAGAGAGACCTGCACCAAGAGGTCTCTAGTCTTCCCCTGTCCTCCCAGACACAGACCACTGTCTCTCACCCATGTGGCAGAAATTCTAGCACTTCATCTGGCTCAGTTTAGTTTGGCCCTCTGCATCTCCCAGCAGGATCTACACCCTGCTCTGCTACCCAGTACACCGCGCACCAAGTCAACCTACTTCCTACTTCTAGCAAAAAACTATGCAGGTGCCTCTAATCATACCTTGCAGATTTGGGGTGTAACCCTGTCCTACCTGGTTTTCCTACAACCGATACATTTATACCTTCACATATTAAAATTCAGTAATACTTGTTGTGTCCCATGAATGGAACAACTCGTTGTGTATTCTCTATGTTATTCATTGCTTTCTGCTGTTGCTAGGGAAAAGCTCTGCCCTTTGAAGTTTGTCCCTTCTTCTCTTCTGTAGTTGATAATTTTGGCCTTTGCTCCTCCCTTCTTTCTCATTATCAGTTTGCTGTAGCCATTTTGGATGTACATGTGTACTTCTTCTGTTTGGATTACTCTTTCCACCTGCTGCATTGTGCTTAAATGCAAGATTTCAGAGAAAATCAACTCTGTTTCTCCTGGACTCTTATTACGTCATTGTGGCTGAGTTGGAACTATCTGAGGACGCATCGCATGTGAGTACAACAATCATACAGTTATCTAAGGGATTGATGGCTGAGGATTTAGAGACTCATACTACCTTGAAGAGTCAGAATAATACTGGTAATGGGTTAAAATAATATAACTGTCAGATCACTGGATGCAGTGATGGTGTGACCTGCAGCCAATCTCTGGCCTCAGTGGTCTCCTGCCATCTACCTTGGCATCAGTGATGAGACCAGTTATTAGCTGCAGCAAAGAGACCGCACTGAAGTATCAAAAGATTTAAATGGTGAGAAAATTATTATTTTTTTAATTACAAGCCCATCTTTTACATCTTCTTTGAAAACGGAGAGAAAGTCATAACCTGACTGTTAGAAATCAGCAATCGTTATTAACCAAATAATCCCCATGAGCACCATAAATGTGCAGCAGTGAGCTCACAGGAGCAAATCGTCCTCTTGCTGCAACAGCTGAGAGGGCTCCCGCAGGTTGCACAGATCGCTTGATGAACACTCAAGGCAGGAATGAATCCAGACCAAGGGGTGAAAGCTAAAATTCAAAAACTTAATTGGATGTATATTTAAAAATACTCTTGGAAGAAATGACAAGGCCAACGCATTTTGAGCAATGGCGCACCTAATCATGACTAGCAGCAGCATTGCTCAAAAAGCGTTACTTCCAAGCCTATGTATAATTATACATTTAATAACGTTTTTGCACCCCTTGTGCTGGGCGTGCAGAACTTGGATTTAAGTAACTGTCATTCCAAAAACTTTGTTATTTTTAATTACCTTTTTTACTATATTTTAGGTCATCTTTAACTTACTTTTTACTGTTTTAAACACATCGCTAATAGCAGAATAGTTATAAACTAGATTCTAGACTATTTTCCGTGTTGTAACAGTGTATCCTTCCATGATTACATTACCTTGCTTCACCGCTTTCACTCGTCATCCGCTGCTACATTTGTATCTCTGTTTGCTCCATCAGCTCCTGGATGAGCTCCTGCACAGAATCTCCACTGCTCGGGATCAGTTAAGCTGTTTTTTTATCCATTTTGGTTTTGGAAGCTTCAATAGTCACTTACTAAAATGAAACAAATGGAAAAACATTTTTTGCGCTTGTCATTTGTTCGGGCCAAAATAAGAAATCATTAATCATGAGATCCGACTTCGCCATCTTACGAGATTGCTAAATACACTTTGATTTTCATTTGAGCAGCTTCTTTCTTTCGGCTGCAGCTGAAGGCAAAAATTAGAAACTGGAAAATGGCCAATATCAAAATGTAAAAATGAAGTGAGCGGCTTTTCTGTAGAAATACCGGGTTTTGTTAGGGAAAAATAAATATTTTTTATGGCTTATTCAGGGATTGTCATTTTAACCGCTTTCATGCAAGGTGTAACCAGATATTCCTGCTCTGTACGGACGATGCTGCGGGAAAACACTTGAGGTTGTGCAAACTGAGACAAAGTGAAAGATAACACAGCACAATATCATGCAGATGTTACCGGGACGTTATTTATGAAGTGCGGTGATACGAAAGCTGCATATATCAATGCGTTTGGTGCTGGGAAAGTATTTTAAGAACTTCAAATAAAGCTGTGCTCTGTTTAGATGTTGGTAATCCTAAACATATGAGAGCATTGTCTTTAGAAATAAAAGGGAAACAATGCGGATATTGTTAAAGGGGATTTCAGGGAGTAGGAGATTGATGACCTGTCCGCAGGGTCGATCATTAGCAAAAGTTCAGTGAGGTCCCAACTTCTGACACCTCCACCCATTACCTGAATGAAGGTGGAACATCTCCGGCGCTTGTGAAGCGGCCATGCTTGATACTGCAGGCTCTCTCCTTAACGGGTGCATGGGGCAGAAACATACGGGGAGAGTAGAATCCAACATCATTCTGACATTGAGGAATATTCCTTAAAGTTCCAGAATCTCGCTTTAGGGTAAGTTCACACTGGTTGCCTTATTTCCTTGGTTTTTCGCATGTTTTTTGTGGCATTTTTTGACAGGCTAGATTTGTCTCGTGCATGCTGATAAAGTTTAGTGTTGAAAAAAAAGTTCTGTTCCATAAAATCAGGTTTTGGCACAAAAAAAAACACAGCAAAACCTGATACCTGCGTTTTTGGTGCACTTTTTCAGCATTTTTTCACCACCTATTGAAGGCAAAGAGTGAAAAACGTGAAAAAACGCTGAATGAAGTGACATGATCCATTGTGCAAAAAACCCTGCAAAGCACAAAAAACTGATGACAAAAAAACCAATGTATGTGCATGAGATTTCTGAAATCTCATAGGCTTTACTGGTACTGTAAAAAAGTAGCTGAAAATTAGCATAAAATAATGCAGCAAAAAATGCAGCAAAAACGCTCAGTGTGAACTTAGCCTGTATAAAAGCTAAGGCAGATAATGCAGCAGACATGTTGGGGTGAATCTGGATAGTGAGCGAACTTCACAGATCGCGGCTCAGCAATAAAGAGAAAGGAATAAAAAGTTATAAAACACTGAATAAACTGTACAGATAGTGTGTGACAGCACAGCAGTGAACAAGCTTAGTTTGTGAGGAATAGCCATATACAAGTGCTTCTCACAAAATTACAATATCATCAAAAAGTGAATTTATTTCACTTCTTCAATACAAAACGTGAATCTCATATATTTTATAGAGTCATTACACACAGAGTGATCTATTTCACGTGTTTATTTCTGTTAATGTTGATGATTATGGCTTACAGCCAATGAAAACCCAAAAGTAATTATCTCAGTAAATTAGAATAATTAACATAAAACACCTGTAAAGGCTCCTAAGTGTTTATAAAGGTCCTTAGTCTGTTTCAGTAGCTCCACAATCATGGGGAAGACTGCTGACCTGACAGATGTCCAGAAGGCGTCACTGACACACTCCACAAGGAGGGGAAGCCACAAAAGGTCATTGCTGAAGAAGCCGGCTGTTCACAGACTGCTGTATCCAAGAATATTAATGGAAAGTGGAAGGAAAAAGTGTGGTAGAAAAAGGTGCACAAGCAACCGGGATAACCGCAGCCTGGAAAGGATTAAGATAAGGCCTTTCAACAACTTGAGGGAGATTCACCAGGAGTGGACTGCTGCTGGAGTCATTACTCCACCACGCACAGACGTATCCAGGACACGGACTACAAGTGTCACATTCCTTGTGTCCAGCCACTCATGACCAATAGACAACGCCAGAAGCGTCTTACCTGGGCCAAGGAGAAGAAGAACCGGACTGTTCTCAGTGGTCCAAGGTGTTGTGTTCAGATGAAAGTACATTCTGCATTTAATTTGGAAATCCAGGTCCCAGAGTCTGGAGGAAGAGTGGAGAGGCCACAATCCAAGCTGCTGGAGGTCTAGTGTGAAGTCTCCACAATCAGTGATGGTTTGGGGAGCCATGTCATCTGCTGGTGTAGGTCCACTGTGTTTTATCAAGACCAAAGTCAGCGCAGCCATCTACCAGGACATATTAGAGCACTTCATGATTCCCTCTGCCGACAAGCTTTTTGGAGATGGAAATGTTATTCTCCAGCAGGACTTGGCCCCTGTCCACACTGCCAAAAGTACCAATACCTGGAGTAAAAACAACAGTATCACTGGGCTTGATTGGCAGCAAACTCGCCTGACCTTAACCCCATAGAGAATCTATGGAAGAAGATGAGACACCAGACCCAACAATGTAGATGAGCTGAAGGCTGCTATCAAAGCAACCTGGGCTTCCATAACCCCTCAGTAGTGCCACAAGCTGATCGCCTCCATGCCACGCCGCATTGATGCAGTAATTGATGCAAAAGGAGCCGCAACCAAGTACTGAGGGCATTTACTGAACATACATTTCACTAGGACGACATTTCAGATTTTAAAATCATTTTTCAAGCTGGTGTTATAAAGTATTCTAATTTACTGAGATAATGACTTTTGGGTTTTCATTGGCTGTAAGCCATAATCATCAACATTAACAGAAATAAACGCGTGAAATAGATCACTCTGTGTGTAATGACTCTATAGAATATATGAGATTCACTTTTTGTATTGAAGAACTGAAAAAAATTAACTTTTTGATGATATTCTAATTTTGTGAGAAGCACCTGTATGTTGAGCTTACTTGTGCATTACTAAGTCTATGTTTGCATTAAAGAGTTTGAAGGAGATTGGATACAGTCGTAGGAGACCTCAGAGTGTTACACACATCTTTTCAGTGTACTTGGAGACTTTGCAGTAGTTTCAATTTGTAGTGAATTGAAAAATATTTAGAATATGGAGTTATATATAATAATAATAATTATTATATATATATATATATATATATATATATATATATATACAGTATATATATACCCCCAACCTACTGTCTCCTTCCCCATAATCCTGTAGAATGTAAGCCCGCAAGGGCAGGGTCCTCACCCCTCTGTATCAGTCTGTCATTGTTAGTCTGTCTACTGTAAGTGATGTCTGTAACTTGTATGTAACCCCTTCTCATGTACAGCACCATGGAATCAATGGTGCTATATAAATAATAATAATAAAAAAATCTCTTTCCTGTATGGTAAATTGAATTAACTGGAAACATTTGCCAAACCTTTCGTACAGCTGTTTTCTGTGCAGGTTGCTGATGTCTTGCAGCAGCAGAACTTACGCAGGTCTAATGCTGTTCATCCTGCTGTGTGCTTAGTAATAATAATGATCATTTTATTTCTGTAACACCGACATATTCTGCAGCACTTTACAATTGAGCTGGGACTTGTACAGACAATAAAGACATCACAAAGTAAGCCATAGCTCAGCAGTTACAGGAGGAGTGAGCACCCTGCTGCTCACAAGATACAATCTATAAGGAAATGGGGCATGCACAACAGGGAGAACGTGCTGTCCTGGACGGTCCATCTGTAAATGTAATACCTAGGGGTAATGATATGAAACTGCATGATCTCGCCATCGGCCAATGTCTAAGTAAAGAAACCAAGTGCTATCGGGTGCATGGAGGATTTGGAGAAAGATGAGTAGAAAGGGACAGATTATGAGGAAAATTTAGAATGGGGGGGAACAGGGGAGAGTTAGGTTCGTGAGTTGAGGTGATAGACATGTCTAAAGAGATGTGTTTTTAAAGCATGCTTAAAAATGTGAGGGCTAGGTATTAGTCGAATTCCCCGGGGTAGTGCATTCCAGGATACTGGTGCAGCACGATATAAGACTTGGAGACTGAGGTGCGAGGTTTGAATTATTGAGGATGTTTGTCTTAGATTTGTTGCAGAACAGAGAGCTCAGGTAGGATGGTAGAGAGAAATGAGGAGATGGTGGTGCTGTAAGGAGATAAACAAAGGGAACATTTATTACAGCGAGCTAATGTATAACAGAATGTCTGAAAGTTAGCGCCACCATCCTCTGGTCAAAGATTGTAGGACAAGAAAAAGTGGAAATGATTACATCAACAGGAACTGAATAACGAAGCACCTGATTCTTGAGGGGAAGAGACTGAAGGAGACACCAGGTCAGGCAAAAAATTCTGGTGCTGTGAATAATTCTACAAGGCCCAGGAGGACAGACGTATGGTTCCACAAAGTTGGCTTTTGGCCACTAATTTGAATGACCAGACCCAAGTCAGGAATCAAGTGACCAGACCCAAGTCAAGAATTGAGTGGCCAGACCCTAATGAAGAATTGAGTTACCAGACCCGAGTGAAGAATCTAGAAACCAGAACTGTGTAGAGCTTTGGGGGTGAGAGACAAGTTTATATTGGACTTTTGTAGCAGGTAGCTAACCAGTGTAATGACTGGCACAAGGTGGAGGCATCGGTGAAGCTGCTGGACAGAAAAATGACCCTGGCTCACGTATTCAGGACAAATTGGAGAGGAGAACGTTTGGCAAAACGGAGACAGATCAGTAGAGAGTTGCAGTAGTCCAGACGAAAATAAATAAGAGTGACAATAAGAGTTTTTGTACTTTAAAGGATGAGAAATGGTCGGATTCTGGAGAGGTTTTTATAGATGCCGGGGTCAGGAGCAGGTGTGCAATTGGATTTAGGAAATAAAGGAAAGTTCTGTGTCAAATATCACCCCAAGACAGCGGGCTAGCTTAGTATAAGTGTTTGTGTCTAACCCCTTTCTGACATATGACGTACTATCCCGTCGAGGTGGCATGGGCCTGAGGAAGGTAGCAGTCTGCTGCCGAAACGCGTAGTGGTTCAATAAAAGGTTTGTTTACCACCAATCCATTGCAGTGTGCTCTATAGCCATAGCGCTCTTTAAATTGACCACATTTTTCCCCCAAAAAAAAAGTTTAAAGAAATGAGGATGAGCTGCAATACCACAATGACCTGTGAACAAGGGTAGCGCCAGGGGCGTAACTACCGCGGTCGCAGGGGTCGCAATTGCGACGGGGCCCGCAGTGCTTAGGGGCCCCTAAGAACTCTGAGCTACAAAATGGGCCGCCGGCCCTTTATAAACCTTCTTTACAGGCCCTGGTGCACGTGCACTCTCTCAGTGCATGCGCGATCACGGGTGGGACTGCACTTGTCACGGCAGCAGAGCCCCTCCACCGCAGAGAGCCGCACACCACAACTATGGCTGCCACTGCTCTGTGCGCACAGGACCTAGGATGAGGTCACAGGAGGGGAGGAGTCGGAGTCACATGATCAAGGGCTTCCGTGTAGTGCAGGACAGTAGTGCAGTGCTGGTTGTCATCATGCTGGAGGAGGGTAAGCTTTTGTGTGAGGTCAGGAGGGGTTTGTGTGGATGTAGCAGAGCTGTGTGTGTATGAGGTGTACAGAGCGGAGCCGTGTGTGTATGAGGTGTACGGAGCGGAGCCGTGTGTGTATGAGGTGTACAAGGCGGAGCCGGGTGTGTATGAGGTGTACGGAGCGGAGCCGGGTGTGTATGAGGTGTACGGAGCGGAGCCGTGTGTGTATGAGGTGTACGGAGCGGAGCCGTGTGTGTATGAGGTGTACAGAGCGGAGCAGTGTGTGTATGAGGTGTACAGAGCGGAGCAGTGTGTGTATGAGGTGTACGGAGCGGAGCCGTGGGTGTATGAGGTGTACAGAGCGGAGCAGTGTGTGTATGAGGTGTACAAGGCGGAGCCGGGTGTGTATGAGGTGTACGGAGCGGAGCCGTGTGTGTATGAGGTGTACAAGGCGGAGCCGGGTGTGTATGAGGTGTACAAGGCAGAGCTGGGTGTGTATGAGGTGTACAAGGCAGAGCTGGGTGTGTATGAGGTGTACGGAGCAGAGCCGTGTGTGTATGAGGTGTACAAGGCGGAGCTGGGTGTGTATGAGGTGTACGGAGCGGAGCCGTGTGTGTATGAGGTGTACAAGGCGGAGCCGGGTGTGTACGAGGTGTACGGAGCAGAGCCGTGTGTGTATGAGGTGTACAAGGCGGAGCTGGGTATGTATGAGGTGTACGGAGCGGAGCCGTGTGTGTATGAGGTGTACAAGGTGGAGCCGGGTGTGTATGAGGTGTACGAAGCGGAGCCGGGTGTGTACGAGGTGTACGAAGCGGAGCCATGTGTGTACGAGGTATACGGAGCGGAGCCATGTGTGCAAGGTGTACGGAGCGGAGCCGTGTGTGTACGAGGTGTACGGAGCGGAGCCATGTGTGTACGAGGTATACGGAGCGGAGCCGTGTGTGCAAGGTGTACGGAGCGGAGCCGTGTGTACGAGGTGTACGGAGCGGAGCCATGTGTGTACGAGGTATACGGAGCGGAGCCATGTGTGCAAGGTGTACGGAGCGGAGCCGTGTGTGTACGAGGTGTACGGAGCGGAGCCGTGTGTGTACGAGGTGTACGGAGCGGAGCCGTGTGTGTACGAGGTGTACGGAGCGGAGCAGTGTGTGTACGAGGTGTACGGAGCGGAGCCATGTGTGTACGAGGTATACGGAGCGGAGCCGTGTGTGCAAGGTGTACGGAGCGGAGCCGGGTGTGTACGAGATGTACGGAGGGGAGCCGCATGTGCAATGTGTACGGAGCTCAGCCGCGTGTGTAGGAGTAACTGTGTGTGGCCATTATACTGTAGGCAATATCATGTGTGGCCAATTGTACAGTATGGAGCATCATGTGTGGCCATTGTACAGTATAGAGCACTATGTGTGGCCATTGTACAGTATGGACAGGGGCGTAACTACCGCGGTTGCCACTGCGACCGGGCCCGGCAGGTCAGGGGCCTGGGGCCGGCAGGTCAGAGCAGGGCCGGACTGGCCATCGGGCACTTCTGGCAAATGCCAGAAGAGCCGGTGCCAGTCATGGGCTGCTCGATCCGCCTCCCCCCGCCACCGACTCACCCCCCCCGCCGTCGCATTCAACTATACCGGCGTCTATGACGCCGGTACAGTTAAATGCAATGACGGAGGAGAGAGCGTCTACAGACGCTCCCTCTCCCATTATTCCCCGCTCTGCCTCTGACACTGCAGGTGCGCGATGACGTCATATCATCGCGCACCTGCTGTGTCCCGGGCAGACTGCAGCCGAGCCTGAGATCGGAGCAGGAAGCAACGCTGGCAAGAGGAAAGGTAAGGAGAGTGTTTTTTTGTTTTTTTACTGGACTGTGGGGGCATTCTCGGGGGGGGGCGAGAGATGCGGGCTGTGCTGTATAGACCACTGTGCGGGCTGTGCTGGATAGACCACTGTGCGGGCTGTGCTGGATAGACCACTGTGCGGGCTGTGCTGGATAGACCACTGTGTGGGCTGTGCTGGATAGACCACTGTGCGGGCTGTGCTGGATAGACCACTGTGCGGGCTGTGCTGGATAGACCACTGTGCGGGCTGTGCTGGATAGACCACTGTGCGGGCTGTGCTGGATAGACCACTGTGCGGGCTGTGCTGGATAGACCACTGTGCGGGCTGTGCTGGATAGACCACTGTGCGGGCTGTGCTGGCACCCAACACCATATTGCAGTGCAGGGGATTCCTCCTGCACAGCAACAGTCCGAGGCGTATCTAGGGGAAGGGGGCAGCCGGGGCACGTGAGAGACAGGAAGCAGCTCCAGTCATCACGATGAGACAGCTTCTCAATCTGTTTTTTCCCCCTCATACATCTCATGTACCTCTGAATGAGATCGTATTTAAGAGAAAGCCAAAATAACCCCGGGACAGAAGGCGAGAGCAGGGGGGAGGTGCGGGACAGAGCCGCTTTAGTCAGGAGAAGCTGAGGAGCTGCAGCCGGTTTACATCAGCCACCCCTGTACCAGAGAGGAGATTGTGAGTTGTGTATATGAGCTGGTATCTCTGGTGTGTGTGTGCGTGTGTGTGTGTGTGTGTGTGTGTGTGTGTGTGTGTGTGTGTGTGATATCTGTAGTGTGTGTGTGATAACTGTAGTATGTGTGTGATATCTGTAGTATGTCTGTGTGTGTGTGTGTGTGTGTGTGTGATATCTGTAGTGTGTGTGTGATAACTGTAGTATGTGTGTGATATCTGTAATATGATGTGTGTGTGTGATATCTGTAGTGTGTGTGTGATATCTGTAGTATGTGTGTATGTGTGATATCTGTAGTGTGTGTGTGATAACTGATGTGTGTGTGTGTGATATCTGTAGTATGATGTGTGTGTGTGTGTGTGATATCTGTAGTGTGTGTGTGATATCTGTAGTATGTGTGTGTGTGAGGCAGCGGCGTAACTACCACGGTCACAGCTGCAAGCGGCTCTGGCAGGTCAGGGGGCCGTGTGTCCCCTTGAGCCTGTCTCCCTTATGCTTGTGTCCCCATGTGCCAGTCTCCCTTGCCCATTAGTCCCTGTGTGTCCCCATGTGCCTGTCTCCTATGTCCCCTTGTGCTTGTGTCAGTCTCCTTTGTCCCCTTGTGCTTGTGTCAGTCTCCTTCGCCCACTAGTCCCTGTGTGTCAGTCTCCCTTTCCCACTTGTCCCTGTGTGTCCCCTTGTGCTTGTATCCCTTGTGTCAGTCTCTTGCCCACTAGTCCCTGTGTGTCCCCTTGTGCCTGTCTCCCTTGTCCCCTTGTGCTTGTCCCTTGTCCCCGTGTGTCCCCGTGTGCCAGTCTCCCTTGTCCACTAGTCCCCATGTGCCCTTTGTGTCAGTCTCCCTTGCCCACTTGTCCCCATGTGCCCCTTGTGTCAGTCTCCATTGTCCCCTTGTGTCAGTCTCCCTTGCCCACTAGTCCCCTTGTAACCTTCTCCCCTGCCTCCTAGCCCCCATGTGTCCCCTTGTGCCTGTCTTCCTTGCCCACTTGTGCCCTCTCCCCTGCCCCCTAGTCACCATTTGCTCGTGTCTTTCTCACTGCCCCTGTATGGAGGGGCTGCATTATACTATGAGGGGGGCTGCATTGTATTCTATGGGGGTTACATTGAATTTTATGGCGGGGGGGGGCCCCATTTGGAAGTTCGCACCGGGGCCCATAACTTTGTAGTTACGCCACTGGGTAGCGCTGTTTTAGTGAGAAAGCTTTCAGGTTTGTCTATTCTGTGCCAACTCCTTTCTGAAGGTCATCCATCAGTTTTTTGGAGTTTTGCTATGAAGAAAAGCATAGCAGAATATCCAGATTGGATTTTACATGTTACATTAATGTTAATTCTGTATATCTAAAATATTTTATTTCCTATAGCCATTGGACTTTCAGTAAGGAGTCTAAATATATATGAAGAGATAATAATACTGTTACATTCTGTTTATAAAACAATGGACATTCTTTTATTTCAATGACTCGTGATAGTAAAATGCTAAGAAATGAAAGCACTAAAGGTAAATAAAACATATAATGTAGCGATGAGCAGCGGGCTTAGATTGACGAACTGAAGTCTCCACAAAGCCCATAGCCATGAAGAAGCTTGCACATTACAACCCAGTACACACCTAGCAAATACCAGGAGAACATTGACTCATTCCCATCAGTGTGAAGCACAAGAGGCGGAATGAAAACCACTGATGTTATTTTCCTAGATGCAGAAAGAATAACTTATCAACCCGCCTGGAGAAAGAAAATAATTGGAGACTGTGTAGCCAGCAAAACAGGAAAAAAAAAAAAAGAAAATAAGGAACATGCCTGTAACCTAAAAGTTCTCCTTCTACAATACCCAATGAAATGCAGAAAAAACGTAATGAATTGTGTTAATGAACTTGTGAAGGACGAGAACAGACGAGCAGCCATCAAGGCCGGAGCGGGAAAAGAGGGTAAGAACGACCAAAAACAAAAAAATATATCTATTAATGACAATAAATTAGGTCGAATTAATGATTTCCCCTTTCCCTTCACTCTGACTTTTGATGTCCTTCATAGAAACCAAGTTCTGTTTATTTGCAGAAAATGTACAATTGCGCTGTGAGCGACCGCCTGGCCATGTTCCATTTTCAGCTGTCTCATTAATTGTAGTGGGGTTGCTGTGCTAAATTAAGTTTTTACTCATTAGTTCTAACAACTGTGTAAGCAATAGAATACGTACCGCAATCTGTAAACGGTACCTGTCAGGAAGAAGCCGGTGATATGGCTGTAGACGTCTTGGTACAACAATGAAAACGACACTTGTCTTGTAGGAGTCTGATGTGCCAGCGCTGAGAAATCAAAGTTTTGATCACACATGCAAATTAACCTGGAAGTGCAATAGGGCGTGTCCATATACTCAGTGCATCAACAATGCACTTTTAGGCTAATTTGCATATTACCTCACGGCAGGTGTCACTTGTTTTGCTGTACCTGGACCTATACAGCCATACTACTCCTGTAAAGAGTTGTTTCTCCCAACATGTCTGTATTAGATAAATCATCTACTTGTAAAATAACAATGGTAGAACATATTTCCTTAACTTGTCTTTATGTTTCTTCTGTGTTATATTACCCTTGTTGATAGTGAATTTATTTGCATCCTCTAACACTGTGCTACTTGGATGCTGATTACAGACATTCTCAGATTCAAATTCACCGACTGCTGAATTTTCTAAAAAAATTTGTATTGCGGAGATTTAATTTGTGCAAATCTCAATATTGTAAAGCTTGTAATTATTCAATAAATACAAGGGGGAGAGAGAAAAAGAAAGAGAGAGGACCCCACTGACCATAAGAGCTTACACTCTACAGGAGAGAGAGGACCCCACTGACCATAAGAGCTTACACTCTACAGGAGAGAGAGGACCCCACTGACCATAAGAGCTTACACTCTACTGTAGAGAGAGAGGACCCCACTGACCATGGGAGCTTACACTCTACAGGAAAGAGAGGACCCCACTGACCATAAGAGCTTACACTCTACAGGAGAGAGAGGACCCCACTGACCATAAGAGCTTACACTCTACAGGAGAGAGAGGACCCCACTGACCATAAGAGCTTACACTCTACAGGAGAGAGAGGACCCCACTGACCATAAGAGCTTACACTCTACAGGAGAGAGATGACCCCACTGACCATAAGAGCTTACACTCTACAGGAGAGAGAGGACCTCACTGACCATAAGAGCTTACACTCTACAGGAGAGAGAGGACCCCGCTGACCATAAGAGCTTACACTCTACAGGAGAGAGAGGACCCCGCTGATCATAAGAGCTTACACTCTACAGGAGGGAGAGGACCCCACTGATCATAAGAGCTTACACTCTACAGGAGGGAGAGGACCCCACTGACCATAAGAGCTTACACTCTACAGGAGAGAGAGGACCCCACTGACCATAAGAGCTTACACTCTACAGGAGAGAGAGGACCCCACTGACCATAAGAGCTTACACTCTACAGGAGAGAGAGGACCCCACTGATCATAAGAGCTTACACTCTACAGGAGAGAGAGGACCCCACTGACCATAAGAGCTTACACTCTACAGGAGAGAGAGGACCCCACTGACCATAAGAGCTTACACTCTACAGCAGAGCGAGGAACCCACTGACCATAAGAGCTTACACTCTACAGGAGAGAGAGGACCCCACTGACCATAAGAGCTTACACTCTACAGGAGAGAGAGGACCCCACTGACCATAAGAGCTTACACTCTACAGGAGAGAGGACCCCACTAACCATAAGAGCTTACACTCTACAGCAGAGAGAGGAACCCACTGACCATAAGAGCCTACACTCTACAGGAGAGAGAGGACCCCACTGACCATAAGAGCTTACACTCTACAGGAGAGAGAGGACCCCACTGACCATAAGAGCTTACACTCTACAGGAGAGAGAGGACCTGTCAGTATTCCGGGTTTTCCAAGTTACCTTGTGAATGATTTTGCCCTTTGTTAAGATGGAGTTTGCTGTTTTTGTCTGCCCTACTTCCTGTTCATTTGTTTAAAACCCGGGTCAGGTGTCAGCCTCACTGCTGGAGTATTCTGCTTGGTTTCTCCATCAGCTCAGCTGCTTGTTTGCTGTACTGCTACCCGTGGCTCTGGACATTCTCTGCCTATGTAAGTTACTCTCTCAGTCTGTTGGCTTGGGAACTTAACCCTTGGTTCACTCCTCCGGGTAAGAACTCTGTTTTGGAACTGTGTTTGGAGCTTGCTGCTGGACTTAGACTAAGTTTGCTACCGTACTTAATTCTTATTTACTCCCCCCGGTGGGAGCTACTGGAAATTACACCAGTATAATTCTTTATGTGAACTTGTTTCTGGACTTACCCGTGTTTATGCCACAACTGAGATAAACTCATGAACTTGTTTCTGGACTTACCCGTGTTCGTCCCACACCTGGGATTAACTTGTGAACTTGTTTCTGGACTTACCCGTGTTCGTCCCACACCTGGGATTAACCTGAGGACTTGTTTCTGGACTTCCCTGTGTTTCCTTCATACCCGGATTTGACTCTTTCTGCACCAGCTGTGTTTGGATCTGCACGTCACCACTAACCTTGCCAAGGACTTTGGCTTAAGAACTCGTCTATTTTGCTGTATATGTTAAGGGACTTGTTTCATTGCGGGTTATCCGTATATTGTTTTCTGTGTTATCGCTGTGTTACAAATACACTTTTGCACTAAAGAAACCCGTCTCTGTCTGTTCATTGCCCCATGCTACCAGAATCCTAGAGTTCCTACAATAGTATTACAGGACCTCACTGACCATAAGAGCTTACACTCTACAGGAGAGAGAGGACCTCACTGACCATAAGAGCTTACACTCTACAGGAGAGAGAGGACCCCACTGACCATAAGAGCTTACACTCTACAGGAGAGAGAGGACCTCACTGACCATAAGAGCTTACACTCTACAGGAGAGAGAGGACCCCACTGACCATAAGAGCTTACACTCTACAGGAGAGAGGATCCCACTGATCATAAGAGCTTACACTCTACAGGAGAGAGAGGACCCCACTGACCATAAGAGCTTACACTCTACAGGAGAGAGAGGACCCCACTGACCATAAGAGCTTACACTCTACAGGAGAGAGAGGACCCCACTGACCATAAGAGCTTACACTCTACAGGAGAGAGAGGACCCCACTGACCATAAGACCTTACACTCTACAGGAGAGAGGGCCCCACTAACCATAAGAGCTTACACTCTACAGCAGAGAGAGAGGACCCCACTGACCATAAGAGCTTACACTCTACAGGAGAGAGAGGACCCCACTGACCATAAGAGCTTACACTCTACAGGAGAGAGAGGACCCCACTGACCATAAGACCTTACACTCTACAGGAGAGAGAGGACCCCACTGACCATAAGACCTTACACTCTACAGGAGAGAGGGGACCCCACTGACCATAAGAGCTTACACTCTACAGGAGAGAGAGGACCCCACTGACCATAAGTGCTTACACTCTACAGGAGAGAGGACCTCACTGACCATAAGACCTTACACTCTACAGGAGAGAGAGGACCCCACTGACCATAAGAGCTTACACTCTACAGCAGAGCGAGGAACCCACTGACCATAAGAGCTTACACTCTACAGGAGAGAGAGGACCCCACTGACCATAAGAGCTTACACTCTACAGGAGAGAGGACCCCACTGACCATAAGAGCTTACACTCTACAGGAGAGAGGACCCCACTGACCATAAGTGCTTACACTCTACAGGAGAGAGAGGACCCCACTGACCATAAGAGCTTACACTCTACAGGAGAGAGGACCCCACTAACCATAAGAGCTTACACTCTACAGCAGAGAGAGGAACCCACTGACCATAAGAGCCTACACTCTACAGGAGAGAGAGGACCCCACTGACCATAAGAGCTTACACTCTACAGGAGAGAGAGGACCCCACTGACCATAAGAGCTTACACTCTACAGGAGAGAGAGGACCTGTCAGTATTCCGGGTTTTCCAAGTTACCTTGTGAATGATTTTGCCCTTTGTTAAGATGGAGTTTGCTGTTTTTGTCTGCCCTACTTCCTGTTCATTTGTTTAAAACCCGGGTCAGGTGTCAGCCTCACTGCTGGAGTATTCTGCTTGGTTTCTCCATCAGCTCAGCTGCTTGTTTGCTGTACTGCTACCCGTGGCTCTGGACATTCTCTGCCTATGTAAGTTACTCTCTCAGTCTGTTGGCTTGGGAACTTAACCCTTGGTTCACTCCTCCGGGTAAGAACTCTGTTTTGGAACTGTGTTTGGAGCTTGCTGCTGGACTTAGACTAAGTTTGCTACCGTACTTAATTCTTATTTACTCCCCCCGGTGGGAGCTACTGGAAATTACACCAGTATAATTCTTTATGTGAACTTGTTTCTGGACTTACCCGTGTTTATGCCACAACTGAGATAAACTCATGAACTTGTTTCTGGACTTACCCGTGTTCGTCCCACACCTGGGATTAACCTGAGGACTTGTTTCTGGACTTCCCTGTGTTTCCTTCATACCCGGATTTGACTCTTTCTGCACCAGCTGTGTTTGGATCTGCACGTCACCACTAACCTTGCCAAGGACTTTGGCTTAAGAACTCTTCTATTTTGCTGTATATGTTAAGGGACTTGTTTCATTGCGGGTTATCCGTATATTGTTTTCTGTGTTATTGCTGTGTTACAAATACACTTTTGCACTAAAGAAACCCGTCTCTGTCTGTTCATTGCCCCATGCTACCAGAATCCTAGAGTTCCTACAATAGTATTACAGGATACTCCAGCCCTAAAAAGGATTCTGCTGGGGCAATGACAGAGACACGGGTAGACAAGATGTTTGCTATGATTAACTCCTTGCAGCAGGAGGTGGTGGCTATGCAAAATAAGATCAGAGACATGGACTCCCGAGCTAACCATAATGCACAGGTGTTTGGTCAGGCTCTTCAAGATTTACGTACTCAGGTAGAGGCTCAGGTCACACCACCTGCTCAGCATGCACCACCTGTTCAGCATGCACCACCCACCAGTATGCCTAAATTGCCTCCTTTTCGGTTTAATGGTGACCGAAGTCAATTCCGTGGGTTTGTAAATCAATGTATATTATTTTTTGATGTACATGCCTCCTACTATCAGTCTGATAGCTCTAAGGTACTATGTATTATTATGTTGTTGACATCACGGGCACTGGCTTGGGCAAATCCTATGGTAGAAAGTCGCGATGTCCGTCTAAATAATTTGGATGATTTTCTGGCAGCTATGGCGCAAATGTTTGATGATCCCAACCGCCGTGCCTCCGCTGAAAAATCCTTGCTTTCCTTATGCCAGGGGAAACGTTCAGTCATAGAGTATATTACTGAATTTAAGAGGTTAGTAGTGGATACCAACTGGGATGAAAATGCTTTATTACCAATTTTCAGGAAAGGGTTGTCCAGTACAATCAAGGATGAGCTAGCTCGCTCTGAATCTCCACAGGAGTATGAGTTATTCTTACAACACTGTGTGCGTATTGATATCCGCCTAACTGAACGCAGACAGGAGAAATGGGCAGCTGTAAATCGCATCACTAATTTTACTCTTCCGTCTAGGGAAACTACCAGTAAGAACCCGCGGGAAGCTGAGGAGGTGCCGATGCAAGTGGACTCACTAGAAAAACGTGAAAGTAATGAACGCCGTGAATATCACTTTCGAGAACGCTTATGCTTTTACTGTGGCCAACCAGATCATTTCCTTATTAATTGTCCTAAATGTCCCAGGCGACCTAACAAGGTATTGGCGGCAGTAGGGGATTATGACAATACGGACACTGAGTCAGAAGTTTCGGAGACCAGTTTACATCTAGATGCTGTGGTTCCCCTAACAGTGATGTCGACTTCCCCTAAGGATCAAGGGGAGAAATACTCACATTGTTCTCTTCCTATTCAGATTCTGTGGGAGGGACAGTGGATAACAAGTTCTGCTATGATAGATTCTGGAGCAGGTGGAAATTTCATGGATTCTTCTTTTGCCAGGGAACATGGTATTAAGACACAGCTAAGAGCCTCACCAGTCACCATGGAAACGGTGGATGGTTCTCCGTTAGTTTCTGGGCCAGTAGACCGGGAGACGGTGCTTCTGAAGTGTAAGATGGAACCAGACCATCTGGAAACCCTATCATTTATGCTAATATCTTCTCCTCATTTTCCTGTAATTTTAGGAATTCCCTGGTTACGGTCACAGAATCCAAACATCAATTGGGAAACTAAGGAGATATCCTTCCTTCCGAAGTGTAGCTCTACCATCAGTCCACAGGTAATGGCTCCAGTTACCCAGAATTTGGAGGAGACGAAACCGGTATCTACTCTCCCTCTGGTTTACCAGGAATTTTCAGACATTTGTGCAGCGCCCCAGAGTCCTGGTCGTTGCAGTACTGTGGCTCCGCCACTAAGGGGAGCCACGGTGCGTTCGATGGCACTGAAGGAGTTCCTCCAATCAGGTATCACAGACACCAATATGTTTCACAGCTGGGCCTCCGGGGGGAGCTAGGGGTGCTATTCATTAGGCCGCTCCCCACCATAGTGGGTAAACTGGGGGTCAGGCAGGAAGTTAGTAGAGAAAGCTGACTGGATCGAACGAAGCAACACCTAGTGAGAGAGGGTGTTGTGGAGGAAGAGACAGTAGGGTCTCTGCCAGGGGTGGGATCCTGGCAGAGGCTTGGCATTGAAAGAACGTAACGGGACCGTGCCTGCTCAGAATAGCGGCGGTGTCCTAAGAAAGGATTAGAAGCGAGATAGATTGTGCTGAGTGAGAAACGAAATCAAGCAGAAGGAGAATACCAGCAGGGGTTTTGTTGAAAGAGGCAGCACCTTGCTGAGGCGCATTACCGGTGGCCGGAACGCCGAGGGAGTGGAATAATATACAGCTTTAAGCCATACTCCAAACAGCGGCAGGACAGTCAGTCTCAGGCGGGCTGTCTACCACATATCACCTATGAAGTCTTGGGGGGCAATTGCGGGAGAGGGGCGTCTCTAGGGTCCCGGAAGAACTCCAGGCCTACCTGACAAACGGGTGCCGTTCTTACTGTAACATCAGGAAGGGACGGAAGATTAGCAGAAGATCAGTTAATCGAGTTGTGAGGGAACTTAAGAAACAGACACAACAGTTGTGGGGTACTTTCCGTAAGCACAGCAGGGAAGGACTACAACACAAAGCGCTAAGAAGGAAGGCACTGATTTCCACCTGTGAGGAGAACTCTGGAAGTGCCATTGGACCGGCCGGACTTGCGCAGCCTGGTGGACCGGATTCTGGACTGAGGACCGAGAGATCTCCAGTAAAGAGGTAAAGAGACTGCAACCTGGTGTCCTCGTTATTTACCGCGACCTGCACCCCACAACTGCACCGCTATACCACTGTTAACAGCACCTATTTGCAACGGACGTCCCCCACTGACAGACAGGGCCACGGACCGGGTCTAGCCACCGTGACAACCCCAGGACTGAGATCCCAGAGGCCCGGCTCCGGGTACCCCTCGGCCCTGCGGCGGTGTGGGGGCGCTCCAAATCTTGGCGTCACGAACAGGATCTACTTAAGCCTGAAGAATCAGGTCATGTGTGCCTAGAGACTGTAATTTACTGTACTTGAACTGTACTTTATTGAAAAGACTGTGTGTTGTGCCATTTGCCGCCAAAATCCGCCGCCATTGCAGCGCTGAGGAGAGCGCAGGAAGAGAAGAGGGGCGTGGAGTGGGCGTAGACAAGTTGGAGAGCGCGAACAGCAATGGCCGCCCAGTCTAAATATTTCTGCACGGTGAGGACGTGTCCGTCAGCAGCAGAGATCCGCCTCCTAATCCTTAATAGGGGGCGGAGGCAGAGAAAACGAAACCGCTCCCGAAGGAGAGAGCGGGAAAAAGACCAGGAAGTGACCCGCGTGGAGGACGCTATGGCCAGCAGCTCCGAACCCGACAGTGGGGTTGAAGTGGAAGTCTCCCCCGACTACCCGGATGAGCCCAGTAGCCCGTCCTCCGTGGATAACACCAGATTCCTGAGAGCTGAGATGGAGGACTTATATAACCAGCTCCTCCAACTGAATGTGAGAGTCCAGGCTCCGCACCCGGTGGAGCCGGTAGAGGGTTCCCGGACATCGGAGTTCTCACCGGAAGAACCAGCGGGACCTGCTACGGAAAGTGAACTCGTACCAGTTGGTGAGTCCGCCGATCCTGCCCCGCCAGCCGAGGGTGTGTTAGTGGGTCCTGTAGCGGCACCACCTCTCCCGGGAACCCATAGACTCCAGCGCCTGCTACCATGGGAGGAAGCCACGGGCATGGAACACCGTATGCGAGCCCCAATCACCCCTACTCCCTTGCTGTGTGAGGTCCACGCGGAGCGCACGGTGTGCCGCTGGGTGAACCCCGGATCCAATCTTATGGGGTTCCCCGGGGTGGAGACCCAGAAGGGGGAGATGGTACAGGCCCTAAGCTGGGAGGAATACCAAATCCAGCTAGAACATCGGTGGCGAGAGGAGGAGAAAGTACATCAGGCTGGGCGGGAGGCTCACCATCAAAAGGATTTGGCGGTCAAGGATCGGGCCCGCAAGGACCCCACCACTCACCAGGCCCCGCGCAGGCAGGGCATCGTCACCACCTTTAAGCTCCGAGGAGGCTGGGGCTTTATTAAGGAACCGGGGCTATATGCGGAGATCTTTGTCAACCGACGGGATGTTGAGTCACACCTTAGAGAGGGCCACCCCGATCGGGACCTCTACCCGGGGGACAGCGTTACTTACACCCGGCATTTTGGGGAAAAGGGGTGGTTTGCTCTGAACGTCTACAAGAAAGAGAAACCAGCCCCTGTAGCCAAGGTGCCACCGTGTGATCGATCCGTAACCACCCCGGTCGCCCCCACCTGTCTGATCACAGAACCTGTGATCTGCCGCACGACCCCCGCAACCACCGTAGTGGCCAAGGAAGTGCCTTTTCAAGTGACCGATGTTCCTGATGTACCAGCGCAGAAAGACGTGGGAACGCAGACCCTCATCACCGCACACGATCTGGTTGTGCAACAGACCCGCACCCATGGGGTGTACCTGGCCGCGGGAGTGAATCTGGAACCTGACCTGCCTGTATTGCAGGGGTTCCCCCGCCAGGTGGCGCCTCGTGGGGGATTCTGAATTGAATGCTCTTTTATGAAAATGTAAATAGTTACTGTTTGTTCTTTAAGTTGCTGCTAAACCCGTCCAGGGTAAACTTTAAGAAAGGTGACCCCTTTGTTGACCCGGGGTCACTATTGTTGTTTTCTTGAAGTTTTGCACAAAGTTACACAAACTGCGAAATCATGGACTGTGCATGATTTGAACTTTCTTGTAAATAGTTTGCACCTTCTTAAAGGTGCTTCCTACTGGTTTTGTTTAAAGACATTTTGCGAAGATACCATTCCGGAGCCTTTACATGGACTGGTAGGCTGAGAAGAAGAGCTACCTCAGAAAGACTTGATCTCCTCTTAAAGGGGAGGTTAGAATTGAACTTGAAAGTGATACTGTTTTAGAACAGTAATGCCAAGATAATGCTTTGAAGGAAATGTAACTGTTTTTCATGGAAAAGTTATGTGTGTTTAATTTGTTTAAAATGTGAAACCTAGATAATGTTCTTTGAAGAGAAAGATGTAGAAAGCCCGTAGGGGTAGATGTAGAGTTCCGTTTAACTAAAAGTAAAGAAGTAATAACGAAGGTGAGGATAGAAGGTAAACCCTGCGTCCCCATAGAAAGTTAGTTCGTTACTAAGGACAGAAAGTAGACCCATAGGGGTTAGTGAGTGAGTCCTTATAGGAGCCAAGCAGAGTGGGCTCCATGCTCTCAAATTGAAAGGAATGTTATGTCTATACTATGTATAGTAGAGAAAGGCAGTAGGCCCTGGCTGAACGGGGCGGTCCTGTAAAAGAAAGGAGAGGCAGTAGGTCTGGTGCCATAGGGACAGGCGGTCCTGCAGGTTCAAAGTAGGAGAATGTGAAGTTACCTTGCCCTGTAATGTGATTATAGGAAGGCCTTTGGTAAACTAAGAGTGTATGTTTCCTAAAGGCAATGTTAATTTATTGTTCCAGCATTTGCACTTAGTAGAATACCCGGTTGGGTAATGAGAGTTAATTGTAGCTTGTTGCTATGATATTTGATTATGTTTTGTAACGTTAAAGTGTCCTCACCTCCCATAAAGGGAAGCCTGTTCAAGTATGCTTATTGTTTTGCACTCAACAAATTTGTATGTCTTTTTGCTAACCTGTATTGTTGTTTTCTTCCCAGTCCCGGAGTACTGTGTTTAACCATGGGGGAGTGCAGCGCCCCAGAGTCCTGGTCGTTGCAGTACTGTGGCTCCGCCACTAAGGGGAGCCACGGTGCGTTCGATGGCACTGAAGGAGTTCCTCCAATCAGGTATCACAGACACCAATATGTTTCACAGCTGGGCCTCCGGGGGGAGCTAGGGGTGCTATTCATTAGGCCGCTCCCCACCATAGTGGGTAAACTGGGGGTCAGGCAGGAAGTTAGTAGAGAAAGCTGACTGGATCGAACGAAGCAACACCTAGTGAGAGAGGGTGTTGTGGAGGAAGAGACAGTAGGGTCTCTGCCAGGGGTGGGATCCTGGCAGAGGCTTGGCATTGAAAGAACGTAACGGGACCGTGCCTGCTCAGAATAGCGGCGGTGCCCTAAGAAAGGATTAGACGCGAGATAGATTGTGCTGAGTGAGAAACGAAATCAAGCAGAAGGAGAATACCAGCAGGGGTTTTGTTGAAAGAGGCAGCACCTTGCTGAGGCGCATTACCGGTGGCCGGAACGCCGAGGGAGTGGAATAATATACAGCTTTAAGCCATACTCCAAACAGCGGCAGGACAGTCAGTCTCAGGCGGGCTGTCTACCACATATCACCTATGAAGTCTTGGGGGGCAATTGCGGGAGAGGGGCGTTTCTAGGGTCCCGGAAGAACTCCAGGCCTACCTGACAAACGGGTGCCGTTCTTACTGTAACATCAGGAAGGGACGGAAGATTAGCAGAAGATCAGTTAATCGAGTTGTGAGGGAACTTAAGAAACAGACACAACAGTTGTGGGGTACTTTCCGTAAGCACAGCAGGGAAGGACTACAACACAAAGCGCTAAGAAGGAAGGCACTGATTTCCACCTGTGAGGAGAACTCTGGAAGTGCCATTGGACCGGCCGGACTTGCGCAGCCTGGTGGACCGGATTCTGGACTGAGGACCGAGAGATCTCCAGTAAAGAGGTAAAGAGACTGCAACCTGGTGTCCTCGTTATTTACCGCGACCTGCACCCCACAACTGCACCGCTATACCACCGTTAACAGCACCTATTTGCAACGGACGTCCCCCACTGACAGACAGGGCCACGGACCGGGTCTAGCCACCGTGACAACCCCAGGACTGAGATCCCAGAGGCCCGGCTCCGGGTACCCCTCGGCCCTGCGGCCGTGTGGGGGCGCTCCATTTGTGACAAGAGGAAGGCAGATCAACTCCCTCCACACAGACCATATGACTGCCCCATAGAGCTGATTCCCGGGGCAGCAATTCCTTTCGGCCATGTTTACCCGTTGGCAGCTCCAGAATTAAAGACATTACGGGAGTATATAGACGAGAATTTAGCCAAGGGGTTTATCCGACCATCTTCTTCACCAGCGGGCGCTCCCATATTCTTTGTAAAGAAAAAAGATGGCACTCTAAGACCGTGTATTGACTATCGGGAGCTAAACAAGGTAACCATCCGTAACAGGTACCCGTTGCCGTTAATTCCTGAATTGTTGGAGAGAGTTCGCCAAGCTAAAATATTCACCAAATTAGATCTTCGCGGAGCATATAATTTACTCCGTATACGTCCCGGAGATGAATGGAAAACAGCTTTCAGATGTCGGTATGGACATTTTGAATATTTAGTGATGCCATTCGGACTCTGTAATGCTCCTGCTGCTTTCCAACACTTGACCAACGATATTTTCAGGGATTTACTGGATCATTATGTAGTCATTTACCTGGATGACATTTTGATTTTCTCTGATTCCCTACAGGAACACCAGGAACATGTCAAGACCGTGCTCAGACGTTTGAGAGACAACCATCTGTATATCAAACTCGAAAAGTGTGAATTTCATTGCTCCAAAATTCAATTTTTAGGCTATGTTATTTCTCCCCAGGGATTGAATATGGAGTCCAGCAAGATCCAGGCGATCATAGATTGGCCGGTACCAGGAAACGTCAAAGAGGTACAAAGATTCATTGGCTTTGCTAACTTTTATAGACGTTTCATCCGGAATTTTTCGGAAATTGTCCGTCCCATCACTCTCTTCACTAAGAAGGGGAGGAAGTTTGTATGGTCTTCGCAAGCCCAGGAAGCCTTTGATCGCCTAAAGGTTTGTTTTACCACGGCTCCGATATTGACACACCCGGACCCTGCACTGCCTTTTGTCGTGGAGGTGGACGCTTCTGACTGTGCACTGGGAGCAATTCTCTCACAACGAACCGGAGATAAAGGTTTGCTGCACCCGTGTGCCTTCTTTTCTCGCAGGTTATCATCTGCTGAACTGAACTATGATATTGCAGATAAGGAACTTTTGGCAATCATTTCCGCTTTTAAAGGCCCCGTCTCACACAGCGACGCTGCAGCGATACAGACAACGATGATCGCTGCAGCGTCGCTGTTTTGTCGCTGTGTGGTCGCTGGGGAGCTGTCACACAGACAGCTCTCTCCAGCGACCAACGATCAGGGGAACGACTTCAGCATCGTTGAAACTGTCATCAACGATGCCGAAGTCCCCCTGCAGCACCCGGTAACCAGGGTAAACATCGGGTTACTAAGCGCAGGGCCGCGCTTAGTAACCCGATGTTTACCCTGGTTACCAAAAAAAAACAAACAGTACATACTCGCCTTTCGGTGTCCAGGTCCCTTGCCGTCTGCTTCCTGCTCTGACAGTGCCGCTGTACACTGAGAGCAGAGCGCAGCGGTGACGTCACTGCTGTGATCTGCTCTCACTTTCCGGCCGGCAGTCAGAGCAGGAAGCGGACGGCAAGGGACCTGGACACCGAAAGGCGAGTATGTACTGTTTGTTTTTTTGGTAACCAGGGTAAACATCGGGTTACTAAGCGCGGCCCTGCGCTTAGTAACCCGATGTTTACCCTGGTTACCAGTGAAGACATCGCTGGATCGGTGTCACACACACCGATTCAGCGATGTCAGCGGGGCCTCAACGACCAAAAAAAGGTCCAGGCCATTCCGACACGACCAGCGATCTCGCAGCAGGGGCCTGATCGCTGGTACGTGTCACACATAGCGAGATCGCTACTGAGGTCGCTGTTGCGTCACAAAACTTGTGACTCAGCAGCGATCTCGCTAGCGATCTCGCTATGTGAGACGGGGCCTTAAGGAATGGAGACACCATTTGCAGGGAGCAACTCAACAGGTAGTGGTGCTCACAGACCACCGTAATCTGGAATTCCTCAAGTCCGCCAGATGTCTCTCTCCTCGACAAGCTAGCTGGAGTTTGTTCCTAAACCAGTTTGATTTTGTCATCTCGTACCGCCCAGGTTCACGTAATGGGAAAGCCGATGCACTATCCCGAATCCACACGATGGACTCCGTGCCTGGGACCCCGTCTAAGACCATCTTGTCGGATGCCAATTTCATAGGAGTGCTCCAGGACCGGGACCTGTGGGAGGAGATCAAGCTGGCCTATGATGGTGACGTATTTCTTGCTGCCCCACCTGACAAAATGAATCTTGTCTTACAGAATGGTGTATGGCTTAGAGATCGCTGTATTTATGTCCCTGAGGCTGTGAGACTTCGAATTCTCAAATTGGTCCATGACTCCGTATTGGCTGGTCATCGGGGGGTACAGAAGACGCAGGAATTTTTAAGCCATTTTTTCTGGTGGCCTACCTGTTTGAAGGATGTGAATGACTATGTCCGCTCTTGTGAGGTTTGTGCCCGGTACAAAGTTCCTCGTGTTTCACCTACGGGCCTTCTTAAGCCACTACCCGTACCATCTCGTCCTTGGGGGTCTATTTCGATGGACTTTATTGTGGAGTTACCCACCTCCGGCGGTAAGAATACTATTCTGGTGCTAGTGGACCGTCTAACAAAGGCTGCTCATTTTATTCCTTGCAGTGGTCTTCCCTCAGCCACAGAGACAGTGGATCTGGTTATCCAGAATGTTTTCCGGCTGCATGGGGTACCAGATGAGATCATCTCTGACCGGGGAATACAATTTACCTCTAGGTTTTGGAAAGGATTTTGTTCTGCACTCCACATTAATGTTTGCTTGTCTTCTGCATACCATCCTCAGACCAATGGGCAAACCGAACGAACCAATCAAACCTTGGAGCAATATCTACGCTGTTACGTCAGTCATTTGCAGGATGATTGGCTGAAGCTTCTTCCATTAGCAGAATTCTCGTATAACAACTCACAGAGCAGTTCCACGAAGGTAACGCCTTTTTTCGCCAATTTGGGATATCATCCAAATATTTTGCCTAGGTCTCCGGTTGCTACTTCGGTACCAGCAGTTCAAGACAGAGTGGCAGTGTTGCAACGTAATCTTGAAGTTTTGAAAGACTCCCTGACCGCAGCACAGGAGCGTTACAAGAAGTCGGCTGATAGATTCCGGAAACCGGCACCCATGTATAAGGTAGGAGACTCGGTTTGGTTGTCTACCAAGAATATAAAATTGGGTGTTCCTTCGCAGAAGCTGGGGCAGAAGTTCATCGGTCCATTCAAGATCACTGGGATTGTGAGCTCTGTTGCTTGTCGGCTGAAGCTGCCACGAACTCTAAAGGTACACCCAGTATTTCATGTTTCTTTATTAAAACCAGTCTCTCTCAACACATTTCAGGGACGTATCGTACCTCCTCCTCCACCAGTGTTGGTTGATGGCGAAGAACAATTTGTTGTACAGGACATTATCGATTCAAGACTTCATAGGAATCGACTTCAGTATCTGGTTAGATGGCAGGGTTATTCTCCTGAAAACGATTCTTGGGAACCAGTAAGTAACATCAATGCTCCCCTGAAGGTTGCTCAATTTCATCGTAGATACCCAGGCAAACCTGGTCCAGGATCGTCCTGAGGCCGTTTCTAAGGGGGGGAGTAATGTCAGTATTCCAGGTTTTCCAAGTTACCTTGTGAATGATTTTGCCCTTTGTTAAGATGGAGTTTGCTGTTTTTGTCTGCCCTACTTCCTGTTCATTTGTTTAAAACCCGGGTCAGGTGTCAGCCTCACTGCTGGAGTATTCTGCTTGGTTTCTCCATCAGCTCAGCTGCTTGTTTGCTGTACTGCTACCCGTGGCTCTGGACATTCTCTGCCTATGTAAGTTACTCTCTCAGTCTGTTGGCTTGGGAACTTAACCCTTGGTTCACTCCTCCGGGTAAGAACTCTGTTTTGGAACTGTGTTTGGAGCTTGCTGCTGGACTTAGACTAAGTTTGCTACCGTACTTAATTCTTATTTACTCCCCCCGGTGGGAGCTACTGGAAATTACACCAGTATAATTCTTTATGTGAACTTGTTTCTGGACTTACCCGTGTTTATGCCACAACTGAGATAAACTCATGAACTTGTTTCTGGACTTACCCGTGTTCGTCCCACACCTGGGATTAACTTGTGAACTTGTTTCTGGACTTACCCGTGTTCGTCCCACACCTGGGATTAACCTGAGGACTTGTTTCTGGACTTCCCTGTGTTTCCTTCATACCCGGATTTGACTCTTTCTGCACCAGCTGTGTTTGGATCTGCACGTCACCACTAACCTTGCCAAGGACTTTGGCTTAAGAACTCGTCTATTTTGCTGTATATGTTAAGGGACTTGTTTCATTGCGGGTTATCCGTATATTGTTTTCTGTGTTATTGCTGTGTTACAAATACACTTTTGCACTAAAGAAACCCGTCTCTGTCTGTTCATTGCCCCATGCTACCAGAATCCTAGAGTTCCTACAATAGTATTACAGGACCTCACTGACCATAAGAGCTTACACTCTACAGGAGAGAGAGGACCTCACTGACCATAAGAGCTTACACTCTACAGGAGAGAGAGGACCCCACTGACCATAAGAGCTTACACTCTACAGGAGAGAGGATCCCACTGATCATAAGAGCTTACACTCTACAGGAGAGAGAGGACCCCACTGACCATAAGAGCTTACACTCTACAGGAGAGAGAGGACCCCACTGACCATAAGAGCTTACACTCTACAGGAGAGAGAGGACCCCACTGACCATAAGACCTTACACTCTACAGGAGAGAGGACCCCACTAACCATAAGAGCTTACACTCTACAGCAGAGAGAGGACCCCACTGACCATAAGAGCTTACACTCTACAGGAGAGAGAGGACCCCACTGACCATAAGAGCTTACACTCTACAGGAGAGAGAGGACCCCACTGACCATAAGACCTTACACTCTACAGGAGAGAGAGGACCCCACTGACCATAAGACCTTACACTCTACAGGAGAGAGAGAGGACCCCACTGACCATAAGAGCTTACACTCTACAGGAGACAGAGAGGACCTCACTGACCATAAGAGCTTACACTCTACAGGAGAGAGAGGACCTCACTGACCATAAGAGCTTACACTCTACAGGAGAGAGAGAGGACCCCACTGACCATAAGAGCTTACACTCTACAGGAGAGATAGGACCCCACTGATCATAAGAGCTTACACTCTACAGGAGAGAGAGGACCCCACTGACCATAAGAGCTTACACTCTACAGGAGAGAGAGAGGACCCTGCTGATCATAAGAGCTTACACTCTACAGGAGAGAGAGGACCTCACTGACCATCAGAGCTTACACTCTGCAGGAGAGATAGGACCCCACTGATCATAAGAGCTTACACTCTACAGGAGAGAGAGGACCCCACTGACCATAAGAGCTTACACTCTACAGGAGACAGAGAGGACCCCACTGACCATAAGAGCTTACACTCTACAGGAGAGAGAGAGGACCCCACTGACCATAAGAGCTTACACTCTACAGGAGAGATAGGACCCCACTGATCATAAGAGCTTACACTCTACAGGAGAGAGAGGACCCCACTGACCATAAGAGCTTACACTCTACAGGAGACAGAGAGGACCCCACTGACCATAAGAGCTTACACTCTACAGGAGAGGACCTCACTGACCATAAGAGCTTACACTCTACAGGAGAGAGAGGACCCCACTGACCATAAGAGCTTACACTCTACAGGAGAGAGAGGACCCCACTGACCATAAGAGCTTACACTCTACAAGAGAGAGAGGACCCCACTGACCATAAGAGCTTACACTGTACAGAAGACAGAGACTTACGTAATGATTCCTACGAACGACACTGTGGTACAGTCTGTGCTCCTCTTTGTACCACTGATCTGTGATAGTCCCGGTACTGACCAGCACTGTACAAGAGATGATAATCTGCTAGATGTCATAGTTTCAGAGGATTATGGGTAGTCTGTGCGGTGATGCAAAATGATACTAGCCGCCTTTTGATGCTTTTGCAGTGGGCACTTTTTTTCTTATGAACAGTGTATCAGATCTCAAAATGTTTGAATTCACTGGTTTGTGGTCTTTGTACCAATTCTATATACTTGGTTTGGGGGATTATTTAAGCATCTCCACTTTGCTCTTGTCTGTCTTGTTCCTTAAATCTTGTGGTTTGTTCAGATTTGACTTTGCAAACTGTAGTTGTGTTGTCATGTTCTTTCTTTTATAAAGAAGAGGCTTTCTTTTTGTAACCCTTCCACACCAGCCATACTTATTCTACTTTTACTGTCATGATTTTGAATATGAACATTGAACAAGCTAACTTAGACCTTTAGGGTCTGAGCTGTAGCTCTTCGGTTATTTGCAATCTCTTCGAGCATTGATGGTGTGACCATTGGATGAATTTGCTCTGATGTCCACTTCAGGTACAGTTGTCAGCCGTCTTGAATGTTTTCCACTTGTAAATAATCCTTGTCACTATAAAGCAATGGACTTCAAAATATTTAGAAATAGCTTTAATTTGTAACTCTTCCAAGATGGATGGCAGCAACAGTTGCATTTCTTTAATCATTCCTGATACTTTATTCCTTGTCACATGCCTAAATGTTCCAGACCAGCAAACTATCAAAACTTCTGCTGTTATAAAGTTGATCACATGTTCTGTTAAAAAATTAAACAAGGGTGTTTCATTGGCAGCTGCTTACCCTTTTCATTCCTATGAAAGCAGTAAGGGTGTTCTTAATTTTTCATACATTCATATTGCATTTGGCCTTGTTTATGGTCAATAAATAACTACATTGTCATCTGACGTTGAATTTACCTAATGCTAAGACTTTTATAGGCCATTTTTTTTATTTACATGTTGATATGTATTCAAAGAGGGTGTATTACGTTTTTCTCATGACTGCATATATATACACACACATATATATATATATATATATATATATACCTAATTAATTAACTAAATTCAAAATGCATATTTTATTTACTCCTTTTATGCGGAGAAGATTTGATTCCTTGGAAATTATTTGTGAAAATATATATCTTGAGAGAAGGAGAAGGCACGAACTCTAATGCCACCTTTTGGAAGTAGCTGTCCTAAAAGTCAATATTGACCCTTTAACCCCTTCCCGACATGTGACGGTATAGTACGTCACATGTCGGGACCCCCGCTTTGATGTGCGCTCCGGCGGTGAGCGCACATCAAAGTCGCGACATGTCAGCTGTTTCTTACAGCTGACATGTGCGCGCAATAGCGGCGGGTGAAATCGCGATCACCCGCCGCTATTAACTAGTTAAATGCCGCTGTCAAACACAGACAGCGGCATTTAACTACCGCATCCGGCCGTGCGGCCGGATATGAGCGCATCGCCGACCCCCGTCACATGATCGGGGGTCGGCGATGCATCAGGACAGTAACCATAGAGGTCCTTGAGACCTCTATGGTTACTGATTGCCGGTGGCTGTGAGCGCCCCCCTGTGGTCGGCGCTCACAGCACACCTGCAATTCTGCTGTGTAGCAGCGATCTTATGATCGGTGCTGCATAGCAGAGCCGATCGGGCTGTGCCTGCTTCTAGCCTCCCATGGAGGCTATTGAAGCATGGCAAAAGTAAAAAAAAAAAGTTTTTAAAAATGTGAAAAAAAAAAAAAAAAACATAAAAGTTTAAATCACCCCCCTTTCGCCCCAATCAAAATAAATCAATAAAAAAAGCGCCCAACCTACACATATTTGGTATCGCCGCGTTCAGAATCGCCCGATCTATCAATAAAAAAAAAGCATTAACCTTATCGCAAAACGGCGTAACGAGAAAAAAAATCGGAACGCCAGAATTACGTTTTTTTGGTCGCCACGGCATTGCATTAAAATGCAATAACGGGCGATCAAAAGAACGTGTCTGCACCAAAATGCTATCATTAAAAACGCCAGCTCGGCATGCAAAAAATAAGCCCTCACCTGACCCCAGATCACGAAAAATGGAGACGCTACGAGTATCGGAAAATGGCGCAATTTTGTTTTGTTTTGTTTTTTGCAAAGTTTGGAATTTTTTTTCACCACTTAGGTGAAAAATAACCTAGTCATGTTAGGTGTCTATGAACTCGTACTGACCTGGAGAATCATAATGGCAGGTCAGTTTTAGCATTTAGTGAACCTAGCAAAATAGGCAAGCAAAAAACAAGTGTGCGATTGCACTTTTTTTGCAATTTCACTGCACTTGGAATTTTTTTCCCGTTTTCTAGTACACGACATGCTAAAACCAATGATGTCGTTGAAAAGTACAACTCGTCCCGCAAAAAATAAGCCCTCACATGGCCATATTGACGGAAAAATAAAAAAGTTATGGCTCTGGGAAGGAGGGGAGCGAAAAACGAAAACGGAAAAACGGAAAAAGCTCCGGGGGTGAAGGGGTTAAAGGGTCTTGTCACATGACTTAGGGTACCGTCACACAGTGAAATTTCCATCGCTACGACGGTACGATTCGTGACGTTCTAGCGATATCGTTACGATATCGCAGTGTCTGACACGCAGCAGCGATCAGGGACCCAGCTGAGAATCGTACGTCATAGCAGGTCGTATGGAACTTTCTTTCGTCGCTTGATCACCCGCTGACATCGCTGGATCGTTGTGTGTGACAGCGATCCAGCGATGTGTTCGCTTGTAACCAGGGTAAACATCGGGTAACTAAGCGCAGGGCCGCGCTTAGTAACCCGATATTTACCCTGGTTACAAGCGTAAACGTAAAAAAAACAAACAGTACATACTCACATTCCGGTGTCTGTCCTCCGGCGTTCTGCTTCTCTCCACTGTGTGAGCGCCTGCCGGCCGGAAAGCGAGCACAGCGGTGACGCGGTGACGTCACCGCTCTGCTTTCCGGCTATGGCGCTTACACAGTGGAGAGAAGCAGAACGCCGGAGGACAGACACCGGAATGTGAGTATGTACTGTTTGTTTTTTTTACGTTTACGCTGGTAACCAGGGTAAACATCGGGTTACTAAGCGCGGCCCTGCGCTTAGTAACCCGATGTTTACCCTGGTTACCCGGGGACTTCGGCATCGCTCCAGCGCCGTGATTGCAAAGTGTGACCGCAGTCTACGACGCTGGAGCGATAATCGTACGACGCTGCGACATCACGGATCGTGCCGTCGCAGCGATGGAAATTTCACTGTGTGACGGTACCCTTAGGATGAGAAGCCAAACCATTCACTTCATTTGCAGACACCTGTTTCGGGGGATTTGCCCCTCATCAGTGCAAAGCAGAAGAATCGAAATGGTATAAACTCAAGTTCTATCTTAATTTGTCATTTCCATTTGAACTATTTTAACTCACTTTTACAGTGGATGCACATAATAGCATCAGGACTCTGTGTACCCTACAGCTTTTCCGAAAAAAGGAAAATGGTCAGAAGGAGTTTTAAGCTTTTTTTTCCCCTGGAGACATTATACAAATGAATTACTCCCAGCGAGAAGGAACTTCTGGGAAACACTAAATACTTGGCCGCCTTCTGAATCATTGTCTTCGGCGCTGAGTATTCAGAGCATGACACAGAGCATTTGTAAGATACATTACAGACAGTGTCACACTTATTTAGGCTCATCGGTGAAAAATAAGACTTTTCTGTTGGGCATAAAATGTAGAATAGATAAGGCTAACCGAATCAGAAAAAAAAAATATACAAAGACCGTAAATTCATCCTGAACGATAATATCCAAATATTTCACAGAAAATTACATTCTGAAGACATTAACAAACCGAAGACTGAGGTCATTATTTACTAAAAGTGTGCCATGTGCCAACGTAAATGCAATTTCCAAGAAATCAATACCTCTAAATAATAGCATAGCAGCAAAATTGGCAAATTGCATTTACTCCATGGTTGGACCCAGACAGGATGGAGACTTCTGCTGGACGATGGCGGAGCGGACAGTGCAGCATACGCATCAACATCTCTGTTGGCAAACATCTTAGGATTGCCCCTTAGGACGGCCCCTGGATTGCCCAAGACTGGGAAATAAATCGAGCACTTTACAGTCAGACACATGACCGAATTTGCTTAAATTGTTTACAAAAATTCAGGACCATAAAAGCAAATTCAGCAACGGTGGACAAAGATATCATGAAGTAAGGCTTCACCATCATCATGGACGGGATTCTTTATTGTAAGAGCAGTGACTCTATGAAATTCACACCACATGTTGTCGGGAATTTGGCAATTTTACCTACGTAATATTTTAACACAATTCCAGGGTTTCATTCTGATCCTTCTTTCTAACTTCATCAACGATTTACCTAAATTTTGAATTGGCCATGATAAAGTGAAAAGTTGACACGAGCCCTGCGAGTTAAATTTAATGCAAATGTGACAAAAAGCACTCAATAATAGATAGGACGATAATTTGGATAAATGTCTGAGGGACCTGCCAGCAAAAAAAAGGATCAGAGGGTCCTGTCCTCTTAAATCAGCGGTAATCTGACGAGTGGGAAATTCTCCTGCAGCGCCACCACAGGGGAAATGAGGAATTACATATTTTTAAAAAAATCAGCGCCAACTATGTGATGAATGTGAAGGCATTTTTGGTTTTACAGAACAAAAGTAAAAACAGTTTTTTTTTAATATATGAAAATCCCTTTAAAATTCCTATGAGGAACGATTTCTTGTCACAGGGTCCTGCTGGGAAAAAGTCCTACATCAGGGGTACGAGATATATGAGGAGGACTGTCGATGGACAGGACTCCCCACCGGAATCACTAATAAAATGCCTTTTTTAAGGCTTTCATTATCGTATACTCAGATCAATCGGTGTACACAGTTGTTTAAAACAGAGTTATCAACTTTTGGGGACAATTTTTTTTCTTTTTCTAACTTATTGCAGGTTTTTGGGGCTAAAACAATTTTTACAATTAAATCTGATTAATAATATTGCACAGCTGGCTTTTATGGGGTCCTTGTTTCTCTGCACACTCAGCTTTAATATGTTCCGTGGTCATAAATCACCAGAGAGAAGCTCAGAAAAAAAGACACATACAAAAGTTAGAAACTCTCCCACAATGTGCTCACTGCCAGATTCTCAGATAACTCATTTTCCATTATGTAGTTTAACACAGAAAGTGTAAAAGGCAAATAGTGCAATATGCTGGTGCCAAGTTCCCGGTGGGACGCTCTACCATGCACAATCAAGGTCATAAGTAGAATGTATTGCTCATGGAGGTGTAATAAGGTAGGACGTGGTTTGCAGGATTCTGGAAAGAGTGCTCCACTTAAAAAAAATGGGCCCCTATTTCTCATGGGGTCCCTAGGCTTCAGCCTAGTGAGCCTTATAAATAATATTTTGCAATGTAGTGGAACACCGGCCCTACAGAATGAGAGACAATTGTTGAAGACCTCTCTTTACACTGATGAAGAGATGCAGGTCCTGAAGTAGGGACCCCTTTTGTCAACTTATGATATATATGTGTTGAAAAATGGGTTTTCTAAGTTAGACAACCCCTTAAAAAAGAAAATATTCTAGTTTCTATCCTCTAAAGTTAGGCTGTAAAAATAAAACCATGCTAATTCCATTAATGAGATCCAAACTCTGCACCAGCTGTAATGTTCCGAGCAGACCCTCAGCGTCTTGTTCGTTCCCCGTCCTCCATCTCTCCCTGTAGAATGGGAATAAAATATAAAATATTGCGCTTCTTTTAAACATCCCAGATTTTATACATGGCTGAAATAAAGATGCAAATCACCAAACAATAAATTCAAAGCTTTGTTACAAACACCCTGAAGAAAACCTGAACAAATCATAACTGTCAGAGCGATGGATGATGAAAGTTTTTGGCACGGAAAGAGATACAAATCATTTCAGTGTTCTGAACATTCCTCCGTCTTCCCTAGTTGCAGGCACATCATCAACCTTAATGATGGGAGCCATCCGCAAAAATAATTCCGAAGCCTCAGGAATACACACCTACCTGACACCATTAGAAAATCTTCCTCAAACAACATCAATCTGCTTGTGAGTGTGATTTACAGTCTATCCGTCACCACAGCTGTAAAGAATTCTTCGGCACATCCAACATTCTCAGGATCTCGCTCCACTTTGCTCTCCAGCCATAACAAATGTTGAATAATTTATTTAATTCAAGTGCAAAATGTACTAAGGTGATGAAAAGCACCAAGAAACCTTCCATCAGTTCATAGGTTGGCTTAACGTTACCTAGGGCTGAGACTTAAGGTGCTCAAGATATTGGATGACTGTTGGCCAATGCCACAAAGACCAAATGATTGACGAAGGTGTATGATGCTTCCCAATTCTCCCTGATGGTAGATGTCAAGGGAAAGAAAGATCGGGTGTATTGGATGATTCTTATCCTTCAGCTATCTAAAGTGTATGACCTTCTGAACAGTAATGGTCTCCTTATAGGGTTCTCTGGAAATTCGAACAATATGTTGCAGATAGCTTTAACATTTTTGCTGATAAAATAAAGATGAGTCCATATGTTCCGGGTGTTATTTTTTTACATTATTCGTGCTGCCCAATTCTCGAGACATAAGCCTTTCTGGTTTTCAGGCAAGTCTAAAATTTTGAGTTTTTGTCTTGATTTCCCATGTTGCGTAGTGTGCACTCTACTCAAAGTTTTTCTTTATCCCCAGTCTTCTAGCTTTATATGCTATTGATCCATAACTCATGAGCTGCCCATGTAGGAGATGTTTGTATGTCACCATGTACATTGGAGGCGAAATCCAGCCTGGAAGGAACAAACGACGAAAATACAGCACATCATATACAGCAATACTGGAAACAGAAGAACATGGTCACTGGACCCACCTTAGAAGCAGCAGATTCGGAAAAATAATAATGGCTTACTTTGGATACATTATACAAAGAAAGCAATCACTGGAAAAGGACATCATGGTGGGAAAAATAGAAGGAACAAGGCGAAGAGGAAGATCAGCAATGCAACGGCTTGATACTATCAAGGTAAAGGCGTAGAAGACCCTGGTGGACCTATCTAGGCTTCCTACAGATCATTCATCCATCAGGCCACCATGGCTCAAGACCGAGCTGAAGGCCCCTAAATAAAAAATAATAAATACCCATAAAAATAAATTCCTGAAAATCTCTTTTATTCATGTTCCCCAGCCCTGTATCTCAATACCCAGGTCAGTGGTTTACTGTCACTCCTGCCTAGCACGTGATAATGGGGCACATGTCCCTCCGGCCCCCAACATCTACAATCTTGCCAACTCAATCGAAAACAACATAAAGCCCCATCTGATGAGATAACGTCAATTAATTAGGAGATAACGCTTACTTTTATGCTTCTAACTGCACGATCTATATTGGTATCTTGCCACTCACAGCCAAATAGTTCACATAGAAAAAGTGAATGTGAAAAACTAAAGTTAACGAGACTACAACAATAACCATAATTTCCTTTTATTCCATGACCCTGTCCTGATCTACAGATGTGTTCACTACAATTTTAATATCGATCTTACTTTTAATTGCCCAAAAAATGTGGATTCTAACAGATCTGAATATTTTGGAAACCAATTTTGTATATCCAGGAAAACAGCAATTTCCAGGTGCAAATATAGGGCGCGTTGCATGTCATGTGCCCCGTGTGACCACGTGGGGACTTGTGAGAAGACCTTGAAGGAGAAGAAGGCTGAAAAGGAGCGATTGGTAGACCTGTCTGCAGTGGTAGGACATATATGGGGAGGACCAAGGAGAAATGAATATATCATTATTGTTATTATTATTATTATTTAATTTTAGGGCACCTTTGATTCTATAGTGCTGTAAATGAGAAGGGGATAAATAAAGGATACAAATATAAAACACAGTGGTCAAACTAACAATGACAGACAGGTACAGAATGGAGAAGGTCCTGACACCACAAGATTTCAGTCTACAGAATAATGGGGAAGGAGATAGTAGGGTAGGGGGTTGTGGCAGCTATGGTAGTGGCGACATGGCATTAGGGTCATTGCAGGGTGTAAGCCTTCCCGAAGAGGTGAAGGTACCAGTAGTTAATGATAGAGTGCAGAGAAGGGTTAGGCCTGGGACTAGTGTGGTGGCGAGGTTGGGAGGAGGTTGCATGGAGTCAAGTGCACAAGTGGTGAAATGGGATTTGGAGAGGAGATGAGAAAGTTCTTCAGTGATAGTTGGGAGGATGGCATGGGAGGGCAGTGGCCTGTTATATGTGGGGGTTGTCGTGGTTGTGCTGTAAAAACTTGTCTTGCTTGGTCAATCTTATTTTTGAAATCTGGGGCAAAGTCATCAGCAGAAATGAGGGAGGTCGGAGGGGTTGGTGGTGTGCGGAGGAGGAAGATAAAGGTGTTGATTAGCTGTTTACTTCCAGCACAGCTCCGCAACCCTGGACACTTGCTGAAGTTTGTAGTGAGGTTGTTGTGCCAGGGTTGTCTATTGAATCATTGCACTCTGTCATTCCCAAGAGGGGCCATCAAGTTAATAGCTGATGCCAGCGTGGTGTTGTATAAAACAGTGGCACTGTCTGTGTCGTGTAGTGAAGATATGGAGGACAGCAGTAGAATAGAGTCAGAGAGTGTGTGAGTGTCTACATGTGCAAGGTTTCTGTGGGGATGAAATAGTTGCTGGACATGGGGGCAGATGAGGAGGACAGGGATGAGAAAGTGAGTAGATGGTGCTCAGATGGGGGAGAGGTGAGTTTGTGAGGTTAGATCAGGAGCAGAGTTGTGTGAAGATGAGGTCTAACGTTTGTCCATCGGTGTGGGTGGATGCGGAGGACTCTTGGGTAAGACCAAAGGATGAAGCAAGTTTGGAGGCTGTAGGCTGGTGGGTGTCAGTGGGGATGCTGAAGTCACCCATGATGATGGTGGGAATGTCAGGAGAGAGGGACATAGAGAAGTGATCAATAAAGACAGTGGCCAGGTCAATGGGTTGGTATATGATGGCCACTTGGAAGTTGGATGGAGAGTAGATATGGACAGAATGCACTTCAAAAGAAAGGGAGAACAAGGGAGGGTAGCGGTGGGATTGGGTTGAAGGTGCAGTTGTTAGAAGGAGAGCCACTCCTCCACCATGTCTATTGAAAGCACGAGCAGTGTGGGTGCAGTGATGGCCATAGTAACACAGCGCAGTGGGTGAGGTTGTGTCAGACGACTTCAGCCATGTTTCAGTGAGGCACGACAAGGATAGGTTACGAAAGGAAAAGAGGTCGTGGATGTTGTGGAGCTTATTGTAGATGGAACGGGCCTTCCAAAGTGCACCAGAAAAAGAGATCGGGGTCACAGGAACAGGGTTTAAGTTGCAGAGGTTGCGATATTTTCTAGCAGGTGGTCGGTGATAGGAGGGAGAATTATTGGGGGGTTACAGCTGTTGGGAGATATATCGCCAGCGGTGAGGAGAATCAGAGAAATGGACGGGATATGGGAGTATGAGAGTGGCCGGCAGGTTTTGTGTTTTACTAGGAAGGACGTGAGGTTGAGGAGCAGGTCAGCAGAGGAGGTCAGGTGGGGAGGTAAGAAGGTGAAATAACCATTTGTTTGGAGAGTGCTGGAGTTTGGGGGTAGAGAAGGAGAGCAAGGACTAGAGGAGCAAAAACTGTAAGGCCATAAGTAACCATGGTAAATAGTAACTGCGGGAGATAAAGAGGTAATCGGCATTTACAGTGGCAGCTCTCACCTTCTATTCACTTCTGGGACATTTTCGGTTGTTTCTATTCTGCACTTAAAAACTGCACTTGAGAAGTTGCACTCAGAGTTCAAATCTGTTTGATACAATTCCAATCTCCTCGCCTTATGTGAAAAAAATCTGCCTGAATTAAATTTCTCAAGATTTGCTCAACTCTTGGGTTCACATACAATTTTTTTGCTAAATTTGAAAATGATTAAAATTTCTCAAGATACTAAATTCATTACACTTATTAAGACACAATACAGAAAGCTCTCAACAGGCTGCAATACCCATTACAACCACTGAGTGGCAACATATAGACCAGAAGAGCATAAACATCTCCCAATAGAGTATCGAAATATTGTGTTTATTCATTTAATAACTGTCCTCTTATATGAGCTCCTAACCAACTGCAATTCACCATTCCACCACTGGGTGGCCCAGTATAGACACACATAGCATAAATATCTCCTGACAGAGTATCGTGTACGCATGTTATTTTCAGAGATGATTCTCTTGAGCTCCTTATTGTGGGATATAATGAAACAAGAGGAAAGGTTAGGATGGATGTATTTGAAAAAGTCAATTCAAAGAGTAAGAACTAAGTAAAAAAAAAGTCTGTATTTGTCACTATAAATTCCCCATCCTCTGGCTGCGAGGAGTTGGAATTTTGTGAAAACAGCGCCATTAGCATCCATAGGTTACATATGGTATTACATCTTGGCCACATTTACACCAGTGTGAGAGACTTGTAATACCAGATACAACCTATGGAAAGAGATGGCGCTATTTCTTAAAGACCGGATGCAGGGTTCTCTAATTCTGTACAGACCCTTTAAAACGCATCTTAAATATTCGCAGACCGTTAGAGGCAGCGTGTGTTGTCTTTTGACTTTAATGTAGGAACGAATGTGATAAACCGGTGGCAGCTGGAATATAATTATTGCCTCACCTCGAAAACCAGGAGCCTATTTTACCGAGTTGAGTTTCCAATGTTAAGGAAGAAGGAAGAAGAATATGTCATTTATAGAACTCCTGACCTACTTTTAACTTCTTAAAAAAAAAGAAAAAAATGCCTTCGATTCTATGGAGCATAATATACTTCGCCAGTAGATCAGATTGCAATTTTTTACAGTCAACTAATTGCTCGATTTAATATCCCAGAATGTTTTTCGACAGAAGAGGAGATGTACAAGAGATTTTCCATCTGCACGAGAGGCTTCAGGAGAGTGATAAACATTTGATCCGTCCATATTAATGGTATAGCTTCTAATAATATCTAATAACACAGGAAAGAAAAAAAATATTCGCGGCACCAATGACGCCAGAAGATTCTTGGTTTGACAGCCCATTTAAGGATCAGCTCCTGCAATAATAGAGTTTCCGCATTTTTCCTTTTAATTTCGATAAATGATGACATCCGAGAACAGTAGACTTTATTTCAGAATCCCATTAGGTACCATTATAAGATCTGATTTCCAAGACTTTTAAAAATCTAATTGTCAGTCGATGTGTTACAGTAAACGTAGCTTTTCTTTTGATTCACATGGCTGTATGCTTTGGGGAAACACAAAAGAAGGACGCTTTATCATCCTGTCAAGGAGATTTCTTAACACATTACTTTTTTTCCAAAGGAAACTCAAAAAAGATATTTTTTGTGGCTCAACCAATTTTCAGAGTCCATATCAAGAAGACAGCTCTCTCTGCTTCAAAATGAAGGTGCGGACATCGGACTTGGCAGGGACGGTTATTATTCTGGAGATCGGGGATTGTTTTATTGAAAAATAAAGGTATTTTTCATGGAGAAACATTAAGGGGTCAGGAGATTTATAAAATGCAGTATATGGAGTGACGTCACGTCACCGACCTACAAAGGTATAGATAGAACATAAGGACCTCGAGTGAAAGCACGTTGGGTCAAATTCCCAAAGTAGTTTTTGCTCTCAAGGCTAGACTATCGTAGTTTCATAGTTTTTTAGGTTGATGTTGGACATAAGTCCATTGAGTTCACCCTGTAGCCTAATATGTTGATCCAGAGGAAGCAAAATCCCCATGAGGCAGATTGTCCCATATTAGGGGAAAAATTCCAACCCAACTCCACATGCGGCAATCGGATAAGTTCCCTTGATCAATATCGATATTTGATTGATGGGAGTCCATCCAGACCTTAACTGATCAGCACAATGAAGGAGCCACATTACTCGGGACGGTCACTTCTCCTTTATAGTGGCGGCTCCATACAAGCAGCCATGGCTCGTACTTTAGCTCTTCCCATTTTCTTGGGTTGACCATCAGAGGTCAAGAAAGTTGAATCTACATGGATTAAAAGGAAGTGGTCACCTGATTTATGCTGCCCAAACTGTTGAGAGCACGAATCAGAGCCTCGGCCTCATTTACCTATTTCCAGCCAGGTATATTTTCCTCTAAAACTCTCCGGTGCTTAAGAATTACTAAACTTTAAAGATCTGGCCTGGGACCAGTGCAACAAACTAGACTAGGTGAGATGCAGGGAGAGGGAGAGGGATGAAGGAGCTTACCTCGTTGAGAATGTCTAGCAGGAAATTTGGCCCAGAGTTCCTCCTGAGGGTGCCGTTCGCACTGGTGATCACAGGAAGGTAGATGAAAAATGGGGAAAGATTCCGGCACGACCATCCAGGGATAAAATGGATTCTTCTTTTAAACGTGGTTAAAGCATTAAAGAAAAAGAGTCCAGTGATAGAGCAAGAGAACTCATGGGTCCAACTGTATTCAGTCTCTACCCATCCAGCCGGACTGAGAGCTTACAGTGAGAAGTGTGAATGTCCACCGCAGCAGGGAGGAGGGACCCTGAGGAGCTCTCAGTTAGGCAAGCTGAAGAAATGTGGATGTGGAGAACAGAGCGCACATTATGGTGATGCCCTAAGGAGGGAGAGTGCGTAAATCCTGGGCACACTCACTTGGTGGAGTTGGGAATGGCCACAAATCTTATGTAGGCATGAAGAAAAACAGCTGCTGCTGCCCGGCGACTGGTGGATAAATCATCCAGGAAATATTGGATCCAGTTGGATAAATACATGATCAGATGGACTGTGCTGCTGGAGTTGACCGATTCTTCACCAATGATGATAATTATGTTTTTGTTATTCACGCATTTCACATGTTATACTGGAATCTTTAGGACGTGACAAAAATCAGATGAATTTCCACAGCAGCGGGAGGAGGGACTCAGGAGCTGTCAATTAGACAAGGTGGGGGCAAATATATTAGCAAGGAAGAGACACTGAGGACATATTCATTAGGCATGGTGGGTGGAGAATTGGCAGCGGTAGGATGGAGGACAGTCAGGAACTACCAATAAGGCTAGATGGGCAGAGATTCAGCAGCAGGGAGGAGGAACACTGAGGAACAGTCAATCAGGCAGAGTGGTTGGAGAATAATTAGAAAGGAAGAAACAGCAAAGAACTGTTATTTAGGCTAGGTGGGTGAAGATTCAGAAGACAGAGGAGCTGTTAATCAGGCTAGGTGGGCAGAAAATCAGCAACAGGGAGGAGGGACAATGAGGAGCTGTCAATCAGAATAGCTGGGCAGGGATTAGCAGCAACAGAGGGGAGTACTGAGCTGTCAATCAGAATAGCTGGGCAGGGATTAAGTGGCAACAGAAAGGAGTAATGAGCCGTCCATCAGAATAGGTGGGCAGGGATTAAGTGGCAACAGAGAGGAGTAATGAGCCGTCCATCAGAATAGCTGGGCAGGGATTAAGTGGCAACAGAGAGGAGTACGGAGCTATCCATCAGAATAGGTGGGAAGGGATTACGTGGCAGCAGAGAGGGGTATGGAGCCGTCCATTAGAATAGGTGGGCAGGGGTTAAGTAGCAACAGAGAGGAGTACGGAGCTATCCATCAGAATAGGTGGGAAGGGATTACGTGGCAGCAGAGAGGGGTATGGAGCCGTCCATCAGAATAGGTGGGAAGGGATTACGTGGCAGCAGAGAGGAGTACTGAGCCGTCAATCAGTAAAGTTCAAATGCAAAGTAAAGTTTTAAAAGTTCCAAAAGTCATTAATATATTAGGCAGCTGTTGGTCACATGGTCATTTACTAGATCGCATTCTCCTGACTTCCCAATAAAATCTTCCCTAGGCATGTCTATTTCCCTGGCAAGTGCCGGCCTAAAATCAAACATGACTGACCTCCTTGTTCCTGACTGCCGAACAACCTATAGATCACTGGCTGTGCAGCTCAAAATACAATGTTTGGCCATTCATGTGTTTTCCTCCATGACAACCAGTCCAAGGTTCTCTAGCACCAGTAACAATCCAGCGTTCACAGTCCGGCCAGTCTTCCTCAATAACCACCAGATCTTATTTCTGCAATGAACGTTGCTGTACGTTATACTCATGTTGCCATCACCAATAAACAGCACAGCTCTGAATACTTAATGTACGAATCATTTGTTTTTACAAATACAGATTGTGTTTCTAACGATAAAAAGGAGAAATTCTCCCGCATCCCAGAGGATCCACAACGTAAAGGAGCACAAAGCCAATAAAATAAGGCGGCCATCCATCAATGTTATAGCCATAGGACAGAGCAATAAAAGCAGATAATTTAAGTTTTTGGTCAGCGCTGCTCGGACAGGAGACCTTATATATACCTCTGTGTAGAGGCGTCATCAATGATCCTCAGGAGGAGCTGTAACGAGAGGCCGCGTTCCACCAGACGAGCAGCTCTTGTGTCAGGACTGTTACAATGTATGGAACACGTTCATGCTACAAGAAGTCATTCATCTATCCATTATCATGCTGATTCCTCCGGGAACGTGACGGAAGAGATGGACATTGTGCTCGGCTATACAATATGTATTTGCTCCATACCTGTTCCATTACACAGCACTGACGATCACAGGTTATTGCTCTCCTGAAGATTTTATTTTTAAGGTATTAATATGATTAATAAAGGTTGAACCTCTGTGACGACCGCTGATCAGAATGATGAGGCAGCGACTCTCCCGGGCTCCGTTATGGCAGTATTTAGGACAGTGATGTCGCATGTGACCGCGCCTGGTCCCACAGCTCATGCACTTTAATAGGGTGATCTGCAGCACCAGGCGCGGTCACCCACATATGATGACATCTGCTCTGATGACGGCAGTGATGAGACGCCGGCGCTCCTGTCCTAAGGACAAGTCCTCAATATATTTCACAAATGAAACCAGTTTTTTTCAGTATTTTTATTGGATTTAACACTATAACAATAATTAAAGCGATAACAAGAAAATGAAAAAGGAAAGTGCGAAAAGAAGCAATAGAGATAAAAGGGGACAGATTAACGCCCTCACACCGCTGTCATTTCTGTTTTTTTGTTTCCGTTTTTTCCTCCCATAACTCTTTTATTTCACTGTCCACATTGACATATGAAGCTTGTTTAGTGCAGGACGAGTTGTGCTCTTGATTGACACCATTCATTTTCCCACAAATCGTACTGCAAAATGGGAAAAAACATTCCAAGTGCGGGAAAATTGGGCAAAAAAACTGCAATTCTAACATTGCCTTTTGGGAACTGTTTTTACACTGTATATTTTGTGGCACAAGGGACCTCGCAATATTCTTCTCCTCATCAATATGATTACGACCATACCCAACATGTCCAGTTTTTTATTATTTTAATGATGAAAGAAAATCAGAAGTTACACCAAACCATTTTTAGGGTTGTATCTCCATTTTTTGAGACCCAGAACATTTTCATTTTTCAGCCGATGGAGCTGTGTGATGACCTAATTTTTTGATGTTTTTATTAATAACATTTTGGCATAAATGTGACTTCTTCATCACATGTTACTGCGCTTTCTGTGGAAATGTAGCGACCAAAAAAACCTAATCTTGGCGTTCTTGAATTTTTTTTGCTTACGGTCTTTATTGATCGGGTTATTTGTGCTCATATTTTGATAGAGCTGAGTTATGGGAAAGCAGGGATACCAAATATGTGTACTATATATATATATATATATATATATATATATATATATATATATATATATATATATATATATATATATATATATATTATTTTCAATATGGGAAAAGGTGGGGGGAGATTTTAACTTTTACTTTTTTTTTATTTTTTCATGTTTTTTAAACTTTGTTTTTACTTTTTACTGCTATTGTTAGCCCCCTTAGGGGATATGAAGCTCTATTGTGCTATATACATTAATGCCACGGTATTGATGCACATAGCAGAAATCACGGTCTCCATTTGGGTTTCAAAGGAGCTCCGTAATGACAGGCACGGGGTCATCAGCTGACCCCCGGCTGTCAAGAAAACCTATCGGCGACCAGCGATCTTATCACGGTTGCACCGATGGGTGGAGAGAATGATGAACATGCATGACGGGTTGTGTTAAATGTCAGATATTGACAGCGGCATTTAACAGGTTAACAATCATGGACGGAGCACCGCTCCACCGCTCCACCGCTGTAATACACAGCCTAGATTAGAAGGACAAACACCGGAACATTTAGAAAATTAGTAGTGTTCTCGAGGAAGGGACTCGCGGTCCAGAGTATCTGAAGTAGGAACCTCAGCACCAGAAAACGGGACCGGACCTCTTACTGCAGTGTTAATTTATTATTATCCGGCAAGGAGTCAAAAACAGACATGGTCCGACGTTTCGACTGAGAGCGGTCTTTGTCAAGGACATGTGTGTGTAGAGCCGGGGACCAGGAGCTGGGGCCGGGTGTGGGCCGTGGGCAAAGCTCCATTTCATCAACTGCTTTTTCCTAAGTATTTATCTGTGTAATCAGCTTTTGTCGATGGATTTTCTGCCAAATTAATCAAAATGGCGTCTGATGTTTAATGAATTTGGCACAAATTAAAGTTGCTTTTTTTGGTTCTTTCTCCCATTTTGCACTTGTAGAATATCGCACAATTCTTTCATTAACCGTTAAAATGCTGCACATTGGTTTTCAGCTTTAAAAAAAAAAGAAAACAATTATTTCATCCTCTATTGGAATAACACTTTGAAAAGCTGCAAATAATCTGAAAACCCAAATCCCCAAAAGTGATGAAGAATGACAAAAACTATGATAAAATGCTGCATGTGTCGACATGAACAAATATTTTGATATTTGAGTTTATCAGCTTTGGCGAAATTTTATGAAAAATTTGATTTGTCGCAAATTCAAACGCTGATAATTGCAAGTATTCCAAATGACTAGAAATGATTTTAAGAAATCCCTGAGGTCTCCTAGGATTGTATGCAACCCCTTTCCAGATCATTAATGCAAGAAAAACCTTGCTAATGTTCAGATTATCTCAAAATATATGGCTCTGGGTAACTGTTCTTCGCCGCTGTGCTGTCACACACAATCTGTATTTTTACTCAGTGCTTTATGGCTTTTTCTTGTTGTGCGCTGTGACAACTTAGCACTTCAAATTGGCTGCTGCATTCCCTGCATCAGCTTTTATACAGGCTAGGATAGTTCATCCTGATTGGTTCTGCTGTACCATATGATGTGATAGCTGCAATGCATTATGGGAAATCCTGTCCCACAATTCAAGGCTGGTACAATCTTCTGCAGTGTGTAAAATGGGGGCAGCCATTTATTGCATTGCATATTGTTCAAATGCGCCCAGGCTTAGCAAATTTTGGACATTTGACACAAATTCAATTTGTTCAATCATATTTTTGCATAAACCATAATGAATTTGTTGCAAAAATGAAAATAACAGCCAAACTTATTTTGCTCCGAAGACAAGGCATGAGTGCCAGGGATGCTCCAAAACTTCTTGGCATGGGCTTTGCCGGCCATAGATCCACTGCAGGACCCAAGACTGCAAAAACATTCTATGTAAAGCAAGAACTGCTGCTCGCTGGTTTAATATTTAGGTTTATCGATGACGGCGGGTTGATGGTGTGAAATTAAAGAGACCAGATCATGAACTTGTTCATGTTCAGACCTTTTTAACAAAACAGTGGAGAATATGAATAGTTGCAGCCCTCGTAAGCCCCTCCGTCCTTTCACCCACCAGTTGAGCGACACCCACTTATTTCCCAATTACGTAGATTTCACTTGTGCAACATTATTAATGGTGGATTTATACTTTATATTTTTGCTGATGGGAAGAAACAAAATGGAAAATCCTGTTTTTTCATTGATTTTGAAGTTTTCACTTCTGAAGGACGACAATAACGTAAGTTATTTCAGCTCCATATGATTTATCTCTTCCATCCTTTTACTTAACCTCCTCCCTCCATCCTCTAAAAAGTGCTAAACAGTATCACATCAGCAAAAACCGAGCCAAAATAGTGTGCGCAAATTCCACAACGTGCGATCCGATATATTTCAACATGTCACACGATGTCAGTTCTTACACAGTCTAAGTATAAATAGACGAAGCCGCGGATCGTAACATCTGGATAAGATATATATTCCCATTTATCTTGTCATTCGCACATCCCCAGTGAATGGGAACGGTCTCAGAGACACTTTCAGGTAAGGAGAAGGTTTACAGATTCTTGTACTAATATGTCACTTGAGGATGGGTCATGACAGTGTCAGATCACGCGGTCTCTGGGGGGAAACAAGAAAGCGCTAAACAGCATTTTTCTAACTCTCAAGAATTCAGATAAAAGAGAAGGAGAAGAAAGTGACAACATCATTTCTGTGCGAGAACTTCATTTGTGGTTCTCCATTTTTGGGCTGTAAAATATAAGAATGGAACAGAGAGAAAACCTGTGATCTTAAAGGCGTCTCCCGCTAAATACATTAATCACCCGACCAGAAGACACTGTAGGTGACAAACTGGCTGCTGGGACCCCACTGATCCTGAGAATAAGGGTCCCAAAGCCTATGTAATTGAATGGAGTACACCAAAATGGGGGGGCACAAAGTCCTCTGAACGGAGCTGACCACCGCTGTATTTCATCGGCTGGAATGATGGTCGGCCATGAACTCTATGTCTCCTCTGACACAGGGAATTTTACGATTTCCGCTATCGTAATCAGTGGTGTTGCCCACATCTTGAATTTCCTGAATCCAATTTTTTTGTCATTCCCTTTGTGTAGATGTCCCGGAAAAAATGGGTGGAAAAAATACTCACGTCACCACTCACCTATCCTGCCACCAGGTCTCCCGTCCGGTCTTCTGTGCAGTTTCCTTCTCCACCCGGGGCACAACGTCCTCTTTGGCTCTTCCGGCATCTTTACGAGAAGGCCTAGACTTTGCAAATCATTAATCTATAAGCTACAATTACATAACTTTCCCCAATAGACAATGTCGGTCAATAAATAGAACGAGGTCCAAAAGATCGAAAAGTCCATTCTCAATTGGATCCCTCTTGTTCTCTAAGGCTTCTTTCACACATCATTTTTTTAAGAATCAGTCACAATCCATCAAAGTGTTGAAAAGACGGAACATGTGCAGATTGTAAAAAACTGATGCACTGGATCCGTTTATTTTTATGAAATCCGTCGAAGCAGCTGCTGCTGGAATTTAAAGGAACAGAATTCTGGAGAGAAAGAGATATATTCCCTGAGTGGGAAAAATGGGTTAAATTAAAGGAATAGAAATTCTTCCAGGCATGCTCAGTTTCTCAGCAATGGATCCTGCGCCCATAGGCTTCCTTTAAAGCCAACGATGGACGGCCCAGGATCCGTTGCTGTTTGACTTTTCTACGTACACAAAAAATGGATGAAACGGAAGGCCATCTGTCACAATACATCGCTAATACAAGTCTATGAGAAAAAAAACAGATCCAGTAGCAACATTTGCTGGATCCGTTTTTTTCTTAAAAAAGATGGATTGTGAGTGATGGCAAAAAACTGATGTGTGAAAGTAGCCTTACACTTATGTCATGTGTCGAAGAGGATTTCCTACTATATTGCTGGAATATTTGATAACTCTCATAGTCCTAAGTGGAGACACTGTGGTGACCTTTCTGTTCAGTCTCTGCCGGGAACCTCGCTTGGGGGCACAGAACCAAATTCTCCTTACGGATGTGTGCCTGAGAGGTGGAAGATGTGACCCGTCTGAGCTGCCACCTGAGCTGCCACTAAGCGCAATTTGCAATTTTGCTGCATGTATGTGATTCTGGGGGCAAATGTGTATGAAATTGATTTCTGTTGGTAAGTATGTATCCTGACATTAACATGTATCGGTCTGTATCCTCAGGTTTTCACGTTGGTGAATGTTTTGTGAATGTTCTACCTGTACATGCAGCCCCATGTAATGTATGTACAATGCCATAAAACAGTTATAGGAACCGTTGACTGTTGGTCCAGGTGCCTTAGGAATCTATATCACAAAGAAATGCTCTCTGACTCATGGATCTGAAATGTCAAACACCAGGACGGTCTCCGTAATGCAGGGACACGTGTGCACCCAAGTTACATAATGTCTCCTGACCCCAGTAACAGATTTCACTATAAACTTTGTGACCAGTTTTATATCCATGCCATGAATGACACCATATAACTATAAGACATCGCTGTGTAAACAGCGTCTTACATTCCACCTCGTACTATGTATGTGTGAGGAGGAGGTGTGGGACATGACTGTGGGATACGTCACACGTATGCGGTGGAAGAGAGAAGGACGCCAGGTACGTTCTGGGATCTCACTATCGCCACTTCAGTGTTAAGGTTCTTTTTTTTATCTTAATTATCAATGAATAAAATGTCAAGTGATGACATCAATGTAGATAAATTTCTGCTGAGATCCAGTAACGTGGAAGTCACCACTGGATGTCGGGAACTTGGCCCCAACTCATTGGATGTCACAGGGCAGTAACAATAAGGACCTGAGGTCTGGACTTTGTCCCGTACATGGAGACCAGGGCTTTACATGGCACGTGACTGTCGAGGACCCTGTGACACATTTTATATTGGGTGTCAGGAGCTATGTTTTATCCATTGGACACTGCTGGAAGAGGCATCGAAACACTGGATACCAGAGAGTGGAGCACAAAACCATTAGATACCACTGGACAACAGGGATTGGAGCAACAAACCAATATATAACCTGCACTCAGGCATTAAACTGCTTGGCCCTACAAACAATGAAGACCAACCAAGCATAGCAAACCACTAGGCTCCAGGACTAGTATCTAAATCTTTGTCCGAACTCATCGATATTAGTGGGTTCAGGTGATATTAATCTGATGCGTATGGGAGTCTTTGGTCATTAAACTTCTGGACACCAGGAAGAATGAAAAGGAAGAATTTAATTGCAGGAGAAAGGTAAAAAGTCACTGATGAGCAGAAATAATGGGACATTACACCACAAAGGACTAGGACAAAGAATGAAGAAAGTGTTAAACTTCAGGAGCAAGAGAAAAAGTCAGTGACCACCAAGAGCTGTGGAAGGAAAGTACCGGGCATAGGAATTACGGCAAATCAAAATCAAACCGCTAAACACATTATTTTAGAGCAAAATAAAAGTCACTGGGCATCAGCAAAAAAGGTGTTAAAATAATGTTCAAGATTAACAGATAAATCCAACACTGAAATAAATGTTTTTCTCGGCATCGAGGATAAAAACAAACATCTAAGGAATATTCACCTTCCCGCACCCTGTGGATGCAGCGCAGATTGCTGACCTCAACCATGGCTTCTGGAGCCAGTGCGGTCCTCCGGAGTGGCATATGTTGGATCCACAGGGGTGCGGGAAGGTGAGGACGTCTCCTTGTATTGTTGTAAAACTATTTGTGTCTAGAAAAACACATGTACAGTATTTTAATGTTGGACACATCCTCTAATGGCCATCAGAGATTTAGATACCGATCTCAACGCCAACCACTCTGCCCAACAGACGGAGGAGCCACTAATCTACACAGACTACGGCACTAACCTCTTGGATTGCTGGGATATACTGTAGAGATAAGTAAACAGACCACCAGCCCTAAATCCAATGTGGACGTCCATATGTAGTCCATGGCCACTGGACTAGAGCCTTCCTCCAGTTCCTACTTATCAGCCTCCTCACAACTCTTTTGATTATTCGGTTTTAACAATGTTGTCGCTTTAGGATTACCAGAATCAGAAGAGGCGCTGGGGAGGCAGAGAAGGAAGAAGGACGTTTATAACACTTGTGTCCCAACGACCACAGACTATTGAAGTGGCCGCTGGACCAGGTCCTTGCAAATCTTTTCGCGCACCAGTACTGGGATGCAGACTTTCTGCTATTGGCGTGCAACAAATAACACATAAAACTACTGTTTATTGGGGACCTGACACCAAAGCATTGCTTAACAGCAATAAGGGATTAAAAAACTGGACCCAATGACCAGGATCTAAGGGATAATAGCTACTTATGGAGAGAGACATGCTTGACATGTCAGTGTAAGGAGACTTAAAGGTCATGCAATGCAAACCAGATCTCTTGCTTTGCACTGAGGAGAGGCAGCGCACATAAACACGTCTGCAAATTCAGATTCTGGTTTTGCTTTTATCCTTAGTCATGTGGCTCGTTAAATGGTTGATATTGACTTTTAGGATTGCTACTTTTAATAGGTGGCATAGTTCAAATTCTCTTCCTTTCTAAAGAAGCAATTTGCATCTCCTGAGGACCAAACATTAAACCATTGGACATCAGTGTATTGGATACTCCACCAATGGACACATAGCCACAGTTTGGTGGGTGAGGATGTTTTACAAGCTTTGTCTGTTTTTTTGCACAGCATGAAAATTAAGAAATTTCACATTTGTTTTAAAAATATTTTTATTTGAAACATAAAAACATTAACTTAAAAAATAAGATGAAAACACTTTTTAAGAAAAGAACTAAACCTTCCCCCTTAAAAGCGGAAAGACAATGGCTTTCCCCATGAATTCCTTTCCTCCCCTGCTGCCGTGGAGCAGGGTAACATTTTTTTGTGTGTGTTGTGACTGTAGTTAATAATTTATTGAAATGTACCATATGAACGCACAAAGAATGTGGATATAAATAGTGTCGGGTCCCTTGATAAAATCAGTGTGTTTTCACGTTTTAAATTTCCAGGCATCTATCAGATAATTCAATATCTGAAGAAGCCGAGGAATGTCATATAAAAATTTGATAAATTACTTTGTGCCTGTAAATGAGAAAACAGACTTGTAAATTGTGAAATGAACCGTTCTGGCAAAGTCGAATTTGATCTTAAAGTGTAAACAATTGAGTTAATGGCAAAGATATCTCGCAGTCTCTGAAGCCGGGGAACGTTGGGAGGGTGAACGAGAGGTTATGGAATCTCTTCAATATTTAACTTTGAACATCCTCATAGACTTTAATTAGACAGATTACCTGTTATGCATGGTGTGCGATGCCGAGCAGTTTTTAAACTGTCTTGTCCTTAAGGCAAATGGAAGGAAAAGTCACATAGAATTAAAGTCTGCACTGAATAAGAATGGATGTTCTATTAAGGACGAGGCGAAATTAAACATTTCCGGGCGATGCGCAGGTTTAAATCTAAACTTATCCAGCGAAGGCAAACTTAGTGAAATATTTAACAATTACTCTTCTATTTTCCAGGGGAGAGGGCGACCTATTTGTGTTTAAAGAGCCATCCTAAAACGTTCATTTAGTAAATATTTGCATCTCTAAAAAAAATTAAACAAATAAACATTCCGTGGTATTTTTTTTAGTTTAGTACAAATTGTTACATTCCATTGTTATTACTTTTCGGAGACGTGTCCTTACCGGTCCACCTCGTCCTCCCTTATCACAATCTGCATTGATTGGGGAGTGCGTAGGGTAGTGAAGACGAGTGGATAAATGCAGCATGAATTGCTCCAAGATTTCTAATTTTGATCAATTGGAAATTTTCAGGATATGATTCATATGAATACTGCAAAATGTTGCACAGAATTTTGCTGAATTCCATTGAGGGCCACTGTAAGGATTAAAATTAAGGAAAAAGAAGAACATTATACTCAACTATCCAAGGCCCTCGCTGACTCTGTATGCCACCTCCTCCAGAGTAGTCCACCCTGGTCATGTTTGGTTCTTCTGGCTCTGAGGCCACATAGTACCATGGGAAGCAATGGACGTCACCGACGTGACCGAGTGGCCTCAGCGTCAGATGAATACCAGGTGGACTACCGGGGTAGAGAAGGTGGCATAAAGAGTCAGGTGAGGGCCTTGGTTAGGTGAGCATTCTTTATTTATTGTAACCCGTTCTTGGACCTCATGAAATTCAGCAAAATAACACCGGCTGGCAGCCATTGAACTGAATACGTGCAAATCAAATCCTAAACATTTTGCATTTCACAGAATTTTTGGACTGAATAAAATTAATGAATAAGCAAATCTGATTAAAACAAATTTTGGAGGATTTGCTCATATGCTCATTTGTAGACTTAGGAGACATTATTTCTTACTTGATAATCCATAAATTTATTTCCAGAAGTAATAATACAGGAATAGTAAGTTCAGAATTCCTAGAAAATAATGCTGAATTACACACAATCATATATGGGTAGTGTTGAGCGATATCTTCCGATAGCCAGAAGTATCGGTATCGGATTGGATCGGCCGATATCCATAAAATATCGGATATCGCCGATACCGATACCCGATACCAATGCAAGTCAATGGGACACAAATATCAGAATGTAAATAAGCCCTTTCTGTCCTTGTCCTTCCTGTTCCGGAGAGGGGAAGAGTGTGGGCGGACACTGTGCGTGTCTGTATGTGCGTGCGGGGTCTGTTCGTGCCTGCAGGGGCTCTGTGCGGGCTGCCTGGGCTCTGTGCGGGCTGCCGGGGGCTCTGTGAGTGCCTGCCGGGGCTCTGTGCGTGCCTGTCGGGGCTCTGTGTGGGCCTGCCGGGGCTCTGTGCGTGCCTGCCGGGGCTCTGTGCAGGCTGCCGGGGCTCTGTGCACACCTACCAGGACTCTGTGTGGGCCTGCCGGGGCTCTGTGCGTGCCTGCCGGGGCTCTGTGCAGGCTGCCGGGGCTCTGTGCACACCTACCAGGACTCTGTGTGTGCCTGTCGGGGCTCTGCACGGGCTGCCGGGGCTCTGTGCGGGGCTCTGTGCGGGGTTGCCTTGGCTCTGTGCGTGCCCGCACAGAGCCTCGGCAGGCACGTACAGACCCCCCACGGTCATGCACAGACCGCCCCCGTGCACACACACGCAGTCTCCGCCCACACTCCATTATAGTGCATAATTGCACTATAGGAACTTCCGATTCTGGTATCTGATATCGCAAAAGTATCGGAACTCGGTATCAGAATTCCGATCCAGCAAATATCGGCCGATTCCCGATATTTGCAGTATCGGAATGCTCAACACTAGGGTTGAGCGACCTTGACTTTTTTAGGGTCGAGTCATGTTTCGTGAAACCCGACTGTTGGAAAAGTCGGGCGAAATCGGCCGATTACTGCGCAAAGTCGAGGATCGGCCGGAACACGAAACCCTATGCACGTCAATGGGGATTTTTTTTGCACGCCAATGGTGATATTTTTTTTTTCTCTCTCTCTCTCTCTCTCTCTCTCTCTCCCCCCCCCCCCCCTGCGTCCCAGTCCCGAAAATTTCGTTTTACACATTGCAAATCCCTGCTGCGCACAAGCGATAATATGATGATAGGCGTGCACGCCCCTAACCCCTATGTCATCACTCTGCCCACGCTCCTTCATTGGCTGAAAAAATGGCGCTAAACACGTCATACGAAACGCGACTTTGGCGCCAAGATCGCGTACCGCATGGCCGACCCCACACAAGGATCGGGTGGGGTTTCATGAGACGCCGACTTTACCAAAAGTCGGCGACTTATGAAAATGAACGATCCGTTTTGCTCAACCCTACTCAACACTAAATATGGGCCATATTTTCATGCATATACAATGACGTTGGTGCCGGTCACTAACCTAAAGCCAAGGCCAGACTTTGTGGCCATAGCATGGATGAGAAAATATAACCGCTACAGTCACGTACATGTGAAAAGAGATGACTGGTTATTTTTAAATGTGCAGCTTTTATCATTTTTTTGGAACCTTAAACCAAATAATTTTGGCACAAACGATAATAATTCTGAGTCATTTTTTGCTTGAGATGTTATCATGTATCATTCCTCTGTTATACCACCTGCAAATGGATGAATACATTGAGAAAAATCGCAATATTATTCTGCATGTAAAAGGGACTTAATACTGCTCCGCTGGTGGTAAGAATGGAAGATATGAATTTGTTCACACATTTCTGAAAGGAATTGCAGAGGAATTGATTCAGATTTACATTTCACTGTTCTACATATTTTCAGACTTTGTCAGGTTCAGTCGTGAATGAGCCGTTTCTGAATGATTTTCACCTCCTGAATTCAACTCTGACAATTAACATTTTTCATTGTCTTTTGTTTTTATGATATCAGAGTTTTCCTTTTTTTGCTACATATCATTAATAATTGATGCATAAAAGTTTCAGTATTTTGAAATATTATTATTTTTGCAAATATAAAGATGCAGTATTTTTTGTTGTTCCAATGTTCTGATATTTATTTAGAAGAAACTTAGTGACAATTACAATAAGTAAAACGTCTAAACACTATTGAGTATTATAAGCAGTTTCAGAAATTGCTCTACAACATTTGCTCCTCTTTCAGTGATGACTCTTTTTTGCTTGTCTCTTGTACTCCTGCAATGGATCATCTCCTACAATCGTCCAGCAGTATTCTGCCAGCATTGATGGGTTCTATTTTCCTTGATATCTTTTCTCCATAGCCACAATATCTTGGTGGAATCTCTCACCGTGCTCGTCACTCACTGCTCCGCAGTTTGGTCAAAGAAAGTCTAGATGTGAATGTAAGAAATTGATCTTTAAGAACATTTTACAGCCAAGATGTTTTCAGGAGATTTTCAACCACCTCTTCATAGTTATCTGCTCTTGAGTTTCCCCCAAAATTAGTTACCACTAATGTGAATGTGACCCATGCAGGCTTTTCCTTGCCCTTCAACAAACAGAGAAACTCCTTTTCTTGAAGAATCTTACGAATCTGAGATCTATTAAAGATTCCTTCCTATATCTTTGCTTCACTCAACCTTGGAAATGTATCAATGAGATACTGGAATACTTTTGCATTGTATCCATTGCGTTTCCAAAGTTCTTCTTTAGATCCAACTTGATATGCAATGATGGTAACAGAATCTTATGTGGGCCAACAAATGCTGGATGCCGGACATTTTTATTGCCTGGCTGAAGTGAATGTCGGAGAGGCCGCTCTCTTTTATTGTGTTTTCTCTTGTACGACTATCTCACTCACACAGGAAGCAGCAGTACTTTGTGTATTCACCCTGGAGACCAAGTAAGAGGAAATAGGAGAACCTGGGTCATTATATATTAAAAATCTAATATTTATTGATACAAAGTACATACGATAAATACTCAATACAGTATATAAACAAATTCTTACTTCTATATTACATTTGTATGGATAAAAATGTGATCCTCAAAAGTGACAGAAAATATACAGTATATCAAGTAGCCGCAAAACGGAACCCGGGTGGTACAGCACATGAACTAATATCATATATATCATGCCATGGTAAAGGGACATGACAAGTCATTCACCCACAAATAATGAGGGGAATCAAGTAAGGCCACACTAACCAAACCATGCGGCTAAGCCAAACTAAAAAAAAGTAGCATAAATTGTAATCAAGTGCTATACCAAAGTCATGAGACATGAGATAACAAATAAAGAGTGGCGGCCACTGACCCCGACGCGCGTTTCACAAAGGTTATTTTTGCTTCCTCAAGAGGATGGCTCTGTCCAGATCATTGGGATTGTAAAATGCATAGATGGCTTCTTCCTATGGAACCACTGGGTAAGATGTGATGGACATCTATCACAGGATATGTGTGGAGCCCAACTCTTGTCCTGATCTCCTATACTGCCTCTAGAATACAGGTTGTACTTATCATGGTAGTCAAATTTTGCTTTTGTGACGTCAAAGTGACTTTTTCACGTATGCATCTATCCGCTTTGTTAATGCAAGTCTGGATATATCTGAAAAAACATATAGAAACATCTCTACATGCTAAGAAGCTAAGCTAAGAAATCCTAACACCTTACATCAAGAGCATTTATTAAAGTAGATGATGCCACTGAAGATAGGATGACGCCATCGGAGCGGAGTTGGCGTTTTTTGATTGGTTGTCCTGAGATGATAGACGACTGAAGGCTCAATAGACTAAATAGATGATGTGATAGACGAGCTACTAACAAGGCAATAATGAGGAAGAAATAATAAAGACACAATGTTTCTATAAACCTGAATGAAAGGTGTCATAAGTGATTACAACCTCCTCTGGATCCTGAAAATTAGAGCCAATCAGAACATTCCAGCATCATATTTGTTTCCAGCATCATAAGATTAGTTGAGTTCGACTGTTTTCGTCTCTGAACCAATTTGGCTGCAGGACAGAGTTTTTGGTGTTGAAAATACAGATCTTTCTGACAGCAGACAGCTTCGGAGAGCTGAGTGAGGTACATGGCTGCCCTATGTTGTTTTGGATTGAAGAATTGGGCAGTTGCCGTCCTCCCTGTGTTTTGTAATTGGAAGTATAAAGCCCCCGTGATTAATTATCAGCTCGGCTCTTACAACCTACAGGACCAGGGGACTGCGTATCAACAATATCATTACTTGCGCCAGTTCGTCCTCCCGATGTGCCGGCATACAATTACAGCGTATGATCGCTTGGGGGGAAAACTACAAAATGGAGAAGGCTTTTTTCTACTCAGGTGAAATAGATTGTGAGTCTGGTAATGATTATTATGCGGTTTTATGAGTTAGAGGCAAAAGGGAATATTTTATGTAAATTCTATTTTTTCCTTGTTTAAACACCTGAACGCTGGGTACTATAAAATGTATTCTAAGCCGCTGCCCCACCGGGCTTGGAGGATATGTAAATCACGCCGAAGGAATCTTTTAGGGGCAGTTTGAAAACATTAGGGGTTATAAAGTCTAAATTCAGCAGAAATTACGATTTACTGCGCAAGCTAAGCTTTCTCCAAGTATAATGTTATCTTCTGTGTAATGTGACTTGAAGCCTCGGACTTGTGCATCAGTCAGCATGAAAATGAGTCCTGATGTTAAAGCAATGCTTGAGAATGTTGTAGACTCTGGAGAGGGCGATCGGACCTCCCCGATGGAGGGCTTAGAGGTGACTTCTAAAATCAGTATATGTAACTGCAACATTTCCACGATACTCCACATGACTTCATCTTATCATTCACACTGCAAAGGCTATGTATCAACTCCCAGCGAGCTTCACCTGTGCAAACATTCTACATTATCACTACTAATAAATACATGTATCTAACATACAACATAAAGCACAAATCTCATCATGTATTTCAGCATACAGGGAGCAGGCAGAACCTTATCATGTATCTCTGTATACAGGGAGCTCCCCCTAGTGGTGGCTGCAGACAGGATCTTATCATGTATCTCTGTATACAGGGAGCTCCCCCTAGTGGTGACTGCAGGCGGAACCTTATCATGTATCTCTGTATACAGGGAGCTCCCCCTAGTGGTGGCTGCAGACAGGATCTTATCATGTACCTCTGTATACAGGGAGCTCCCCCTAGTGGTGGCTGCAGGCGGAACCTTATCATGTATCTCTGTATACAGGGAGCTCCCCCTAGTGGTGGCTGCAGACAGGATCTTATCATGTATCTATGTATACAGGGAGCTCCCCCTAGTGTGGCTGCAGACAGGATCTTATCATGTATCTCTGTATACAGGGAGCTCCCCCTAGTGGTGGCTGCAGACAGGATCTTATCATGTATCTCTATATACAGGGAGCTCCCCCTAGTGGTGGCTGCAGACAGGATCTTATCATGTATCTATGTATACAGGGAGCTCCCCCTAGTGTGGCTGCAGACAGGATCGTATCATGTATCTCTGTATACAGGGAGCTCCCCCTAGTGGTGGCTGCAGGCAGAACCTTATCATGTATCTCTGTATACAGGGAGCTCCCCCTAGTGGTGGCTGCAGACAGGATCTTATCATGTATCTATGTATACAGGGAGCTCCCCCTAGTGTGGCTGCAGACAGGATCTTATCATGTATCTCTGTATACAGGGAGCTCCCCCTAGTGGTGACTGCAGACAGGATCTTATCATGTATCTCTGTATACAGGGAGCTTCCCCTAGTGGTGACCGCAGACAGTCTTATCATGTATCTCTGTATACATGGAGCTCCCCCTAGTGGTGACTGCAGACAGGATCTTATCATGTATCTCTGTATACAGGGAGCTCCCCCTAGTGGTGGCTGCAGACAGGATCTTATCATGTATCTCTGTATACAGGGAGCTCCCCCTAGTGGTGACTGCAGACAGGATCTTATCATGTATCTCTGTATACAGGGAGCTCCCCCTGGTGGTGGCTGCAGACAGGATCTTATCATGTATCTCTGTATACAGGGAGCTCCCCCTAGTGATGGCTGCAGACAGGATCTTATCATGTATCTCTGTATACAGGGAGCTCCCCCTAGTGGTGGCTGCAGACAGGATCTTATCATGTATCTCTGTATACAGGGAGCTCCCCCTAGTGGTGGCTGCAGACAGGATCTTATCATGTATCTCTGTATACAGGGAGCTCCCCCTGGTGGTGGCTGCAGACAGGATCTTATCATGTATCTCTGTATACAGGGAGCTCCCCCTAGTGGTGACTGCAGACAGAATCTTATCATGCATCTCTGTATACAGGGAGCTCCCCCTAGTGGTGACTGCAGACAGGATCTTATCATGTATCTCTGTATACAGAGAGGTCCCCCTAGTGGTGGCTGCAGACAGGATCTTATGTATATATGTATACAGGGAGCTCCCCCTAGTGGTGGCTGCAGACAGGATATTATCATGTATCTCTGTATACAGGGAGGTCCCCCTGGTGGTGACTGCAGACAGGATCTTATCATGGATCTCTGTATATAGGGAGCTCCCCCTAGTGGTGACTGCAGACAGGATCTTATCATGTATCTCTGTATACAAGGAGCTCCCCCTGGTGGTGGCTGCAGACAGAATCTTATCATGTATCTCTGTATACAGGGAGCTCCCCCTAGTGGTGACTGCAGACAGGATCTTATCATGTATCTCTGTATACAGGGAGCTCCCCCTAGTGGTGGCTGCAGACAGGATCTTATCATGTATCTCTGTATACAGAGAGGTCCCCCTAGTGGTGGCTGCAGACAGGATCATATGTATATATGTATACAGGGAGCTCCCCCTAGTGCTGACTGCAGACAGGATCTTATCATGGATCTCTGTATACAGGGAGCTCCCCCTAGTGGTGGCTGCAGACAGGATCTTACCATGTATCTCTGTATACAGGGAGCTCCCCCTAGTGATGACTACAGACAGGATCTTATCATGTATCTCTGTATACAGGGAGCTCCCTCTAGTGGTGGCTGCAGACAGAATCTTATCATGTATCTCTGTATACAGGGAGCTCCCCTAGTGGTGACTACAGACAGGATCTTATCATGTATCTCTGTATACAGGGAGCTCCCCCTAGTGGTGGCTGCAGACAGGATCTTATCATGTATCTCTGTATACAGAGAGGTCCCCCTAGTGGTGGCTGCAGACAGGATCTTATGTATATATGTATACAGGGAGCTCCCCCTAGTGGTGACTGCAGACAGGATCTTATCATGGATCTCTGTATACAGGGAGCTCCCCCTAGTGGTGGCTGCAGACAGGATCTTACCATGTATCTCTGTATACAGGGAGCTCCCCCTAGTGATGACTACAGACAGGATCTTATCATGTATCTCTGTATACAGGGAGCTCCCTCTAGTGGTGGCTGCAGACAGAATCTTATCATGTATCTCTGTATACAGGGAGCTCCCCTAGTGGTGACTACAGACAGGATCTTATCATGTATCTCTGTATACAGGGAGCTCCCCCTAGTGGTGGCTGCAGACAGGATCTTATCATGTATATCTGTATACAGGGAGCTCCCCCTAGTGGTGGCTGCAGACAGGATCTTATCATGTATCTCTGTATACAGGGAGCTCCCCCTAGTGGTGGCTGCAGACAGGATCTTATCATGTATCTCTGTATACAGGGAGCTCCCCCTAGTGGTGGCTGCAGACAGGATCTTATCATGTATCTCTGTATACAGGGAGCTCCCCCTAGTGGTGACTGCAGACAGGATCTTATCATGTATCTCTGTATACAGGGAGCTTCCCCTAGTGGTGGCTGCAGACAGGATCTTATCATGTATCTCTGTATACAGGGAGCTCCCCCTAGTGGTGACTGCAGACAGGATCTTATCATGTATCTCTGTATACAGTGAGCTCCCCCTAGTGGTGGCTGCAGACAGAATCTTATCATGTATCTCTGTATACAGGGAGCTCCCCTAGTGGTGACTACAGACAGGATGTTATCATGTATGTCTGTATACAGGGAGCTCCCCCTAGTGGTGGCTGCAGACAGGATCTTATCATGTATCTCTGTATACAGGGAGCTTCCCCTAGTGGTGGCTGCAGACAGAATCTTATCATGTATCTCTGTATACAGGGAGCTCCCCTAGTGGTGACTACAGACAGGATGTTATCATGTATGTCTGTATACAGGGAGCTCCCCCTAGTGGTGGCTGCAGACAGGATCTTATCATGTATCTCTGTATACAGGGAGCTCCCCCTAGTGGTGGCTGCAGACAGGATCTTATCATGTATCTCTGTATACAGGGAGCTCCCCCTAGTGGTGACTACAGACAGGATCTTATCATGTATCTCTTTATACTGGGAGCTCCCCCTAGTGGTGGCTGCAGACAGGATCTTATCATGTATCTCTGTATACAGGGAGCTCCCCCTAGTGGTGGCTGCAGACAGGATCTTATCATGTATCTCTGTATACAGGGAGCTCCCCCTAGTGGTGACTGCAGACAGGATCTTATCATGTATCTCTGTATACAGGGAGCTCCCCCTAGTGGTGACTGCAGACAGGATCTTATCATGTATCTCTGTATACAGGGAGCTCCCCCTAGTGGTGGCTGCAGACAGGATCTTATGATGTATCTCTGTATACTGGGAGCTCCCCCTAGTGGTGGCTGCAGACAGGATCTTATGATGTATCTCTGTATATGTAACACCCCCGGTAACCGGTTGTTACAGTGGCATTGCTTTCCTCATGGGTAGAGAGATGTCACAATTGGAAGGGAGGAAAGATCCTTTTAACAGGTTTTCAGCACATACACCATTCTGAGTCCAGGCCAGAAGGGGGAGCTCTACACCCGACTTCAGAGGAGCTGAAAGGGAAAAGAAGCAAAAGGCGAAGTAAAGAGCAGGAGAGAGAAGCTGCTAGTGAGCTTCCTCCACGCTGAGCGCAGATACCGGTAGCCGGAAGACCGAGGTTGTGCAGTCCTTAATATCTCACAGCAGCAACCGGCGGACAGCATATTGCAAGTTACCATCATTAACACCCGAGGACACAGTAACAGATAGAGCCCAGGTCGTGATAGAGATCCTGTAAAAAGACTTGAGTCACCTGTCGTACGGGTTAGTATCCTACCTAAAGGGGGACAGAAACAAACAGAAAAACACACCCAGCTAATGAAGTACAGCACAATCAATCTAATGTAAAAGATAATATAAATATAGGGATGTAATCTATAGCCGGAGTGTCGGACCAAATACGGACCCACTGAAGTCAATAAGAGAACCACCACAGGACAGCTCAGTGGAAAAAGTCCAGACTAATACATAAATATAATTGCAAGAATAAATTTATTAACACAAAAGGTCAATTGGCAAAAACATGGCTAAAAAGTGACAAACCGTGCTGCATATACAAAGGCCCCTGAGGAAGGAAGGTAGCTTCCGAAACGCGCGTCGGGAGGGCGGGAGATTGCATGTACCCCTGTCACACACCATTAGGTATGTTGTTACCATTACGATGTCTATGTATTAACTGGTGTTGTTAACAATTGGGAATGTATATGCCTTTACTTATTGTATGTTTGGGGATATCATGCTGCCTCTTACCGCCTTTCAATATGCGGCACGGTTTGTCACTTTTTAGCCATGTTTTTGCCAATTGACCTTTTGTATTAATAAATGTATTCTTGCAATTATATTTATGTATTAGTCTGGACTTTTTCCACTGAGCTGTCCTCTGGTGGTTCTCTAAAGGGGGACAGAGAGAACATGAGGACCTTGTGTGAGGCCTAAGGCAGCAAGGGACTATAACACAGCGCTAGAAGGAAGACTTCCAACCCCACCTGGTTAGGGGGATTCCTGAGTCGCTTCCAAGCCGACCAGACCATACCAGCACTTGTGATCCAGTGCCCTGGACTGTGTAGTAAAGAGGTAAAGAGGCTGCAACCTTGTGTCCTCCGTTTATTTTCTGCACCACCTACCACCTGTCCCAACTACACCGAGAGCCCTGGGGACCCAGCTTCACCTGTGGGAAGCCATACGATTCCAGGTGCCATAACATCACCCCAGTGGACCCCTTTAAGCAGCGTCGGTCACCCCTGACCGAATACCACTGGTGACGTCACAAACTTTTATTATTTTACACACCCCTTTAAAGACTTTTCCTTTAACATGGGCGCCCAGGGCCACGGACCAGGTCGCTGCCACTGTGACACATCGCTTTAAGTACCGGACCCAGTACCGAGTACCCCACTGCCCTGACGGACGACTCACCTACAGGGAGCTCCCCCTAGTGGTGACTGCAGGACGCTAGAAATGTATAATTTATTGCCATGATTGTTATATTTATTATAAAACTATTTGAATTATTATAGTAAATCTGGAATGGTGGACGTTACCTTAATAAAGGCTCAGTGTTGTTGTAGAGTGCTCAGTAGGGAATGTGGGGACATGTTGAGCTTGTCGATTGGGTCCTCTGATTTCTGTGTACGTTCCTGTCAGTGGTTTTCAGCTTTTTTTTCCTGTAATGATAAATGTAACAAAGGAAATACTTGATCAGCATATTTTCTTATCATTAGTCGCACGGTAATTGTACTTGGGTCGTGTTCTTACAGGTTTAAAAGTGTTCAGCATATTACCGAAAAGAGAATTAAATGAGCCTGTCTGACTATGAGCTACAGAAGTTGAATTGCCCCTGAAATATTGCGAGGTACAATAATTAAGTGTATTCCTTTCATTTTATTGAGATTTCAATGGGAAGCGGTTTTGTTCTCAACAGGAGAGCAAAAGCAGAATGTTAATGTCAGCCAGAATAAAGCTTAGCCGCGTTTTGGAAGCTGTCACCTCAATTAAATGCCTTCTCATTAACTGTATATTGTTTCCCAGCACAATAAAAGGACGTGAAATATGCTCTCATTTCATAAAGTAAAAACACAAATGCATTTTTTGTCTTGGAAACTTTTTATCCGCGTCTGAAAATCCCTGACGCCGCAGGTTAAAGAGACGTTCATTAGGCCAATATGATGGCACACCGTGAGAAGGGGAACAGCTGAGGATTCAGCCGGCAGAACGGCAGCAGATATTGGAACGTGTGACTGATCCTCACCTGCCCCTCGCCCCACTGCGAATCTGCACCATCAAACAAGCACAAGACAGGTGCGAAGTGCTCAGGTCCAGGACTGCTTCCAGTGATGCCAGCCTGGGAAGTGGAGACAGGCTGCACTCCTCACTTTATGTAGAGCCTCACACTTGGAGATGCTCCATAGACGTTTGTGCCCGCATGGCAGGGTGATATGTTTTCCATGGAAATGAGGCAATGTGATTTTTGGCACCTACAGCCATGTATTATTTCCTATTTTTTTTCACTCTTCTCTCTGGTGAGTCCTCTGGGCTGGCACTGTCCGTCTCTCTGTGTCTGTGTAACTCTGTCTCTGTCTCGGTTTGTTCCTCAGGATCACGCTATCTCTGTCCCGATCTCCTTTCTTTCCTGACACAGAACACCCATGGCCTGTGGCCTTGCAGAGCGCTCAGACCAAACGTCTGCTCTAGATACAAGCTCGGCCCCGTCGGAGTCACTACCAGGAAGTCTTCCCTGATCCTGCTGCATACTCCTCTCTGGGCTAGTCCCAACACTTAACTATCAGTTACCATACTCACTGTCTGTTGCTGGGCAGAACATAGTGCAGCACTGATGTCTCCAAGGGGGAACAGGACAATATGGCCATCTCTTTACATCTTCCTTTTGGAAGAGAGATCATTTCCATGCATTTAGGCATGTACAGTAATGAAGAGCTGACATTTTTACATTATTCATTTTGATAAGATAATAGGTTCTATTATCTGCAAGTTGTGGCAAGACAACAGGGTTTTGCATCACAACTAGTTGAACCAAAATCTCTGTTCTGGAAGTGCATGGAGTGTTTAGTAACAGTATCATTCCTCTGTCCTCTCCTGTTTTACAGAAATATTCTCCTCTTGTGACTACAGCACCTCCTCGATGCACAATACACTGGAGCATGTCATACGGATGATACCGCCAATTACTGACCCCAACAGTCACAAAACTGAGGCTAGTAATTGGCTGCAGTGGTTACATGTGGCAGGGAGAATGGGCGGTGAAAGTGGACGAGGCGGGAGATGTAGCAGATATTTCATGTTTACCATGGCATTGCTCCTCTTGGCTTCTTTGGTTGATTCCATGCGACCCTTTACCTGCTATGAATGTTTTATGGTGCCCTCACACCTCAGCTGATGGTCAAACGCTAATTGGGTCCATAACTCTGTTGCCCACTCTTTAGCCCTGGCCGTAACAGTAGAGATCAGTAATTGGCTACAACAATCGTATGGGCAGAAAAAAGCAGAAAGGAGACAGAAAAGAAACCCCCGTTAGATGTCACTGGCAGCAGATTATCCAGCGGAAGAACAAAGGATTGGCCAGTGGAATTCAGACTCTTCTCTGTACATCATCTGCCAAAAGACAGTGTGAAAGCCTCCATACACATCAGATAGGTCACTGATTGGTCTAAAAATGGCAGACAACTTCCACATAGTGTATATGGGGATTTAATTGTAGCCATAATCCACAGAAAATAATCATTCTAATGAGGTTCTCTGGTGAAAACTACCGAATACAGTGGGGAAAATAAGTATTTGATCCGCTGACGATTTTGCAAGTTTTCCCACCTACAAAGAATGCAGAGGTCTGTAATGTTTATCGTAGGTACACTTCACCTGCGAGAGACAGAATCTAAAGATAAAATCCAGAAAATCACATTGTAGGATTGTTACATAATTAATTTGCATTTTATTACATGAAAGTATTTGATACAATAGAAAAACACAACTTAATATTTGGTGCAGAAACCTTAGCTTGCAATTACAGAGGTCAGACACGTATCAAATACTTATTTTCCCCACTGTAGGTGATAACTTATTGATTGGAGAAGGTCTGACTGCTGGGACCCGCACAGATCGGCAGAATGGGGTACTTTAACCCCCACTAGAATGGAGTGGCAGCGCACATGCTCGACCTCCAATTCATTTTCCATCAGTCCCATAGAGAATGAATGGAGTGGCAGTCGGGCATCTGATATTCTGCTCCATTTTGGAACAGAGCTAAAAGTCTCCATAAAAATTTCCCAGTACTGTCATTTGATTCCAGCAGTAAGACCAGCACCAATAAGTAAGAAATCACCAATCAGGTAGCTAAAAAAAAACTTGAACCGCTCCTTTAAGTATACATGAATAGACTAAATTCTGCTTTGATACATTGTTGCATCTATTTTCCCACTCCTACAGTGCCTTGAGAAAGTATTCGGCCCCCTGGAACTTTTCCACCTTTTCCCACATATCATGCTTCAAACATAAAGATGCCAAATGTAATTTTTGGTGAAGAATCAACAACAAGTGGAACACAATTGTGAAGTTGAATGAAATTTATTGGTTATTTTACATTTTTGTGGAAATTCAAAAACTGAAAAGTGGGGCGCACAATATTATTCGGCCCCTGTAACTTAATACTTTGTTGCGCCCCCTTTTGCTGTGATTACAAGTTGCTTGGGGTATGTCTCTATCAGTTTTGTACATCAAGAGACTGAAATTCTCGCCCATTCTTCCTTGGCAAACAGCTCGAGCTCAGTGAGGTTTGATGGAGATCGTTTGTGAACAGCAGTTTTCAGCTCTTTCCACAGATTCTCGATTGGATTGAGGTCTGGACTGTGACTTGGCCATTCTAACACCTGGATACGTTTATTTGTGAACCATTCCATTATAGATTTTGCTTTATGTTTGGGATCATTGTCTTGTTGGAAGACAAATCTCCATCCCAGTCTCAGGTCTTTTGCAGACTCCAACACGTTTTCTTCAAGAATGGTCCTGTATTTGGCTCCATCCATCTTCCCATTAATTTTAACCATCTTCCCTGTCCCTGCTGAAAAAGAGCAGGCCCAAACCATGATGCTGCCACCACCATGTTTGACAGTGGGGATGGTGTGTTCAGGGTGATGAGCTGTATTGCCTTTATGCCAAACATATATTTGGCATTGTTGCCAAAAAGTTTGATTTTGGTTTCATCTGATCAGAGCACCTTCTTCCACATGTTTGGTGTCTCCCAGGTGGCTTGTTTCAAACTTTAAACAACACTTTTTATGGCTATCTTTGAGAAATGGCCTTCTTCTTGCCACTCTTCCATAAAGGCCAGATTTGTGCAGTGTACGACTGACTGTTGTCCTATGGACAGACTGTCCCACCTCAGCTGTAGATCTCTGCAGTTCATCCAGAGTGATCATGGGCCTCTTGGCTGCATCTCTGATCAGTCTTCTCCTTGTGTGAGATGAGAGTTTAGAGGGACGGCCGGGTCTTGGTAGATTTGCAGTGGTATGATGCTCCTTCCATTTCAGTATGATCGCTTGCACAGTGCTCCTTGGGATGTTTACGGTTTTGGAAATCATTTTGTATCCAAGTCCGGCTTTAAACTTCTCCAAAACAGTATCACGGACCTGCCTGTTGTGTTCCTTGGTCTTCATGATGCTCTCTGTGCTTCAAACAGAACCCTGAGACTATCACAGAGCAGGTGCATTTATACGGAGACTTGACTACACACAGGTGGATTATATTTATCATCATCAGTAGTGTTGAGCATTCTGATACCGCAAGTATCGGGTATCGGCCGATATTTGCGGTATCGGAATTCCGATACAGAGTTCCGTTATTTTTGCGATATCGGGAATCGGGATCGGAATGCATATTCATGTGTAAAATAAAGAATAAAAATAAAAAATAGGGATATACTCACCCTCTGACGCGCCCTGGTAGTAACCGCTGCAACCGGCAGCTTCCGTTCCTAAGAATGAGCGAGTGAAGGACCTGCGATGACGTCGCGGTTTTGTGATTGGTCGCGTGAGCGGTCACATGAGCGGTCACGCGACCAATCACAAGCCGCCACGTCATCGTAGGTCCTTCACTCGCTCATTCTTAGGAACGGAGGCTGCCGGTTGCAGCGGTTACTACCAGGGCGCGTCAGAGGGTGAGTATATCCCTATTTTTTATTTTTATTCTTTATTTTACACATGAATATGGATCCCAGGGCCTGAAGGAGAGTTTCCTCTCCTTCAGACCCTGGGAACCATCCACGATCACTTCCGATATTTGTGTCCCATTGACTTGTATTGGTATCGGGTATCGGTATCGGCGATATCCGATATTTTTCGGATATCGGCCGATACAATCCGATACCGATACTTTCAAATATCGGAAGGTATCACTCAACACTAATCATCAGGCATTTAGGACAACATTGGATCATTCAGAGATCCACAATGAACTTCTGGAGGGAGTTTTCTGCACTGAAAGTAAAGGGGCCGAATAATTTTGCACGCCCCACTGTTCAGTTTTTGATTTTCTACAAAAATGTAAAATAACCAATAAATTTCGTTCAGTTTCACAATTGTGTTCTACTTGTTGTTGCCAAAAATTTACATGTGGTATCTTTATGTTTGAAGCATGATATGTGGGAAAAGGTTGAAAAGTTCCAGGGGGCCGAATACTTTCGCAAGGCACTGTGTATAAAGGTACCTTCACACTAAACGACTTTGCAGCGATAACGACAGCGATCCGTGACTGGCTAGCGATATCGTTGTGTTTGACACGCAGCAGCGATCTGGATCCTGCTGTGATATCGCTGGTCGTTGCTGAAAGTTCAGAACTTTATTTGGTCGTCAGATCGGCGTGTATCATCGTGTTTGACAGCAAAAGCAACGATACCAGCGATGTTTTACAATGGTAACCAGGGTAAATATCGGGTTACTAATCGCAGGGCCGCGCTTAGTAACCCGATGTTTACCCTGGTTACCATTGTAAAAGTAAAAAAAAAAACAGTACATACTCACCCTCTGATGTCTGTCACGTCCCCCGGCGTCCGCGCTGCTGCTCAGAGCTTCCTGCACTGAATGTGTCAGTGCCGGCCGTAAAGCAAAGCACAGCGGTGACGTCACCGCTGTGCCCTGCTACTGCCGGCGCTTACACAGTGCAGGGAAGCGGACGCTGGGGGACGCGAATGTAAGTATGTAGTGTTTGTTTTTTTACATTTACACTGGTAACCAGGGTAAACATCGGGTTACTAAGCGCGGCCCTGCGCTTAGCAACCCGATGTTTACCCTGGTTACCCGGGGACTTCGGCATCGTTGGTCGCTGGAGAGCGGTCTGTGTGACAGCTCTCCAGCGACCACACAGCGACGCTGCAGCGATCGGCATCGGTGTCGATATCGCTGCAGCGTCGCTTAGTGTGAAGGTACCTTAAAGCAATGTAGATCTCTGTGTTGGTGCTTCTCCAATCTCCCCCAGAACTTCATGGAGTTTAGCCTGCGACGTCATCTCTAACATTTGCAGAAACAAATCGTCCTCTCCACTTGAAATAATTGTTAAACACCCATTTACTTACTTTCAAGTCGGTAAAGAGTATATCAAACGTAATAGTGCTAATTATTGTAACAACTGTGAAGGTTTTCAGCTGTTAGTGAATATGTGTTTCTACAACCTCAAAGACTGACTCCGGAATCAGGTTTCCCTCTGGGGGCTTCTGTTTGACTTTCAATGCTATAGATCAGGTTAGGAACTACAATAACAATTAGCAATTAGTGGGTTCATCTCAATTTACTTTGTTTGAAGGTCAGATCTCCAGAGTATTTTCTCCTAAGAGGAGGAAAGCGGGGGAAGGTGATACTTGAAGAACAAATGAATCATTGTGAGGAATGGGAATAGCAAAGTACAGAACCTCAATACCTATAAAGTCTACATAAAAAGCTGTAAAGCATCATGATTAATGGTTAATGCAGATAATGGACGTCTTGGGCTGTCCGTGGATTACTTGGGACTACAAGTCTGCAGGGAATATGGACATAAAGATTGTAAATGTCCTCGTCCGTATGATTTATTCATGGATCTTATAGCAGCACAATCATCCCTTCCACCAAATGATCAGCGTCTTGATGGAGTTGCTGCTATAGAAATTCAAAGGTACGGTACCATCAAAATGTGCGGTACCATCAAAATGTATATTTTAAAATGAAATAAATGAAATATTCCATGCTATCACTTTTTCCTCAACAATAATTATTTCCTAAAATCATGTTAGGCTCACATGGTGACGTGGACCCACTAACCGCCAGGTCCGGGTAGGTACATAAACCCTGGGCTTTGGTGCGGCTGCCAGGATGGAAAGCGAGGATGAGGCAGGAATTTTGGGAGCAGCAGGATGGATGAAGTGACATAAGCAGGGCAGCAGGGATAAAAGAAGGTTAGTACGGTGTGATGAACAAGAGGTGGAGCACACCAAACGAGAGTCTTGAATAACAATCCAAATACACAAGTGTTTGTCAATGGGCCTTAGATAGATCTGGGGACAACCTACAAAACCTGTCGTGTAGCACAGCAGAGGGCAACGGAGTACCAAGGATGGGTTTGTTCCAATCATAAGTTCTTTCCTCAACTAATGATATCTATAATTTCCAGAACATTTAATGTTGTAAGTCTCACGTTTAGGGGAGTCAGACTTCATGCAAGAAAGGTCAAAATGCCTAAGTCAATCCATAGCGCTATAATGACACCCATAGATGAGGTGACCCGAAGTAGAGTCAGTACCGGTCTTTTTCCCATGGAGCCTCTACAGATTGTATCTTGTTAGAGATTTGGATTAATAGAAAAATGTAAACATTTGGGTGGATTTACCACCTCGGTCAGAGGTGTCCTTTGTTGGCTCTTGGATAACGTCATCGTAGGAGAGGCAGCCAAGCTCTTTTTCTCACAGCTAGAAAGCAGTAGAGGTGCAGTGGCTGATGATGCCATAGAAGGATTGTGTCGCCAACAACATTTGTCAAAAACTAGAACAAATGTTGAGTTATTGGCTAAAAAAACTAAATATTTTTTGCTTCCTCTTCTAGGATACTGCAACCATTGTTTTTTTTAAACTAACGGAGGAAGCAATTACCATTAGAGAAGAGCGAATCATCCACAACAAATGAAACTTGTTATGAATTTTCACAAAATTTTAGATTCTGATGAATACAACATTGGTATTACACAAATCCAGCTAAATCTTGGCGAGATGGCCATTTTGCGAAATTATTTTGAGGGAAAGAATAATAAAGATCACAAGTAAACCACAGACACGTGTCCAAGACCCTCCTGCCTAATGCTGCCTCCACCATCACAGCTCCCCGGGCCTGTGTGTTTTCGGATCTTCTGGCGCTTTCTCTCCAGTGCTGGCACCAGTGATCATCCTCTCGTGACCGGTTAGGAGGTGGAAATCACTGTCATGAAAAACATGCTACACTCCCATGTGACCATTTGGTCCACAAAATCTAAAGTCCGGTGCCGAGAACTGCAGAGTTTCTGTGGAGGCAGCATAAACCATCAGTTGAGGACCAATGATAGTCCTAAAAAGAATCTAACATAATGGTGTCGGCTGGATTTACGTTAGTCAAATCTCCAAAGTTTTGGGGAATTTAGTAAAACATTTGATTGGCTACAGATTTGCTTATCTCTAACAGCTACTATGGATAAAATATTTGTGACTTTTTAAAGCCAGTTTTGATAATTTCATACACCGGCCCCTTTGTGTTTTTTATCTATTCATTGCTTGACCCTGGTTAGATGATGTGCTGCCTCCTGATTTGGAATTACATTTGAGACCCTCAAAACTAAGTTTCACAACCACTGACTCCCGTAATAGACAACCCTTATTGCTCCCTCTTCTATTAGCCATTTCCAATGTGAAGAACCTCCTCCCGAGACCTCAACCTGACTTTCTGGACTCCTAGCCTCAGGATGAGAGGCGTTGCTGGCCAGTGGGAACAATCGTCAGCTCAATGGTATGGAGAATTGTGTTCATGTGGAGGTGCGGGGCAGTCGGCTTTACACCTTGACAGCTAGAGAGCTGTGACATACGGTTAGTGGTCAGACGGCCTGAAATTTGCCCTTTTTTCTGCTGTGATGTGATTTACTTTGCCATGAAAACCAACTGTGCTGGAGTGAAATGATGTTGTGTGCCAACTACCTATCCCAGAAGATGGCAATCTCCTCAGATAACTTGCCCCTAATAACATAGGTGTAAATTGTAGCCCTTGGTCCCAATTCACAATCTGCAGCAGGGCTACTCATTAGACATGAGCATATTAATTTGTAGAACCCTTGTCCAATAAACACGTCAACATTTTGAGGCCACCATGCAAGAGCCCTGCGAACTGCCTCCTACCTGCATAAATGCCCAGCGCCTCTTCTGAGTTTCAGGCATGTTATTGTGGCATGACACTTACATGACGTCCTGCCAGGCTGACTAATCAGAAGATGAAAAATGCTCCTGATTGGGGGTGCACAAATAGGGTTCCACTCCACAAATAGCATAAAAATAAATCTGCCACTCCAGCATAGATGCAAAAAAACTTAGTAATTTTATTTCACACAGGTGATCCACTGTATGTAATATGACGTTTCGGTCAGTTATATGGCCTTCTTCAGAACTTGGTATCGTATTTGATAGCCCATAATGTAAGGGGGAAGGCGCTGGGGCCGGTGTAGGTAGGAGGCGATTTGAAGGGTTCCCATGATGTGGCCACAGTCCCAGAGTCTTGCCAATCGGTCGGATCACATCTCTTACTCACCTGTGTCTTCAGATGACAGAGATTTCCCCCCTTTCAGGACTGGGTCCCATATAGCTACATATGTGTTACCGATGGGACAACGCCTTTAGGATTTTACAACATCATGAATAAGTTGACTTATTAATGCCACCAGAAGATGTAAAATTAATTTTCAATTTCTCAAACTCCAATCCCCCCAAAAAAAATTAAATACAAAATTCTATGTAACCTAATTGTAGCCAATTTCAAGCATAATTATTGCCAATCAACCTTCCCCTGAAAGCAAAAAGTAAAATCTGAATTTTATTAAGGCTAAGTCTAAGGAGCGCGGTTCTGAGTGGAGCTTCACCTTCCGCCTTCTCAGACAGATGTGAGCGAGAATAAGACTCATGTAAGAGGTGCACGAGCTCCGACTCTCCTTCCATTGAAATGAAGACGCCTGATGGAAGAAGAACTTAAAGGAGCATCTGATTGTGAATGGAGTTTGTGAATAGTCATTTGAATGTGAAAGGATATAATGTGAGCGCTGGTAGAAGTAACCGGGGTGCAGCCGCCAAGTGCACGGAGAATGATAATGTATAAATCGGAGGAGGATGGCGATGCTCCTTCATGCACAGAGGCGCCATCACCATGAGTTAAGGACGGCGCCGGTGGAGGCTTTTGCAGTGGTTTTTTATAGAGCTGTACACACAGTTAATTAAGAGCAGGTCAGAGGTGTTGGATTGCATTGCACAAAAAAAAGGGAAGAAGCTGCTCAAACAATGCACACCACGCACAATGAGACGAACATGATAATATACTAATATTAAAGGGGAATTTTTATTGACACATGACAACTTCAAAACATGTAAAACATAATTAAAACCAGTACAAACATCAATTGGCACATAATCATATCACATGTATAAAAATACAAAATACAAGTCTGCAGAAACCGGTATATATATAGCAAAGGTCCCTTTTGGCTCATGGAACTGACAAATCTCAATCAGGTGGGTGCACCACCCTTATAGGAGCCCGAGAACAGTCCACCAATCCTGGAAGAACCAATCGAGCATAAGTACTCAGCTGCAGGGCAAAGCCACTCAGTACAGCAGCATATGAAAAGACTGATAAAGTCCCGGGAGGTCCAATGTCCCTAATAAGACAAAAGAGCTAAACATACCCAGAGATAGGAGGGCATACACACCGGTACCGGCCGCAGACAGAATGTGTGCCAAAGAAAACACCCAACGCGTGTCGCCCTTCTCAGGAGGGCTTCGTCAGGGGAAGGTGTCATGTATCAGAAGGCCCCCTGTATAAATAGTAAATGCAGGACTGACCTGATGCGACGCAGGTGAATGAGGACGCCGGCGCCACCGGAAGTGTCAAACCTGGAGAGGAAGTGTGCGTCACTGAACAAGAATGAGGAGTGAGCACGCCCCCCACGGCCAGGGCCAGAAGGGAAAAGAGAACGCATGCGCAATAGCGCCGACACAGTGTAAACCCTCCCCAGCCGCCGTGGCCATAGCCGGCTTATTGCGCAGCGTGTGCGCAAGCGCACAAGCACAGCTGAGGGGAACTAAGTTATATGTGTTGCCGGTACAATAGCCGGTCAACACAAAATAAAGGGCAACGGAGGAAAAAGCACAGGGGGAAAGGATACAGGAAACAGCAAGATAAGAACCCAGTCACGGCAAAAGATGGCCGAAACAGGACTATAAGATTGCTATGCAGACATAACATGTGTAGCTGGATCCCTATCTATAAATGCACGCACACACAGGCACCTCAATCAACACATGCACCCCCGGGGGCCTGCCACACCACATATCGTACAGTATCGAAGCCATCTGAAAAGGAAAAAGTATTAATATACAGGAATAAATAATACTAGATCATAATATAGCAATATAAATAATTTTTATTGGATATTATAATAACATGTAGGGCAGCATAACGTATGTAAACTGCCCAAATGACAGTAAACCCCCAGATATGGCATTTTGATTTGATGGAAGTCAAATTGCCTGAAAGCCCCACCGCCTAGGGTCCAGATTGATATGAGGCATAAGACCAGTGGCGAATAACTAGATGAACCTTTAATACGATTCAAAGAAGGGGCGGATGTGTAAGCGTGCAAGCAACAGCGAAAATCTATATCCCTATAACGCCCCATGAGCCATTAAAGGGAAACCAAATAAAATGGTAGATCACAATATCTGCAAAAAAGCAAATGCTGATGAAGAGCAAGAAGTAACACCAAATATAAAGAATAAACAAAATCAAAAAGTTCAAAATATTTTTTGGACCAACAAAGACCACAGGGCGAATATATTTAATGGAAAAGAGTGGACCCAATGCACGTTATCTGCAAGACCCAACATGATCTATAACCAGAGTCCAGGATTTGTAGATAGAAAGTACGACCCTTCCGGGTAAAGTGTGGATACGAATATAGTTCCATCCAGGATCCAGCACCTCTTTTCCATAGGAGTATGTATTACATGTCCGAAGGAATTCCAAAGCTTGATCTAGAGTAAATCGGAAACATATGGAAAAAAGAAATGAAAAAGGGCAAAACCCACCAATAAAAGGCAAAAGGAAGGGACAGAGGGGAGGGGGGAATATGACAAGTGGGGTAAATTAGCCTAGAAAACCAGTGAACAATAAATCCTCATTGAGCCCCCCCGGGGCCACTGATCCTAGACAGAAAATCCATCGAGCCTCAGCCCGAAGGAGCTGAGGTACAATGGGGCCGCCCCTGTTAGTCCGATGGATTCTTTCCAAACCAACCACCTGGGTATTGCTGGTGCGACCCCCATGGTGGGACAAAAAATGGGAAGCTACTGTGGTGAGCATCTTGCCCTTAGCCTGATCAACCGGGGCCATATGGATGGTGGAAAAATGCTTCTGTACTCTACGTCGTAATTCTTGTGTAGTTTGACCTACGTATACCAATTGGCAAGGACATATTAACGCATAAATGACATATGAGGTTCTACAGTTGATGTAAGAGCGTAATTTATGTCGTCCGCCATCAGAAGGATTGATGAAAACATCCCTGGTCGAGGTCATATGAGTACAGACATTACAATCACCACAGGCAAAAGAGCCCAGGAGTCTGATGCCCTGCCCTAGGCGGGTAGTTTGTCTAGTGTAGTGGCTCCTGGTAAGGATGTCCCTGAGGTTAGGAGCCCTTCGAGCGACCAACAGGGGACGATCCCCCACAATAGATGAGGTACTCAGATCCGTGGTAAGTATCCCCCAGTGTTTACGCAAGATTCCACTCAGACCAACCCAGTTGTTGTGAAACGTCGTAATAAACCTAGGTTTATTATCACTTACCCTGGTCCTTGGGGCCAATAGTGAGTCCTGTGTGTGGGCTCTAGCTCGCTGGTAGGCCCTCGAAATGCTCTTCTGTGGGTAATGCCGATCCTTAAAGCGATGAGTGAGCTCCCTAGCTTCTATCTGAAAGTCCAAATCGTTGGTACAGTTCCTTCTGGCCCGAAGGAATTGGCCTGTTGGAACGCCTGTCCGGGTGTGGAGCGGATGGAAGCTCCTAAAATCCAATAAACTATTTGTGGCCGTGGGTTTTCGATAAAGCTTGGTCATGACCAATCCATCATTCAACGAGATCTCCAAATCCAAGAATGTAACTGTGGATAATGACATAGTATAGGTTAGAAAAATATGATGAGCATTGTTGTTTAGAAGCCCAATGAACTGGCAACACTCCTCCTGAGACCCCGTCCAAACAAAGAATAGGTCATCAATATATCTAGACCAATGCAGAACCTTCTCCATGAAAAGCTTAGAAGGAAACACCTTGGTGGCTTCCCACCATCCTAGAAACAAATTTGCCAGAGCGGGCGCACATCTCGCACCCATGGCTACCCCTGAGACTTGTAAATAATAGGCCCTATCAAATAGAAAATAATTATGCCTAAGTACGAAATCTAGCAAGTCCACTATCAAAGAGTCATGCATGCGGTCAGAGTGATTTAGTTGGTCCAAAAAAAATAACACCGCTTGAATGCCGTCCTCGTGACTGATGTTGGAGTACAACGACTCCACATCACAGGTCACGAGCCAGGCTCCGGGGGGCACCGTCAGTCCCCGGCAAATCTGGATGAAATGGGCTGTGTCCTTGACAAAAGAAGGAAGTATCTTGACCAAGGGCTGGAGAAAGAAGTCAACATAGATGCAGACTTTTTCACATAAACTACCAATGCAGGCCACTATGGGCCTACCTGGAGGTTTAAGCAGGCATTTGTGTATCTTGGGCAATAAATAAAAAGTCGCTACAACCGGGCATTCTACCCACAAGAATTTATGTTCATGATGGTCAATGATACCTAGGTCCTTAGCCCTGTCAAGAAGACATCTGAGTCTTGAGGCAAAAGTCACAGTAGGGTCAGAGGGTAACTTCCTATAAAACCTACAGTCGCCCAATTGACGCTGTGCCTCCTCCAGATATAAAGCATGCGGCCACAAGACCACATTGCCCCCTTTATCCGCCTCTTTGATCAAAAATGTGGAATTATGGCGGAGATTTGTGAGAGCCCTTTGTTCCTCCTTGTTTAGGTTATTGGGGACCAATGCACGAGGGACCAAATTCATGATGTCCCTCTTGACCAATTCGAAAAAAACTCGAATGGCGGGTACCAATGAAAAGGGTGGTGAGACCCTGGATGGATTTTTATGTGGAAAGCGGTTCCTACCTGGACCGGCCTCATTCTCATGAAGTAATTGAATCAAGTCCTGTAGTATTTGCTGGTCCGTGTGATCCGAATTATTAGCCAGGTGGGGCCGACTGTGCAACACTTGAAGAACGAGCTTCCTGCAGAAGAGATACAAGTCCTTTACAAGTGTGAATTTATCAACGCATTGCACAGGTGAGAAAGTTAAGCCCCTCTGTAGGACGGACAGTTCAGTAGGGGATAAAACATAATCGGAAAGGTTAATAACCTGTAACACGTTACCTGAAGTGTGGGCCCCCATCGAATCTGCCTCTGAAGTTAGTATTTGCGATAATTCCGATGTTGTTTCTGCGTGAATTGACGCCGACCCCCGAATCGAGTGGTCCGTGTGGACACCGGGGCGGCGCCTGCGCCCTCTTCGGACCCGGCGTCTAGCTCGCTCTCTGCCGATGATAAAAAATCGCTGCCCGAAGTATAATTAGTAGCACTTGGCCCATCCTTTGCCATGTCCCTAGTTTTCTGTGCAGGTGTAATGGATCTCTGGTTACCTTGATGTTTCCATCTAAAGGCCCTGGATGACTCAAAATCCGTACGATCTCTAGAAAATTTAGATCTCTTCTTATTCATGATATCTCGATCGTACTTATCGAGATTTTCCTTTAATCGCTGTCTGAAAGGTTGAACCTCCTTGGCCTCATCAAATTTAGCCAACTTTGAGTCCAAATCCCTAATTTTAGTTTTGGTGGCTAATAACAGTTCCCTGTCATGCTCCAGCAACATATTAATAATGATACCGGAACATTTAAGTAGACCCTGTTCCCAAGTGTTCTTAAAAACAGGGGAAGGCTCCCAAGCTGGATAGATGGCTATTCTGAGGCCACGGGGTACAATGTTGGACTTAATGTACTCCTCAAGACTTCGTATATTCCACCATAATCGTATGCCGGTGCGATGGGCCGTAGTCAGCTCCGTTGTCAGTTTGACAAAATCCGAGTCGACAGCAGCGTCCTTTGTGGAGGAGAAAATATCTGCCGACTGAGCCTGCCATGCTGCCTCACGCGCCTCCCAGTCCATTATGCAGAGGGATATCTAAAGGGAATACTAGATGAAAAAGAGCCAATCATAAAAACAAAAAACCATGGAAAATCAGATGAAAAAATGTGTAATGACACAAAAATTGTAGAACCCACCTACAGTAACCACTACCAGGCAGTCATATAAAAACAAGAATAAATAAGGTAATATCCCATAAGGGATTCCATATTAATAAACGTAATCCATAATAGGATGTGTGCTGCTCAAGAAAACCCTATGAAAGAAGATAGGGAAAAACTGAATTCCATGAAATACAAAAAATAGAGCGCACTACCAATGTGATCACATTGGTAGTGCGCTCTATTTTTTGTATTTCAAGGTGTTGGATTGCATTGTTGATCGCTTCGGGTCTGACTTGTGTGGAAATTAATTTGCCGTGTCTAATGCTATTATAGGAAAGATTAGTCTGTCAAAACTCATCTGTGCCCCTATCAAAGAAAGCCGAGCAACAAGGGAAGGAAAAAGAACCGGCAAAAAGAAAGGAGATGAAATAATGGACTCGTGAAAATCAGAGCAAAATGTATTATTATCTTACAGTGGTGGTCTTCAACTTGGGGCAAAACCAAAACCTCCAACATTGCCTTACAGTGTGGGCAAAGAATTGCAATTCTGTCTCGAATTTACAAAAAATTTGGATATACTGGATTCTAAAGGGCCGAAAAGGGACTAATAAAGAAAAACACAATACTCACCGTGCCCTTCCCCAATGGTGCACCCCACTATGGTCAGGTTGTTTCCAATCTAACTGTTGCAGAGACGTAGCGAGGGGTTCAGCTAAGGGGGGATGTCACACATCCGAGGGCCCCTAATCAGGCAGTCATGTTTACATCTATGGTGTCGGCCCCATAATCAGTGACCAGGCCCTTACGGAAAAGTCAATCTCTATACAAAGACCCGCATGGACATTACTGCCATATGGTGACCCTATAGTGGTACATACCAGTCCTGCAGAATATATAGAGGCTTTGTGTGCCCCATAGATGGCTACAATACACTGAGTGCCCCTGTAATGTAATAATACCTCTTAAGTGCCCATTTAATGTTTAATAATATCCCCTAAATCCCTCCACATACTGTAACAATGTCATAGTCCCCCCGGCCTCCTATACATAGTATAATGCCCCCACAGCTCTCCCTACAGTATAATACTGCTCCCCCCCTACATATTATAAAACCACCACAGCGCTCCACACAGTTTTACACCCCACAATACACTATATATATGACATTTGTATTCGTTTTTATTGTATTCTTTTAGGGAGGAGCGATGATCATAAAAATGCAAATCCGCCGTTTTCATCTTTTATGTCAGACTCATTACAGTATTTAGCAGTGGGATTAATTAATTTAGATTGAACTTTATTGAATGCCAAATATGTTGTTTCTTTATTTCTTAATTTCTAATGGCAGAAAAGGCTGTGATTGGAATTTTTTTATAACTTTTTACTTTACTTTTTAGACCCTTAGAGGACTGGAACCTGCACTCATCAGATTACTTATACTATATATCGCAATACCACAGTGTGGCTGAGCTCCACAGGAGTACCCATAGGAGCAGCCATTAGCCGTCCCCCAGCTGCCAGAGTAACCAATGTGATCACATTGCTGGGGCCGAGTGCAGTTGGTGCGTGCAAGCCCCGCCGAGTGTTCCACCTAAATGCCGCTGTTAGACACAGGTGTCAGCTGTGTGACATAACTGGCATCAGCCACGTGTGAAGAGACCACAGCTCTCAGTCCCCCTTCACATGAGACCACCATGGCAGTGATATTCATGGCACATTGTGGCAAACAATTAATCATCATCTGAGCAAGTTTCTGCCGCCGAATACAGTGGCAAAAATCATCAGGATCTGCTTCTGGCAGCTCCTGTGTAATCATTGACCAATGATGTTCTAGATTTGCCCAATGGAGACAAGTCCGGAGAAGCTGCTGGAGTCTCCTGTGTAATCACCATCCAATGACTTCCCCAATGTGCCTGATGGAGACAAGTCCGGAGACACTTCCGGCAGCCTCTGTGTAAGCACCAACCAATGACGTCCCAGATTTGCCTGATGAAGACAAGTCCGGAGACGCTACCGGCAGCTCATGTGTAATCACTGACCAATGACACCCACGATGTGCCCAATGGAGACAAGTCCAGAGATGCTGCAGCCGCGGGAGCAGGTCTATACCACACCGGCGCTCACAGTAGCGCCAGCAACATGCGGCCTGACACTCGGGCACCTAGATAGCGTACATGAGTGCACCATTTACTTGACACGTTATGATCAGAATCTTACTGCAAATACGAAGAAAAATAAAACCTTCCTGTTGTACTTATTATGTACATCAGGTTTCAGTTCAGCATCGTTTATTGTTGCAATTTGTTACAATTAATAATTTTGTTTTACACAAATCATAATTTCAACTTAATCCTGAAATTCAACCAGTATTTAAACCATTGTTGTATCCATATGACAACATTCATTATTTTCATAAATTGCTGACAGAAAACGTCAAAACAACACAGTAAGAAAACGAAATGCAATTAATACTCCTGCAAAAACAGAAAACACTCAAAAACACAATAACGCAGAGGAAACAATTGTTACTTCACAAAACAGACTTTGTCGTGTTATACAACAAGTTATGGCGCCTGAGAACAGATTTATAGTTTTTACATTAACTGGGAAAAAAGTAACTTCTCTTAGTTAATGTTGAAGCTTAGAAGTAGCGATGGTCAGACGGTCGCCTGTGACTGAGAGGATCGGAGCGAACACACTGATGTATATAAATGTATATACTGTATATAAGAAATGAGCGATTCTGACAAAATGCTAATTCAGCATGTCACTCAGCCAACCTCACCGCTCTCGCCCTCCTCGCCCCTCGCTTCGTTGTGCTCGCTCCGCTCCTCTCTGTAGTCACAGGCGACTTCTGACCATCCCTGTTACTAAGCAGCAGCTGCCATGACATTAACTGGGGAAAGGCTTTATTTCACCCACTTGGTGTAAAAATGATAAATCTGTTTTCAAGTTTATATGTATGTGGAGCGCGCCGTCAGGGCCAGGGGTACTCGGTACCGGGTCCGGTCGGCTTGAAAGGGAGATGTCACGGTGGCTGACCCGGTCCGTGGCCCTGGGACGTTCGTATAAAAGGGAAGGGTCTTTAAAGGGATAAAGTTTATGTTCGTGACGCCACCTGTGGTATTCGGTCAGGGTGACTGATGCTGCTTTAAGGGGTCCGCTGGGGTGATGTTATGGTAGCTAGATGGTACACCTTCCCACAGGTGAAGTGTATCCCCAGGGCTTCCCAGATGTGTAGATGGTGGATGGTGAGAGGCGCAGAGAAGAACGAGGACACAAGGTTGCAGTCTCTTTACCTTTACTGAGGACTTCAGCATCTACAGTCCAAGGCACCAGATCACAGGGCAGGCAGAGTCCGGCCTGTTTGGAGGCAAATCCAGAGTCCCCTTGTCCAGGTGGAAATCAGTAGCCTTCCCTTGCGCTGCGGTGGTGTAATCCCTTACTGCCCATGGCTTCACATAAGGGTCTCACAGATGCGATGTTTCTCTCTCTCTGCCCCCATATAGGACAGGACAAACCCATATGACTGGTGACTTGAGCCTGGTTATAGGGTCTCTTAGACAACCCGGCTCTGTAGGTGTCACCGTGCCTCCTGGGTGTAGGTGCGGACAGGTAACCTGCAATTAGCTGTCCTGCCGGTCTCTGAAGTAAGGCGTAGAGGTCCTTACTCCCTCGGTGTTCCGGCTACCGGTGTTCTGTGCCTCAGAAGGAGGCAGCTCCTTTGCTTCAACTTCCTTCACACTTGCTGCAATACAATTCTGCCTTCCAATGTCTCTTTCTGGGAGCTGCAGCTCTGAGGGCATGCACAGCTCCGTGGACCCTCTGTCCTCTCAGACTACTGTCTGGAACTTTCTAACTTTCCCTACAGACTACCAGTTATATATATATGGGGAGTAGTGTTGAGCGATACCTTCCGATACTTGAAAGCATCGGTATCGGATAGTATCAGCCGATACCCGAAAAATATCGGATATCGCCGATACCCGATACCAATACAAGTCAATGGGACTCAAGTATCGGAAGGTATCCTGGATGGTTCCCAGGGTCTGAAGGAGAGGAAACTCTCCTTCAGGCCCTGGGATCCATCTTCATGTAAAAAATAAAGAATTAAAATAATAAATATGGATATACTCACCTCTCCGGCGGCCCCTGGACCTTACCGCTGTTAACCAGCAGCCTCTGTTCCTAAGAATGAGCACGTGAAGGGCCTTCGATGACGTCGCGGCTTCTGATTGGTCGCGTGACCGCTCATGTGACCGCTCACGCGACCAATCACAAGCCGCGATGTCATCGAAGGTACTAAACTCCTCATTCTTAGGAACGGAGGCTGCCGATTACAGCGGTAAGGTTCAGGGGCCGCCGGAGAGGTGAGTATATGGATATACTCACCTCTCCGGTGGCCCCTGGACCTTACCGATGTAACCGGCAGCCTCCGTTCCTAAGAATGAGCGCGTGAAGGACCTGCGATGACGTCGCGGCTTGTGATTGGTCGCGTGAGCGGTCACATGAGCGGTCACGCGACCAATCAGAAGCCGCGACGTCATCGAAGGCCCTTCACGCGCTCATTCTTAGGAACGGAGGCTGCCGATTACATCGGTAAGGTCCAGGGGCGGCCGGAGAGGTGAGTATATCCATATTTTTTATTTTAATTCTTTATTTTTTACATGAAGATGGATCCGATTCCGATTTCCGATATCACAAAAGTATTGGAACTCGGTATCGGAATTCCGATACCGCAAGTATCGGCCGATACCCGATACTTGCGGTATCGGAATGCTCAACACTAATGGGGAGTCACCTAATAAATAGGATCAAAAGCTCCCCCTGGTGGCCTGGAGTGTGAATGTGTTGCATGTTTGTGATACCTGGATGCAGTTATCCTTCCTTGCCTCCAAACGTAGCATCACTCTCCCCGGGAGGAAAGCAACACTACGGCGACGACCAGGACCCTGGGGCGCCGCATATGTACATATATTATATATAAAAAATGATGTCCGTCCATTCAGTTATTTAGGAGCATAAAAGAAATACAATCTGTTAAAACAACATTCTGAACAAATCTGATACATTGCCAACATTTCCAGATAATTAAAGTGAAGAAGACAGATGTGGAGATTTGTGAACATTTGCACTTTTTCTTTGTCTTTGATATATAAACTTAAAAGTAGATTCCTGGCTTGATTGCACTTGAAAATTATTTTGCCCAACATACATAATTTTGGTATAATCTTACATGAACCCTTTTAATTTATTCTGTTTTCAGCTATTAAATAACAACTAAATGCAGCTCATGATAACGAGTTCAGGCCCTTGTGCAATTTTCACACTGAACACTGGGGCTAGTGATGAGCGAGTGCACTCGTTGCTCGGGTTTTCCAGAGCACGCTCGGGTGACCTCCGAGTATTTATAACTGCTCGGAGATTTAGTTTTCATCACGGCAGTTGAATGATTTACAGCTATTAGCCAGGCTGAGTACATGTGGGGGTTGCCTGGTTGCTAGTGAATCCCCACATGTAATCAAGCTGTCTAGTAGCCGCAAATCATTCAGCTGTGGCAAGGAAAACTAAATCTCCGAGCAGTCATAATTACTCGGAGGTTACCCGAGCGTGCTCTGGAAAACCCGAGCAACGAGTATATTCGCTCATCACTAACTCGGGCTATTTTAAACTCATACTTCCTGCGCTTTCAAGAAGAATTTTAAGCAGGCTCATTATCATCAGAGGCAGGATGGCAATGACAGGTGCCATAATTAACAATAGGTGATGTTCCAGCTCACCTCCTCCTGTACAATGGCCAATAACTAGTGATGAGCGAGTATACTCATTGCTCGGGTTTTCCAGAGCACGCTTGGGTGGTCTCCGAGTATTTATGACTGTTAAGAGATTTAGTTTTCCTCACCTCAGCTGAATGATTTACAGCTACTAGCCAGGCTGAGTACATGTGAGGGTTGCCTGGTTGCTAGGAAATACCCACATGTAATCAAGCTGTCTAGTAGCTGTAAATCATTCAGCTGATGTGATGAAAACTAAATCTCCAAACTCTAACAAATACTCAGAGATCACCCGAGCAATGAATACACTCACTCATCACTACTGATAACACCTCTATATACAGTAGATAACACAGGATCCACCATTCACAATAGGTGATGTCACAGCTCACCTCCTCCTCCTGTACAATGACTGATAACACCTCTATATACAGTAGATAACACAGGATCCACCATTCACAATAGGTGATGTCACAGCTCACCTCCTCCTCCTGTACAATGACTGATAACACCTCTATATACAGTAGATAACACAGGATCCACCATACACAGTAGGTGACGTCACAGCTCACCTCCTCCTATCCAATGACTGATAACACCTCTATATACAGCTGATAACACAGGATCCAACACTCACAATAGGTGATGTCACAGCTCACCTCCTCCTCCTGTTTAATGACTGATAACACCTCTTTATACAGTAGATAACACAGGATCCACCATTCACAATAGGTGATGTCACAGCTCACTTCCTTCTTTCTATACAATGACTGATAACACCTATACATACAGGAGATAACACAGGATCAACCATTCACAATAGGTGATGTCACAGCTCACCTCCTCCCCCTATACAATGACTGATATCACCTCTATATACAGTAGATAACACAGGATCCACCATTCACAATAGGTGATGTCACAGCTCACCTCCTCCTCCTCCTGTACAATGACTGATAACACCTCTATATACAGCTGATAACACAGGATCCATCATTCACAATAGGTGATGTCACAGCTCACCTCCTCCTCATCCTCTACAATGACTGATAACACCTCTATATACAGCTGATAAAACACAGCATCCATCATTTACAATAGATGATGTCACAGCTCACCTCCTCCTCCTCCTGTACAATGACTGATAACACCTCTATATACAGCTGATAACACAGGATCCATCATTCACAATAGATTATGTCACAGCTCACCTCCTCCTCATCCTCCTGTATAATGACTGATAGCACCTCTATATACAGTTGATAATACAGGACCCACCATTCACAATAGATGATGTTACAGCTCACCTCCTCCTCCTGTATAATGACTGATAACACCTCTATATACAGTAGATAACAAAGGATTCAGGATTCACAATAGGTGATGTCACAGCTCACCTCCTCCTCCTATACAATGACTGATAACACCTCTATATACAGCTGATAACACAGGATCCACCATTCACAATAGGTGATGTCACAGCTCACCTCCTCCTCCTCCTCCTGTGTAATGACTGATAACACCTCTATATACAGTTGATAATACAAGATCCACCATACACAATAGGTGATGTCACAGCTCACCTCCTCCTGTACAATGACTGATAACACCTCTATATACAGTAGATAACACAGTACCCACCATTCACAATAGATGATGTCACAGCTCACCTCCTCCTCCTGTACAATGACTGATAACACCTCTATATACAGCTGATAACACAGGATCCATCATTCACAATAGGTGATGTCACAGCTCACCTCCTCCTCCTCCTCCTCCCATATAATGACTGATAACACCTCCTATATAAAGTACATAACACAGGATCCGCCATTCACAATAGATATCACAGCTCACCTCCTCCTGTACAATGACTGATAACACCTCTATATACAGTAGATAACACAGGATCCACCATTCACAATATATGATGTCACAGCTCACCTCCTCCTCCTCCTGTACAATGACTGATAGCACCTCTATATACAGTAGATAACACAGAATCCACCATTCACAATAGGTGATGTCACAGCTCACCTCCTCCTCCTCCTGTACAATGACTGATAACACCTCTATATACAGTAGATAACACAGGACCCACCATTCACAATAGATGATGTCACAGCTCACCTCCTCCTCCTCCTGTACAATGACTGATAGCACCTCTATATACAGTAGTTAACAAAGGATCCTCCATTCACTATAGGTGATGTCACAGCTCACCTCCTCCTCCTGTACAATGACTGATAACACCTCTATATACAGTAGATAACACAGGATCCACCATTCACAATAGGTGATGCCACAGCTCACCTCCTCCTCCTGTTCAATGACTGATAACACCTCTATATACAGTGGATAACACAGGATCCACCATTCACAATAGGTGATGTCACAGCTCACCTCCTCCTTCTGCACAATGACTAACACCTCTAAATACAGTAAATAACACAGGATCCGCCATTCACAATAGGTGATGTCACAGCTCACCTCCTCCTCCTGTACAATGACTGATATCACCTCTACATACAGTAGATAACACAGGATCCACCATTCACAATAGGTGATGCCACAGCTCACCTCCTCCTCCTGTTCAATGACTGATAACACCTCTATATACAGTGGATAACACAGGATCCACCATTCACAATAGGTGATGTCACAGCTCACCTCCTCCTTCTGCACAATGACTAACACCTCTAAATACAGTAGATAACACAGGATCCGCCATTCACAATAGGTGATGTCACAGCTCACCTCCTCCTCCTGTACAATGACTGATATCACCTCTACATACAGTAAATAACACAGGATCCGCCATTCACAATAGGTGATGTCACAGCTCACCTCCTCCTCCTGTACAATGACTGATATCACCTCTACATACAGTAGATAACACAGGATCCACCATTCACAATAGGTGATGCCACAGCTCACCTCCTCCTCCTGTTCAATGACTGATAACACCTCTATATACAGTGGATAACACAGGATCCACCATTCACAATAGGTGATGTCACAGCTCACCTCCTCCTTCTGCACAATGACTAACACCTCTAAATACAGTAGTTAACACAGGATCCTCCATTCACTATAGGTGATGTCACAGCTCACCTCCTCCTCTTGTACGATGACTGATAACACCTCTATATACAGTAGATAACACAGGATCCACCATTCACAGTAGGTGATGTCACAGCTCACCTCCTCCTCCTGTACAAAGGCTGAGAACACAAATATGAATCTATAGTGCTCCCTGTGGCCAATGAAAAAACTGCAAGATTTCTAATTTTTAATGTAGATTGCGAGATGGGAAAAATATATTTAACACAGAAATTAAATTTAAACAACATGTCAATTCCTCAGGTTCTGATGACACATTCTCTTTACAGGGGCTTTATGACATCAGAGCTTGGGTGTACAGCGCCCCTGTTGTCCATGGGCTATGTGTGGTATTGCAGCTTATTCATGCATAGTATGATATGTAGATGATCTCATTCAGAGGGCACATGGGGTCATATCAATATAAATGTTACTTCTTCCATTTCTTGGCCATGATACAGTTAGACATGGATCACCGGGTATGTAAGTATCCAGGACTGGAGAGATTGGTAACGGACAGCAAATGAAAAGAAAAGATAACAGAAAGGGAAGTTAGTTCCCCGTCATCCCTGAGGTTGTTACAATGTTGCTTTTAGTTATTGAGCTTCCTACAGGTACAAGTAGGGGGTGAGCGTTGACCACCAGAGGTCCATGGCTGAGGTTAGAACCTCTCCTCAGCCTGTCTAGGCTTGGGACACCCAAAATTAATTTTACACTCCCCTTAAGGCAGCAGTAGCTAAGTACATTATATCCGTAAGGGATACAACTGCAGTTCCCGCGAGTTTAGTCAGTGCAAATGGAATCTACAGTAACGACCAAGTAAAGGACAGATAAAACATCCAAATCATGGAAATGTCTCGAGCTGACAGTTTATTCAGCTTTCCTAGAACAAAATGTGAGAAGCAATTTGCATTCATTGCATTATATATGCCGGAGAACAATATCAGAACTTCTTAGTTTTCTGTTTTTTAGAGTTTTTTTAAAAAAAATGACATTTAAACGGTAGCAGGGCATTCTCATTTCTGACTTTCTAAAAATGTGCAATTACACTGTCATCCTTAGCACTTCACGGTGGACACGGATTAATTATTAATGTGTATCCCTCAAAGAATGACTCGATCATGTCACAATTCTAGACAAATAAGGCTAATGCAAAATCATAAAATATTCAATTGACTACCGCTCAACTGACAGGAAATTAATTCTACCAACACTTTTGATATTACCAGAAAATGAGTTTGAAACTCACGCGGCTGAAATAAATGTGCTGGTAATTTGCTCAAGGGTACAACTCATCTTCCAGGAGGTTAGTGCCTCTTCCTAAATGCTACAAATACACAGTTTGGAGGAGGGAGGCTTAATATACATTATTTTAAGACAGTTCGTTACTTAGTAACAACACAAAAGGAGACATTCTCTTTTTTTATATTTTCACTTTACGGCTGGAATGACTTGTTATTTGCCGTTCTCAAGCTGTTCAGGTTGTGAGCTATAATTTCAGAGCGCTGCCGTTGTATAAGGAGATTATTTCTGTCTTGCAGGAAAGTGATTTTTAATTATAACCGTTGTACGGCTCGAAGAATATTGAGAAAAACACCGTGCTCCTGTTTAAGGCTGCTGTGAGTATTTCTCTAATATAATTTTATTACTGAGATTACTACAAGAGAAATGTCAATGGGACGAGCGGGTGACGGCACCGAGCAGCAAGAATGCCAGGAGCATCAGACCACGCGTCAGGCAGAACGGCAAGAAGTTTACGAGGACGTCTCACAACTCGGATCATGCAAAGTTCTGTTCTCGCTGCCTGGGTGTCCTCCTCTCAGTCCTCACATGTAAAGCGCCATGGAATTAATGGCGCTATAATAATAATAAATAATAATAATCCATCGGCTGTGTGAGAGCCGCATTCAAATCAAACACCAATCATTTATACAATAGCTAGACAAAAGTATGTGCCCCCCACATCCTCCTCCGGGGGCTTCTCTGTCCTCATCTGCATCCACAGACATTAATATGGAGAAAGTATGTGCCCCCCACATCCACCTCCGGGGGCTTCTCTGTCCTCATTTACATCTATAGACATTAATATGGAGAAAGTATGTGCCCCCCACATCCACCTCCGGGAGCTTCTCTGTCCTCATCTACATCCATAGACATTAATATGGAGAAAGTATGTGCCCCCCACATCCTCCTCCGGGGGCTTCTCTGTCCTCATCTACATCCATAGACATTAATATGGAGAAAGTATGTGCCCCCCACATCCACCTCCAGGGGCTTCTCTGTCCTCATCTACATCCATAGACATTAATATGGAGAAAGTATGTGCCCCCCACATCCTCCTCCGGGGGCTTCTCTGTCCTCATCTACATCCATAGACATTAATATGGAGAAAGTATGTGCCCCCCACATCCTCCTCCGGGGGCTTCTCTGTCCTCATCTACATCCATAGACATTAATATGGAGAAGGTATGTGCCCCCCACATCCACCTCCGGGGGCTTCTCTGTCCTCATCTACATATATAGACATTAATATGGAGAAAGTATGAGCCCCCCACATCCTCCTCCGGGGGCTTCTGTGTCCTCATCTACATCCATAGACATTAATATGGAGAAAGTATGTGCCCCCCACATCCTCCTCCGGGGGCTTCTCTGTCCTCATTTACCTCCATAGACATTAATATGGAGAAAGTATGTGCCCCCCACATCCTCCTCCGGGGGCTTCTCTGTCCTCCTCTACATCCATAGACATTAATATGGAGAAAGTATGTGCCCCCCACATCCACCTCCGGGGGCTTCTGTGTCCTCATCTACATCCATAGACATTAATATGGAGAAAGTATGTGCCCCCCACATCCTCCTCCGGGGGCTTCTCTGTCCTCATCTACATCCATAGACATTAATATGGAGAAAGTATGTGCCCCCCACATCCTCCTCCGGGGGCTTCTCTGTCCTCATCTACATCCATAGACATTAATATGGAGAAAGTATGTGCCCCCCACATCCTCCTCCGGGGGCTTCTCTGTCCTCATCTACATCCATAGACATTAATATGGAGAAAGTATGTGCCCCCCACATCCTCCTCCGGGGGCTTCTCTGTCCTCATCTACATCCATAGACATTAATATGGAGAAAGTATGTGCCCCCCACATCCACCTCCGGGGGCTTCTGTGTCCTCATCTACATCCATAGACATTAATATGGAGAAAGTATGTGCCCCCCACAACCACCTCCGGGGGCTTCTCTTCCCTCATCTACATCCATAGACATTAATATGGAGAAAGTATGTGCCCCCCACATCCTCCTCCGGGGGCTTCTCTGTCCTCATCTACATCCATAGACATTAATATGGAGAAAGTATGTGCCCCCCACATCCACCTCCGGGGGCTTCTGTGTCCTCATCTACATCCATAGACATTAATATGGAGAATGTATGTGCCCCCCACAACCACCTCCGGGGGCTTCTCTTCCCTCATCTACATCCATAGACATTAATATGGAGAAAGTATGTGCCCCCCACATCCTCCTCCGGGGGCTTCACTGTCCTCATCTACATCCATAGACATTAATATGGAGAAAGTATGTGCCCCCCACATCCTCCTCCGGGGGCTTCTCTGTCCTCCTCTACATCCATAGACATTAATATGGAGAAAGTATGTGCCCCCCACATCCACCTCCGGGGGCTTCTCTGTCCTCATCTACATCTATAGACATTAATATGGAGAAAGTATGTGCCCCCCACATCCACCTCCGGGGGCTTCTCTGTCCTCATCTACATCCATAGACATTAATATGGAGAAAGTATGTGCCCCCCACATCCACCTCCGGGGGCTTCTCTGTCCTCATCTACATCCATAGACATTAATATGGATTAAGTATGTGCCCCCCACATCCACCTCCGGGGGCTTCTCTGTCCTCATCTACATCCATAGACATTAATATGGATTAAGTATGTGCCCCCCACATCCACCTCCGGGGGCTTCTCTGTCCTCATCTACATCCATAGACATTAATATGGAGAAAGTATGTGCCCCCCACATCCTCCTCCGGGGGCTTCTCTGTCCTCATCTACATCCATAGACATTAATATGGAGAAAGTATGTGCCCCCCACATCCTCCTCCGGGGGCTTCTCTGTCCTCATCTACATCCATAGACATTAATATGGATTAAGTATGTGCCCCCCACATCCTCCTCCGGGGGCTTCTCTGTCCTCATCTACATCCATAGACATTAATATGGAGAAAGTATGTGCCCCCCACATCCACCTCCAGGGGCTTCTCTGTCCTCATCTACATCCATAGACATTAATATGGAGAAAGTATGTGCCCCCCACATCCACCTCCAGGGGCTTCTCTGTCCTCCTCTACATCCATAGACATTAATATGGAGAAAGTATGTGCCCCCCACATCCACCTCCGGGGGCTTCTCTGTCCTCATCTACATCCATAGACATTAATATGGATTAAGTATGTGCCCCCCACATCCTCCTCCGGGGGCTTCTCTGTCCTCATCTACATCCATAGACATTAATATGGAGAAAGTATGTGCCCCCCACATCCTCCTCCGGGGGCTTCTCTGTCCTCATCTACATCTATAGACATTAATATGGAGAAAGTATGTGCCCCCCACATCCTCCTCCGGGGGCTTCTGTGTCCTCATCTACATCCATAGACATTAATATGGATAAAGTATGTGCCCCCCACATCCACCTCCAGGGGCTTCTGTGTCCTCATCTACATCCATAGACATTAATATGGAGAAAGTATGTGCCCCCCACATCCTCCTCCGGGGGCTTCTCTGTCCTCATCTACATCCATAGACATTAATATGGAGAAAGTATGTGCCCCCCACATCCACCTCCAGGGGCTTCTCTGTCCTCATCTACATCCATAGACATTAATATGGAGAAAGTATGTGCCCCCCACATCCACCTCCAGGGGCTTCTCTGTCCTCATCTACATCCATAGACATTAATATGGAGAAAGTATGTGCCCCCCACATCCACCTCCAGGGGCTTCTCTGTCCTCCTCTACATCCATAGACATTAATATGGAGAAAGTATGTGCCCCCCACATCCACCTCCGGGGGCTTCTCTGTCCTCATCTACATCCATAGACATTAATATGGATTAAGTATGTGCCCCCCACATCCACCTCCGGGGGCTTCTGTGTCCTCATCTACATCCATAGACATTAATATGGAGAAAGTATGTGCCCCCCACATCCTCCTCCGGGGGCTTCTCTGTCCTCATCTACATCTATAGACATTAATATGGAGAAAGTATGTGCCCCCCACATCCTCCTCCGGGGGCTTCTGTGTCCTCATCTACATCCATAGACATTAATATGGATAAAGTATGTGCCCCCCACATCCACCTCCAGGGGCTTCTGTGTCCTCATCTACATCCATAGACATTAATATGGAGAAAGTATGTGCCCCCCACATCCTCCTCCGGGGGCTTCTCTGTCCTCATCTACATCCATAGACATTAATATGGAGAAAGTATGTGCCCCCCACATCCACCTCCAGGGGCTTCTCTGTCCTCATCTACATCCATAGACATTAATATGGAGAAAGTATGTGCCCCCCACATCCACCTCCAGGGGCTTCTCTGTCCTCCTCTACATCCATAGACATTAATATGGAGAAAGTATGTGCCCCCCACATCCACCTCCGGGGGCTTCTCTGTCCTCATCTACATCCATAGACATTAATATGGATTAAGTATGTGCCCCCCACATCCACCTCCGGGGGCTTCTGTGTCCTCATCTACATCCATAGACATTAATATGGAGAAAGTATGTGCCCCCCACATCCTCCTCCGGGGGCTTCTCTGTCCTCATCTACATCCATAGACATTAATATGGAGAAAGTATGTGCCCCCCACATCCTCCTCCGGGGGCTTCTGTGTCCTCATCTACATCCATAGACATTAATATGGAGAAAGTATGTGCCCCCCACATCCACCTCCGGGGGCTTCTGTGTCCTCATCTACATCCATAGACATTAATATGGAGAAAGTATGTGCCCCCCACATCCTCCTCCGGGGGCTTCTCTGTCCTCATCTACATCCATAGACATTAATATGGAGAAAGTATGTGCCCCCCACATCCACCTCCGGGGGCTTCTCTGTCCTCATCTACATCCATAGACATTAATATGGAGAAAGTATGTGCCCCCCACATCCACCTCCGGGGGCTTCTCTGTCCTCCTCTACATCCATAGACATTAATATGGAGAAAGTATGTGCCCCCCACATCCACCTCTGGGGGCTTCTCTGTCCTCCTCTACATCCATAGACATTAATATGGAGAAAGTATGTGCCCCCCACATCCTCCTCCGGGGGCTTCTCTCTCCTCATCTACATCCATAGACATTAATATGGAGACAGTATGTGCCCCCCACATCCACCTCCGGGGGCTTCTCTGTCCTCATCTACATCCATAGACATTAATATGGAGACAGTATGTGCCCCCCACATCCTCCTCCGGGGGCTTCTCTGTCCTCATCTACATCCATAGACATTAATATGGAGAAAGTATGTGCCCCCCACATCCTCCTCCGGGGGCTTCTCTGTCCTCATCTACATCCATAGACATTAATATGGAGAAAGTATGTGCCCCCCACATCCTCCTCCGGGGGCTTCTCTCTCCTCATCTACATCTATAGACATTAATATGGAGAAAGTATGTGCCCCCCACATCCTCCTCCGGGGGCTTCTCTGTCCTCATCTACATCCATAGACATTAATATGGAGAAAAGTATGTGCCCCTCACATCCAACTTGTCATAAAGGGCCACTATTATTTTTATTTCTCTATTATAGACCTTCTTATTTGTAGCATTGATTTCTGCTCCAGACAACAATTGACCAATGGGACATGTTATGCCTTAAAGGAATTATTAAAAACTAGACTGTGGCCCGATTCTAATGCATCGGGTATTCTAGAATATGCATGTCCCCGTAGTATGTGATTCGCGGCAGACTGTGCCCGTCGCTGATTGGTCGAGGCAACCTTTATGACATCATCGTCGCCATGGCAACCATTATGACATCATCGTCGCCATGCTGTGCCCATCTCTGATTGGTCGAGGCCGCCCGACAAACCGTCGACCACTCCATATAAGGTATGGTCTACAAACCGCCAACCACTCCATATAAGGTATGGTCTACAAACCGCCGACCACTCCATATAAGGTATGGTCTACAAACCGCCGACCACTCCATATAAGGTATGGTCTACAAACCGCCGACCACTCCATATAAGGTATCCTGTTTGTAGACCATACCTTATATGGAGTGATTTCCAGGACAGACAGACAGACAGACAGACAGACAGAAAGACAGACAGACAGACAGACAGACAGACAGACAGACAGACGGAAAAACCCTTAGACAATTATATATATAGATAAACCTTAGAAAAAGAAATTGAAATAATCAATTGATCGCTGTGGATCCAACTTCTCTAGCAGCAATAATTGTTACATTTTATCTAAATCTAAACTGAATCACTATATATTGTGCATTTGAATAACTGCGGTGCATTGTGTCCTGAAGAGTCATTCTACAGACAAGCTCCGTTCTGGACATAGAGAGGTTTGTTTCCATCACCCTAGTAATCTCCAATAGTCTAACACGTGTATGGACCAGGCATGTCCTGATAGGACATCACCTTAATTTTTGACCCTTTATGTTTTTGTGTCCCCCAAACCACCACTTGCAATTGTGTCCTCGTCCTGCTCAGTGTTCTAGTGCCCACAAGTGCCACCGAGGTTCCCCAGGAGTCTAGTGATGTCACAATGCCTAAATGTACGTGGCTTAGAAGAGTAGAAGGCTGGAAGTCATAGTTCTTCTCAGCTTGTGCAATAAGAGTATGTAGATCCATCTGATCCAGGGCAGCTAATAGTGAAACGGAGACGATCTCTGGATTCATGAGAATGGTTGGCATACCGCTAGATCTACCGTTAAAAGCTCAAGAACTGAGAGCTTCCACCCCAAACTGCTCGTTACTAAACTGAGGGTTGTAATTTTAGATTCTGCATTGAGTCATAACTTCCCTGTATTTCTCCAGAACTTTGTAAGAAGATATTGTGGAGAAAGGCAAACATTCCCCATTACCAGACGAAACCAAGACTTTCATTTATTACGTCAATTTGTAGAATATCAGTTTAACATTTATAATCAAAATCTATCAACATTATAAATATCTTATTACGGGACCATAAAGGCATGCATTTATTAATAAAATTACAGGAGCCGATCGCAACCGTCTACAGCAGCGGCTGCTCACCGCCAAAGCTCTGATCCTACAGAATTGAAACTGGTATTTTAATGGGAAAACTCAACATCAGACATCAAGAAAAATGATGTTTAGCTTCTACAAATCCGGTAAAATTGTTCATATTTCCTGTGGGGGTATTAGAGTAAGGCAGGGAAGGACTGATATCTCAGCTCTGTCACTTTGGGTGTTAGTACGACGAGTCTTTAAGAAGTTCTATGGCCTATATAGAAGCTCAGCTGGGCCTAGATGGAGAAACCAAACTCCGAGATGACTTGGCCATGGACTTTATTATATAGCGGGAATGTATCTTACTGAAGGAGCCGATAAAATAGCCGTTGGTGCCTTCCAACTTTGTGGATAGCACAGCAGATGGGGCAACGGAGGAAATGATGGAAATAGTACGAGTCTAACAAGGCAGACTAGAAACAATGTGTCCCAGAGAGAAGGACACTAATAAGAGGGTAAAGCTGGACACCTAGTGCACCTGGTGTAATGATGCCAAAAAGAAGGGATTCACTGTAGCACCCGCAAGACCATGGGATTTTTGCGCTGTCCATCAAGAACAAGTGCCAAACAGAATCATAGAGCCGGCATGCTCACAAACAGAAACAAACAGAACATGGGTCTTACAGTATCAAAGACGCACCTATTGCATGGACCACACGATAAACAGATGAAATGGGCTGTGTGGTTTCCCTATATCACCACCACAAATCTGAATCAACATATTCCTGCAGACTGTTACACTGTGTCATAGTGGATTGTTACTTTGTATACATGGTTCCAGTTCTGAGGAGCTCACTTACTATTGATTATACTTGACATTGATGATTGGACTATATTAAAAGAAGTCAATTTGCCATTTGTACCAATACTTGGCAGGTGAGTAATGTAACAATTAGCCGCCACAGTGAGTCCAGACCCTGAATATCACCAATCCCGTCAATGCAGGAACTCATTAATTTCTAAACTTATCTTGTGCCCCTAGTGGTGACCCAATCACATTGCAGGTTCTGTAAAATACCTGGCGCCTCTGTCACAGTTATATCGGAGCTGGAGAACATTCACAGTCGAAAAGTCACTTGTTCCATTTGGAATTTTCTTAGCAGAGTGTGCAAAATCCCATTTACATTTCTTATAAATTATATACCTTACAGCTTTTACTTTCCTGGCCTTTCGACTCTGCTGCCATTGTCATAACAGAAACAAAAAAGCTTTTAGTTTCTCTTTGTATCTTACTTTTATTGCATATTATTTAGAGGAAATCATGTCCTCTCAGGCAGTAGCCGGCCATTAAGCCTCGCAGTTTGGTTTAGAAACAAGTAATCTTTAAATCATTGTTGACATTGAAATTAAATCATACTTCCAAATAATGGATGGCGGCTTCCTGAAATAGACAGAAATCTCTCCCCGGCAGGAGGATCGGGTTACTTCCACCACAGTGCGTCACCTTCTCGCTGTGAGACCTCATTACCGGCATTCTCGATGCTCGCGGCTCTTGCACGGCTCAGACGGACTCATGTACAATCAGATACATCGCATTTGATGAGGGCTGCACTGTATTGACGGTCGGTGTGAAAACTCCTGGATATGTAGCAACACTTATTCTGGTTCTCGAGACGAGTGTCACATTGTGTCGGTAGTCGTCCTGCGATCACATCGGATCACATGATTGGCTGATGGGCGGTAATGTTCATCTACATCCTCATGTTAGTTCTACCGGATAGACACATAGACAGTGGAGTGGTAGATGCTGGGACCAGTTGGAGCAGCTTCATCCTAAAAAAATATATAAGGATGGCAATTGGCTAATTAGTGTTTAACATTGATTACAAGAATAGGCTTCTGTGCTCTCGCAACGCCCAATAACGATAACCTGTCTGGGGGATTTTACTACTAAAAGTAGCACTATGGCTGCATACAGTGAACCCTGTCTTGTAGTAATCTCATGTGTCTGTGCTGAGAAACAGAGCTATTCCACTCAAGCAAGTCCCAAAAAACGTCCATCACCATCGTACACATTGCAGAAGAGTTCATGAGTGACAGACTGGTTTAGCTTTCCCAAAATGCCTTGCAGCTATCACATGACATGATATAGCGCCACCGACCAGCAGAGACTCTCCTACCCTGCGTCTCCAATGACGGTATTGCAGCAGTTAGCATCACTTACTGGGCATACACCTGAAAATTGGAAGCATCGCATGCTGTGTCGGCGCCCTACATCCATCCCTAGATATCTCTCCTTCCTAACAGCTGGATTACCTCCATCCATTTCTAGAGTCAACTCACTGCAAAATTACGAAGACTCACTCTCTGTAACCGCATGAATCTAAATTGCACACGCTCCTCATAGACCTCTGAGTGTTAGACTGTTCAGGACAATTGGCCTTCTGGCAATTTACATCAAATGTATTCAACACAAATTCAATTTTGGTGAAAATTTTGCACAATTTGGTGATTTCAAATTGCAAACGGCTTGTTCATCTGTAATGATGGCTCTTTGGGCACTGGAAAAGGCAGATCCCAGTGAAGGAAACAAGCCTACATAACCGGAGACTTCAAATCAAAAGCATCGTACAAGGAGCCATGAGGGAAGAGATAAAACACTAGAGAGAAAGTAGCGCAAATAGGGTCTTAACCGACAAGCAATTAAAACTTTTTTTTCAGAGTCCACTAACCTGATCCATAAATTAATGCGTTTTTTAATTCTTGTTCAGTAGCTGTGGACCCACGGGTTGTCAAATCAATGAAAATGTAGATATGGAGAATTTGTGGATCATATTGCGCTACCTATTGGGGGCCCTGATAACTGTGTGATCGCGGTCTGGACAGTTACTCTAGAAAACAATGGGTGAATTGGCTCTTCATGGTTCACGTTGGTCCAAAGAAAACATTGGTAGTTTAACACGACCAATCCAGAGTCCGGTAAACCTCCTCCTTTCATTGTCCTCTTCTGTGTAGTAGGCGCAGTGCCCTGTAATCAGTGCCACACGGCACGCACATAATGCTGGAACAATCCCACTGGGTAGGAGGAAGGTTCTCATAGGTCTAGTCCGGTGGCCAAGGACTACTGGTAGCAAATGACTACCGGTGGCTAAGGACTACTGGTGGCTAAGGACTACCGGTAGCCAAGGACTACCAGTGGCTAAGGACTACCAGTGGCCAAGGACTATCGGTGGCTAAGCATTACCGGTGGCTAAGGACTACCGGTGGCTAAGGATTACCAGTGGCTAAGGACTACCGCTGGACAAGGACTATCAGTGACCAAGGACTACCACTGTCCATGGACTACCGGTGGCTGCTGAAGTAGCATAGTGCAAATCTTTTTTCAAGACTGAGTGATTTGGGAGATCGATGGTTTGGAATAATTAATCATTCCTAAGGTGAATTTAGTAAAAATAATCCTATTGCCTAGGGTGGGATATTGTGAGAATTGGCAGATTAGTGAAATAGATGGATGGAGTTACTCATCTTTATTAATAACTTATCCTCTCACGTTTTCTCTTTTTTCTTATTTCTGCTTCAGAATCCACAAAAAAAAGAGAATTTAATGTTAATAGGATTTTAGAGTAAAATTGTTAATTAATATTAGATTAACTCGGCTGCCAACTTCGATGAACAAGTTCTGCTTTACTGATTTAAGTGAGCGCATATTGGAGAAATATTATTTTCTGCTGGTAATTAGCCTTTTTGTATTTCACAGAACTTATGCTGTTCTCTTAAATTAGTATATAATGGCTGAATGTTTCATGTTCAGACAAGGTTCCAACTCCGAGAGAGAGAGGTTAAAAAGATGCAGGATCCTAATGAGTAGGGGGCATGTTCTTAAATATACCCGTATCATTGTATTAATTAGTTTTTATTCTTGTTTGTCTTTTTTTATTTTCATTTTTATTTCAGTAAATTTAGTGTTTTACTGGAGGGAGAATTTTGTCTAGTTTTGTGAATATAACCTGATACCAGGGAAATTGTCATTCCCCTCCCCCACAACCTCCGTGTGGAAGAATAACCAGGTATGAACAGGCTGTGCCAACAAATACCAATATTTCATATACTCTTTTATATGTCTCTGCATTTTTCCATTATGCTTAGACAAATCCAAATGAACAAGGTGGAATAATCGTATCTCGTGTGACAACGGCAGTCAATCACCGGCCAATGTGGAGGTGTGAAGTGGATTGGCCATCGATGGGGTTTCTTTGGCTATTACAGTTATGCCGGATTCCCACATCCATATGTTGTGGTCCAAGTAGAACCACGATGCACGGACTTGGCTTCAAATCTCCTGTCCCGACCTTGACAGCTTCATATTTGCTTATGAGACTGTTGAGTTCAGGTCGGGAATCCTGCACCGGCTCCATGAATCCCGGACCATGACAAATGATTGCGTGATTGTAGCGTCATGACTGGTCGGTGACGAGCATAATTATTGGTAAAGGAAAAAAAGGTAATCAGCTCACCTTCCAGGGAGGAGAAAACCAGTGCGAAAACCTCTTATACTCACATGGAGACCCTGGTGGACCTTGTTTGGTCAGGGTGTGGTGCAAGGAGTCTAGAGACACAAGAGGCAGGTATACAGGTCAGAAATGGAAGAAGGGTCCGAGGATTGGAGCACAAGTGAGAAAATGTTAAAACATAACTTTTTCTGTGAAATTAGGAATATGATGAAAGAAGCACAAATATTTTAAAAGATTAAGGATTGATAAAGCTTATGCGTTTTGGGTCAGCAACAGCTATGAATAAGGGTTGATAACCAGACATCCGTAAGCTTATAAATCCTTAATAGTGTTAAAATAAAAGTTATGTTTAACATTTTCCTATTGGTGCTGGAGCCCGGTCCTCGGACTCTTCTTCCACAATTATTGGGGCTTGTGTCATGTTCTCAATGGCAAGAGAACATAGCATAAGCATATATAGGAACTAGCTCTTGGAAGATGGGAACTGAGCTGACCATGAACTAAACCTAACGCACAACTAGCAGTGGCCGGGTAGCATGCCTACGTTGATTCTAGATGCCCAGCACCAGCCGGAGGACTAAATAATGCTAGCAGAGGAAAATATTAGTCCTAGCTCACCTCTAGAGAAATACCCCGAAAGGAGACAGAGGCCCCCCACATGTATTGGCGGTGAATTAAGATGAAATTACAAACGTAGTATGAAAATAGGTTTAGCAAATTTGAGGTCCACTTACTACATAGCAGAAGACAGAAAGGACACTTTCATGGTCAGCTGAAAACCCTATCAAAACACCATCCAGGAATTACTTTAAAACTCTGGCATTAACTCATAACACCAGAGTGGCAATTCCTGTTCACAAGAGCTTTCCAGACACAGTAACGAAACTTCAGCTGTGAACTGGAACAAAAATGCAAAAACAAACATGGACAAGAGTCCAACTTATCTAGTAGTTGTCTAGGAGCAGGAACAAGCACAGAGAGGCTTCTGATAACATTGTTGACCGGCAAGCAACTAACAGAGCAGCAAGGTTATATAGCGACTCCCACATCTTGATGGGAACAGGTGAACAGAGAAGATGACAACACCAGTTCAATTCCACCAGTAGCCACCGGGGGAGCCCAGAATCCAAATTCACAACAGTACCCCCCCCCTCAAGGAGGGGGCACCGAACCCTCACCAGAACCACCAGGGCGATCAGGATGGGCCCTATGAAAGGCACGAACCAGATCAGAGGCATGAACATCAGATGCATTCACCCAAGAATTATCCTCCTGGCCATATCCCTTCCACTTGACCAGATACTGGAGTCTCCGTCTGGAAACACAAGAGTCTAAGATTTTCTCCACAACGTACTCCAACTCACCCTCAACCAACACCGGAGCAGGAGGCTCAACGGAAGGCACAACCGGTACCTCATACCTGCGCAACAATGACCGATGAAAAACGTTATGAATAGAAAAGGATGCAGGGAGGTCCAAACGGAAGGAAACAGGGTTAAGAATCTCCAATATCTTATACGGGCCGATGAACCGAGGCTTAAACTTAGGAGAAGAGACCCTCATAGGGACAAAACGAGAAGACAACCACACCAAATCCCCAACACAAAGCCGAGGACCAACACGACGGTGGCGGTTGGCAAAAAGGTGAGTCTTCTCCTGGGACAACCTCAAATTGTCCACCACCTGTCCCCAGATCTGATGCAATCTCTCCACCACAGCATCCACTCCAGGACAATCCGAAGTTTCCACCTGACCAGAGGAAAATCGAGGATGAAACCCCGAATTACAGAAAAACGGGGACACCAAAGTGGCAGAGCTGGCCCGATTATTGAGAGCGAACTCCGCCAATGGCAAAAAAGCAACCCAATCATCCTGGTCAGCAGACACAAAACACCTCAGATATGTCTCCAGGGTCTGATTAGTCCGCTCGGTCTGGCCATTAGTCTGAGGATGGAAAGCGGACGAAAAAGACAAATCTATGCCCATCCTAGCACAGAATGCCCGCCAAAATCTAGACACGAATTGGGTCCCTCTGTCAGAAATGATATTCTCAGGAATACCATGCAAACGAACAACATTTTGAAAAAACAGAGGAACCAACTCGGAAGAAGAAGGCAACTTGGGCAGAGGAACCAAATGGACCATCTTAGAGAAACGGTCACACACCACCCAGATGACAGACATCTTCTGAGAAACAGGCAGATCTGAAATAAAATCCATCGAGATGTGCGTCCAAGGCCTCTTAGGAATAGGCAAGGGCAACAATAATCCACTAGCCCGAGAGCAACAAGGCTTGGCCCGAGCACAAACGTCACAAGACTGCACAAAGCCTCGCACATCTCGTGACAGGGAAGGCCACCAGAAGGACCTTGCCACCAAATCCCTGGTTCCAAAAATGCCAGGATGACCTGCCAACGCAGAAGAATGAACCTCAGAGATGACTCTACTGGTCCAATCATCAGGAACAAACAGTTTATCAGGTGGGCAACGATCCGGTCTATCCGCCTGAAACTCCTGCAAGGCCCGCCGCAGGTCTGGAGAAACGGCTGACAATACCACTCCATCCTTAAGGATACCTGTGGGCTCAGAGTTACCAGGCGAGTCAGGCTCAAAACTCCTAGAAAGGGCATCCGCCTTAACATTCTTAGAACCCGGTAGGTATGACACCACAAAATTAAACCGAGAGAAAAATAATGACCAGCGCGCCTGTCTAGGATTCAGGCGCCTGGCGGTCTCAAGATAAATCAAGTTTTTGTGGTCAGTCAATACCACCACCTGATGTCTGGCCCCCTCAAGCCAATGGCGCCACTCCTCAAAAGCCCACTTCATGGCCAAAAGCTCCCGATTCCCAACATCATAATTCCGCTCAGCGGGCGAAAATTTACGGGAAAAGAAGGCACAAGGCCTCATCACGGAGCAGTCAGAACTTTTCTGCGACAACACTGCCCCAGCTCCGATCTCAGAAGCGTCGACCTCAACCTGAAAAGGTAGAGCAACATCAGGCTGACGCAACACAGGGGCAGAGGAAAAACGGCGCTTAAGCTCCCGAAAGGCCTCCACAGCGTCAGGGGACCAATCAGCAACATCAGCACCCTTCTTAGTCAAATCGGTCAATGGTTTAGCAATATCCGAAAAACCAGCAATAAATCGACGATAAAAGTTAGCAAAGCCCAAAAATTTCTGAAGACTCTTAAGAGAAGAGGGCTGCGTCCAATCACAAATAGCTTGAACCTTGACAGGATCCATTTCAATGGAAGAGGGAGAAAAAATATATCCCAAAAAGGAAATCCTCTGTACCCCAAAAACACACTTAGAACCCTTCACACACAAAGAATTAGACCGCAAAACCTGGAAAACCCTCCTGACTTGCTGGACATGAGAGTCCCAGTCATCCGAAAAAATCAGAATATCATCCAGATACACAATCATAAATTTATCCAAATAATCGCGAAAAATATCATGCATAAAGGACTGGAAAACTGACGGAGCATTTGAAAGACCAAAAGGCATCACTAAATACTCAAAGTGGCCCTCGGGCGTATTAAATGCGGTTTTCCACTCATCCCCCTGCCTGATACGCACCAAATTATACGTCCCACGAAGGTCAATCTTAGAGAACCACTTGGCCCCCTTTATGCGAGCAAACAAATCAGTCAGCAACGGCAATGGGTATTGATATTTTACAGTGATTTTATTCAAAAGCCGATAATCGATACATGGTCTCAAAGAGCCGTCTTTTTTTGACACAAAGAAAAAACCGGCTCCTAAGGGAGATGACGATGGACGAATATGTCCCTTTTCCAAGGACTCCTTTATATATTCTCGCATAGCAGCATGTTCAGGCACAGACAGATTAAATAAACGACCCTTTGGGTATTTACTACCCGGGATTAAATCTATGGCACAATCGCACTCTCGGTGCGGAGGTAATGAACCAAGCTTGGATTCTTCAAAGACGTCACGATAGTCAGACAGGAACTCAGGAATTTCAGAGGGAATAGATGATGAAATGGAAACCACAGGTACATCCCCATGAGCCCCCTTACATCCCCAGCTCAACACAGACATAGCTCTCCAGTCGAGGACTGGGTTGTGAGATTGCAGCCAAGGCAATCCAAGCACCAACACATCATGTAGATTATACAGCACCAGAAAGCGAATAATCTCCTGGTGATCCGGATTAATACGCATAGTTACTTGGGTCCAGTATTGTGGTTTATTATTAGCCAATGGGGTGGAGTCAATCCCCTTCAGAGGAATAAGAGTCTCCAAAGGCTCTAAATCATACCCACAGCGTTTAGCAAAGGACCAATCCATAAGACTCAAAGCGGCGCCAGAGTCGACATAGGCGTCCGTAGTAATAGATGACAAAGAGCAAATCAGGGTCACAGATAGAATAAACTTAGACGGTAAGGTGCAAATGGAAACAGATTTATCAAGCTTTTTAGTGCGCTTAGAGCATGCTGATATAACATGAGTAGAATCACCACAATAGAAACACAACCCATTTTTCCGTCTAAAATTCTGCCGCTCGCTTCGGGACAGAATTCTATCACACTGCATACTCTCTGGCGACTTCTCAGTGGACACCGCCAGATGGTGCACTGGTTTGCGCTCCCGCAAACGCCTATCGATCTGAATAGCCATTGTCATGGACTCATTCAGACCCGCAGGCACAGGGAACCCCACCATAACATCCTTAATGGCATCAGAGAGACCCTCTCTGAAAGTCGCCGCCAGGGCGCACTCATTCCACTGAGTAAGCACAGACCATTTACGGAATCTTTGACAGTAAATTTCCGCTTCATCTTGCCCCTGAGATAGGGACATCAAAGTTTTTTCTGCCTGAAGCTCCAAATGAGGTTCGTCATAAAGCAACCCCAAGGCCAGAAAAAACGCATCCACATTGAGCAACGCAGGATCCCCTGGTGTCAATGAAAAAGCCCAGTCTTGAGGGTCGCCCCGGAGCAAGGAAATCACAATCCTGACCTGCTGTGCAGGGTCTCCGGCAGAGCGAAATTTCAGGGACAAAAATAATTTGCAATTATTTCGAAAATTCTGAAACCCAGATCTATTCCCCGAGAAAAATTCCGGCAAAGGAATTCTCGGCTCAGATACAGGTGCATGACAAACAAAGTCTTGCAAATTTTGTACCTTCGTGGCGAGATTATTCAAACCTGCAGTCACACTCTGAAGATCCATTACAAACAGGTGGACACAGAGCCATTCAAAGATTAGAAGGAGAAAAAAAAAAAAAAAAATTCTCAGCAGACTTCTTATTTCTCTCCTTTCTCAGCCAAGGATTTTAACCCTTTAGTTGGCCGGTCAAACTGTCATGTTCTCAATGGCAAGAGAACATAGCATAAGCATATATAGGAACTAGCTCTTGGAAGATGGGAACTGAGCTGACCATGAACTAAACCTAACGCACAACTAGCAGTGGCCGGGTAGCATGCCTACGTTGATTCTAGATGCCCAGCACCAGCCGGAGGACTAAATAATGCTAGCAGAGGAAAATATTAGTCCTAGCTCACCTCTAGAGAAATACCCCGAAAGGAGACAGAGGCCCCCCACATGTATTGGCGGTGAATTAAGATGAAATTACAAACGTAGTATGAAAATAGGTTTAGCAAATTTGAGGTCCACTTACTACATAGCAGAAGACAGAAAGGACACTTTCATGGTCAGCTGAAAACCCTATCAAAACACCATCCAGGAATTACTTTAAAACTCTGGCATTAACTCATAACACCAGAGTGGCAATTCCTGTTCACAAGAGCTTTCCAGACACAGTAACGAAACTTCAGCTGTGAACTGGAACAAAAATGCAAAAACAAACATGGACAAGAGTCCAACTTATCTAGTAGTTGTCTAGGAGCAGGAACAAGCACAGAGAGGCTTCTGATAACATTGTTGACCGGCAAGCAACTAACAGAGCAGCAAGGTTATATAGCGACTCCCACATCTTGATGGGAACAGGTGAACAGAGAAGATGACAACACCAGTTCAATTCCACCAGTAGCCACCGGGGGAGCCCAGAATCCAAATTCACAACAGGCTTGTTGGCTGCACAGTTATGTTGGCTGCCACTATTTATGAGACTCTGTAGCAGAAGCATCAACGGGCACTGTTAATGTTGATACTTTTGTAACTGGCACTGAATATGTCAGTCCCGTTAATCATTGTCTGTCACAATAACATCTCATATGGGGACACTGTGACTTTCATTGTTCTAGAGCTGTTGTGGAGGTTACAAATATGGGTTAACTTTTCTGTAGTTTCCACTTTTATGTAACCACTATGTAATATGGAGGCACTGAGGTTGTCACTTCTATGGGGTCACTTTTCACTGTGGTGGTGATTGGTGAATATTGAGGCAGCACGGTGACTTTTTCTTGATTTAATTTCATGTTCTTATAGATAAAATGACAGAAATATCATTGGATGGAAGATGGCGTTATAGCAATATGTGTGTTGTCATCTATGCATTTTACCAGCCCTGGACCCTGGATCTAGTAGGGCAGTAAGAAAATCCCTGATACTGAGCCGGCTGGTTGGTTGGCGCAGTCACATATCCAAGAATTCACATTATTATTTTGTCAAAGTCAATATGACTCGGCAAAGAAGACGCGGCCATTGGCACAAGTGTATGAGCTTTGTTATTTTCAGTTACATCGTGCTTATAAAAAATATTTTAAAAAGTGTTAATTTTAAATTCTTTATCAAAAGCCAAATTATGCCGTCATTATGTAATGCTTCTGGATAACATAATCGATACTAATAAACACCAAGTCGTAATTTTCTATGTTTCTTTTATGTACGTCATTGCTCCTGACTGTACTTTCAGCATAAGAACCTTTTTCCCGTTACTGAAATGTAAAATCATCAAAGCAAAAATAGAAATAGCCAAAACAAAATAAAGTAAAAAGGAAAGAGGTTACAAAAACTGATTAAAAAATCAATTCCTTAAAAAAAGACAGATGAACGCAGCCGAAATCCCTTTCTGAGATATATGAGATTATTTTAGAGGAACACTAAGAAACTATTGATAAAAACAATCTATTCTCAAAGAGTCAGAAGGACCCAGGAGAAAATAGTTTTATGCTAATATGATCATTTCCGAGCAAAGACGAAAAAAAGCCGCTGCGCTGAAACAATATATGAGCCGCCTTCGAGATGATGGGAAGACTTTAGGAAGAGTCGCAGCTTCTCCTCCTGAAATCTCTCGTAGATCTGCAGTAAAATTATCAAGTATTGGTCTCAGCGTAACATTTACAAATGGAGAGGAAGCCGGCACTAAATACTCCAGAGCTCACTATTAGGGGAATATAATCCCGCGTAGACGGGCTGAGATCATTTTTAGAAACTGATACTCATCGGGGGTTTGGGAAAGATTCCACTTTCGTGATGAAGAACTAAATCAGACGAAGGTTTTATGCTGAAAAGTCAGAAGCAGAACACAAGAAGGAACGACGTCTTATCTGATGCTTGGAAGATACAGATTAACATTTCAATGTTTTCATACTAATCTTCTGCGATAAAAATGAACATGTTCCCACTAGAGCGAAGCTTCATCCCAGCCAATGCCCCCTTTGGTAATATGAATATTGGGATAATGCTTTTCATGTAGAGATGAACGTCGATGACATTTTGTGATCTTTCTGATAACTGTAAGATGATATGAAAATATCTGTAATTCGGGCTAGTGACACGTTTGGATTCTGAAACTGGGATTTGCTGTTTATCTGGATACAGAAAAGACATTTTCAATATTTATTAGAGAAGCCCTCCTCCTTCTCCTCCTCTTCCTCATTATCCTGTTCCTCCTCCTCCCATCAAAATTTTTATTCTCTTAATATATTACAGTCATCATATTATACAGCACTTGGCACTTACAATTGCTCATTTTTCCTTTCTACCCAGATAATTCTTCTCTTTTCCATTAGATCTATGACATCACATCATTAATAACTGACCAGCTGAATCCTTCTAAGCTCTATGTAGAAACAGGAGGTCAATTTTCCCTGCACAAGTCATGAGTCACTGCAAAAGTCAATGGCAGGAGGGAGGAGGGAGCAGCTGGGTCAGGAGGTGAAGAGAGGAATCATAAATGCAGAGAGACTTCCTGCTTCTACATAGAGCAGAGAAAAGAGAAGAATTGACTGGGTAGAAAGACAAAATGAGCAGTTGTAAGTGTGCAGGGCTATAATATGATGATTGTAACATATTAAGAGGATACAAGTTTTGATTGGAGGAGAGCTTCTTTAGAAGTGATTTATATTCCCAAAATGATTTTTTTATTACATTTCAGCCCTGATTTATCATTGATTTTGTGCATGTTTTTTGTCTAAACCCCAAAATACAAGAAAAAAACAAATTGAGCATACACCCTACAGCACACCCGTATGACTAAAAGAGCAGGTAAGATATAACTATATTAAGTGCTTTTTGATAAGGAATAAAGCGGCGATTTTAATGGAAAAAACATATTAGTGATTCACATTACATCACTGACAATGCACTGGGGACACTTTAGATGCTACAAATGATGTGACAGGTTCCCTTTAAAAAATATGCAAATGAGGAATCTGGGCCTTTGTTTTAAAAATGTTTTTTTTTTTTAAACTTCACTGTTACCATCTTGAAAAAAAATATTTTAAAATTTAACTTTCCCACTGAGCACTGGGGTAAGAGTTGCTGTCATTGTTCAGCACTGTTCACAAGGTAGATATTACAGGATCACAGGAATATAAAAAACAGGAGCAGCTGAGCTCTCCCCTCCCTGCGCAGTGACCTCTGCACATATCTCAGAGCATGCCCACTAAACTCTTCCATAGAAGTCAATAAGACATTTTTTATCTACCTCTGCTTACGTAATTACAAAAATGTTTGTGAACATGTTGTAGCTGATAACAAGTCAGGTAACGTGGCTGCCCCTACGCGATGTGCAATTTGTATTTATGATGATTAATTATAATATTGCACACCTCCAGTGCTGCCGGTCAGTCCAAAAGGTTAATAAACCCAAAACCTGAATATTTAAGAAGGCAGAAGGGCGATGTTGTCTTTCTTAGGAGAATATCTGGTCACAATCCTCACGGACTAATAATTCTGCACATGATAAATAAATAAGTAAGAAAATACAAAATATAGAATAATAAAATTAATTTTACTAAACAGAAAAATGTTGCAAAATGACATTCTATTTTAGGGTTGATAATAAAAATGTGATTTTTTCAATGACATAGAGCAGCCTCAAGAGTCCATGTGGTGTGAGGGCAATGATAAAAGGGTTAAATATTCTCTCAACTCCTCAAGCCAGCGGTAGATAGAGAGAAGAACCAATGATTTGTTATTGAGCTTTCTCTGTCACTGACCTCCAGCGCATTAACTGGAAGTTACGAAGACGATTGTTCAGAATTACAAAGTTTTGGTCTCTTATTTTAAGACATAGCGCCAACCCTGAGCATGGCCGTGTATGGTGCCATCGGCTGAGCAGTAAATGGAGCTGAGCTTCAGTATCACACACCCTATGGCCAGTAATGACGCCATTTCTGAAAAAATGCAGACCATGAACAACCCACTTAAAGGGGTTATCCCAACTTGGCAAGATGTCACTTATCGCCTACTGATTAATGGGGGCCTGATTTCTGGCACCCCCATGTGCACAGTGCTCAGCTCTCTTTGTGGTCGAGCGCTGCTCACGGGGAGTTGCAGACCTTGCTACTGGTGATCAGACCCCAGCGATCAGTAAGTTAAGGAAATAGCTGAAATATCCTGGTCTTCAATGGGAGCAGGCTCCTACTTCAATAAATTGCCAAACTCTTGAAAATTGATGCATCCTGGGAATGACACCGAGTCATAAAATGTTGGGAATTTTTTCTTCCTTTTCACCATTTCTATAGAACAGGGCATAGTCCATTAAGTCTACGATGGTCATATCTTTTAATATTTAATATTTTCATTTTATTTTTGTTTTCCTCAAAAATATTAAAATATTGGGCAGCTGTGGATAGAACACAAATACTAGAGATGATCACGTAAAATCCTAATTTGCCTGCTCGTATGGTTTTTCCCGGGAAATTAGATTTGTGGAGAAGTTATTCTCTGCGAATTGAATGTCCCTCGTTATGGTTTTGGTCTCTCCAGACCAAAGAACATAAGAAATATAATATGTAAAAAAAAAAAAAAAGAAAATCCTTCTATTCACCGCTCACCTCTCCGGCTTCTTCCTTATCCATTACCACCTATTTGGTCCTCGTCACATCTTCTGATCCTCCACCGCCGGCTCTGGACTTCCCGGGCCGCCCACACTCAGCCGATGGCAGTGAGTAACGGAGGGGCCGGAGAGGTGAAAGATACAGTGAGTAACCCTTGGACAGGGCATTATGGTTCAGAAAAATGGCGTCCAGCTGCCACTATGTTGCTGAACCCATGCGGAAACGAATTGCAAAGAGAAAAAACGAAAAATTTAATTCCACTTAAGTTTAATCACGCATATCTAAAAAATACATAATGAAAAAAATGAAACAAAAAAAAATTCCTTAAAAAAAATTCTGTTTCACCAAAGAAGATACATGGTGAATTCTATTATTCTAAATCTATTTAAAGAGATTTACCTGTGATTAAAAAAACAATTTACCCAAGTTGCTAAAATAGCAAAATTCTTCCCATTTTTGCTTGAGAATTACATGTTACATTTTCCCTGCTGTATCTAATGACACTTTTCCACGCTGATTCGTCACGTGAGTGGAATCCTTGATTCGGCCATAGTGACACAAGTACGGCCGGTCACATCCTCATTTAGAAGGGTGGTGAATATATTAAGAGTTTTAAATTGTGTTTTTTACATTTTGCTGTATTTTTTAACTTTGTGTTTTTTTTTTAATCAGTATCGATATCTCGCGTCGTCCCTTATTCAGTTCTTCCAGTGTCTTAGTTTTCTCCTTAAAGCATTTTCCGTCTCATTGTCTCATAACTTACATATCAGCAAATAAATCTCATCATCGCAGAACACAACTGAAATTGTTTTCATCATTCGAACTCTTACTTTACTAATAAAGTGACTGGAGATTTACTGACGTTCTCCGTGTTTATTGCTTTCCTTCATTTCTTTTCTTTTTTTTTACGATGAAAAAAGTTCACTTGAAGTTCTCGTCGAGTCTTCCACCTATTGTTTCATGTTTTTGGCCGAGCACCCAGATGAGTTTATACATTGTGAGGAGAATATTTGACCACTCGTAAAAAGACCATTAGCTAATATAAAACATCCTATCACTTTCCTTGTTGGAAATTCCCTCATCCTCTCCTCGCTTGTTATCTCCTGCCATAAAATAGGTCGTCTTTATGTTTATGGGTCATTGAGTAATTGCCAAATTACCGAGCCCATAAAGAGCAGTATTTGCCCATTTGAAGTTACATTAAGCCATACTTATTGTTTATAGGTAGATCCATGAAATATACAAGTGGATTTATAGATTAAAAGAAAAATTATTAAAAGCAGAAAATACAAACAGAAAACCCATTTAAGGTCTAGAACGGCAGGAAACGGCCCCTTTATTAACCGCGGATCATTGTAAACAGAATTATCCATCTGCCGTGAACAGTAATTAATAGTATCACGGCGAAAACCTACCAGGCATGAAGTCCATATTTCTCCATGTATGGTCTTCTAAAGATACAAACAAATCACAACTGGTTATGCCATGACATTTTTATCTCCCCCGACCGGCGGCAGTGAGTGCAAACTACACAACAGCCCCCCAAAATTACAGTCCACGCAACCGACTCCCTATAGAAATGCAGATGACGTATGAGATCCCTTTAATAAAGATACAGTCCACAAACCAGTCCCTTCATTTTACAGACTGCCCCCCTTTATTCCGACCCCGACTGAGTCCAAAAATACCCAAATCGGCCCCTGTCTCACATACAGACCAGAGGCTAGCCTACCCTGTTTACAATACACAAGGCCCACACTTTTTGGTTTACAGACCCCAGACCAGCCTCCTCTGGTCAGAAACCCCATCCAGAGTCCTTGTTGTTTCCAGACCCCATTATTTATAATATCTGTAAATAGTATTAGTGCATAATATGTGCAAAATAGTTTCAGACCCCTCTTTATAGCAACAAAAATGTCTCCATTTACACAGACTCCAAACCATAGTCCCCATTAACAGGTCCCAGACCAGACCCCCAGGTCGATGACCTTCTGTTTATATACTCCCAGCATAGACCCCTGTTCACATTGTCTGCACATACATCCGTTGCGTCTTCTGTGTCAGGTGATGATTGCCGTCCCTCCCCGGACACCATATCAGTCTATGGACACTTTTCTTCCACAGACTTCTATTATTGTAAGATTGTAGCGACACCATAACGAGCAGTCTGTACATTTATTCCATGTAAAGCGCCATGGAATAAATGGCGCTATAACAATAAATAATAATAAATAATAATAACATACCGGAATGAGAGTTTTACACCAAACGGAAGATACAAATAATCAGCTTTTGTGTGTTTCTGCCTTCTTTATTTTGTAAATGTCTAGAGTAATTGTCCTATGATGATGTTGTACGGACATATTACGTCTCATATCATCTCAGCGATGAACATAAAGAGGCGAGTGCAGAAGATAAATCACGATAAAAGCTTGTTGTGACCTACATTTGCATTCATGGCTTTTTGATTAAGAACCCCTCAATGTAACAAGCTCAGGGTCGAAAAGAGCTGACACCAAGATAGAAACCAGGCGCAGCTACTTCCGAATCAGCACCTGTTGTTACCGAGCCGATGATTTATGGCAGCCGGATTTAATAAAATGCCGACCATTCCATGTACAGCCGCTGACATTCTCGGCAGACAAACTTATGGAGATACTTTGTTTTCCATGGTTGCGGAGGTCTCCGGTGATGGTGAGGTATGGTGGATCCTTGTGTAGGTCAATCTTTGGGAAACTAATATAACAGATTTTATGAAAATGTTCTTAATGTTTAATGTTACCACATCATCTCCAATGTGTCCTACCCAATCTGAGAAGTTATTGATTGGTGACAGATTGATTCCGTAATTGTGAAGTCTGAGACAAAGTGAAGGGTCCTCACAAGGAGAGCAGCAAACAGAGGAAGGGGACGATGTTCAGAACAGGTCCCAAGCTTTCAGTCGAAAGGACACAACAACAACAATATAGAACCAAACTATAAATCGGTGAACAGAGTTTTAAAGCACTGGTAGATGTGTGGGGTTTTGTACATCCCACCGCCCCCTAAAATTCTAAAAATGAAAGAAAAACTAGAACCAAAACTAGAACCCATGAAGGTCCATCAACACTAAAAATAAGAAAAAGTTATATTTCACTATAAATACGGCAAGTAGTTTTTTTTCATCCTCAAAAGTATCAACATATAAACAAACACCATATAAATTTAGTCCTGATAATATAATATCGACCAACATAAAAGTAATTTATGAAACAGGATATACGGTATGTATATATATATATATATATATATATATATATATATATATATATACAGAAAAATGTTTGATTTTGTCCCTCCATACCACAAATGAAAAATGATGTGCTAACTACGCCAAAACCTGTCCCACCAAAACCAAAACCTTGTTTTCTATATCAAGTAAAACAATAAAAACTTATGATTTGTGAAGATGAAAAATAAAATAATCCTTGTGTACTTAGATAAATCCCTAAAAGGGTTAAAGAAAAGTCAACATTTTATATGTATGAGATTTTGTTTCCATAAAAATGTCAACTTAATTTTTCTTTGCCTTCTTCTTTCTCCATTTTTTTCATCCAAGGGAATCGGTCAGAAAAATTTCACCCCTCAAATTATTTATATATGCATGTCACGCTTTCAAAAGACAAGTTCAGCAATATTTTTATATGGCCGGTCCGATCTTCCATTACTGAAAATTCAGAGTTTGAATTAATATGCAAATGAGACTGAAGAGCTATGATAGATCTGAAGCCTTGGTCACTCCAGCTCTACTCTCCGCCCAGTGCTGCCTCCTCCGCCTTGACTGACAGCCTCTATGTGGTGTGACATCAGTCAGAGGAGCCATCAGTGAAGCAGGAGGCGGCAGTGGGTGAGGAATAGAGCTGCAATGCCAGAGGTTTCAGACCTACCAAAGCTCTACAGACTCATTTGCATGTCAATTAAAATGCTGATTTCTCAGTAATGAAGGAACGGATTAGCCAAGTAAAGGAATTGCTGAACTTGTCTTTGCCAGAGTTACATGCACATACACATAGTTGGAGGGATGAAATCCTGCTTAACCCCTTTCTGACCTTGGACAGGATAGTAGGTCTGAGGTCAGACCCCTGGCTTTGATGTGGGCTCCGGCGGTGAGCCCACATCAAAGCCGCGACATGTCAGCTGTTTTGTACAGCTGACGTGCGCGCAATAGCAGTGAGTGGAATCGTGATTCACCCGCCGCTATTATCTAGTTAAATGCCGCTCTCAAACGCTGACCACGGCATTTAACTACCACTTCCGGCCGCGCGGCCGGACATGCGCTCATCACCGACCCCCGTCACATGATCGGGGGTGTCGGCATAGTAACCAGAGGTCTCCTTGAGACCTCTATGGTTTCTGATCCCGGCTAGCTGTGAGCGCCCCCCCCTGTGGTCAGCGCTCATAGCAAGCCTGTAATTAAGCTACATAGGAGCGATCTGATGATCACTGCTATGTAGCAGAGCCGATCAGGCTATGCCAGCTTCTAGCCTCCCAAGGAGGCTATTGGACAATTGCAAAAGTAAAAAAAAAAATGTTTAAGAAAATGAAATAAATAAAAAAATATAAAAGTTGAAATCACCCCCCTTTCGCCCCATTCAAAATAAAACAATAAAAATCAAATCAAATATACACATATTTGGTATCGCCACGTTCACAATCACCTGATCTATCAATAAAAAAAAGGATTCACCTGAGCGCAGTGAGAAAAAAATTTGAAGCGCCAAAATTAAGTTTTTTTTGGTCACCGCGACTTTGCATTAAAATGCAATAACGGGCGATCAAAAGAACGTATCTGCACCAAAATGGTATCATTAAAAACCACAGCTCAGCATTCAAAAAATAATCCCTCACTCAACCCCAGATCACGAAAAATGGAGACGCTACGAGTATCGGAAAATGGCGCTTTTTTTTTTTTTTTTTTTTTAAGATAAGTTTGGAATTTTTTTTCTCCCCTTAGATAAAAAATAACCAAGACATGTTTGGCGTCTATGAACTCGTAATGACCTGGAGAATCATAACAGCAGATCAGTTTTAGCATCTAGTGAACCTAGCAAAAAAGCCAAACAAAAAACATGCATGGGATTGCACTTTTTTTGCAATTTCACCACACTTGGAATTTTTTTCCCATTTACTAGTACACGACATGGTAAAACCAATGATGTCGTTCAAAAGTACAACTCGTCCCGCAAAAAAATAAGCCCTCACATGGCCAAATTGATGGAAAAATAATAAAGTTATGTCTCTGGGAAGGAGGGTAGTGAAAAACGAACACGGAAAAACGGAAAATCCCAAGGTCGTGAAGGGGTTAAGGATACCCTTGACGTTTTTGACAGAGCTTCGAGTCTCCTGAAGATTTTGACACTAGAAAAATATTTAAGAGTTCATGATCAAAAGTTACAGGATTACTTGATATTTAAGGGCAAATCATAGAAGAAAAAATAATTACCAGGAACAAAACTGCTGTAGAGCTGTCATCTATATACATCATGAACACATTACAGGCAAGGATTGATGCATGAAGTCTACATTGGTTATCATCTGAATACAACAATTCTTGCCAAATATGTCCTTCATTACCGTTAATAATAATAATAATAATAATAATCTATCTTTATAATTGTCTAAGGGGTACTTCCGTCTGTTTGTCTGTAACAGAAATCCCGGGTCGCTGATTGGTTGCTGCCGGCTGGCCGTGACCAATCAGCGACAGGCACAGTCCGGCCGTAAATTAGCCCCTCCCTACTCCCCTCCAGTCAGCGCCCACATAGCGTTTTAGGGCAGCGTTACACCGCGGCATAACGTGGTCTAATGCAGTCCGTTAACGCTGCCATTAACCCTGAGTATATAACTATTTTTTATTTTAATTCTTTTTTTTAACAGGGATATGGTGCTCACATTGCTATATACAATGTGGGCTGTGTTATATACTGCGTGGGCTGTGTTATATACCACGTGGGCTGTGTTATATACTGCGTGGGCTGTGTTATATACTACGTGGGCTCTGTTATAAACTATGTGGGCTGAGTTATATACTACGTGGGCTGTGTTATATACTGCGTGGGCTGTGTTATATACCACGTGGGCTATGTTATATACTGCATGGGCTCTGTTATATACTATGTGGGCTGTGCTCTATACTACGTGGGCTGTGTTATATACTGCGTGGGCTGTGTTATATACCACGTGGGCTGTGTTATATACTGCGTGGGCTGTGTTATATACTACGTGGGCTCTGTTATAAACTATGTGGGCTGAGTTATATACTACGTGGGCTGTGTTATATACTGCGTGGGCTGTGTTATATACCACGTGGGCTATGTTATATACTGCATGGGCTCTGTTATATACTATGTGGGCTGTGCTCTATACTACGTGGGCTGTGTTATATACTGCGTGGGCTGTGTTATATACTATGTGGGCTGTGCTCTATACTACATTGGCTGTGTTATATACTGCATGGGCTGTGCTATATACTGCGTGGGCTGTGCTATATACTGCATGGGCTGTATTATATAGTACGTCGCTGTGCTATATACTACGTGCGCTGTGCTATATAGTACGTGGCTGTGCAATATACTACGTGGCTGTGCTATATACTACGTGGGCTGTGCTATATACTACGTGGCTGTGCAATATACTACGTGGCTGTGCTATATACTGCATGGCTGTGCAATATAGTACGTGGGCTGTGCTATATACTACATACATATTCTAGAATACCCGATGCGTTAAAATCGGGCCACCATCTAGTAATAATAATAATAATTTTTATTTATATAGCGACAACATTTCCTATTGGGATAAAAAAAAGTGAAATGCAATATGAGCAGTATGATTAAATAAAAAAAAAAACACAATAAAATTCATGATTGTATTTTCAAAGATGGAATGTTAATTTTGTTCAAGCCAGGAGTCAATTATAATGATAGACGTTGAGGTCTACCCATGTATGAAGTGTCAAGAAGTGATCGTTCAATAACAACCTAGGACATGAAAAAGGGATAGCCGCTGTGTTACTCCTACGGAGCAGGTACATTTGCCTTAATTAGACCCTGATGAAAGTCTTCGATCCATATATGTAGAAGTGATTTTCTTCATTGTGCCCATTTCTAATAAATTGGTTGTAGCCATGTCTGCCACAAAGAGCCGGGTCAGAGTAATCAAAAGCCGAACAAACTTGCGTTAACCCTCTGTTATTAACGAAAAAAAAAGCCTTGAAAATCCACAACACTACTCTGCTGTTCACAGAAAAAAGGAAACGTCCAAGACCTGCTAATCATGGCCTCCCAGTGTTAGTATAAGGAGGGTGAAGTGGTGGCCTCTCAGCTGTAAAAATCAGATTGATTATTTTATTAATGGAATAAGTCTAAGAACAGCGATTTTACTGTTCGGGACACCGGCGCTGCTAACTTTCATGCTAACATTGTTTAACTCGCTTTGACATGTCTTTCCGTGTAACCTGATGTAGCAAGAAAACAGCTAATTAAACAAATGGTGCTCGCCCCTAAGAGCAGGGCTGTGCGACATGTCAGATGTGATCACTATATAAATGTATCCAAAAGTCTTCTGGCACCGGGAAAATGTGCCCGGAACAGACGGTACGAGGCACCGCACCAAACCGAAAATTGTAACAGCCATGGTGTCTTCTAACGGCAACCCCAAGACTTATAGTTAGAGAGTGATTCTGAAAAACGTGAAAAATGATCTAGTAAAGAAGATAGAAAAGTAAACACGAGGGTGAGCCGCAAATTATCGGCACTACGGATATATAAGGACTCCTGTCTTATCCGCACTTTCCGTATGAGGTCGCCTTCTCCGCAGTCGCTACTGTGCAGGTTTCATTCTGATAAATCAGTTTATTTGTGACTGCAGGGTGAGAATCAATGGTCGACCTGCTTGAGATTTTCACAAAAGAAGAACAAAATTGCAGCGATTCGTTTTTTTGTGGTCGCACAGCATCTGATGCCAAAATTTACCAAATAATAACAAGATGGTATTATGTGGCACAGAGGTATGCATGAATCAATAAAAATAGTTCTAAAAAGATTGCACAAGTGTCAGCCATGAAAAATCCAAATGCCCATCCACGACTTATGACAACGGTGAGCCACGTGCACGTGAGCTGATTCTGTTAGATATAGAAGTGTCAGTGGATTATGTGACAAATCAGCTCTTCGAGGACAAAGTTTCACATCTGAGAAAGAGGGGAGGACAGCGATAAATTCAGCACTCAAAGGTCAGCGTGTATACGCAGGTCTTGTGTGGTGTTCACGGTATACAGACATTCTTTTAGGGTGTTCGCAGTATACGGCTGGTCTTGTGTGGTGTTCATTGTATACGGCAGGTCTTGTGGATTGTTCTCCATATAATTCAGTCTTGTGGAGTGTTCACAGAATACAGCAGGTCTTGTGTGGAGTTCATGATATACAGCAGGTCTTGTGGGTTGTTGTCAGTATACAGCAGGTCTGGTGGTTTGGTCCCGGTATACTGCGGCTCTTGAAAGGTGTTCTCAGTATATAGAGGGTATTTTGGGTTGCTTTCCTTATACAGGAGGTCTGGTGAGGCCTTCTCGGTTTGCAACAAGTCTTTTGGGTGATTCTCGGTATATGGCAGGTGTTGAGGAGTGTTCCCTGTACGCAACAGATTTTGTGGGATGTTCCTGATATACAGCAGTTATTGTGGGGTGTTCATAGTATACAGTAAGCAATGAGGGATGTTCACGGTATATGTCAGGTCTTGTGGTGTGTACTCGGTATGTGACAGGTCTTATTGGTTGTTCTTGGTATATGGCAGGTGTTAAGGGGTGTTCGATGTATATGAGGAATCTTGGTGTCTCCAGTATACTTCACTTCTTTTGGAGTATACACGATGTAAAGCAGGTATGTGGGGTGTTCTTGGTATGCGGTGGGTCTTCAGGGTTTTCACGGTATATGTCAGGTCTTCAGGGTGTTCACGGTATATGGCAGGTCTTCAGGGTGTTCACGGTATATGGCAGGTCTTGATGGGTGTTTCCAGTAAACATCAAGTCTTGTGTGGCATTGCCGATATATGGCAGGTCTACATAGTGTCTTCTGTATATAGCTGGCCTTTTGGGGTGTTCCTAGTATACAGCAGATCTTGTGGGCCATTAGTGGTATACAACATGTATTGTGGCGTGTTCCTGGTAGATGGCAAGTCTTGTGGGGTGTTCCTGATATATGGCAGGTATTGTGGTTTGTTATTGGTATACAGCAGGTCTTGTGGGCTGTTTCTGGTAGACTTCAGGTCTTATGCGGTGTTTCTGGTATATGAAAGGTCTTGTGGGTTTCTTTTGGGGTATTAGTGGTATATAGCAGATAGTGTGGTGGTGTTACTGGTATACTGCAGGTCTTGTGGACTGTTACTGGTATACTGCAGGTCCTGTGGGGTAGGGTATGCCTGGTAGATGGCAGGTCTTGTGATGTGTTCCTGATAGACGACAGGTCTTGTGGGTTGTTCCTGATAGACGGCAGGTCTTGCGGGTTGTTCCTGTTAAATGGCAGGTATTGTGGGTTGTTCCTGGTAGACGGCAGGTCTTGTGATGTGTTCCTGGTAGACGGCAGGTCTTGCGGGTTGTTCCTGGTAGATGGCAGGTCTTGTGGGTTGTTCCTGATAGATGGTAGGTCTTGTGATGTGTTCCTGGTAGACGGCAGGTATTGTGGGTTGTTCCTGGTAGACGGCAGGTCTTGGGGGTTGTTCCTGGTAGACGGCAGGTCTTGCGGGTTGTTCCTGGTAGACGGCAGGTCTTGTGGGTTGCTCCTTGTAGACCGCAGGTCTTGCAGAGTGTTCTTGGAATTGGACATGTCTGGTGAGGCATTACCGGTATACGTCAAGTCTTGTGTAGTGTTCCCTGTATTCAGCAGGTTAAGGTGAAATGTTGATTTCTTGGAGGCCATATCTCACAACTTACAGGAATTAAGATAACTACATAGAGTTTAAACATTATTTGTGGCTGTTTGCAGCCACCACTATGGGTAGATGACGCACATTAAGTGTTATTATTTTATTCTTTCTTTATAAACATTAGCGAGTAAGCCGCCCCTGGTGGTGGCCAGAGGGAACATTTTGGGAATCTTTTTTAATTCTTTGAACTTGGTTGAGAATCTTGAGCAGAGGAGAAAATTGCAATAGAGGTAAATTAGAAGACGAGAGTCATAATATTCTTTATAACTGGGTTATGGAAGCCTCTAATTTACATAATTCTGTATATTCACATAGTTGCCATCACCAGATATATTTTTATCAGCTTGGTTTAGTGTTAAACTTGTTTGCAGTTTCCCTACAGAATCATGTAGAAGCGTTGCTTCTCATTCTTCAGTTTTTCCTTATTTATCGCTATATCCTCAGGCTCTGTTCCCACCACTGCGCCTGACATAATGTTTCCCCCTGCAAGTTCTCTTTTCTTCTCTCTCTTGTCAGGAGCTGCTTACCTGAGGCCAATTTGCAGCTTTATCCTGTAGTTAAACCAGCTGTTTTGTAATAATATTGTTGATTTCTCGGAATGAACGCTACATTTGGTGTCTTAACATAACTTTTGGCAGACGTTACTAAGAATGATGGATTTCAGCAGCGGGGCGATATCTTAAATCTTGGCCCTTCTGGTTACTCCACACGTAAACTCTCCGATTCCTCCAGCTCAGGAACAATCATCTCAATCATATTTTAATTATGATGGCAACAAAACTTAAATGAAGGTAGAATGATTTTTTTTATTGATGCTCATCTGTGTCATCAGCTGCTATTTCATGTAAAGTTACAAACTTACAGAATCAATCAAACGTTAACTTCGACTTTTCTACTTTTTCTCTTCTGTAATTTCTTTTGAATAGTTTTTAAACAGAAAAAATAAATACAAATTAGATAATTTCCTTCAATCCACTAATTAATCCATTTCTGCAAATGGTGGAATCTATTAAAATCTTATTGGGGAGCATAAGTAGTACAAGGATTAAAAGGATTGTCCACTACCAACCACAGATCAATCAATTTAGGACTCAATTTAGATGAAAATCGGTCCATTCTCACCTTCCGCATCGGTGCCATGTCAGCAATGTCAGAACCGATGTTCCCAGCTGTGACATTGTTGTGCCGGTGTCGGTGGAGGCCCATGAGTCATGTGTAGCCTTCATCGGAGCAGACGTCAGTGAGGTGAGCATGGACTGCTTTTATTCTAATTTGGGTATTAAATTGATTAGATGGGGTTGTTTGCTAGTGGACAACCCCTTTAATGGATATTGCTCACCTCAACATGGAGTTCAGACTTTATCACCGTCTACCTGCAGCATGACGATCCATTCTGGGTTCTGCTTATCTAATAATCCTTATGGACTAGAGATGAGAGAATCTATTTGTTGTGAATTAAATGTGTATACCATTTTTTGGAATTTGATCCAGTGAATTAAAACAATTTGCAAATTGATTCTTGTAAACGGATAAACATGGCCGCCTACATTACCAATTGTATATAACGGCATCAGCCAGAGAAGGATCACATGCATCCAAGCAAGGCTGGGCAGACTTTCCTATAATGCCAGTCGCTTCCTCTACTCCAAGGATAATGCTCCGAGGACCAGAAATCACTGATACAATGATTGAAAATGGACTTTCCAAACTGTTAACTATTTGGAGGAAGTCGTGTTGGTGAAGTATGAAAAGCTTCTTCTTCAGCACAACCAATCCCTGAGAGATCTGAGGGATCAGTGATCCTATGAAGTTGCGGCTAAAATGATCTTGTAATCTTCTTGCTCAAATACAAAATGTAGTATCAGCCTCAACATTGCCTAATAGTCTTAACCTCAATCCCTACTGAGCTGTAACATTAGCAAAAACCCTAATTACCAAAGTTTCCAAGGATTTAATCGTATTTAACCCTTCACCTAATATAAGCCGTATCTGTGAGTGCAGCTCAAAGAATAAAAGTGTTCACAATCCATTAAGAATCTAATGTTACACTTCCAAACTCTGGAAATGTGTGAAATTCCAAAGACAAAAGATTCAAGTGAAAACGTATTGTGTGATTGTTCCATTGAGTTGGCGTTTTCCATTTTTAATGAAAACACTCTAATTTTGGGATAAAATACATATTTTGTGTGTTTTCCAATCAATACGAGAAATTGAAGCTTTTTTCTTTGCTACTATGTAATTTATATTCATCTTAAGATACAGGAACGAGTGATGCCAAAAATATACGATTTTCTATATCTCCTGTAAAGATATTGATAAATAGAACTACTTAGAATACTAGCTGGGCTGTTAGTTTTTTCTTTCGACCCCTCTTATACACGTGAATGATCAACTTGGTAGAGACTGCATGTGTTCTCAACTGGAAGGGGATAGAACTCCTCAGAGGAAATAAATGTACAACTAAGTGCTCAATAGTGAAACACTGGGTAAAACCTCCACTGAGCAGAATTTGGATTTGTCAGAACCTCAGTTTTTCACAATTGACTTTGCTAGAATCAAGCAAAATAATTCTTCTTTGCAACTGTCTTTGAGCTAGTGGGTGGAAATGATCTGTTATGAAGTCTCCCATACACAGCACAACACCCAATGAGGGATGTTTGTTTTTCATTTCCATTTTTTTATCACAAAGAAACAATCAGCAGCAGTATAAAATAAATAATACAACATTAGTGATCAGTGTAGCTGTGAATCCAGCTGTGGAATGAAGAAAATGAATCAAAATAGTGTGAGGATGTGGGAAAAAGGAAAATCATCAGCTGATCAGTGTAGGGGGGATGAATGATAAGGCAAGGTGCATGGATAGCTGCAGGCCGGTTCCTGGGTTGAACTTACAAAAAAAAGGTGTTCATCCAGCACTGCAGCCATTCTGTCAAAATGCAGAATCTAAAATGTCACATTTATCCAAAATGACATTAAAACCTGGAAAGGACTAAATCATGGCACTAGATACCCCGATGTCTGGTCTGTGCATTTCATTTAAATGCTCTTAATGACGAATCATGAATAAGCAAGTTTGCTCTGGACAGTCCTGACACTTGCTGAGCCCTATCAGTCATTAGAAAGCAATCCTGCCACTTAGTGACAAATAATATCAGATGCTTCAACTGATAAAAGGTGTCTCATTACCAAGAGACCACACAAGAAACATCTCATGATGAGTAAAACCAGTGAGCTATCTCAAGACCTTCACAACCTTACTGTTGCAAAACATTCTGATGGCATTGGTTACAGAATAATTTCAAAATTACTAAAGAGTCCAGTGAGCGCTGCAGGGGCCATAATCCAGAAATAGAAAGAATACAATTTCACCATAAACCAGTCACTACCAGGTGCTCCCCACAAGATTGTCATATAACGGTATGGATGCCAAGTCTGCCTGGTAACACCCAAACCATCCAAATGCAAAAGCAATTGGAGGCAGCTCACCAAAAAATGAAAAATAGTGAATTTTATTAGCCTATTGTGTCGATGTTTCGGTCCATAGTGTGAACCTTTCTCAAGCTTATATTTACACATATATTTATTATATATTAAACATATTAGTATTGCATTTTATATTATCCAATATTTACAAACTTTTACATCAAAATGTTATATCTAAGACTACAAATTTAACAAAATCCTTTCTTTCAATTGCTTAAACATCGACCATATCGCAGACTGCTTCATGAACTCCCAACCTTAGATACATTCCTGAAGATAAATTACATTATTCTGCGTTTAATTGACGAGTAAAAATCAGGTTTGGTTTTTTTATAAAAAAAAAAGTGTGAAGCAAAATGTTGCCAATTTGCATGGTCTTTGCAAAAATCTGACAATTTACATCTGAACCCGCTAATTAGATTTTCCATCCGAAAAACAATGGAAGTCCTCAAAAAGTCAGCAGTAAAGAAAGACAGCGTTGTGGAATTAGCATGAATCCTTCTGCTACCTTGTCATTAGAAGATATTAAAATGGCATCTTCCCGAGCCTCGGAACCTACTATTATAGAATAAATAAGATATTGCATAATTCATTATGTGCCAAGAATGATTAAATAAATCCCCACCCCCTCTCCAAATGTTTTCAATATTTACATTTAATTAATCTGCGCTGAAGCTTTGTTAACGCAAGTGTTTCTTCTTAAATTGATTCCTCATCGTATCTTCTGAACAGCGCACAGCAGGAAGCTATATCTACATAGAGAAAACAAGATCTTGCTGTAGGCATCGGGTACAAGACAAAAAGACACTGATTAAAGAAAAAAACAGACTGCTGTTAGCATTTGATCTTAAAATTATTGATCTTGTCAATCAATTAGAGAGACAGAGAGCCCATTTATTCAATGGTGGTTTTTCATGGATTGGTGCAGCGTTTTCTACATCATGTTAGTGTGACGGAGGGCCAGGGCCATAGTCGTGGTTGAGAGTATGTGCTTTAATGCACCCTGGTCTCCCGTCACATGAATATAATGTCCTCTCTGCAGCACACCTTCTGCTTCACCTTCTGCACCGTCAGGGTCCCATCAGGCTGGCTGAAGTTCTGCTGCCGGCATTGTTGCATATAAAGAGACAGAGTCCATTTCAAACTTATTGTAAAACTTTACTTTCCTCTGTTTGCAGCACATCCTTTTCAGATACAGCATCAACATAGAGTCCCATACAGTTCACATTCTCTACTTTCCCTGCACTTCTTTCTATGTCCTTCAGTACATGCCCAGGTCGTACCGCCTCTTACGGTAAAGCAGCGTCCTCCCTGTCCAGACTCAATACGCTTGGGTGTTCCCTCGTCCGTTTCGCCCCGGATCTGAGGGCATCAGCCCATGGGATGATTTGCCACATGATGACCGGCCTGCATCCCCATACTGTTTAGAACTTCTTCTCTCGCTTCTTCCATCCGTTTGGCCATAACTTATATTTTCTTCTATTTAAAATAAACAATAATTGTAAAAATATATTTAACGCTGCTATCTAAATGGACGGATGATTTTATTTTATGGTAAAATCCTTGGAGGCCTAAAGCAGTGAAGGGGTTAATGAGAGCATTTCTGCTGGGCTAGTAAAGTCAAAGGGCTGATGACTGGATTCCTGTAGTGAATGGGTTAATGGTCTCATCCTTGGTCATCTAGGGATGTGAAACAGTTTATGAATGAAAATTTTCCGGGTGGGCTAGGATAGACAAGGGATTAACTATAAGATCCCAGGCTGTCTAGGGCGATGATAAAAATTTCTGGTGTGCTAGGGTAGTTATGGACTCAATGATACATTTCCCGAGGAAATAGAGCAATAAATTGGCCCCATCCTTAGCATTTTGGGGTCGTGAAGGTATTTATGATAATATATTTAGTGGTCTAGGATTGAGGCCATGTGCACACGTTCAGTATTTTTCGCGGTTTTTTCGCATTTTTTCGCTATAAAAACATGATAAAAACGCGAAAAAAACGCTAACATATGCCTCCATTATTTTCAGGGTATTCCGCATTTTTTGTGCAAATGTTGCATTTTTTTCCGCGAAAAAATCGCATCGCGGAAAAAAAGCAACATGTTCATTAAAAAAGCGGAATTGCGGGGTTCCGCACACCTAGGAATGCATTGATCTGCTTACTTCCCGCACGTGGCTGTGCACACCATGCGGGAAGTAAGCAGATTATGTGCGGTTGGTACCCAGGGTGGAGGAGAGGAGACTCTCCTGCACGGACTGGGCACCGTATAAGTGGTAAAAAAAAAAGAATTAAAATAAAAAAATAGTCCTATACTCACCTTCGATGGCCCCCGCAGTCTTCCCGCCTCTCAGGTGCATGCTGCCGCTTCGGTTCCTATAGCGATGACGTCGCGGTCTTGTGATTGGTCGCAAGACCGGTCATGTGACCGCTCACGTGACCGCGACGTCATCGAAGGTCCTGCACACACATCATCTATAGGAACGGACGCCGCTGAGGAGATCGGCTGTCTGCAGGTGAGTATAACCATTTTTTTAAATTTTTTTTATTACTTTTAAACATTCTATCTTTTACTATTGATGCTGCATAGGCAGCATCTATAGTAAAAAGTTGGTCACACTTGTCAAACACTATGTTTGACAAGTGTGACCAACCTGTCAGTCAGTTTTCCAAGCAATGCTACAGATCGCTTGGAAAACTTTAGCATTCTGCAAGCTAATTTCGCTTGCAAAATGCTAAAAAAAACGAGAAAAAAAAAATGCGGATTTCTTGCAGAAAATTTCCGGTTTTCTTCAGGAAATTTCTGCAAGAAATCCTGACGTGTGCACATACCCTTATGGTAACATCCCTGGTGGGTCAGTGAAGTGAAGTGATTTAGGTCATGAATGGATCATTTTTCACATCCTTATTAGTCTGAACTCTTGAAAGAGTTTATGATATCATTCCTGGTGGGCTTTAGAGGTCAGGGAATTAATGATAACATCCCAGGTGGTCCTAGTGGGTTGCGGTAGTGAAGCAGTCACTGACAATTTTCCTATTAACTAGGGCAATTATATGTTTGCTACAAATTGGCTGTGAAGATACTTTTGATAACATTCCTCATGGGTAGTGAAGTGGTAAATGATAAGTTTCCAGCAGAGCTAGGGTAGCGAGCAATTTATAGATCCCATCCTTGGCAGTTTAAGGTTGTGAACATTCCTTAAATGGTCAAGGGATTGATGATAACATTCCAGGTGGTCTAGGGTATTGATATGGTTTACTATAACATTTCTGGTGAGTTGGGGAGTGGAAGGGTGGATGACAAGTTTCCAGTTTTGAAGAATTAAAAAAAAATAATAATTTGCCCCAAATATCAGGCACTCCAATTACCCAAAAATGACATGTTGGACACTTCTGAGGATGCTTCAGACTGTATCCACCTCATATCAAGCTCCTTACTGCAAACACAGCATTAGAGGTGTCCATGTGACCTCATCATATATGGATGTTGACCGGTAATAACGAGCTGCCAATCTTCTTCATTGCTATGATGTCACTTATTTTCTGTACAGTTTTGTCAGTATTCTATAGTTTTCCTCTATATGGATACGCTGTGATATCCTCTCCCTATCCAGATTCAAATGCCCTGCCTCAGCCAATACAGTTGAAAGCAATGATGGAAGAGGAAGCGTCAGCTGATGCTTCTTCCTCCATAATTCTTCTTCGGCATCTATGGGGAGTGCATTATACTGTATTGAGGACTATGGGAAGTGCATTATACTGTATGGAGGACTATGGGAAGTGCATTATACTGTATGGAGGACTATGGGGAGTGTATTATACTGTATGGAGGAACATGGGGGGTGCATTATACTGTATGGAGGAATATGGGGAGAGAATTATACTGTATGGAGGCATATGGGGAGTGCATTATACTGTATGGAGGACTATGGGCAGTGCATTATACTGTATGGAGGAACATGGGGGCTGCATTATACTGTATGGAGGAATATGGGGAGTGCATTATACTGTATGGAGGCATATAGGGAGTGCATTATACTATATGGACTATGGAGGACTACAGGGAGCGCAGTATACTATATGGAGGACTATGGTAAGTGCATCTACTATATTGAGGACTATGGGGAGTGCATTATACTGTATGGAGGAATATGGGGAGTGCATTATATTGTATGGAGGACTATGGGAAGTGGATTATATATTATATTGAAGACCATAGGGTGTGCATTATACTATATGGAGGACTATGGTAAGTGCATCTACTATATTGTGGACTATGGGGAGTGCATTATACTGTATGGAGGAATATGGGGAGTGCATTATACTGCATGGAGGAATATGGGGAGTGCATTATACTGTATGGAGGACTATGGGAAGTGGATTATATATTATATTGAAGACCATAGGGTGTGCATTATACTATATGGAGGACTATGGTAAGTACATCTACTATATTGAGGACTATGGGGAGTGCATTATACTGTATGGAGGAATATGGGGAGTGCATTATATTGTATGGGGGAATATGAAGAGTGCATTATGGGGATAGAGATTATTTTCAGTAACAGCTCTGTCATCTGCTGAGGTTCTTCTACATCCAATATTAGGATGAGCCACCATAATTATAATCAGGGTTACTAGGTTAGGGACCCACTTAGATGTTTCACCCCCTGAACCAAACCCCTAGCTATGCCTCTTGCGGTACCCCTTTATTTTGTATCCTTTTTGATCATACATAACATTGGTTCACCTGTCCCAGATGTCAGTCCTCAAGCTCATCGGCGTGGCCTTCTGGTTTTGATTGTACACTTTGGAGTTGAGTAGCTGCAGTTACAAAGGCTCGGACACGAATAATACATTGAGGCTCAAAGTCATTATCGAGCATAAAAACCCTGCTCCTAACTCTTCATTCATCATCATGTAACTAAGCCCGTGTTATACCACCCGTGTAATATCACCCACAGGAATATTGAGATCCAATGTCATTTTATTTACAGATTGTTCTTGATCTCTTTCAAGCGCATTATTTTCTGCAAAGTTCCTGCAATTTATTCTCCTTTCTGGAGTTTTCGGCTAAGTCTAAGTGTAATCTGCGACTTTAACGTATAACATATGTCACTGTGCACATGAATCTGTCAGAAGTTTGATTGCAATCCCTGTCAATGAGGCCTTTGTTGTGCTGGGGCCTCGTTCATCTGTTAAGTATTTCGACTTATTTCAAAAATAGATTTGAAACAAGGAAAAAAAAAACATGTCCCTATCTTTAGTTAGTGGAGAGCCGGCCTCATGGACACCATTCATAGGGATTCAGAGTAACAGATGTATCGCACTTCATTGAAATCATCTGTCACCTCATCACGATGTAGCTGGGTGCGAGGCTCCGAAAGGATATTCATCGACAGATAGCGCTGCTCTCCATTTTATGTTCAAGATTAATTTAGTGTCTGGTGCAAAAAATGTTCATCAAGGATCTGAGCTCCGAGGCCGCAGGACGCCGGCCCAAATGTCAAAAATCACTGTAAGAAAAACAGAACAGTGATGATACAATAGTCGTGAGAACAGGTACAGTCTCTGACACATTGTATCCTTTACTTTTTTTTTCGATTCCTTGTAAATGGATTTTATGACTCCCTTAAGGTGCGTCGTGTACTAATTTTTAAACTTATTTATTAAGGCAAGTAAAAAAATATCACAGGGGGAATCATCAGTCATTTCTGTACCTAGAGGGTGTACAGAGGTCGGAGGAGCGACAGGAGCTGCGGGGACCGGGGAGAAGTGAGTAAGAATTTTTATTGTGTCTTTAACCTCTTCTCGTCCATCTGTCTATTATTCTTTATTATTATTATTATTTTATTTTTGTCAAATACATTTTGATGTGAATCAAATTTCCCACCGATTTTTAGCCAATCTGTCACCTAATGGTATAATATTAAACATTTCATTATAGATATCTATCTATTTAACTACAGAACGTGGAGAAAAGTATGTGCCCCTCTACATCCACTGCCAGGGGCTTTTCTGTCCCCATCTATATCCATAGACATAATAATCTCTGTTCTAGGTCACTTATATGGTGTTGGATGGAGCTGAGGTCCAGGACTCCCCCCTCCATGTCTTTATGGACCTTGTGCACTGCGCACAGTCATGGGGGCACATAAGGGTCTTCCTCAAACTGTTCCCTCAAAGCTGAAGCTACAATGTCTTGTGCTGAAGATGAAGATTTCCCATCACTGGAGCCGAGGGTCCGAGGCCGCCCCCTGATAACAGCCCATAGCATTATCCCCCTCCACCATCTGTACAGGGGGCACAATGCAGTCAGGGGGGAACGTCCTCCTGGAATCACCAAACCCAGACTCCTCCATCAGACGCAGAGAAGTGCGATCCGTCACTGCACAGAACACGTCTCCTCCAGAGTCCAGTGGTGGCGGCATTACACCACTCCATCCGACGCTCAGCATTGTGCTTGGTGATGTACGGCTGCATGCAGCGGCTCTGACATGAAACTCCCAGCGGGGCGCTGTGTTTATACCAGAGGAGGTCTGAACTCTGCAGTTATGGGGTCAGCAGAGTGCTGGTGACTTTTTCTATTATCTATGTATCTATTATTTATCTATTATGTATTATCTATTTATCTATCTAGAAAAAATGGAATAGCACACTGTCCAAATAGGTGGGTGCACAGGCCTCCCGGCAAACAATCTGTATACTTGCCAATTTTATGGAAACAAAAAAATGTGAAGCAGCACTCCAAAAGTTGCTTAAAGAGTAAGTTGGACTTTATTAGGTCCACATGGAGTGGCGTATCTATCATCTATCATTTATCTATCCATTATCTATCTATCTATATAATTGTCTAAGGGTCACTTCCGTCTCTGTTTGTCTGTCTGTCTGTCCATTTCTCTGTAACGGAAATCCCACGTCGCTGATTTGTCACGGCCAGCCGGCCACGACCAATCAGTGACAGGCTTAGTCCGGCCGAGAATTGGCCCCTCCCTACTCCCCTCCAGTCAGCGCCAGTGTGTCGCCCCATCCCAGACCAACTTTTTACTATTGATGCTGCCTATGCAGCATCAACAGTAAAAAGATATAATGTTAAAAATAATAATAATAAAAAAAATTGTGCTATTCTCACCTTCCGCCATCCACCGATGCGCGCGATGCTGCCGCCAGCTTCCGTTCCCAGTGATGCATTGCAAAATTACCCAGATGACTTAGCGGTCTCGCGAGACTGCTAAGTCATCTGGGTAATTTTGCAATGCATCACTGGGAACGGAAGCTGGCGGCAGCATCGCGTGCATCAGGACAGCTTCGGTGGACGCCGGAGGGTGAGTATATAACTATTTTTTATTTTAATTTTTTTTAACAAGGATATGGTGCCCACACTGCTATATACTACATGGGCTGTGTTATATACTGCGTGGGCTGTGTTATATATTACGCGGGCTGTGTTACATACTATGTGGGCTGTGCTATATATTACGTGGGCTGTGCTATATATTACGTGGGCTGTGTTATATACTACGTGGCTGCTATATACTATGTGGCTGCTATATACTACGTGGCTGCTATATACTACGTGGCTGTGCTATATACTACGTGGCTTTCTGTGTTACGTCGGCTGTGCTATATACTATGTGGCTGCTATATACTACGTGGGCTGTGTTATATACTGCGTGGGCTGTGTTATATACTATGTGGGCTGTGTTATATACTACATGGCCTGTGCTATATACTGCGTGGGCTGTGCTATATATTACGTAGGCTGTACTATATACTGCGTGGGCTGTGTTATATACTACGTGGCTCCTATATACTATATGGCTGCTATATACTACGTGGCTGCTATATACTACGTGGCTGTGCTATATACTACGTGGCTCTCTGTGTTATGTGGGCTGTGCTATATACTATGTGGCTGCTATATACTACATGGCTGTGCTATATACTCCGTGGCTGTCTGTGTTATATACTACATGGTTGTGCTAAGCGCGACGTACATATATACATATTCTAGAATACCCGATGAGTTAGAGTTGGGCCACCATCTAGTCTATTATATATCTATTATCTATCTATCTATCTATCTATCTATCTATCTATCTATCTATCTATTATCTATCATCTATTATCTATCTATTATCTATCTGTTATCTATCTATGTATCTATCCATCTCTGTCCCAATCATATAAATAAAGTTACATTTCATTACCGTTCTTTGTTTTCGCCCCTTCTCTGAATATGTTAGATACAAACTGTCGTCTTGGTGACAGGGAATGTTGCGCGCTCGCCTTCACGGTGACTTCTTGCTCCGACTATTAATGAATTCTTCCTTCCTAATTTGAAGTAACAACATAAATAAAAGTGATAGAAATGAGCACGGCAAAGTAATGTGAGTGAATTGGCGGCATTATTAGTGGCGCAGGGTGGAAGCCGCATCGTGCCGGGGATAATTGCTTCCACTGTCAGCCGTACGGGGTGTAAACCGACTGTTCTGTGCAGCAAACGTTTCCATTGTTGTCTGCCGTCTTGAACTTTCTAAGAGGAACCTATTGCTTTTGGCTTGGCTGAAAATAAAGATGCTGATGGTAAAATCTACTGGAAATCGGGACTTTGGAGACACAACCCGTTGATCCCGGCTCATTTTCTCAGCTGTTTTCAATACATTTTGATATGTCAGCTATTTGCCTTCTGTGTTCTGCAGCAGATTTTGTCTGACCTCTGGTGGCAACATTTTCATTTCATTTCCCACCACCTAAATGAGCTTGGAATTAATTGATGCTCTATAATCTTTTCTTCGCGTTGTCAGCACTTTCACATCTAAATAAAAAGAATACGTCTGTATTAAAAAAAGCAAATCCGAGGGGTTAGAAAGCTCTCCGCGAAGGCGAGCGTCTTCATACCCTCCAGAGTCACGGAGATAAGCGGATAAAAGTTTCACAATCAAAGTAATTACGGAAGTCGAGATGTGAGACCCTGATATTGTTCTCCGCTGTGTGGTGTCGTCATAGGGTGAAACAGGCTGCAGAGAGTATTAGGATAGTCGGATACATGTCCTCCGCCTAATTCTGTTCGGATTCATTCTTGGAGAGCAGTCTCCGCTTTCTTTAATCCCAACGTGTTTAAAGCTGATCTCAAAGTGCCGACCGCTGAGATCACCAGCGATCAGCTGTGATCCATGAGGAAACCTGTCAGTGTTCCATTTCTCTGCAGCGCCTCCATAGGTGAGATGGAGTATTACAGAATGACCATTCGAATTCAAGGGGTTGTACCTTCACAACCAAAGTTGTACATAGGTGATGGCTGGGGATCCCACCACCGGGACACTCATCGATCCTGAGAACCGAGCTCTGAAATGTCTAATTAAAATGGAGTGGAGGTCGCTAATGGACATCATAGGTCCATTAATTTCCTATGGGATGCTGGACAAACTCAAGCGCTTAATCCATGGTAGTTCCTTAAAGGGTTTTACTACGCTCAAAAAAAAATCTGCTTCGCTCTATGTGACCGCAGATTGGTGATTCTTGAAAATTGTAGACTTTTCAGGATTCCTTTCTATTTCCAGTTCGAGTGGGCATCACGTGACCTCAAGTGGATGATTTGCAAATTGCTGTCATGTGCTAGATAACTTTTCATCTGCTTCATTCAATATTTCTACTTAGGGATGAGCGGACCCATGGAAGTCCGGGTTCTTGTATCCTACCTGAACTTTAGTTAAAAGTTTGACTCGGGTATCAGAACTGTATCCAAACTTGAACCAGAACCCAAAATTCATCTCTCTCTCTCTGTCTTTCCCCCCCGAAACTCCAAACATTGCAACAGTATTCTGGGAGAAGTCCATGTTCGGCGTGTAGCACCGGAACTTTTAAGTTCGGGTTCGCTCGTTTCTGTTCTTAACATTTGTTGAAATTGAATTCTTGGTCTTGTGTCCATCCACTCACACTGGAAATGGAAGGGAATCCTGACGGTGCGCACAGTGCACACATTCAGGATTCAGCAACCTGCAGTCGCACACAGATGGTGAGCGGTTTGGGTCGTCCGTCTACAGCAATATCTAAACTCTCCTGTTCCAGCAGAATTTGGTTGGGTTTCCAACTGTGTGCGACAACCGAGGAGCCAGAAAAGAAGGCAGAAGTGGTTTATAACCCCTTCTGTCATCAATGATTCCTGTGCAGTGAATAGAGGCAGCGGCAATGCTCCTGTTTTATTGGATCTGCCGATCACATGATCGACGGGCGCCTGAAACACAAAGCAGACGTTTTAGATTTTAACAAACCCAGTTCTGCCGGTGACTTCTCTATGTTCGGGGGCTATTATTTCCCATAAATGCATCTCTGGATGAAAAACTGATTAATAAAAAAGCAACATACCCCAGAGATATTTTATGACCTCTTGGGGGGCATGTCATGTAACAAATCTAGATTTTTATGAAATACAATAAAAAACAATACAAATTAAAAAAAAAAATCCTCCCAAGAAATGCAAAAAAGCAAAACATTTAGTAAAAACACAATGTTATTCTACATACTGGATATTAGATTATAAAACGCTACACTTATCAGGAACTACGTGACTTTAATAACCTGAAGAATTAATTAAACAGATTATTTAGTGTGAAATACAAAAGACATTAAAAGCATTAAAAAAAACCTTCAACAAATTTTCTATATTCTTGCCTGAAAAGAAAATAAATTTCACAGTAATTTATGAACCTCCCCAAACATCGCTAAAAAGGAAATAATTATTGCCCACGAAAAACAATTCCTCATAGAGCTATGCAAGGGGGAAATTGAACAACCGTGGAAAATATCAGAAAGACAAAAATGAAAAACATTGCTTGATCGTTAAAGTAAATCTGTCAGCAGATTTCACCCCAAATTATGTGTATGCATGTGTCGCTCTTTTAAAGTCAGGGCCAGCGATACCTTACATGGCCGCTCAATTTCTTGTTACTGAGAATTCAGCATTTGAATTGATATGCAAATGAGGCTGGAGAGCTATGGTAGATCTGAAGCCTCCGTCACTCCAGTTCTATCCCCCCCAAAGCCACCTTTTCCTGGTTGACCAACAGTGTCTGTGATGTGTGACTTTAGGTAAAGGGATTGTTAGTGAAGCAGGAAGAGGCAACAGAGGGCGGAGAATAGAGCTGGAGTGACACAGGCTTCAGATCTACCATAGCTGTCCAACCTCATTTGCATATCAATTCAAACTCTGATTTCTCAGTGACCGAGGAAAGGACCGGAATGTTGAGGTACTGCTGGACTTGTCTTTGAAAGAGCGACATTCACAAATCAATCATTTGAGGTGTGAAGTCCTTCTGATTGATTTCCTTTAACCGATAAAACAATAAATGAAGCTTCATTCTAACAAGGTGTTTCAGAGCCCAGTCTCAAGGATCGGTGGAAGGGTTTTTTCACTTTAAAGAATCACAACTCGTTAAAAGGTTAATCAGTTCATCAGCCAATGATCTGCGGGGATCTGTAGAGAGACCTTTGAAGCAAGTGCTCAATTTCCCTGCAGCGCTCCCGCAGGGGAAATGAAGAAGTACACCACGTCCATACAAATTATTTCCAGAAAGTAAGGGCCATAAATCATAGGCTCATCCACAATAACAACAACATTAAACCAGAGAAAGAAGTGGGCCTTAGAGCAATTTATAAAAACTATATAAACAATTTTTATTAGAAATTCTGACAAAACAATATTTTAATCATAAAAACAAACAAACACAGAAAGAATCAGGGTAAAGTGACAACATGGTGCCACGTCCGCAAAACAGAAATAAATAATGCAAATACGCTCATATAATCCTAGTGCAAACAGCCAAGTGCTGAGTATATTGACAGAGCATGTGGTAGTTCATGGATTCATATAGAAACCCAGAGTGTAAAATAGTAACTGCATAATGTAGGTAAACACCCGAGTTAGAAAAATAATACAAAGGGAATAATACTAAAGTCAAAAATATACGTGCAGATGCCAAAAATACTGTGTTAGAGCAAAAAGTCCATAGATGACATACAATAAGTAATATCAGGAATAGTAAGAGAAAAGAAGTACTAATGATGAACCAACCTGGATGCAGGACGTGTAAAGACAAACCCCAACGCGCGTTTCGCAATGTTGCTTCCTTGGGGCGCGTCCATACAAAGTAAAGTAATGCATGATAGGACAGGATGGGTCCTCCGAAGCAAGAGATATTATTTGTAGCAATTCGCTACATCTCCTCCCATTCATCGGCGTTCTTTAGAGACAGAAATGTGTATTAATACCGCGAGCACAGAAGTCTACTGGGCCCACTATTTCTTTATATGTCTCTGTTTTCTTATAGAGATAACACACCGGGCGTTTCTTACAGATTCTATATAAATCCAATGAAAATAAACTTTCCTGACAGTTTCTTTTTAGCGCCACTCTTTTGCAGAGACCGTGGCTGGTATTGCAGCTCAGTCATATCTGCATAATCTCCATAAAGCCGAACATTTCTACCATTCTAAAGAGCGGATCTGCAGCAATGATCGATGCAGTGATACAACCTCGGATCCTGTATTGATACATAATTACCAGCTGAGCAGAAGATAATTACACGGGGAGCGATAATAACTGCAGATTGTGTGATTATGAGAGGAAATGATCTGTTCGATTCTGCTGGATGAATGAAACATTGGTGTATTGACCTGGAGCTTTGTATCAGTGCAGAAAACACTAAGCTCATGTCCTTGTCAGCCTATAACAAATAATAAGAGCCCGACATTTACACGATCAGCTACTGGACGGACAAACCTGCATGGGAATCTGGTGTGACGGACCCGGCACAGCGTACAGCGGATACGGTTAGTAATGCCATTGATACTATAGGAAAAAGATAGAATGTGTTTTAGGGGTTTGTGAAATGAGCTTAAAGGGATGGTCCAAAGTCAAACTAAATGTAATTCTAAATCACTATCTATGAAGTTCTGCCCATAATCTAGACTGTTTTATAATATACTTAAATTAAATATTCCTTACCGCTCCCTAAATACACTATCTGTTATTCTATTTTTTTTTCCCCATTTTCTGTGTGCACTGCTGACACTTTGTTGGAAAATCCCAGTGCATGGAAACTCAAATGAAGTGTCATTAAGGACCAGCACTGTGGTTTTTGCAGCAATACCTGGCCCCCAACTGAAATTAAGCATCACCATAGCAGGGGACAAAGGCTGTGGTACCTGACACAGCCCCTTCCCCCTCCCGGAAAAGACGCATCATCAGAGCAGGGGACAGAGGCTGCAGTACCTGACACAGCCCCTTCCCCCTCCCGGAAAAGAAGCATCATCAGAGCAGGGGACAGAGGCTGCGGTACCTGACACAGCCCCTTCCCCCTCCCGGAAAAGAAGCATCATCAGAGCAGGGGACAGAGGCTGCGGTACCTGACTCAGCCCCTTCCCCCTCCCGGAAAAGAAGCATCGTCAGAGCAGGGGACAGAGGCTGTGGTACCTGCTAGAACTCCTGCCCCATCCCTAAAATGAAGCATCGCCAGAGCAGGTCACAGAGGTTGCGATACCTGCCACAGCCCTTTCCCGCTCCCTGAAATTAAGCATTACCAGAGCAGGGAACTGAGACTGTGGTACCTACCTGAGCTACTCCCCCCCCCCGGAAAAGCATCACCAGAGCAAGGGACAGAGGCTGCGTTCCCACTGGCACTTCACTGTGAGCTGGGACGATGAACTGCTGAGATGGGATCACCACGAGCATAGATGTAGGATGAGCCTCAAAATAATACGTACTAGTGGGATAAAGAAACACCATTTTGGCATCCCCTATAGTTTAATCCTCAAAGATATAAAAACAGAGGGATCCTGCAGAAAAAAATTATTAAAATAGCAGTTATAGAATTCTAGATTCCATAAGTCCTATGGAAAAATTAATTACTTTGGTCTAGGAGCGTGTCATACAATGCTTCCTTTGCAAAGGGATATTGTTATGATCTGGTGGCCTAAGAGCAGCATGAGATGTACTCTGGAGAAGGTGGTACCTGTACTGACCGCAGACCCTGAACTTAACACCGCAACTAGAAGTAGCCGTGGAATGTACCTATCACTCCCTAGACATCTCGACACAGCCGGAGGACTAATTACCCCTAGAGATAGAAAAGGGAAAACTATCTTGCCTCAGAGAAAATCCCCAAAGGATAGACAGCCCCCCACAAATATTGACTGTGAGAGGAGAGGAAAAAAACATACACAGACTGAAATCAGAATTTAGCAAAGGAGGCCACTTCTAGCTAAATAGAAAGGATAGGACAGAGTACTATGTGGTCAGTATTAAAACACTAGAAAATATCCACCACAGAAAATACAAAATCTCCACATCTAACTAAAGATATGGAGGGTATATCTGCATCTCCAGAGATACCAGCTTGGCTAAACAAATCCTTATACAGACCAAGCTGGAAAAGACAAAAACATGGAAAAGAACTGAAAATCAAGGGCAGAACTTATCTTTGTTGAAATGAACAGCAAAGCAGGAGAGACCAGGCAGGGATGTGAATCCTCCAGGAACAATGGACAACTGGCACTGACTAAAGGGTAGAGCAAGACTAAATAGCCCAGTCAGATTTGCAAAAAGTGGACACACCTGATGAATGCTGCGATCCAGAGACAGCAGCGCTACCACTTATAACCACCGGAGGGAGCCCAAGAGCAGAATTCACAACAGTACCCCCCCTTGAGGAGGGGTCACCAAACCCTCACCAGAGCCCCCAGGCCGATCTGGACGAGCCAAATGAAAGGCACAAACCAAATCCTCAGCATGAACATCGGAGGCAACAACCCAAGAATTATCCTCCTGGCCATAACCCTTCCATTTGACAAGATACTGAAGCTTCCGCCTCGAAAAACGAGAATCCAAAATCTTCTCAACCACATACTCCAACTCCCCATCAATCAACACCGGGGCAGGAGGATCAACAGAGGGAACAACGGGCACCACATATATCCGCAACAAAGATCTATGAAAAACATTATGGATGGAAAAAGAGGCTGGAAGGGCCAAATGAAAAGACACTGGATTGATAATCTCAGAAATCCTATAAGAGCCAATAAACCGAGGCTTAAACTTAGGGGAAGAAACCTTCATAGGAACATGACGGGAAGACAACCAGACCAAATCCCCAACCCGAAGCCGGGAACCAACACACCGACGACGGTTAGCAAAACGCTGAGCTCCCTCCTGAGACAACACCAAATTGTCAACAACATGAGCCCAAATTTGCTGCAACCTGTCATCCACAGAGTCCACCCCAGGACAATCAGAAGGCTCAACCTGCCCTGAAGAAAAACGAGGATGAAAACCAGAGTTACAAAAAAAAGGTGAAACCAAGGTAGCAGAACTAGCCCGATTATTAAGGGCAAACTCGGCCAATGGCAAGAAAGCCACCCAATCATCCTGATCAGCAGACACAAAGCATCTCAAATAAGTTTCCAAAGTCTGATTAGTTCGCTCGGTTTGACCATTTGTCTGAGGATGAAATGCGGAAGAAAAAGACAAATCAATGCCCAGCCTAGCACAAAAGGCCCGCCAAAACCTAGAAACAAACTGGGAACCTCTATCAGACACAATATTCTCCGGAATGCCATGCAAATGAACCACATGCTGAAAAAACAACGGAACCAAATCAGAAGAGGAAGGCAATTTAGGCAAAGGAACCAAATGAACCATCTTAGAAAACCGGTCACAAACCACCCAGATAACCGACATCCTCTGGGAAACCGGAAGATCCAAAATAAAATCCATAGAAATATGCGTCCAAGGCCTCTCAGGGACCGGCAAAGGCAAAAGCAAGCCACTAGCGCGGGAACAGCAAGGCTTGGCCAGCGCACAAGTCCCACAGGACTGCACAAAACAACGCACATCCCATGACAAAGAAGGCCACCAAAAGGACCTACCAACCAAATCTCTGGTACCAAAAATCCCAGGATGACCAGCCAACACAGAACAGTGAACCTCAGAAATCACTTTACTAGTCCATCTGTCAGGAACAAACAGTTTCCCCACTGGACAACGATCAGGTTTATCAGCCTGAAATTCCTGAAGAACCCGCCGTAAATCAGGGGAGATGGCAGAAAGAATCACCCCTTCCTTCAGAATGCCGACCGGCTCAAGGACCCCAGGAGAATCAGGCAAAAAGCTCCTAGAGAGGGCATCAGCCTTAACATTCTTAGAACCTGGAAGATACGAGACCACAAAATCAAAACGGGAGAAAAACAGGGACCATCGGGCCTGTCTAGGATTCAGCCGTTTGGCAGACTCGAGGTAAATCAGATTCTTATGATCGGTCAAGACCACAATACAGTGCTTGGCCCCCTCAAGCCAATGTCGCCACTCCTCAAATGCCCACTTCATAGCCAACAACTCACGATTGCCGACATCATAATTGCGTTCCGCAGGCGAAAACTTTCGAGAAAAGAAGGCACACGGTTTCATCAAGGAACCATCAGAATTCCTCTGAGACAAAATGGCCCCTGCCCCAATCTCAGAAGCGTCAACCTCAACCTGAAAAGGAAGAGAAACATCCGGCTGACGCAACACAGGGGCAGAAGTAAATCGGCGTTTAAGCTCCTGAAAGGCAGAAACAGACGCAGAGGACCAATTCGTCACATCAGCGCCTTTCTTCGTCAAATCGGTCAGGGGTTTACCCACACTGGAGAAGTTGGCAATGAAACGGCGATAAAAATTAGCAAAGCCCAAAAATTTCTGAAGGCTCTTCACGGATGTGGGCTGGATCCAATCATGAATGGCCTGAACCTTAACCGGATCCATTTCTATAGATGAGGGAGAAAAAATGAAGCCCAAAAAAGAAATCTTCTGTACTCCAAAGAGGCACTTAGACCCCTTCACAAACAAGGCATTATCACGAAGGATCTGAAATACCATCCTGACTTGTTTCACATGAGACTCCCAATCATCTGAAAAAATCAAAATATCATCCAAATATACAATCATGAATTTATCAAGATAATTCCGAAATATATCATGCATGAAGGACTGAAACACAGATGGGGCATTAGAGAGTCCGAATGGCATCACAAGATACTCAAAATGGCCTTCGGGCGTATTAAACGCAGTTTTCCATTCGTCACCCTGCTTAATACGAACAAGATTATACGCCCCTCGAAGGTCAATCTTAGTAAACCAACTAGCCCCCTTAATCCTAGCAAACAGATCAGAAAGCAAAGGCAAAGGGTATTGGAATTTGACCGTGATCTTATTCAGGAGGCGATAATCAATACAGGGTCTCAAGGAGCCATCCTTCTTGGCAACAAAAAAACAACCTGCTCCCAATGGTGAAGAAGATGGCCGAATATGCCCCTTCTCCAAAGACTCCCTAACATAGCTCCGCATGGCGGTATGTTCTGGCACAGACAGGTTGAAAAGTCGGCCCTTAGGGAACTTACAGCCTGGAATCAAGTCAATAGCACAATCTAAGTCCCTATGCGGTGGAAGGGAACTGGGCTTGGGCTCATTGAATACATCCTGGAAATCTGACAAAAACTCAGGAATTTCAGAAGAGGGGAAGGAGGCAATTGACATCAAAGGAACGTCACCATGAACCCCCTGACAACCCCAACTAGTCACAGACATAGATTTCCAGTCTAATACCGGATTATGCACCTGTAACCATGGGAAACCCAGCACAATAGCATCATGCAAATTATGCAACACCAGAAAACGACAATCTTCCTGATGGGCTGGCGCCATGCACATGGTCAGCTGTGTCCAAAACTGAGGTTTATTTTTAGCCAACGGTGTAGCATCAATGCCCCTCAAAGGAGTAGGACTCTGCAAAGGCTGCAAGGGGAAACCACAACGTCTGGCAAATTCTAAGTCCATTAAGTTTAGAGCGGCGCCTGAATCTACAAATGCCATGACAGAAAATGACGATTAGGGTTGAGCGAAACGGGTCGATCATTTTCAAAAGTCGCCGACTTTTGGCTAAGTCGGCGTCTCATGAAACCCGATCCGACCCCTGTGCTTGTCGGCCATGCGGTACGCGACTTTCGCGCCAAAGTCGCGTTTCAATGACGCGAAAAGCGCCATTTCTCAGCCAATGAAGGTGAACGCAGAGTGTGGGCAGCGTGATGACATAGATCCTGGTCCCCACCATCTTAGAGAAGGGCATTGCAGTGATTGGCTTGCTGTCTGCGGCGTCACAGGGGCTATAAAGGGGCGTTCCCGCCGACCGCCATCTTACTGCTGCTGATCTGAGCTTAGGGACAGGTTGCTGCCGCTTCATCAGAAGCAGGGAGAGCGTTAGGCAGGGTCCACTAACCACCAAACCGCTTGTGCTGCAGCGATTTCCACTGTCCAACACCACCTTCGGTGTGCAGGAACAGTGGAAGCTATTTTTTTTTTTTTTTCCCCTCAGCGCTGTAGCTCATTGGGCTGCCCTAGAAGGCTCCGTGATAGCTGTATTGCTGTGTGTACGCCACTGTGGAAACCAACTGCTTTTTTCAAAGCACATATCCTCTTGTTCCTTCCTTTCTGCACAGCTATCTTTTTTGTTTGTCCACACTTTTTATTTAATTTGTGCATCAGTCCACTCCTATTGCTGCCTGCCATACCTGGCTTACATTACTGCAGGGAGATAGTAATTGTAGGACAGTTTTTTTTTTTTTTTTGTTTTTTTTTTGTGGGAGATTAAGATTGGCATTTCTGCTACAGTGCCATCCCTGTGTGTGCCATCTCTCACTGAGTGGGCCATAGAAAGCCTATTTATTTTTTCCGTGATTTGTGTTCTAAAATCTACCTCAACACAGAAACACTACATCAATCAGTGGGAGAAAAATATTGGCCTCAGTCAGGGCTTGTGTGCCACTGCTGTGTGTGCGCTATCTCTCATTCAGTGGGCTATAGCAAGCCTATATTTTTTTTTTTTTTTTTTTTTTAATATTATTTGGTTTCTAAAGTCTCCCTGAAAAAAACAAAAAATACATAAAAAAACAGTGGGAGAGTAATATTGCCCTTTCAGCTTGTGTGCCAGTCTTGACTCCTGGGTGTGCCACCTCTCTCCCTTTCATTCAGTGGGCCATAGAAAGCCTATTTATTTTTTTTTTTAAATATTATTGGGTTTCTAAAGTCTCCCTGAAAAAACAAAAAAAACCTAAAAAAACAGTGGGAGAGTAATATTGCCCTTTCAGCTTGTGTGCCAGTCTTGACTCCTGGGTGTGCCACCTCTCTCCCTCTCATTCAGTGGGCCATAGAAAGCCTATTTATTTTTTTTTTTAAATATTATTGGGTTTCTAAAGTCTCCCTGAAAAAAACAAAAAATACATAAAAAAACAGTGGGAGAGTAATATTGCCCTTTCAGCTTGTGTGCCAGTCTTGACTCCTGGGTGTGCCACCTCTCTCCCTCTCATTCAGTGGGCCATAGAAAGCCTTTTTTTTTTTTGGTTTTTTTAATATTATTTGGTTTCTAAAGTCTCCCTGAAAAAAACAAAAAAAACATAAAAAACAGTGGGAGAGTAATATTGCCCTTTCAGCTTGTGCGCCAGTCTTGACTCCTGGTTGTGCCACCTCTCTCTCTCTAATTGTGGGCCATAGAAAGCCTTTTTTTTTTTTTTAAATATTATTGGGTTTCTAAAGTCTCCCTGAAAAAACAAAAAATACATAAAAAAACAGTGGGAGAGTAATATTGCCCTTTCAGCTTGTGTGCCAGTCTTGACTCCTGGGTGTGCCACCTCTCTCCCTTTCATTCAGTGGGCCATAGAAAGCCTATTTATTTTTTCCGTGATTTGTGTTCTAAATTCTACCTCAACACAAAAACACTACATCAATCAGTGGGAGAAAAATATTGGCCTCAGTCAGGGCTTGTGTGCCACTGCTGTGTGTGCTATCTCTCATTCAGTGGGCTATAGCAAGCCTATTTTTTTTTTTTTTTTTTTTTTTTTAATATTATTTGGTTTCTAAAGTCTCCCTGAAAAAAAAAAAAAACCTAAAAAAACAGTGGGAGAGTAATATTGCCCTTTCAGCTTGTGTGCCAGTCTTGACTCCTGGGTGTGCCACCTCTCTCCCTCTCATTCAGTGGGCCATAGAAAGCCTATTTATTTTTTTTTTTAAGTATTATTGGGTTTCTAAAGTCTCCCTGAAAAAACAAAAAATACATAAAAAAACAGTGGGAGAGTAATATTGCCCTTTCAGCTTGTGTGCCAGTCTTGACTCCTGGGTGTGCCACCTCTCTCCCTTTCATTCAGTGGGCCATAGAAAGCCTATTTTTTTTTTTTTTTTAATATTATTTGGTTTCTAATTCTCCCTGAAAAAAAAAAAAAAACCTAAAAAAACAGTGGGAGAGTAATATTGCCCTTTCAGCTTGTGTGCCAGTCTTGACTCCTGGGTGTGTCACCTCTCTCCCTCTCATTCAGTGGGCCATAGAAAGCCTATTTATTTTTTTTTTTAAATATTATTGGGTTTCTAAAGTCTCCCTGAAAAAACAAAAAATACATAAAAAAACAGTGGGAGAGTAATATTGCCCTTTCAGCTTGTGTGCCAGTCTTGACTCCTGGGTGTGCCACCTCTCTCCCTCTCATTCAGTGGGCCATAGAAAGCCTTTTTTTTTTTTGGTTTTTTTAATATTATTTGGTTTCTAAAGTCTCCCTGAAAAAAACAAAAAAAACATAAAAAACAGTGGGAGAGTAATATTGCCCTTTCAGCTTGTGCGCCAGTCTTGACTCCTGGTTGTGCCACCTCTCTCTCTCTAATTGTGGGCCATAGAAAGCCTTTTTTTTTTTTTTTTTTAATATTATTTGGTTTCTAAAGTCTCCCTGAGAAAAAAAAATAAATAAATTAGGTGGGAGATTAATATTGACATTAGTGCTTGAGTGACAGTCCTGCGTGTGTGTCATCTCTGTGATTTTGTGCCACAGAAAACAGAGTGTGTAACATTGTGCCTGATTTTCCTTGTGGTCTCACCAACCTGTTAAGGGATATTGAAATCATACTGAAGTTATAGCTCACCGTGTAAGTTGTTTGATAGCAACAAATAAAGTTACTTTGGTTAAGATTTTAAAACAATGAGGAAGTCTGGTGCAAGAGGTCGTCGTGGGCGTTCATTGTCAGCTGGTAATGATGGTAGTGGTAGTGGAGCATCAGGTGGTCGTGGGGATAAAAATATTCCACCTAAGTCTGGAGCTGTGGAGCCAGTTTCGTCGTCAGGCTACACAAGGCCTCGAACGCTCTCTTTTCTGGGAGTAGGAAAACCGCTTTTAAAGGCGGAGCAGCAACAGCAAGTTTTGGCTTACATTGCAGACTCAGCCTCTAGCTCTTTTGCCTCCTCTTCCGAAACTGGTAAATGTAAAAGCAGCGCGTCGCTTGTGGATGTTCACGGTCAGGGACAAGTCGCTTCCTTGTCCTCCTCAGCAAAAACTACAACAAGAGAGAAGGATGCAGCAGGCGACACAACGGGTCACTCCATGGAGCTCTTTACACATACCGTCCCTGGCTTAGAAAGTGAAACATTTAACAGGCCATGCCCATTACAAGTATATTCTGACATGGAGTGCACTGATGCACAGCCACAGCCAGAGTACTATGCTGCTCCTTTGACTCAGACCACCACATTGCCCTCTCAGGGTACAGATCCACAATCAGACCCTGATGAGACTATGTTGCCCCGCCACGAACGCTATACCACCGACCGACACAGTGACACAGACGAAGTTGCACACGAGCTCGAAGAGGAGGTAATAGATGACCCAGTTATTGACCCCGATTGGCAGCCATTGGGGGAACAGGGTGCAGGCGGCAGTAGTTCAGAAGCGGAGGTGGAGGAGGGGCCGCAGCAGGCATCAACATCGCAACAGGTTCCATCTGCCGGGCCCGTATCTGGACCAAAACGCGTGTCAAAGCCAAAACCTGTTGGAGCACAGCGTTGCCATCCGGTTAAAGCTCAGTCTGCAATCCCTGAAAAGGGATCAGAGTCTAGGAAGAGTGCAGTCTGGCATTTTTTTAAACAACATCCAACTGATCAGCGCAAAGTCATCTGTCAAAAATGTTCAACTAGCTTAAGCAGAGGTCAGAATCTGAAAAGTCTAAATACTAGTTGCATGCATAGACACTTAACCACCATGCATTCTCAAGCCTGGACTAACTACCAAACGTCCCTCAAGGTTGTAGCACCCTCGGCCAATGAAGCTAGTCAGCAACGCAACATCCCTTCCGTCACTGTAAGGCCACCATTTTCCGCACCACCGGCAGTATCTGTGCAGGTTTCTTTGCCAGCCAAAAGCAGTCAGGGTCAGGGAATCACCAGTTTTGTAGGAGGAAATATTGCATGTAGGGCACCGGCGGAAACAATACCGTCTCCAACCGTCTCTCAGTCTGCCATGTCCACCGGCACACCCGAAAGTTCCACGATCTACAGCTCTCCAGTCCAGCTCACCCTACATGAGACTCTGGTTAGAAAAAGGAAGTACTTATCCTCGCATCCGCGTACACAGGGTTTTAACGCCCACATAGCTAGACTAATCTCGTTAGAGATGATGCCCTACCGGTTAGTTGAAAGCGAAGCTTTCAAAGCCCTGATGGAGTACGCTGAACCACGATACGAGCTACCCAGTCGACACTTTTTTTCCAGAAAAGCCATCCCAGCCCTGCACCAGCATGTTAAACAGCGCATCGTCCATGCACTCAGGCAATCTGTGAGTACAAAGGTGCACCTGACTACAGATGCATGGACCAGTAGGCATGGCCAGGGACGTTATGTGTCCATCACGGCACACTGGGTGAATGTGGTGGATGCAGGGTCCACAGGCGACATCAATTTAGGGACAGTTGTGCCTAGCCCACGGTCTAGGAAACAGTTGGCTGTAGGCGTTCGCACCCCCTCCTCCTCCTCCTCGTCCTCCTGCAGAAGCTACAGCTCTTCCACAGAACGCAGTCGGCCAACCACTCCATCGGCAGATGACACTGTTGCACACCAGTTGTCCCATTATGGGCCAGCTACTGCCAAGCGTCAGCAGGCTGTATTGGCTATGAAGTGTTTGGGCGACAACAGACACACCGCGGAAGTTCTGTCCGAGTTCTTGCAACAAGAAACGCAGTCGTGGCTGGGCACAGTAGATCTTGAGGCAGGCAAGGTAGTGAGTGATAACGGAAGGAATTTCATGGCTGCCATCTCCCTTTCCCAACTGAAACACATTCCTTGCCTGGCTCACACCTTAAACCTGGTGGTGCAGTGCTTATTGAAAACTTATCCTGGGTTCTCCGACCTGCTCCTCAAAGTGCGTGCACTTTGCTCACATATCCGACGTTCGCCTGTACACGCCAGCCGTATGCAGACCTATCAGCGGTCTTTGAACCTTCCCCAGCATCGCCTAATCATAGACGTTGCAACAAGGTGGAACTCAACACTGCACATGCTTCAGAGACTGTGCGAACAGAGGCGTGCTGTTATTTATTTGTGGGAGGATACACGGGCAGGCAGTAGGATGGCAGACATGGAGTTGTCAGGTGTGCAGTGGTCGAAGATACAAGACATGTGTCAAGTCCTTCAGTGTTTTGAGGAATGCACACGGCTGGTTAGTGCAGACAACGCCGTAATAAGCATGAGCATCCCCCTAATGCGTCTGCTGATGCAAAGTTTGACGCACATAAAGGAGCAGGCGTCTGCACCAGAGGAAGAGGGAAGCCTTGATGACAGTCAGCCATTGTCTGGTCAGGGCAGTGTACAGGACGAGGTAGCGGGCGAAGAGGAGGTGGAGGACGAGGAGGATGATGGGGATGAGTATATTTTTAATGCGGAAACTTTCACGGGGGCACAGGAAATTGGTTGCGTGTCACGGCCGGGTTCTGGTTTTTTGAGGGACACAAGTGACGTAGATTTGCCTGCAACTGCCCCTCAACCAATCACAACCGGAGATTTGACAAGTGGAACTTTGGCCCACATGGCGGATTATGCCTTACGTATCCTACAAAGGGACACACGCATTACGAAAATGATGAACGATGACGATTACTGGTTGGCCTGCCTCCTTGATCCACGCTATAAAGGCAAATTGCAAAATATTATGCCACATGAGAACTTGGAACTAATATTAGCAACCAAACAATCAACTCTTGTTGACCGTTTGCTTCAGGCATTCCCAGCACACAGCGCACGTGATCGTTCTCACACGAGCTCCAGGGGGCAGCAGACTAGGAGTGTTAGGGGTGCACACATCAGAAGTGGCGTTGGACAGAGGGGTTTTCTGACCAGGTTGTGGAGTGATTTTGCTATGACCGCAGACAGGACAGGTACTGCTGCATCAATTGAAAGTGACAGGAGACAACATTTGTCCAGTATGGTTACTAACTATTTTTCATCCCTTATCGATGTTCTCCCTCAACCGTCATTCCCATTTGATTACTGGGCCTCCAAATTAGACACCTGGCCAGAATTGGCAGAATATGCATTGCAGGAGCTTGCTTGCCCGGCAGCAAGTGTCCTATCAGAAAGAGTATTCAGTGCTGCAGGGTCAATATTAACCGAAAAAAGGACTCGTCTGGCTACCCAAAATGTTGACGATCTAACATTCATTAAAATGAACCACAACTGGATTTCAAAATCTTTTGCCCCACCTTGCCCGGCCGACACCTAGCTTTCCTATGAAAAGCTCTTGCCTGTGAATTACTTTTCTAATGTCTAATTTGCTGCTGCAGATTGTACAGCATACGACATGTTTACACCTCCCTAAATGGCCAAACTCCCCACACGGGGCCGTGGTATCGCGACTTGGCGCAAGCACCCGTGAGACTGCTGTTTGTCTGAAGAGGTGGGTGTGCTCGCTTTTGGTTGACGGCATTGCTACTGGGTCCCTCATAGTACAATGTAGTGTCTCTGGCGGTGGTGGTGCGCACCCAACGTCAGACACACCGTTGTAACATGAGTGGCCCTGGGGCGGTCCCGCCGGCCTCAAGAGAGTTCCCCCCTACCCCAGCTCAAACTGGGCTCTACTACGTGCAAAATTATGTCGCACAGCTCCACCAATCTTTAGTCTATTCGCTGACATCATTCAATGTCTGGCACTGACAATACAAATTTGTAGACATCTATGATGCAACTTAAAGTAGTCTGTGTCTGTGTCCTATATTGGCACCATTAAATAGTTACTGCCAAATTACTATGTCAGAAACACAGCAGATGAGCCCACCCCTGTACCTAAGTATGCCATCTTTTTTTTTGTTTTGGTTGTTTTGCGAGACATTAACATCTATTTATATTTTGGGAGTACTGGGACAGACACTCCTTGCACTACTCCTCCACTCAGCACCAAGCTGCCTGCCCGTGTATCCATGTAACCGCTGTAAAACTGCCATGAGCCTATTGTTTGTTATTTTAGGCCTTTGATAGCCTGTCTGCGGTCCCTACTCCTCCACTGACCACCAAGCTGCCTGCCCGTGTATCCATGTAACCGCTGTAAAACTGCCATGAGCCTATTGTTTGTTATTTTAGGCCTTTGAAGCCTTTCTGCGCTCCCTCCTTCCACTAGTCCTCCACTGACCAGACCACTGCTGCCCGTGTACCCCTGGAACCAATTTTAAAGTGCCTACAGCCAGCCCATTTTATTGTGTTAGGCCTTCGAAGCCTGTCTGCGGTCCCTCCTTCCACTAGGCCTCCACTGACCAGACCACTGCTGCCCGTGTACCCCTGGAACCAATTTTAAAGTGCCTACAGCCAGCCCATTTTATTGTGTTAGGCCTTCGAAGCCTGTCTGCGGTCCATACTTCCACTAGTCCTCCACTGACCAGACCACTGCTGCCCGTGTACCCCTGGAACCAATTTTAAAGTGCCTACAGCCAGCCCATTTTATTGTGTTAGGCCTTCGAAGCCTGTCTGCGGTCCATACTTCCACTAGGCCTCCACTGACCAGACCACTGCTGCCCGTGTACCCCTGGAACCAATTTTAAAGTGCCTACAGCCAGCCCATTTTATTGTGTTAGGCCTTCGAAGCCTGTCTGCGGTCCCTCCTTCCACTAGGCCTCCACTGACCAGACCACTGCTGCCCGTGTACCCCTGGAACCAATTTTAAAGTGCCTACAGCCAGCCCATTTTATTGTGTTAGGCCTTCGAAGCCTGTCTGCGGTCCATACTTTAAATACTCCTCCACTCAGCACCAAGCTGCCTGCCCGTGTATCCATGTAACCGCTGTAAAACTGCCATGAGCCTATTGTTTGTTATGTTAGGCCTTTGATAGCCTGTCTGCGGTCCCTACTTTAAATACTCCTCCACTCACCACCACCAAGCTGCCTGCCCGTGTATCCATGTAACCGCTGTGAAACTGCCATGAGCCTATTGTTTTTTTATGTTAGGCCTTTGATAGCCTGTCTGCGGTCCCTACTTTAAATACTCCTCCACTCACCACCACCAAGCTGCCTGCCCGTCTATCCATGTAACCGCTGTAAAACTGCCATGAGCCTATTGTTTGTTATGTTAGGCCTTTGAAGCCTTTCTGCGCTCCCTCCTTCCACTAGTCCTCCACTGACCAGACCACTGCTGCCCGTGTACCCCTGGAACCAATTTTAAAGTGCCTACAGCCAGCCCATTTTATTGTGTTAGGCCTTCGAAGCCTGTCTGCGGTCCATACTTCCACTAGGCCTCCACTGACCAGACCACTGCTGCCCGTGTACCCCTGGAACCAATTTTAAAGTGCCTACAGCCAGCCCATTTTATTGTGTTAGGCCTTCGAAGCCTGTCTGCGGTCCATACTTTAAATACTCCTCCACTCACCACCAAGCTGCCTGCCCGTGTATCCATGTAACCGCTGTAAAACTGCCATGAGCCTATTGTTTGTTATGTTAGGCCTTTGATAGCCTGTCTGCGGTCCTTACTTTAAATACTCCTCCACTCACCACCTAGCTGCCTGTGTATCCATGTAACCGATGTAAAACTGCCATGACTGCCTACTGTTTGTTATTTTAGGCCTTTGATAGCCTGTCTGCGGCCCCTACTTGCAATACTCCTCCACTGACCACAATGCTGCCTGGAGTGCCTGCCTGTGTATCCATGTAACCGATGTAAAACTGCCATGACTGCCTACTGTTTGTTATTTTAGGCCTTTGATAGCCTGTCTGCGGCCCCTACTTGCAATACTCCTCCACTGAGCACAATGCTGCCTGGAGTGCCTGCCTGTGTATCCATGTAACCGATGTAAAACTGCCATGACTGCCTACTGTTTGTTATTTTAGGCCTTTGATAGCCTGTCTGCAGCCCCTACTTGCAATACTCCTCCACTGACCACACCAATGCTGCCCGTGTACCCCTGGAACCTATTTAAAAGTTCATAGAGCCTAGTTATATATTTTATTTACTATTAATAAGGCCATGATGGACTACGCTGTACCACGCTACAAGCTAACCAGTCGACACTTCTTTTGCGAGAAAAGCCATCCCAACCCTCCACCAGCATGTAGAAGACCGCATTGTCCATGCACTCTGGCAATCTGTGAGTACAAAGGTGCACCTGACAACAGACGCATGGACCTGTAGGCATGGCCACGGAAGATTACGTGTCCATTACGGCGCAATGGGTTAATGTGGTGGATGCATGGTCCACAGGGGACAGCCTACTAAGTCTGTCTGCAGTCCCTAATTCAAATTGTCCTCCACTGTCTAAATCGGAACTTCCACCTTCTGGCTTTCGGCCTATAGTATCAGAAATTAAACTGCATTTGGCCTTCAACTTTGGTTAGGGCCTACTAACGGCTTCTGCCCCTCCCTGGTGTTGTCCTCAACTAAATAAAGCTGAGCTTCAACCTTCCGGCTCTCATTATGTGGTTTAAAAAAAAAAAATGGTGGTTAGGGCCTACTAACGGCTTCTGCCCCTCCCTGGTGTTGTCCTCAACTAAATAAAGCTGAGCTTCAACCTTCCGGCTCTCATTAAGTGGTTTAAAAAAAAAAATGGTGGTTAGGGCCTACTAACGGCTTCTGCCCCTCCCTGGTGTTGTCCTCAACTAAATAAAGCTGAGCTTCAACCTTCCGGCTCTCATTAAGTGGTTTTAAAAAAAAAAAAATTGGTGGTTAGGGCCTACTAACGGCTTCTGCCCCTCCCTGGTGTTGTCCTCAACTAAATAAAGCTGAGCTTCAACCTTCCGGCTCTCATTATGTGGTTTAAAAAAAAAAAATGGTGGTTAGGGCCTACTAACGGCTTCTGCCCCTCCCTGGTGTTGTCCTCAACTAAATAAAGCTGAGCTTCAACCTTCCGGCTCTCATTAAGTGGTTTTAAAAAAAAAATGGTGGTTAGGGCCTACTAACGGCTTCTGCCCCTCCCTGGTGTTGTCCTCAACTAAATAAAGCTGAGCTTCAACCTTCCGGCTCTCATTATGTGGTTTTAAAAAAAAAAATGGTGGTTAGGGCCTACTAACGGCTTCTGCCCCTCCCTGGTGTTGTCCTCAACTAAATAAAGCTGAGCTTCAACCTTCCGGCTCTCATTATGTGGTTTTAAAAAAAAAAATGGTGGTTAGGGCCTACTAACGGCTTCTGCCCCTCCCTGGTGTTGTCCTCAACTAAATAAAGCTGAGCTTCAACCTTCCGGCTCTCATTAAGTGGTTTTAAAAAAAAAATGGTGGTTAGGGCCTACTAACGGCTTCTGCCCCTCCCTGGTGTTGTCCTCAACTAAATAAAGCTGAGCTTCAACCTTCCGGCTCTCATTAAGTGGTTTTAAAAAAAAAATGGTGGTTAGGGCCTACTAACGGCTTCTGCCCCTCCCTGGTGTTGTCCTCAACTAAATAAAGCTGAGCTTCAACCTTCCGGCTCTCATTAAGTGGTTTTAAAAAAAAAAAAAATGGTGGTTAGGGCCTACTAACGGCTTCTGCCCCTCCCTGGTGTTGTCCTCAACTAAATAAAGCTGAGCTTCAACCTTCCGGCTCTCATTAAGTGGTTTTAAAAAAAAAATGGTGGTTAGGGCCTACTAACGGCTTCTGCCCCTCCCTGGTGTTGTCCTCAACTAAATAAAGCTGAGCTTCAACCTTCCGGCTCTCATTAAGTGGTTTTAAAAAAAAAATGGTGGTTAGGGCCTACTAACGGCTTCTGCCCCTCCCTGGTGTTGTCCTCAACTAAATAAAGCTGAGCTTCAACCTTCCGGCTCTCATTATGTGGTTTTAAAAAAAAAAATGGTGGTTAGGGCCTACTAACGGCTTCTGCCCCTCCCTGGTGTTGTCCTCAACTAAATAAAGCTGAGCTTCAACCTTCCGGCTCTCATTATGTGGTTTTAAAAAAAAAAATGGTGGTTAGGGCCTACTAACGGCTTCTGCCCCTCCCTGGTGTTGTCCTCAACTAAATAAAGCTGAGCTTCAACCTTCCGGCTCTCATTATGTGGTTTTAAAAAAAAAAAAAATGGTGGTTAGGGCCTACTAACGGCTTCTGCCCCTCCCTGGTGTTGTCCTCAACTAAATAAAGCTGAGCTTCAACCTTCCGGCTCTCATTAAGTGGTTTTAAAAAAAAAATGGTGGTTAGGGCCTACTAACGGCTTCTGCCCCTCCCTGGTGTTGTCCTCAACTAAATAAAGCTGAGCTTCAACCTTCCGGCTCTCATTATGTGGTTTTAAAAAAAAAATGGTGGTTAGGGCCTACTAACGGCTTCTGCCCCTCCCTGGTGTTGCCCTCAACTAAATAAAGCTGAGCTTCAACCTTCTGCTCCAAATTACCATTTTAAAAAATGCAATAGGCTTTTCCGGCCTACTAAAGGTGTCTGCCCCTCCCTGGTGTTGTCCTCAACTGAACAAAGCTGAGCTTCCACATTCTGGCTTTCGCCCTATACTATCAGATATTAAACTGCATTTGGCCTACTAGTGTGGTTAGGCCCTTGAAACAGTGTCTGCTGCTCTTGGGTTTGCTACTCCACTGAACAAAGCAATGCCGCCTGTTTAGTCCTGTTACCAATTTTGAACTGCATGTAGCCTACTTTATTCTTTGGCCCTATATCTGTTTCCTCCTCATCCTGCCCATTGCCCAGCCACTGCTAAATGAGTCTGCTGGTACATTGACCTAGACCACTACATTCCCCTTGTACTCTACACAGCCAGAATCTGTCCCTGCTGAAAGTAAGGTTCCCCTTCCCGCATGTTATACCACCTTACACAGGGACAAAGAGGAAGGTGCAGATGAAAGTGCAGGTTCCTTCATCAGGTGGGGGGGCATACTCGTTGGCGACGTCACTGGCACAGGGCCCCTCAGAGTACGCAAAAGTGTCGCTGCTGGTGGGAGGCGCCCCCGCCATGCAAACACACCGCCGTACTTTGAGGGGCCCTGTGCCAGTGGCAATGCGAACGAGTGGGCCCCCCCTGCTTGCTCAGGATCACAGCACTTGCAACTTTTAAATACTTACCTTTCCCTGCAACACCGCCGTGACGTAGTCCGCATTTCCTGGGCCCACGAAAAACTTGAGCCAGCCCTACTCCCCCCACAACTTTCCCCCAATTCCCTATGCCCAACTATTATTATACAGTTAATTAAGATTGGCAAGCTTCAGAAACAAGAATGGATGTTTTTGGCATTAAAATGGGCACTGTAGGTGTTTTCCTGGCCTCCACTCACTGCCGACTATGCTTCCCCATTGACTTGCATTGGGTTTCGTGTTTCGGTCGATCCCCGACTTTTAGCGATAATCGGCCGACTGCACTCGACTCGACTCTGGACAAAATCGGGTTTCCCAAAACCCTACTCGATCTTAAAAAAATGAAAGTCGCTCAACCCTAATGACGATAATGAGCAGATCAGGGTCACAGATAACAGAAATTTAGGTTGTACAGTACTGATGGTAACGGAACTAGCGATTCTCTTGGTAAGCTTAGGGCAATCAGAAATAACATGAGCAGAATTGCCGCAGTAAAAACACAACCTATTCTGACGTCTGAATCCTTGTCGTTCAGCTCTAGACACAATCCTATTACACTGCATAGGCTCAGGACTCCGCTCGGAAGACAATGCCATAGTGCGCACAACTCTGCGCTCGCGCAAGCGCCGATCAATCTGAATGGCCAGAGACATAGAATCACTCAGACCAGCAGGTGTGGGGAACCCCACCATAACATATTTAACGGATTCAGAAAGACCCTTTCTGAAAATTGCCGCCAAGGCATCCTCATTCCATTTAGTCAGCACAGACCATTTTCTAAATTTCTGGCAATATGATTCTGCCGCTTCTTGACCCTGACACAGGGCCAACAAGGTCTTCTCAGCATGATCCACTGAATTAGGTTCATCATATAATAACCCAAGCGCCTGGAAAAAGGTGTCTACATTAAGCAAAGCTGGATTCCCAGGTTCCAGGGCATATGCCCAATCCTGGGGGTCACCACGCAGCAGAGATATAACAATTTTAACCTGCTGGATGGGATCACCAGAGGAATGGGGTTTCAGAGCAAAAAACAGTTTACAGTTATTTTTAAAGCTCAAAAATTTGGACCTGTCCCCAAAAAACAAATCAGGAGTTGGAATTCTAGGCTCTAAAACCGGAGTCTGAACGATATAATCGGAAATACGCTGTACTCTAGCAGCAAGTTGATCCACACGAGATGCCAATCCCTGAACATCCATGCCAGCACCAAACTCCTGAGCCACCCAGAGGTAAAGAGGTAAAAAAAACACAACAGACTACAGAAAAAAAAATGGCTCAGCACTTTCCTTCCCTTCTTCTGAGATGCGGTTAACTCATTGTTGGCCAGTTGTACTGTTATGATCTGGTGGCCTAAGAGCAGCATGAGATGTACTCTGGAGAATTTGGTACCTGTACTGACCGCAGACCCTGAACTTAACACCGCAACTAGAAGTAGCCGTGGAATGTACCTATCACTCCCTAGACATCTCGACACAGCCGGAGGACTGATTACCACTAGAGATAGAAAAGGGAAAACTATCTTGCCTCAGAGAAAATCCCCAAAGGATAGACAGCCCCCCACAAATATTGACTGTGAGAGGAGAGGGAAAAAACATACACAGACTGAAATCAGAATTTAGCAAAGGAGGCCACTTCTAGCTAAATAGAAAGGATAGGACAGAGTACTATGCGGTCAGTATTAAAACACTAGAAAATATCCACCACAGAAAATACAAAATCTCCACATCTAACTAAAGATATGGAGGGTATATCTGCATCTCCAGAGATTACTCTGAGTTACTCATTGGATTACGCACCCTGCTAGCATATCTCCAGAGATACCAGCTTGGCTAAACAAATCCTTATACAGACCAAGCTGGAAAAGACAAAAACATGGAAAAGAACTGAAAATCAAGGGCAGAACTTATCTTTGTTGAAATGAACAGCAAAGCAGGAGAGACCAGGCATGGATGTGAATCCTCCAGGAACAATGGACAACTGGCACTGACTAAAGGGTAGAGCAAGACTAAATAGCCCAGTCAGATTTGCAAAAAGTGGACACACCTGATGAATGCTGCGATCCAGAGACAGCAGCGCTACCACTTATAACCACCGGAGGGAGCCCAAGAGCAGAATTCACAACAGGATATGAAAATTAACCTCTTGCAAAAGGCCAAAGTTGGTTGACCCACTGGATATAGCCAATGTTACCCTTATAAGTCTTGATACGTAAAGTAGGACATTCAGCTAACCCAGAGTATCTACTATATAATTGTCTAAGGGTCACTTCCATCTGTCTGTCTTTCTGTCCGTCACGGATATTCATTGGTGGCGGCCTCTGTCTGTCATGGAATCCAAGTCGCTGATTTGTCTCGCCAGCTGCCTGTCATGGCTGCCGCGACCAATCAGCGACGGCCACAGTCCGATTAGTCCCTCCCTACTCCCCTGCAGTCGGTGCCCGCTCCATACTCCCCGCAGTCACCGCTCACACAGGGTTAATGCCAGCGGTAAAGGACCGCATTATGCCGCAGGTAACTCACTCCGTTACCGCCGCTATTAACCCTGTGTGACCAAGTTTATACTATTGATGCTGCCTATGCGGCGTAAATAGTAAAAACATGTAATGTTAAAAATAATAAAAAAAATAAAAAATCATTATATACTCACCTTCCGCCGCCTTTCGCGCTCCTCGCGACGCTCCGGTGACCGCTCCATGCAAGTGGCAGGTTCCGTTGGCAAGGATGGTCTGCGAGAAGGACCTGCCATGACGTCACGGTCATGTGACCGTGACACGGTCATGTGACCGCGACGTCATCACAGGTCCTGCGCGCCTCCGCAAGAAGGAGGCGACAGAACTACAAGGGTACCCTCGGAAGGTGAGTATATGTTTATTTTTTATTTTTTAACCTGTGACATACGTGGCTGGGCAATATACTACGTAACTGTTCAATATACTACGTGGCTCTGTGCTGTATACTACGTAACGGGCAATATACTACGTAGCTGGGCAATATACTACGTGACTGGCCAATATACTACGTGGCTGGGCAATATACAACGTGGCTCTGTGCTGTATACTATGTCACTGGGCAATATACTACGTAACTGGGCAATATACTATGTGGCTCTGTGCTGTATACTATGTCACTGTGCAATATACTACGTGGTTGGGCAATATACTACGTAGCTAGGCAATATACTATGTGACTGGCCAATATACTACGTGGCTGGGCAATATACTACGTGGCTCTGTGCTGTATAATACGTCGCTGTGCAATATACTATGTGGCTCTGTGCTGTATACTATGTCACTGGGCAATATACTACGTTACTGGGCTATATACTACGTCACTGGGCAATATACTACGTGGCTGGGCAATATACTACGTTGCTGGGCAATATACTACGTCACTGGGCAATATACTACGTCACTGGGCAATATACTACGTGGCTGGGTAATATACTACGTCACTGGGCAATATACTACGTGGCTGGGTAATATACTACGTCACTGGGCAATATACTACGTGGCTGGGCAATATACTACGTCACTGGGCAATATACTACGTCACTGGGCAATATACTACGTGGCTGGGCAATATACTACGTCACTGGGCAATATACTACGTCAATGGGCAATATACTACGTCAATGGGCAATATACTACGTCACTGGGCAATATACTATGTGGCTGGGCAATATACTACGTGGCTGGGCAATATACTACGTCACTGGGCAATATACTACGTCACTGGGCAATATACTACGTGGCTGGGTAATATACTACGTCACTGGGCAATATACTACGTGGCTGGGTAATATACTACGTCACTGGGCAATATACTACGTGGCTGGGCAATATACTACGTCACTGGGCAATATAATACGTCACTGGGCAATATACTACGTGGCTGGGCAATATACTACGTCACTGGGCAATATACTACGTCACTGGGCAATATACTACGTCAATGGGCAATATACTACGTCACTGGGCAATATACTACGTGGCTGGGCAATATACTACGTCACTGGGCAATATACTACGTCACTGGGCAATATACTATGTGGCTGGGCAATATACTACGTGGACATGCATATTCTAGAATACCCGATAAATTAGAATCGGCCCACCATCTAGTATTTCCATAAGAAAAGACCTTCATCTGCAGACAGCGGTTTCCACATTCTTGACCATCAAATTCACTGAAAAAGGAAAAGCAAATTAACAATATCACTGAGAGAGCAAAAGCAGCCATAATTGCAATATCATGTCCAGATGCACGACACCCTATGCAGACATGTGTGCCATTGAAATAGTAGGCAGCCGCCCCACGGATGTTTGGTGGGTCAGTAAGTGGCTTGTTTTCAGCATTTTGCGCCTGTTTTTGTGTTGGCGGACCCGCTACATCCTGTTTGTGCATTTGCGCCTGGACATGATATTGCACGTATGGCTGTTTTTACTCTCTCAGTGATATTGTTAATTTTCTTTTCCTCTTTCAGTGATTTTTTTATTATATTGGACCATCACCTTAGCTGAATAGTCTTATATGGAGGCAGGTCTGACTTGTTAACTCTCATGTTATACAAAGGGACATCTTATTTATGAGCGACCGGAAGTTTGTAATTGTGACCGCTGTGATGTTCTCCGGAGGTTAATATGGATAAGTGGGAGAGACAGTCCGTAATAAGCATTAAATAATATTAAAGGATCTTCTATCAGGAAAGTCATCTGGGGAGAAAGAACATAATAAGAAGGACCGAGCTCGACATATACTGCAATCTATTACCATTGTGGATGGTTAGTCACAAAATCAATGGATTATAAGGTCTGCATCTCCAAACCGGTGAGGAAACATTCCCTTCTGCATTTAATGCTCATGATTACGCGTCTCCAAATTGACACTAAACCAATTCTCTAGAGAGGCTTTTACATGGAACAAAATTCTTATTTCCGCATATCGGATCCCAAATCAGAAATGGGCATCATTTCCACAAACCCTGTTCTGATCAGTGGATATTCATCAGTATGCCGGATGGAGAGATGCCTCAAGGTCGTGACTTAAATCTTACTTCACTTTTTCACCAAATGAGTTGTCCACAAAATTGCTCTAATTTCCCTCTTACGCTTGGAAAATGAAGATTTATCCATATGAATTTTGTTACATCCTTGTTCCATTCCCTCAGTGCAGATTCTGGTCATGTGATGCCACCAGTCAGCTGTGCCCTGGCTCCCTGTGATGGTACACCTGAGGGATGTCCTCTCAGCCTCCAGCTTAGGATAGAACATCTCAGAGGCAAGACCGAGAAGATGCCTCACGGGAGCTCTGCAACTTCACAGATGCTTCGAATGTGGACAAAGCCAAAGAGAAGCTGAAACATGGCATCACAACTCCAGATGCTACCCAGCGGGAACGGGGCAAGAAAACTTAAGACACATATTTAGAAAAATCAAAACAGTAGTACTTCAGAGGGCACAAGAGGGAAACTTTTGCAAAGTATTGGATGACACCTTAAAACCAATTGCCCGTTCTACTTTACACAAGTACATGGAGTAGTGCAGCTCTATAAGGGCAGGTATCCCTCAAAAAGTGAGGGGCTTGGTGGCTGACATCTCCAACGATGGCTGAAATAAAAGGGGAACATGTCATGTTGGTTCCAATGCTATTTGTTGCTCTTCTCCCCTTGCTATAAAGTATTTGTATGAGCCTGTCCATAGCATAGAGCTAGGGGAGCACAATGATCATGTGCACCCCTTAACTCTTGCCCCCGGAGTCTCAGCAATTATACCTCCTGATATATCTATTTGGCAGTGATCTTAAATTTTTGTGTCAGTCTCAAGTTGTTGAAAAACACTAATTCCCAGCAAGCATACAAATGACAGCTGTTCCAGATTACCTGGGACTCCTGTGTCAAAACTGGGCAGGGTTACTGTATGCCCCCCCCTAAAAGTGAGTGATTTAGGGTGGGCTGTGGGCATTCCTGTTAGGGGACATTTAACACTTCTAGAAATGTTGCCAATTCTGCATGCTCCAAACCAAAATCATAACTTAACCAAAGGAAAAGACAAAGGCGAAAGTTAAGTCAAAAGGGGGGGGGGGGGGCAAAATACCAGGAAATAGAGAAAAAAAGCCAAAGGGCAAGCCATAGGGATAGTCAGAACATGGTCCAAGGCTCAGTCAGGGGAAGGTCAGAACAACAGAATCAGGCAAACACTCACCAGCAAACACAAACTATGTCTGGCAGGGAACAGGGGCAAACAGCTCAGTTAAATAGCTTGGGCAATCTCCAGAACAGAGAATACCTGAAGGAAGTCCTGCACCACCCAGTCCCAGATTGGACAGCTGAGTTGTCAATCGAAGCACTGAAAACTCAGCACACCCATCACAAGATTAGACAGCCGAGCTGTCAATCAAAACACTGACACTCAGCGTGACCCAGGTTCCATAGGACAGCAAAATAATCACTCAGTGAGTGGATGAAATGACCAAAGAGGAGCCCCACTCCCCAGCCTCTGTTTTCACTCTTTAGCAGATCCAACATAGCCAGAGCCCTAGCACAGAAGCTCAGAGGAGCAACCAGCAGGATGGGGACAGCACTGGAATAGGAGCAACTCAGAACCAGTTTCTTGAATGGAAGAGTCTATGTCGCTCAAGGACCCTTACACTCCAAGAGCTCCTCCGTTCCTTATAGTTCCAGCCTTTCCTCCAACATATAGTTTTACAGTTTTATTCCAATTACAGTAGAAACATTAGAATTGTTGATAAAAAAAATAAAAAATAAAATCTTAAGCATCTATCTAATTTATCCTTCCTGTAACTGTGAGAACGTGACTTTCATGGAGATGACAGGTCTGAACACAATTTTCTATGTGCCGTAAAACACTAATTTGCTTTAACTAATGCTGTCTTGTGCGGTATTAGATATCCCTTCATGTGTCTGCGCTGCTCATTTTCTTGTCGTCAACACTGCGAGGATCCGGCTCTAAGTAGCTGCAGAGTACAAACTGTTTTAGTAGACAGAAGGTCGAAAGACTGAAAGTTGCTAGCGGAATTCGAGGCTTCGGCTGCTTCCATAACAACCAGCCTTTAATGCTTCCTTCTATTCTACCTTTGTGAAACCGCTCTTATAATAACTGCGATGTGCTGGTGAGAATCGAGCTAATTTAAAATAAAAATTATAACTAACAAAAAAAAAAATAACAGCAGATAAATGTGAAATAAAGTAAAATGAGCTACTGATATTTTTAACATTCTTACGTTATGTTTGAGAATAATATTGTGACATTTACACATCTAAAGAATTAATTTCAACAGGGGTTTTTCTTTTTAAGTTTTTGTATCCAAATTCTGCAGAAAAAATAAAAATCTTTTGTCTTCTTAAGTAAACTCTTCTGTATAAAAGTCTACAAAAACTGAACAAGTAAATTTGGTCTTAAACTGTGTTAAATGTTACATCTCTTGTACTTGATTTCTTATCCGGGACTGTAGCTACAAGGGAGCACTAGTGGCAGTGATTCCTCGGCTCAGGCACTAGAGGGGACTAAAAAGCCCCTCTGCTACCTCGGCTCCTGCTCTAAATATTTCCTCTATGTAAGAGCTCATGCATAGAACAATGCATGTATCCAATATGACATTTTTTAAATTTTCTACTAGAATCCATTAATGACTCTTTGGCACTCGCTTTGCTCCATGAGGCACCATATTCTATAACAGCAGAGCTCAACTCAAAGTCAAAGTTACTTTATAGAGATAAGAGAATCTTTTAAAATTCGAAATTTCAAGCTTTGCCAAATTTTAACAAAAATTTTGATTTGCAGAAAATCGATGTTAAGTGAATTGCAATAGGTACAATTGTTCTGAAAAACTGAATATAACACTCTGAGGTGTCCTAAGACTGTTTCCAACTCATTTTAGGAGCTTTGGCACAAACAGTCTTAGTGATGTCCAAGTGACCTCAACATATATGGCTATGGTGAAGTAGATGGCAACCATCTTTTCACTGCTGTGCTGTCACACACATAATTGGTTTATGGCTTTTTACCTTATTTCTATGGCCTAGCTCTGAGCTGTAATGTCCTCTCGCTATCCAGATTCAGGTAAAAAGGTTTGCTCTCTTCCGTGCCTCAGCTTTTATACTGACTATAATAGTCCCTCCTGGCTTGTAGCACTATACCCGGTGGTAGCTCTAGGGCATTATGGGGATGCCCGCTAGGAAGTACCGTATTTTCTGGTGTATAAGACGACTGGGCGTATAAGACGACCCCCAACTTTTCCATATAAAATATGGAGTTTGGGATATACCCGCCATATAAGATGGGGGTCATCTTAAACTCCCAGTCATCTTATACGGCGTGTGCGGTGCGGATCGTTCCCAGGGTCTGGAGGAGAGGAGACTCTCCTTCAGGCCCTGGGATCCATATTCATGTAAAAAAGAATAAAAATACAAAATATGGGATATACTTACCCTCCAATGGCCCCCGGCTCTCAGCGGTGCAAGCGGCAGCCTCCGTTCCTAAGGATGCAGTGAGTGAAGGACCTTCGATGACGTTGCGGTCGCGTGACTGGTCGCGTGACCGCGACATCATCGAAGGTCCTTCACTCACTGCATCCTTAGGAATGGAGGCTGCCGCTTGCACTGCTCAGAGCCGGGGGCCATTGGAGGGTAAGTATATCCCATATTTTGTATTTTTATTCTTTTTTTTACATGAATATGGATCCCAGGGCCTGAAGGAGAGTCTCCTCTCCTTCAGACCCTGGGAACCATACAGGACCGCTCCCTGCACACGCCGTACCCGGCGTATAAGACGACCCCCGACTTTTGAGATGATTTTCAGGGGTTAAAAAGTCGTCTTATACGCCAGAAAATACGGTAACCATTTTTTTTTTTTTTTTACGTTCTTTCTCAGACTTGAAGAGTTATAAGTTTTTTTGTTTTTTTCTGGTGACAAAGTCACATGACAGTTTAATTTTTTTCCCATATAGGTTGCAGTTTGGAATTACAAAATACAATATTTCATACTTAAAAAATAAAATTGCAAATAGGATGTAATTAAAAAAAATTATTTACACACAATTTTTTTTCAATCAATATTAATTTGACCATAAATATTTTGTGCTATCTTTGCTGTACAGATGAGAACATTTATGATTATATCACATTAAATGTTTTTTTTTATACTTTACTGCTCAAAAAATATCACACATTAAGAAGAGGCCATTGAGCAATTGTAAGATCCCTCCCTTTCCATCCACTAAAATACCACAATCATAATTGAAAGTGGCATCTAAGGGTTTATTATTATTATTATTATTATTTATTTCTATAGCACCATTGATTCCATGGTGCTGTACATGAGAAGGGGTTACATACAAGTTACAGATATCACTTACAGTAAATAAACAATGACGGACTGATACAGAGGGGCGAGGACCCTGCCCTTGCGGGCTTACATTCTACAGGATTATGGGGAAGGAGACAATAGGTTGGGGGTTGCAGGAGCTCCGGTGTTGGTGAGGCGGTAGCTTCGGTAGTGATGAGGAGGCAGCGGGGTCAGTGCAGGCTGTAGGCTTTCCTGAAGAGATGAGTTTTCAGGTTCCGTCTGAAGGATCCGACTGTGGTTGATAGTCGGACATGTTGGGGCAGAGAGTTCCAGAGGATGGGGGATATTCGGGAGAAGTCTTGGAGGCGATTGGATGAGGAGCGAATAAGTGTGGAGGAGAGAAGGAGGTCTTGGGAGGACCGGAGATTACATGAGGGAAGATATCAGGAGATTAGTTCAGAGATATATGGAGGAGACAGGTTATGGATGGCTTTGTAGGTCAGTATTAGTAATTTGAACTGGATACGCTGAGGGAATGGGAGCCAGTGAAGAGATTTGCAGGGGGGGAAGCGGGGGAGCAGCGAGGAGAGAGATGGATTAGTCGGGCAGCAGAGTTAAGGATGGACTGGAGAGGTGCAAGGGTGTTAGCAGGGAGGCCGCAGAAAAGGATGTTGCAGTAGTCAAGGCGGGAGATGATGAGGGCATGCACAAGCATTTTAGTAGATTGAAGGTTGAGGAAAGGACGGATTCTGGAGATATTTTTGAGCTGGAGGCGACAGGAGGTGGAAAGAGCTTGGATGTGCGGTTTGAAGGACAGGGCAGAGTCGAAGGTTACTCTGAGGCAGCGGACTTCCGGTACGGGGGAAAGCATGATGTCATTGATTGCGATAGATAGGTCAGGTAAGGAGGATCTGTGGGGTGGAGGAAAGATGATGAGTTCAGATTTGTTCACATTGAGTTTGAGGAAGCGTGAGGAGAAGAAGGAGGATATGGCTGATAGGCACTCTGGGATTCTGGACAGCAGAGCGGTGACGTCTGGGCCAGAGAGGTAGATCTGAGTGTCATCAGCATAGAGGTGGTACTGGAATCCATGGGACTTTATGAGTTGTCCCAAGCCAAGTGTATAGATTGAGAAGAGTAGGGGTCCTAGAACAGAGCCTTGGGGGACTCCAACAGAGAGAGGGTGGGATGAGGAGGTGGTGTGGGAGTGGGAGACACTGAATGTGCGGTTGGAAATGTACGAGGCGATCCAGGATAGGGCGAGGTCTTTGATGCCAAAGGAGGAGAGGATCTGTAGTAGGGTTTACACTACTGTTAAGTCAGCTTCAAATTCGATTGTCTTCATCAACTCAAAAACCTTTTATTGTCTTGCAGCCTGGTCTCTTTGTGACTCTGACCCTAAATTGTAGCCATATTTGTTATTATCCATAGTAATAGACACAAATTAATAGAATATGTAAGATAAAAAGAAGATGATGGCTGAAAGTTTTGTATTTTCTGTCCATTTTAATGGAGCGGCTCCTTAAAGGGAACCTGTCACCCTGTTTTTTCAAGATGAGATAAAAATAGCGTTAAATAGGGGCAGAGCTGTGCTTTACATTAGTGTATTTTTTGTGCCTTTATTACCCACCTATGCTGCCGAAATACCTTTGTAAAGTCGCCGTTTTGGGCTGTCACGCTGGTCTGGTCATATGGGCGTGGTGACATTGCTGTTTCTCCCCCAGATCCTGCTCATCTTTCCGTTGGTGGCGTAGTGGTGTGCGCATGCCCAACAGGCGAATCCACTGCGCAGTTGAAGGAAAACAGCACGATCTGCGCTATTCAGCGCTTTATCGGTGGGCGTGGCCATCTTCCTGAGGCCGCGCGTGCGCAGATGGTAGTGCTCGGCTTCCCGGGGCTTCAGGGAAATGGCCGCCGCAATCTCCATCTGCGCACACGCTGCATCCCGCGGCCATTTTCCTGAAGCCCCGGGAAGCCGAGCACTACCATCTGCGCACGCGCGGCCTCAGGAAGATCGTGATCGCGCAGATCGTGCTGTTTTCCTTCAACTGCGCAGTGGATTCGCCTGTTGGGCATGTGCACACCACTACGCCACCAACGGAAAAATGAGCAGGATCTGGGGGAGAAACAGCAATGTCACCACGCCCATATGACCAGACCAGCATGAGTGACAGCCCAAAACGGCGACTTTACAAAGGTATTTCGGCAGCATAGGTGGGGAATAAAGGCACAAAAAATACACTAATGTAAAGCACAGGTCTGCCCCTATTTAATGCTATTTTTATCTTATCTTGAAAAAACGGGGTGACAGGTTCCCTTTAAATGAAGATATAGAAGAAGTAGACCCTATTGATGAGTGATAGACTCTAAAGTCAGGCCCAAATGGGTTTGTTTTCTGCTCTACCTTCAAGGTCATTATTGTGCTGAATTCTGGGCTCTCTTGAAGATCCTTTGGTACTTTGGTGGACCAGTCTGAATGTTAGCAAGAAAAACAAAATTATAGAATTCGTAAGATGACAGAAGAAAATGTCTTGAGGTCTTGTATTTTCTCAACTTTTTAAGGAAAAGTCTCTTTGAATCAAAATGTGGAATAAGTAGACCCTAGTGGACAGTGATTAATCCATCTGCTTTCAAGCCCTTGCTTGTGTTGAAGATTGGGCTTTCTGAAGGATCCACAAGTTCTTTAGTGGCCCAGTCTGACTGTGAAAAGTAGCCATATTGGCTGAAATCCATGGTAAAGTCAGCCCCATTTGAGGTTGTCTTCTGCTCCACCTTCATACCAATTTCTGTGTGGGAGTCTGAGCTCTCCTAGAGCCTCATTGGTCCTCTGGTGGTCCATTCTGACCCTGAATGATACCCATATTGCTTGGTAAGAGAGACGAATGTATACAATTTGCATGATGACAAAAGTTAATGGCTCAATATTTTGCATTTTATTTCCTTCTTCATGGAAAGGCTCCTGAAATGAAGATGGAGTAAAAGCCAAGCCTATCAAAGAATGATAGACTCTAAAGCAATTTCTATACGAGGTTGTCTTCTTCTCTTTCAAGCCAATTATAGACTAAGGGATCCGCTAGTACTTTGGTGGAACAGTCTAACCCTGAACAGCAGCCATATTGGTTGAAATCCATAGTAGGAGAGATAGAATTTTATAAAATGACTCTAAAGCCAGTTACAAATAGGGTTGACTTCTGCTCAACCTTCATGCCCCTTTTTGTTTTGGACTCTGGGCTCTCCAACAGATTCATTGGTACTCTTGTGGGCCAGTCTGAACCTGAATGGTAGCCAAATTGGTTGAAGTCCACAGTATGAGAGACAGAATTTATGAGATAACTGAAGTCATCTTCAAATGGGGTTGTCTTCAATCTCATCTTGAAGGACCATATCGTATTGGAGTCTGGCCTTTCCTGACCCACTCCAATACGACCCACTGGTTTTCTAGTTGGCCAGACTGATGCCAAATGGTAGCTGTATTGGTTGAAATTCATAGTAAAAACAAATTTGCAAGATGAGAGAAGATAATGGCTTGAGGTCTTATGTTTTCTCACAATTTTCATGGAAATTCTCCTTAAATGAGGATGTAGAAATGAACTCAGAGTTCAAGCAACTAAGTGAAGTGTTTCAGACTAAATTATATTCCCACAGATAAGAGAAAAGGTGGTTATGGACTGTTCTTTTCACTAACTTTGAAAATAGCTTCCACGTATTCAAAGCGTTTGTTTGCGGCAAACACAGATAATTGGATTGCCTTCCAGTCCTCATCTTATCTAAAGAAAAAATCAAACAATAACAAAATAAAAACTAAGCATCAAATAATATATTTTGTTGTCAATTTCTTCTCAGCGGCGCACAATTTGTGATACAAATGATGAAAAGAAGGTGTTATTCAAAGATGATACACAGAATAAACATTTTAAATACACTTTTGAGGAGACAAATCATCCATTGAATCAGTAAAAAGGTGAATTAAGAACATCTATCCGGAGCTCTGCTGAAAGCATAGAAAAACAGCGAAGAAAATGTGGAAGAGTCATCTCAGAAAAAAAGATCACTTTTTAAAATAATTAGACCGTTTATTTACTACAAGCGGCGGGGAGACTTGGAAGGTAAAAGATCAGATACAATTACACAGAAATGTTCATTATTTGTAGCTTGCAGTAAAAATGGCTTTGATAGGAATGTTAAGGCCATGTTCACACAGTGCGTTTTTTACCGCGGAACCGCGGCGGTTTTGCCGCTGCGGTTCCGCAGCTGTTTTCCATGCAGGGTACAGTACACTGTACCCTATGGAAAACAGGACACACTGTGCACATGGTCCGGAAATTTAAAAAAAAAAGCCGTGCTGAATAGCTCCCGGAAAAAAGAAGGAGCATGTCAATTCTTCTTCCTGAACCGCAGCGGTTCTGCACCCATAGACCTCCATTGTGAGGTCAAAATCGCAGTAAAACACGCAGATCAAAAATATATCTGCGTGTTTTACTGCGGTTTGATGTGCAGAACCGCTGCTGCAGGAAGTGCGGGGAAGCCGGCGGAAGTGCGGGGCCGGAAGTCCGTGGGCGGAGAGACATGGAGGCATACCGGCGCATGGGGATCGTGTCGGCCGTTTGATTGAATTGGTATGTGTGTGTGTGTGTGTGTGTGTGTGTGTGTGTGTGTGTGTGTGTGTGTGTGTGTGTGTGCGTGTGTGTCCCCATGCGACGCTAGTGCCACCATTGTGCTAAGTCGCCGTATGGGACTACTACTCCCATCCGGTATTAGGATGGGAGAGTTGTCCCTGTGTCCGGCGACTTAGCACAATAGTAAAGTTTACACCAAACACCTACACACAATACACATACATGACACACAGTACAGTACATACAACACATAACATAGAGTATATACTCACCAACAGCACACTTGTAGGCGAAGCCCTCGATCCTCCAGGAAAAAATCCAAAAATAATAAACCAAATCCATACTCCCTGTCCGCAGAATCCATAAAACGAGTGTCCCACGCCGATCCCCTGCTCTCCGGCGATACACTGCCAGGAGCGAAGCTCCTAGCAGTGTATCGCGTACTGTCCCGGAGTTCAATGACTCCGGCGTCTCGGTTAACAGCAGTACAGCTGCGTTGAACTTTCCCACGCAGCACTGCCGTTAAGCGAGAGTGCCGGGGTCAATGACCGCCGGTAAACTCGCTCGCGCATGCGCAGTGACACACCGACAGGAACTATGGCTCCTGTCAGTGTGTTGCTGCAGCCGTGGAGAGCAGACATATCTCTGGATGTGTCTGTTCTCCATGAAAAATCTTCGTGGGATACGTGGATACTTAAATACGTGACACGTGTCACTTAAATACGTGATACGTGTCACTTAAATACGTGGCACGTGGCACTTAAATACGTGGCACGTGGCACTTAAATACGTGGCACGTGGCACTGAAATACGTGGCACTGAAATACGTGGCACGTGGCACTTAAATACGTGGCACTGAAATACGTGGCACGTGGCACTTAAATACGTGGCACGTGGCACTTAAATACGTGGCACGTGGCACTGAAATACGTGGCACGTGGCACTTAAATACGTGGCACGTGGCACTTAAATACGTGGCACGTGGCACTGAAATACGTGGCACGTGGCACTTAAATACGTGGCACGTGGCACTTAAATACGTGGCACTTAAATACGTGGCACGTGGCACTGAAATACGTGGCACGTGGCACTGAAATACGTGGCACGTGGCACTTAAATACGTGGCACGTGGCACTTAAATACGTGGCACGTGGCACTGAAATACGTGGCACGTGGCACTTAAATACGTGGCACTGAAATACGTGGCACGTGGCACTGAAATACGTGGCACTTGGGCTATGTTCACATTTGCGTTGTGCGCCGCAGCGTCGGCGCCGCAACACACAACGCAAAGTAAAACGCAGCAAAACGCATGCACAACGCTGCGTTTTGCGCCGCATGCGTCCTTTTTTTGATTGATTTTGGACGCAGCAAAAATGCAACTTGCTGCGTCCTCTGCGCCCGGATGCGTGCGCTGCAGTGACGCATGCGGCGCAAAACGCGGAGCGCTGTCATTCAAAACACGTCCACTCATTTTGGTGTTTAGTCCCAAAATGGAGGATGGAAGAAGAAAAGGGTTGGACAAGGAAATGACATCATTTTTTTTTTTTTTTTCCCCCCACTGCAGTAAACTTTATTTCTGTCAAACACAGACAATCTGCAGACAAAACTGCATCAAAAAACGCACTAAAAAACGCACTAAAAAACGCACCAAAAAACGCACCAAAAACGCACCAAAAACGCACCTGCGTTTTCTGCAGAGACCTGCAGTTTCAGTCAGGAAAAAAAAAGGATGGAAATCCTGAACGTGTGAACATAGCCTAAACCTCGGAGAAACTGAAAGAAAAGATGACGACAAACGGGCAACGTGCATCGAGATAAATCAGGAGAAAATAACACAAGGGTTAAAAGAAAAATAAACAGATCAGATCATCGTAAAGGAGGGATGGCGGAGCCAGGAGGGGGCAGAGTTTGGGGAAAGATGCTACAAAACTTACAGTTATATATGAGAAAAGTAACATTGTTACTAGACTCTAGAGAAAAATGCAAACCCTGACGAGATTTTTTTATGTGTAGATTAGTTTGCACAGACTATTTTCATAAGCCCAAATAGAAAATTCTGAGATGGTAGTAGTGGATGGGGAACTTTAAGAATCCACATCTTTTGGCCAAGGTTGAAGGAAAATTTAAATAGTGTGTCAAGTCCAGGTCTGCTAAACACCGGCAACTAGACATGAGCAAATGTATTCGAGGGAAATTAAAAATAAAATTAAAAAAGAGCATTGAATTTGCAAATAAAATCTTTGCTGCAAATCAAAAACTTCCCTGTAAAATCTACACAATTTGGCAAATTTGATTTTTTTTCCAGATCCGATCAACTTTACATAAAACCCTTCGATATGGATGGACACTGTGTAATTCTTTGTTTCCCATGTGGTGGCGCTGTAGGGAAAGTGAACACTTCCTGGCAGAATCCAGATGAGTGGCCATATGGACAGAATAATATTAGTTTGTGTAAGGATTAGAGAGCTTCTCTCATTGACCTGAAGTGCCGGGATCCATTATATGCAAAAATACAGATGTGTCCATTTTCACCTGTTTCTGAATTTTATTTAGGAATCTAATTGCTGACAATAAACATTTGGTAAATTATTGTGACTAACTAGCAAAAGCCTTGACAGGCTGTAGTTGTGAATCCTGCATTGATCAGGCGGTTGGAACAGACGACCCAGGAGGTGACTTCCAAGTCTACCATTCTATGATTCACACCACGGTGGCTACAATTAGACACATATAGTGTAAAGCTTTTCCAAAGCATCGCAATGTCACCTTTTTTTTCTTGCAGTTGTTAAATTTGCGTCACCAATGTCAGGTCTATAGGAATGATAAGGAAGGACTCGTAAAAACAAAATACACATTGCAACTTTGTTGTCTTAACTTCCTATTAGGTGTTGATTATCGTTGATCCCAAGACCTCGGTATGCTATGATTGTCTGGCATTTGTATTATTATTTTTTATTATTTATTTATATAGCACCATTAATTCCATGGTGCTGTACATGAGATGGGGTTACATGAAAATCCAAATATCACTTACAGTAAACAAACTAACAATGACAGACTGGTAAAGAGGGGCGAGGACCCTGCCCTTGCGGGCTTACATTCTACAGGATGGTGGGGAAGGAGACAGTAGGTCGAGGGTTGCAGTAGCTCCAATGGTGTTGAGGTGGCCGTGTGGTCATTACAGGTTGTAAGCTTCTTTGAAGAGATGGGTTTTCAGGTTTCTTTTGAAGGATCCAAATGTGGTGGATAACCGGATGTGTTGTGGCACAGAATTCCAGAGGATGGGGGATATTCGGGAGAAGTCTTGGAGGCGATTGGGTGAGGAGCGAATAAGCGTGGAGGAGAGAAGGAGGTCTTGGGAGGACCAGAGATTACGTGAGGGAAGATATCGGGAGATTAGTTTGGAAATATACAGAGGAGAAAGGTTATGGATGGCACTTGATACTTTAGTAACACGAAGACAGAAAAGCAGCGTGAGCCCAGGAGTTTTTGGTAACAATGAAAGTCTTATATCCAGGGACAGAATAAATTGGTCACCATTGGTAAAAAAAAGATCAGTAGAAACAGTCACTAACAAGCTGAGGTCAGTACCGAGAAGCCCAAAACAGAACAAAGGGTAATGACCATTGCATAAAGTCAAAGCAGCCGTGACCATGCAACAGTGCAGCAAATCAGGTAAGGTGCGGCGGTTGTCGAAATAATCCTTGTCAAACGATCCAGCTCATACCCAAAGGAAACCATAAACAGGCAGGTGTCAGGGATTGATAACTGTACCTGACAACAGACAGGGAGCGCACCATCCTCTGATCTACTGTGACCTAAATTGTTAACTTAGGGGGGATCAGATTTGATCCAGTCCTTTCTGTTGTGCAAACTTTTGCAGAGATCTACCGGATCCACAACTTAGTTACCAGAATTTCTAGTTCCTCGCACTGCGCGGCATTCATTAGTCCCATTGATAATCATTCAGGCTGTTGTTGTCTACTTCATCTATTAAAGAAATAAAAAAATAAACATGTGCATAATCATTTTCAGTCAGCAAAAATGTGATAATGTAATTATGTATATAAATTAGAGAAGACAATTAACCATCCCTCAGAACTCTCTTAATTTTAGATTTGAAGAAGTAATTTACATCAGTAACAAACCTTTCTGTTCATCATAAATGGCTCAGATTAGTGGTAACCTGGGGGCCGCACGGTGCAGAATAATATGTTCAGCATTAGGCATGCAGAATTGTCTTAAAGGGGTGGTCCGACACCAAAAAACACTTTCAATTGTCCGCAAATGTAAAATAAATGCTCTAACTATTATACTTTAGGTGAAGTTCATACAACGAGTATTTGGTGCATTTTTTCCACTGTGTATTTTCATTCTATTCCAAGTGTAGCATATTCATATTGACGTCACATCAAAAGGAAAGTTTTCTCCTTTGTGGAGTTATTCTGAATGCAGATTCCTCGGATGCAAAGTCCTAAAGGCTCCAACTAGCTAAATCTCCACACGGTAAAACGGCATCTTCCGGGGTTGGACAAAAGGACCATTTTTATTCTGCACAGCCGCATTCGTGTCCATAGGTGGTGTCGGGTATTCCAGGTCATCCTCATATATCTGAGTGAGAGTGACCGGTCAGAATACCGCGCTTCACCGAACATATAACAGGGTCTTATATTATTTTTTGCTCTGATGGATGGATAACGGCTTGTTTTCAGGGGATGTCTTATAATAAAAATTCCATGAACAACAATCCACGTTTACTACTGAACAAAAAAAAAATCAACATTTATTCAAATATAATCATGTCATTACACAGACACACACTGCACATACACATGATATACTGTACACACATACAAATGTATATACACAAACTGTACATACACGATACTCACACACACTACACAAACACATGTATATATACACACACCACACATACACATGTATATACAGACGCTACACAAACACATGTATATACAGACGCTACACAAACACATGTATATACAGACGCTACACAAACACATGTATATACACACACTGAAGATACGATACGTACAACCTGTCTCCCCTAAAGCTTCTCTAGAATCCCACAGGTAAAGGACCTTTGGTGATGAGAGTGAGGGTCCTGGGCCACTGCCTAGTTTCCCCCTCTTCCCCCTAATGTTGGGTAACTAGGGCTTATTTTTGGAGTGGGGCTTATATTTCAACCATACTCCAAAAGTCCTGTAAATCATATTAGGACTTATTTTCCCGATGAGCAATGACCAAAGGCGGCGCTGCTTCTGTAAAAAGTTTTTTTTGTCTTTTCAGACAGCTCTTTGATGATGATTAAAATTTACCAAAGAGCCCGAGTAGATACTTTGTCAAAATGACGCTGTGCATATTTGAAAATTTCAATTTTATAGGATAAAGTATTAAAATAATATAAATTACTCTGGTTAAGTTCTTCTGCTGCTCCAGCGCTGCCACTCTGCTCCTCCCACTTGTCACTGCAATGACGATCTAGTAACTATGTGACCGCTGCAGTCAATCTCTGGCCTCGGCAAATCTGAAAATCATTTCAGTCCCTATTCCCACATACCTGCACCATCAGCATCAATGTTTTATGTCTCAACCGATGACAACTGATGTCAAATGGCATCAATTGTCATTTGGCTTTTTCAGCAGTTTCTGCAGCAAAACTGGTGAACTGGATGGCGAATCTCACCATGATCTGCTGTTTGAAGGGTCTGATGCATGAAATTTTAACCATTTAGTGTTTTGACCTTGAGAAAGGCGCCGATCCGGGGTGGAAACACTTTAGCATTAACAAGAAACTTATCTGTAGCTCCAAGGCTCCTATGTTCCCACCTAACGGTATTCTCTCCACTCCGGTAAATCAAATGTCACCCAGTACTTCACTGCGGTGCCAGAGGGAAAAAAGAATTAGGGGAAGAGGATTCTAAAATTCTGACATTTGTGGTTCTGGGGAGGGGAGAAAACGGTGTCAATGAGATTTTGATCTTGACCACGCAAAGCTTCATCTATGGAGCTGGGGCTCGTCCGGAAGATCTGCTTGGTCTTCTGTCCCTGGACGATTTGCCACAAAGGAGCCAGATCTGTTTTTACGAAGTTCTACGAGGAAGGTTCAAGTCTATAAATCTTCTTCCTCACTTCATTGTTTTATAATTAATCGCTCGGCTCCAATCAATGTCTTAATTAAAAGCCTATGTTCTCTGAGTTTTCCCAGCCATTGATTTGGTCTTGGTACCTGCTGGAAATATAAAAAGAAAAAAAAAAGTTTGAAGGAATAGGAAGTAAAGAGAATTAGATTAAGAAGGTGTTATATCAAGAAGGTACTTTATTAAAATATTGATTTCATTTTCTTACTTTTTCCCATGCTGCTTCCCGGCAGTCAGTTGGAGTCAATTGTGTGATGCTGATTAAGAGTCAATAACACATAAAAGCAAATTATACTGCAATTACTTTGTCGGGTGATTAATGGGAACGAAGTCACCGGAAGGTAAAGTTACATTTCTACATTTCACGGAGGTGATGTAATAAAATGTTTCTTAACTACACCAGAGAGAAATCTTTAAAGTTTTCCTATAAAGTGAGGGAATAATAGATCCATTTATAAAGCTGGAAAATAAAAACGCAGGGCAAAGAATGTAGAAAGCATTTGTGTAGCTGATAAAATAATTAAAGGGCAGATAAGCCTTTAAAGGGGTCATTTGGATGATCTTTTTTTTTTACAAATAAAATTGGACTAAAAAAAGCAAAACTTACCCTCTGATCACTGACGCTCCAGCTCTAATGCTTCCTCACTGGTCACTTCACCACTCCGCCCACAGGAAATGCTGCTTGGCCAATGGCTGTCACTGGTCACTGCTGCAGCTAGGGAGGGGCGGGGAACTTTACCGGCATTTCCTGTATGTCATCATCAGGGAGTAGAGACCAGAGGGAACAAAGGGATCACTGGGATGGGAGGAGATGGGATCAGTGGTTCCCACTGGTTTATAGCCATGATGTCATCACACAATAATCAATCATTTACCTAACAGCTGCAGTCAACCACTCACTGTATATATACGGCAGAAGTCCAAGGAAATGATTGATTGGCTGCAGCGGTAACATTGATGATTAATAGGAATTCACATTGCAGAAACACCAGGGATTACTGGATATGGCACCTGTAAAGTAACAGGAAATGCAGCAGGTAATTTATGTACAACATACTCTACCAATTAATTATAAAATGCCCCCAATAAAAAAAATAGTCACATTTTCATCATTTTTCATATCTGCAGCCACCATCACATCAGGATTAAGAGATTTCTGCATTTTTTTAGACTTTCAATTAACCTGCATACAGAAAACAGGGATGACGGCAAACATTGCGCGTCTGTACCGCACATTCTCTATGTAAAAAATCTTACATTTCAGTGAATGAAAACTGACATTTTTGCCTGTAACAAATTTTTTTTAGAAAAGGCAGAATTCCCTAAGCATGCAATCAAGGTGTAAAACACATGGCACCGTTATGGACCCTCGTTATATAACTCTATGACATGTGCAGTGCTGCTTACAAGTTTTAGGAATCCTTCAGAATTGTCCTTATTTCTGCGTAAATTTGAGCCATCTAAACCTTTCTAGAAATCACTGATTATTCCTGCACATTGGATGGAGGAATTTTATCCCAATACTCCCTACAAAACAGCTCCACCTCTGCTATTTCATTGGGTTTGTCCCATTATCTTCTGGCGTCAGGTGTTTCCATAATAATTCTACAGGACTGAAGTCAGGACCTTCAACATTCCAGAACTTCACATTTATTCTTATTTAACCACAAATTTATGCCCCTTACAGTCATGTGATATTAGATCATTTTCCTCAATGAAAAAGTGACTAAGCCTATTATTTTTGCTCATGTATTTGATTTGATTCTTTATGCAGTTATAGGCCTTGTTTCAGAAAATGAAGCTGTTTCTGGACAAATTTATGAAGAAATATTGAAACTTCCAAGCACCACTGTGTATAATGGTATGACACTATCATCTACTGTAGCTCAATTTCACTCTGGTTAAATATAAATTAGGACCTTTTGTTTCTTGTGTTGTGTCAGGGAACGCAACTCCGCTGCCTCCAATCGTCAGGACAATTACACAATTGACTGACGATTGATGGACGAGGCGGCGGCTGCTTCCACTACTAGGCCGGTCATTGGAGGAACTTACAGTGAGTGTATGGTATGCATACCACAGATTCCAATGCAGAGAATATATATATGTATATATATATATATATATATATATATATATATATATATATATTATATATATGAGACACAGATACCGGATACCCACATTGTCATTGAATTTGGATCCAAACCTTTTGTATCAATCGGAAGATTTTAGCACTCACATTTACTTTTGTATTAATTACTATATACTGTACTGTTATGCAGATAGCATTGTTTGATACTATGGTATGATTAATTCAATTATTTATATGGGGCCATTTTGCGGTAACTTCTGAGGGAAGTATTTGGTGGTGCGCATGCGCCCTGTCTATCCAGCGGCTCCTCTTCTGCCGCGGCGTCTTCTCATCCTCTCTTACATGCCTTCACGCATGCGTGATTGTGCCTGATGCCGGCGGCTGCTGTAGGACCTGCGGAGTGCAGGGCACATGCGCCAACATACCAATACTATTGGCCGAGTCACATCACGTGACCGGCATTAGATGAATCACCAATAGGATAAAAAGGTCCTTGTGTGCAGTAAGCATTATCTCCTTGAAGAAGCAACAAACAAGCGAAACGTACGTTGGGGGCTCTGTTGGATTCCTATTGTGCCATCCACCCCATGCTGGTGTTAGCTACTGGTAAGCACCATTTACAGCTATTTGCTTTGATGAATACATGGTCACATTGGGTTAGCACTTCATTTTTTAGCGCTACTCACTTTACTTGGTGCTGGCTGCAGGGAAGTGCTACTGTATAAGGATTTACTTAAAAAGACCACATTATTGCACTATATTAGCACTTTTATCATGGTATGCCTTCCTGATTTATGTGACACTGGCAGCTACGTGGGGTGTTTGACACCCATGATCTTTCATGTCATCCTGTTGTAATTTTTACTATGTGTTACACTTTATTATATTTCCACAATAAAATACTCTTTTAACCTAAGCACTACTTTTTCCTCCTAATTTCTCTCTCCATACATATATAGCTATATATATACCATATTTTGCGGTTTGTAAGATGTATCGGATTATAAGACGCTCCCCAAATTTTGAGGAGAAAAATAGGAAACAAACCACTTTTTTTTTTAATAAAGTGGGGGTGCTTCTTACAATCCATGCGTCTTATTGCTTACCAGGGGTGGTGGCTGTGATAAAGCTGGGTCCCAGGGTCGCTGCTGGAGGAAGCAAGAGTGGAGCATTGCTGCAGGTTGCAGGCTAGGATGAGGGGTGTTCGGATGTGCACCCCTGCAGGTGTTCGGTGGTACAGGGGCTCCACTGACATTTTGTGAAAGCCCTGAGCCCCCGCACCTACAAGGACATGGTGTACTATGTGGTGGACTCCGGGAAAATGGCTGCAGGGGGCGGCGCATGCGTAGATGCAGATCTTGGGGCTGAGATCTCATCTCCCGAGATCTTGGTGCCAAGATCTCCATCTCCACCACGGCCGGTAAGGTATATCCGCATTATAAGACTCACCCCCATATTCCCCCAAAATTTTGGGGAAAAATTGCGTCTTATAATACGAAAAATACAGTATATATATATATATATATATATATATATATATATATATATATATATATATATATATATATATAAAATAGATCAATGGCCAAACTTATCTGTGCTAAAAAACAAGGAAATGTGAAATATGTGAAATGTGAATAGCATACTGGCTTATGAACTTTATGAACAAACACATGAGATTTTTAGCACAAGATTTGCAAACGTTGTGAGCCCATTCACCAAAACGTCAAGGTAATCTCAGATCGAATGGGTAACTACACTGACTGTCTGGTGTGAACACTTACCTATGGTATCTGAGCTGAATGTCTAATGTGAACACTTGCTTATGGCTAATGACAGGATAAAGCCTACTTATATAGGGATATATATATATCACTATATGATCACTGCCAGCTCCACAATAGCAAAAGGAACTACTACTAGCTGTCATCACCAATTGTTTATGCAGGCCGATTGGACACATGTTACAGGTAGTGTATGGCTTTAGCGGTGCGGTTTACAGAGCAAGAGGAACAGAGCTATTCAATTTTATATATTTTATATGTGCAATCCTCAAAGGTAGGCAGGGTTTATAAAAATATACAAGATGATACAAAATGGGAAGAAAACAATACAGCACATACAAATACATAAAATAAAAGGGATAACAAAAGAGAAGTACTTAACCTTTATCACAATATAAACTGTGCAGGAGGTGTTGTACATGTTGTTGTATGTGGAATTTCCTGAAGAAGAGGTCGCACTGACCTTGAAACGCATTGAATAAACCACCTTTTAAATTTATTATCCTTGGAACTTCATCATTAAGGCAGCATGGATTTAACCCACACCTCCTGCACAGTTTATATTGTCATACGGCCGTTGATCGGCTTGTGGATCTGCAGCAGCCGAAATCGCTACATGCTCTTCATTTAACAAAATCAGGTGAGCAACTCTAAGAAAGCTCTCTTGGTTATCTAGAGGAGAAGACCCTATTTTGCGCTTTGTGTCTCCATTTTTTTTCCTATAGCTAACCTTTATCACAGAAATGGCTCAGAGCATAGCGGAGGAAAGAACTCTCTTAGGAAAACAAACAGAACCACAGCAAGCTGTATCTTCCAGGACTGACACCTGATAAAAACAAAACTCTGCTTTTAATTAGATCAAGCTTACACCCACACCCCTCTTCTGAGCCCATAAAGGGAGCTGGTTGTGGGATGTGCTAGATCTTTAGAAGATTTTGAGATCCCCAAGTTTCAGGATAACTTCGCCCCTGGAGGTCCTAAATGGGAGATATTGCTGTCATGTTTCCTATCATGATTTTATCTTTCTATAGAGATGAAACATAGCATGAATAGTATCATCCATCTGACTGATATTAAGTTGGAGGTGTTAGACAGGCCAAACTGTGATGTGAGTAAATGCATTATGTTCATCACTTTGCCACAAAGCCAAAAATATATCTCCCAAAAATATTGGATTCATGCAAACCCCAATATTCATCACTCACCACTGGCTCCAGAGTGTCTGAGACAATTTCTTTGAACAGAGGACGCTCTTACCTCAGAAATTGCACTTCTCCACCTCTGAATATACAATTCTTAGACATGGTGGCTGGCTCTCAGCAGATCTCTTGTTTTAATTACCTGTTCCTGGCAAGAGGTCCTACTTCAATGGAGGTTGAAGTGTTAGCTCTTTCTCACTTACCCATTGATAATTAATTCTATATGTTTAAAGCGATTGTGATATGTCCAATCTCTGGAGATGTCTTCATGGATTTTACAATTTTTCTCTACGATATATTATAAAATTCTGTATATTGTTTCTTTTTTATGTGCGATTAAATTATGCAGATTTATTTCCCAGGTGTCCTGTGAACTGCAACACCCTATGGGTTTCTCATTCCTATATCTACAATTATACATATGCAATTATATCAGAAATCTTTGAAATGGTGTCAGATTGATGAAGGACTAAAATGAAACATGTAGATAGTTTAAGGATACATTTTGTCATGGCGGCACCATGATCAAGGAGTAGTCCGAAATGCGTCGTGTGTTACAGTTCACCAAATGCATGCTCCTTGCACAGATCCTCCAGCAGTTACAAAAACACATGGATGAGCTGACAACTTGCACTTTATTTTTGCATTCAACCTATTTAGAGGCCAACAGTCTGGAATTTTCCAGGACTGTCTTGGTTTTTCTAAATTTGTTCCTGGTTAATTTAGAGAGGTCCCAAACCAAAGTAGGTGGATTTTATGCAAGCCCTGTCTAAAAAAAGCATTCTTTCTCAGGTTTCGGGTGGCAATCCCAGGTGGAATTGGAGTAGGTCTTAACTGTTCTTATTTTGCCGATATCAATGCTGGTAAGTCTAAGACCCTAGAAGAGAATATGGTGCGTGAGGCATCACATTGATTCCAGGTTCTCAGTACAGACTGTTCTTCCTCCATATGAGGTCTCTCCATGTAGCAATGTCATATATAATGTGAACGTATAGAATGTGTTCCCCAGGAGTACAGCACTGGAATATAAGATTACCCCGTGACTGTACGAAAGCTCGCGAATTCCCCGGCATTCTCTCAGTAAAGACCCGTATACAGCACACACTCCAGATATATGAATTTAATTGGCTTCTCCTTCCAATATCTACAATTACACACTCAATTATATCTTAAATGCTTTGAAACATAGACAAGCGCTCGTGTTACACTGTTACTAAACAAAGAGACAAGTAATGATGATGAGAGTCCTACATTGATATCCTCTAATATAAAGCTAAGGATATTATGACTATAGTGACAGGTTCAGGGACAGCATAGGAAAAGAAGAAAAAAAAAAGAACTCTAAGTAACTGGAAGAACTGACACAGAGATTCACTTCAAAGAATATATTCTCTTATTAATCTGCCTGCACTGAAATGACTTGCGTTTAGCTACAGTAGACAGAAATCATTACCATTTGAGAAGATGAATGCGCCAAAGTATTTTTCATCATTTTTTGTATTATTTTTTTTTAATCCAATCTCATTTTTTCCAGTTTCTTCTATAACTTTTTACTTTGGTGACTTGATGCCCAGTGCTAATAAAAAATAAATACATTTTAAAAGTCTAATATTTTAAATAAATAAAAGCTTGAAAAGTATTTTTTTTAAAAGTATAACTAAATGAAATAAAATGAAAAAAAGGAAATAAACTAAAAAACAAATAAAATCTAGAAAACGTGTCCATTACTTAATTCGGAGTTGCTCAACTAAAAGAGGTCCTGTCACCAGGTCAAAAGTTGCCAGATTATGCTCGTTAAGGCTTGCTGCACACCCGAGTATTCTATTTTTTTTTTTATTTTTTAAAATCTGCCATACGGTCCCAGAAATCGGGTCTTTTTATGAAAGTTATTTTTTATCGCTTTTTCAATGGGGCGTGACTCATGAGTTAATTATGCAGGATAGGCTAAACACACGCCCCAGAGATTCCTATGAACCATAACCCACTTGGTAAAGATCATAAAAGTTACCCCAAAACAGAAGACTTATATTGTTTGAATTGTATGGCTGATTTTTATAAAGAAATGGAAACTTTTTACCAAGTGACAAGCCCTGTGTGATATATGTCAACTTTATAATTAAAGTGGAGAAATTTATATGTAAATAAATGTAAATACCTTTGAAAAAGTTAAATAATTTTAAAAAATGTAACAAATAAAGTAAAGAAAAATGTTTATAAAAAAAAGTAAAACAATAAAAAACGGAGAAACTAAAAGCAAGAATAAAGTGAGGAAAAATCCATAAAATGTTTATTTTACTTAACTTAGACAAGCACAACTAAACTTATAGTTGATTCTGAAAAAAAGAGGAAATTATCTGAAAATAAATGTACATTGATTGACAGAAGACAGTAAACTAAAATATCAAAAAATATTTGAGAAGGTAAAACCATAACAAATTAATAAAGTTGTAAGACTAAAAAACAATAAAGATAAAAAAAAATCTAGAAAACTTTTATGCTACTCAAGTCAATCATGCACAACTTAATGTGTAGTAGCTCCTGAAGTAAAGCAGAATATATTACAAGTAGAAAAGTCAGATATTAAAAAAAGTAACAAAGTAAGCTAAAAAGAAAATAAATCAATAAAAATTATAAACTTAAAAAAATAAGATGAATAAAGGAAAACTCTAGAAAACTTTCCACTTACTCAAGTCAGACGTGTACAACGTAATCGGTAGTAACTTCTGAACTAAAGTACAAAATACTATAGAAAAGTAAAATATTTTAAAAAAGGGAAAAATAAACTAAACATATAAAAAGTAAAGCAATGAAAGAAATATAAGAGCAAAATAATATATACATTTATAAAATAAACAAGGGAAATCTATTACCCAACAGACACGTAAAACAAATTCCAAAGTAACTTCTGAACTAAAGTATAGAAAATTATATGCACATAAATGTAAATAATTTTTTAAAAAATCAAGTTTTAAAAAATGTCATAGAATAAACAAACATATAAATGTAAAAATATTGAAAATATAATAACTGTAAACATTGACATTTAGAAGTGTAAAAATTAAAGGCAATAAAAACAAAAAAAAAGAAATCTCGAACTCTTGCCAGTTACTCCAGTCAGACTTTGCACAACTTAATCTATAGTAGCTTCTGAAATGAAGTAGAGGAAGTTGTATGGAAATGGCCGACATCTAAAGAGGTTAATACCAATTATAAACTCCACAGCTCATTATGTACTGCTCAAACCTCGGTAATACAGATACAACATGATTTAAAATCGGAAACTGTAGCTAAAGGAATTAGTCTGCTCTGCATGAAACTAGATGTATTTAATCAATATTGCTTCTACTAGAAAAGTGGATTAGTTTTTCTTTAAGCCAGAGTTAAAAGTTTAGCATCTAATTTATTTTAATAAGCGTTCAGTCACTGGTTTCGACAGGGAGAAAAAAAGAAAAAAAAAAAAGAACTAAACCGTAATGAAGCGCCAGGAAAGAAAGCATGACTTAATTATTTTTTCTGGGGTGGATAATGAATAAATTAGCTACGCTGCAGGCTCATAGTTTATATGGGATTTATTACTACTCCTTTAAGAATCCTATCATGACAAAGTCAGTTTTTCTCTCCTGTGCCGGTTGATTGATAGGCCCCTGTCTGACCGCCGAAGACTCCTTTTTATCATTGTGTAGCAGGTGAAGGACCCAGATTCTGGAGTTAGAGCTTCAAAGTTCAGTTCATGATGCACGATTGTCTGTTATCTTCATCGTAAAGGCTGAGCGGGTCATTGCTGGCCAAAGATAAGGAAGGAGATATTGTTTCATTTCTTGTTATTATTACAATAATATCCTTTCATTGAAAGTTCTGTACTTTTCATGGACAATGTCACTTTGCTGGTCTCTTAATAAGCATTAATTTGCATTAGTTGTAAATCGTGTCTCATTGTCGAGATGGGAGCATCGGTCACTGTGTTTTCGGCAAACGTTGCATTAATCAATAATAATACAAGGGAATATAAGAAACTTTGTGATATATCTTAACAGATACATATTTATTTTTTTTCACTTTTGAGCTACGCCTCCTCTCCACCGCACCTCTTGAACATACCATTGAATCTGGAAACCTGCAAAAAATACATGTGGTCAAATAAGATGGACTATCAGCTCACTGAGGGATCAGATCACAGCTGGAAACTGAAGGCTGGTGAGAGGGGAGCTGGAAGAAGAAGCAGAGTGAGAGAGAGAATTAGGCCATGTTCACACATTCAATATTTGGTCAGTATTTCACATTGGCATTTGTAAGCCAAAACCAGGAGTGGGTGAAAAATGTGCATGTGTATCTATTATAATTTTCCTCTGATTGTTTCACTCCAGATTTTAGCTTACAAATACTTATGAGCAATACTGACCAAATACTGAACGTGTGAACATGGCTTTAGAGAGATGTTGCAGCTGCTTCCTGTTGTTTTATCTGATCCTAATGTTGGATTCACAGTTGCACTGCTTAGTACTGCTATATAATGTTCTCTCTGCTACATCTGTTTTTATCTCACTCTTGTCAGGATTCACAGCTATGCTGCCCAGTACTGCTGTATAATGTCCTCTATGCTGCTGCTTTCTAGTAAGAGTTTATCGCATTCAACTGCAGGATTAACAGTTGCACAGCTCAGTACTACTGTATAATGTCCTCCATGCTGCAACGTCTTTGGAACATGTGCTACATAGAGACAGGATAGCGGGAATCCCTTTTATCTCTGTGTGCTTTGTTTGGAAGCCATCATTATAGTTAATCTCTACTATCAGCCTAGAGACTATTAACATCATCAATGAAATCTGCAGAGCTAAAACTGGTGAAAAATGCAGGATACATGTCATATAATGGCCAGAAATAGTGTTACTCCTTTTGGCCTCGTAACTCCGCTTCCAACTTATACTTGATACAACAATGTTTTTTCTGTGTTTAAAAGCCATCAGTGCTGTGTGAGAAGATGCTGACTGATTGGCTCAATTCAAAAGTTAAACTAGCCCCCTTCTCTGTCTCAACCAAAGCATTACAGAATAAATAAACACGGCACTCTGTGGAAGTATAGGCGTTGGTGCTCAAGTAGGGTATCCCACCCTTACTAGCAAATATCCAAAATAACTTGGCACTCAATCATTTATAAGGAGAAGGAAAATTCAATTTATTTTGCGTCCAAGACAATTGGTCCTATGTCTGGATGCGAAATAAATTGAATTTTTCTTCTCCTTATAAATTATTTGAGAGCCAAGTTATTTTGAATATCAACCAAAGCATTAGTTGGTTAAAATTTCACACAAAATCACAAAAATTCACCAGACAAAATCGTTGGCACCTTTCCAAAATTATGGGTAAACACACTTGTTTCAAGCATGTTATGCGCGTTCAAACTCACCTATGGCAAGCAACAGGTGTACGTAATATAAAAATCACACCTGACACCAGATAAAAAGGGGAGAAGTTGACGCAATCTTTGCATTGTGTGTCTGTGTGTGTCACACTAAGCATGGAGAAGAGAAAGAGGAGAATAGAACTTTCTGAGGACTTAAGAACCAACATTGTTAAACAATATCAACAATCTCAAAATTACAAGTCCATCTCCAGAGATCTTGATGTTCCTTTGCCCATGGTGCGCAACATAATCAAGAAGTTTACAACTCATGGCACTGCAGCTAATCTCTCTGGATTTGGACAGCAGAGAAGAAATGATGAAAGGTTGCAAGGCAGGATAGTTGGATAAGAAGCAAATCAAGGTCCAAAGAAATTCAAGCTGTCCTGCTGGCTCAGGGTGCATCTGTGTCAGTGCAAACGATCTGTCCATATGTGAATGAAATTAAACGCTATGGCAGGAGACCCTGAAGGACCAACTGCATGCCAACACATAAAAAAGCTAGACTGCAGTTTGCCACAATGTACCTGAGTAAGCAAACATCCTTCTGAAAAAGCGTCTTGTGGACACATGAGACCAAGATAGAGCTTTTTGGTAAAGCACATAATTCTACTATTTACTGAAAATGCAGAAAGGCCTGCAAAGAAAAGAACACACAGTCAAATATGGTGGAGGTTCAAAAATGTTTTGGGGTTGTTTTGCAGCCACTGGCACTGGGTGCTTTGACTGTGTGCAAGACATCTTGAAATCTGAAGATTACCAAAGGATTTTGGGTCACAATGTAGTGCCCAGTGTCAGAAAGCTGGGTTTGTATCCTCGATCAAGGGTCTTCCAGCAGGACAGTGACCCAAACATACTTCAAGAAGCCCGCAGAAATGGATGGAAACAAAGCGCTGGAGAGCTCTGAAGTGTCAGCAATGAGTCCAGATCTAAATCCCATTGATCACCTGTAGATAAATCTTAAAATTACTGTTGGGAGAAGACGACTTTAAATATGAGAAACCTGGAGCAGAAGAGTTGTCAAAAATTCCAGTTGAAAGGTGTAAGAAGCTGGTTGATGGCTATGGGAAGCGACTTGATTTATTTCAAAGGGTCTGCAACTAAATATTAAGTGGAGGGTGCCAACAATTTTGTCTGACCCGTTTTTGAGGTTTTGTGTGACATTATGTCCAATTTGCCTTTTTTTTCCCTCTGTTTTTTATGTTGTTCCAACACACAAAAAGGAAATAAACATGCATATAACACAATGTATAATTGCCATAATTTTCTGGGAGAATACTTCATTTTATGTAAAAATTTCAAGGGTGCCAAAACTTTGGGCCATGATTGTATAATTTGTCATTCTCCATCGAACAATGCATAATAATTAAAGATGAGCGAACAGTAAAATGCCCAGATGCTTGTTGCTGGAACCAAGCAATTCCTAAGACTATATGATTGAAAAATGGAAGCCTACAAAATGTTTAAAAGCTTTTTCTCAGTTTTAGAGATGACAGAAATATACTCCACAAATCGGAATAGTGTATGGCTGAGAAATGTAGTCCATAAAAATGTTTCAATGATTTTGGGGTGTGTTATATAACACAAAAAAGGACAGCAAAGCATGTAATACTTGATGGATCAAAATATTTGACATTTTTTCACAGCTGTATACTGTATTTGCATACCGACTGCACAGTCCTAATCCCTGTCTACAGACTGCATTCTGTCACTGTCTCTGCTCCTGTGACTCTCTCTCCATCCCTAAGCTAAATGCAGACTGTATGTGCTGCAAACCATTAACCCTTAGAAGGGCTGTTAGTCTGATGGCTCAGCTCCAGCACCAGTATCACCAATACAAACCTCTGATTCGTTATATTATGCGCACACACAGGCCTGGATAAGCACTCTCTTCCGCCAATACGAAGCGTCACAGAGCTGTGTAATGGCGTCAGTGTGCTGAGCTAGGAGGCCCCTGTCCTTTTACAACCTCTGATAATGTCACATGGCCAGCCAATCACAGTAATGCCACAACCAAGATGGCTACGGAATTACAGTGACTCACAGGCAATCCCAGCATGCTTGCTGGCTGGTAACAGGCATCAAAGAAGCGGGGTGGGGATTCGAGTTTGAACTCAAGCACCTCTCAATGCTCGCCGAGTAACGAGAACATCTGTGCACCGTGATACTAGAGTGATAACCGAGTATGTCCGAGCACGTTCATTCGTCCCTAGTATTAGTGAATGAAAAATAATGGAACCTTAAAAACCATTTCATGGGAAATCTCAGGCACCAGGATCGTCAATATGACCGATTCTCTATCTTATTGTCATGTTCTTTCCTTCTCTTATTTTTGTGCACTTTTGTTGTACATCTCATGAGACTATTTAAAGACTATTAGGTACATGTCTGTAAGGTTTCATGTTTTTTGCAGACTAAATTTCTATTCTAATTCTTGATTAGAACACAAATGAGTTTATTTCTATTTTTATTTAAAAAATTAGCAGTCTAAGACAAATCTATGAGATTGGACTTTATCCAATACAGTATATACATATGATAGGTGTAGTAGCGCTGAGCTCATCAGTCTGCAGAACTTTTTGGGAATTAGTGGAACTTATTTATCGATACATATAATTCTTAAACTGCACAAACTAGGAATGAGACCATCTGAAAATGCACAAAATGTATCACAGTGGTTTATGCTGGTTAATTAATTTGGTGCATTTTATCACTGTCTTGACTGAGTTCACACCTTCAATTAGTTGGATTTTTGACAGAATCCACAATTTATTACAGACTACCGACGATCTCTTGCCCTGAGCAGAATTCCGGAAAAGAAATTTGGTGGCTTGTTGTGACTGGTGAGGTAGATTGAGATGTGATAATATTTGTGGAGGTGTTCTGCAAATATTCAGGAACTGGACAGATGAGTTTGTGGAGCATTTGGAAAATTTTCCAGCTTCAGTTCCTGAAGATCTCCCCCCAATTTGGGGAGAATTGGAAGGCGTTTTTTGCCTAGAGCTGGCTGAAAATCCTGCATCACACGAGGTTACCTAGGTACCTGAAGAAAGTTACAAAGTTGTACCGCACTGTAAGCAACATTCCAAAACTGATACATTGTATCGTGCATCGTGCTGGACTGGAGGGCCATCTCACAGTCACCACACAGGGATTCTGCTTTCAGTGTCCTCTACTTTTAGGGAGATTGTCTGGTCAGAATGAAGTTATTTTCCATGAGCTTTGGAGAAGATCTCTTCATAAAATAAGTCATTTTTCTACAGCTCTCCGCAGCGGGTCATGCTAAGTACATTCCTCAGCAGGCAGTGACAGCGAGCGCAGGGGAGGCTCCACTCAAGTATGAACTCTAGGCTCCATCCTGAGGTGTAATGATACTAAAAGGCTAAATGAAATAGAAAATTGGGCAAAACTACCTTTGTTTTTACCATTTCACATTTTACTAGTCCCACTAATTCAATAGTGACTGCATTAATGATGTTACCGTGCATGTAACCGCATACAACAGACCAATGAAGCAATGGCGGCTCTCCTGGTACAGAGCTGTAATAAAGCTGCCATAGAGGTCCGTGAGATCTCTCCCACACATTGACATGCCATTAATCACATGCATGGAGTGGATTTATTACAAATATACAGTGGCGACCAAAAGTTTTGCCTTTTTTTAAAGTGTGATTCCTTCTGTCAGGTTGTTGCCATTTTCCTGGTGATTTTAGCAAAACAGAAGCAAATGGTTGTCACATATAAAGCTGAAAATTGTGTGTGACATTGTTTTATCCCTTTATTTGTTAGTTTTGGCCAAATGCTTTGCATATTTTGTCATGAGTAGTCGAATTTTGCCTAACGTTTTTTGTTTGTGTGTTTTTCGGTTAAAACATTGGAAAGACAAAACCAGTTATCACCTGATGTCTAGAAGCTCATAATTCTGAGAGTGAAATCAGGCAAAACCCAAAATGAGGGAACTATAGAATAAAACAGCTCTCAGAGGCAAGTGTCACATGTAATAAAGAAAGAAAAAGAAGGTTATGGAACAGCTGACACCTAGAAGTGGCCGACCACAGAAAACTTCCTCCAAAGTTAACCACATTCTTAAGAGTAAGTAGGTATGTGATGTCCATAAAGTGCTGTACAGATTTCACACAAAATAAATGAAGAATATGGGGTCAAAATGAGTCGCTAAACTGTGGGGCGACGGCTCAGAGCAGTAGGGTGAATGCACGAGGTCCAGGCAAGAAGACTTTCATCTCTGCAAAGAACCATAAGGTCTGACTTGAATTTGCCAAAGAACACGGCCAACGGAACGACTCAGATTGGTCGAAGGTGTTGTGATCAGATGAATCCAAGTGCAATCTGTTTGGTAGTGAAAGCAAGCACCATATACACTGCTCAAAAAAATAAAGGGAACACTTAAACAACAGTATTTATAGTAACTCCAAGTAAATCAAACTTCTGTGAAATCAAACTGTCCACCTAGGAACAACACTGTTTGACAATCAATTTCACGTGCTGTTGTGCAAATGGAATAGACAACAGATGGAAATTATTGGCAATTATCAAGACACCCTCATTAAAGGAGTGGTTCTGCAGGTGGGGACCACAGACCACGTCTCAGTACCAATGCTTTCTGGCTGATGTTTTGGTCACTTTTGAATGTTGGCTGTACTTTCACACTTGTGGTAGCATGAGACGGACTCTACAACCCACACAAGTGGCTCAGGTAGTGCAGCTCATCCAGGATGGCACATCAATGCGAGCTGTGGCAAGAAGGTTTGCTGTGTCTGTCAGCGTAGTGTCCAGAGGCTGGAGGTGCTACCAGGAGACAGGCCAGTACACCAGGAGATGTGGAGGGGGCCGTAGGAGGGCAACAACCCAGCAGCAGGACCGCTACCTCAGCCTTTGTGCAAGGAGGAACAGGAGGAGCCCTGCAAAATGACCTCCAGCAGGCAACAAATGTGCATGTGTCTGCACAAACGGTTAGAAACCAACTCCATGAGGATGGTCTGAGTGCCCGACATCCACAGATGGGGGTTGTGCTCACAGCCCAACACCGTGCAGGACGCTTGGCATTTGCCACAGAACACCAGGATTAGCAAATTTGCCACTAGCGCCCTGTGCTCTTCACAGATGAAAGCAGGTTCACACTGAGCACATGTGACAGATGTGACAGAGTCTGGAGACGCCGTGGAGAGCGATCTGCTGCCTGCAACATCCTTCAGTATGACCGATTTGGCAGTGGGTCAGTAATGGGGTGGGGTAAATATAGGAAAACTGACTGAACAGCAATCTAGTCTGAACTGGTGCATAACCAAAAAAGACTTATATAGCAAATAGATCAATGGCTGCACAGTAAAATTGAGTGCAGCCATTGATCTATTTGCTATATAAGTCTTTTTTGGTTATGCACCAGTTCAGACTAGATTGCTGTTCAGTCAGTTTTCCTATATTTACTAAGTACTATTTTTTCTGACTTGAACGCCCCGCCCTTCACCATCCTGTGATTTTAATTACATCCAAACACAGTTGGTTCTGACCTTCCTATAAATGCAGGCTTTACCATGTTGTTAGCCATAGGTAAGTGTTCACACTGGGCAGACAGGTCAGGTACCCATCCGATCTGAGATTGCCTTGACGTTTGGTGGATGGGCTCACAATTTTTGGCCAAATCTTGTGCTAAGCATCTCAGGTGTTTTTTCATAGATTTCACAAGCCAGTATGCTATTCACATTTCATGTATCGCACATTTCCTTGCTTTAGTACAGTAAAAATGGGGTGGGGTGGCATTTTTTGGAGGGCCGCACAGCCCTCCATGTGCTCGCCAGAGGTAGCCTGACTACCATTAGGTACCAAGATGAGATCCTCAGACCCCTTGTGAGACCATATGCTGGTGCGGTTGGCCCTGGGTTCCTCCTAATGCAGGACAATGCCAGACCTCATGTGGCTGGAGTGTGTCAGCAGTTCCTGCAAGATGAAGGCATTGAAGCTATGGACTGGCCCGCCCGTTCCCTAGACCTGAATCCAATCAAGCACATCTGGGACATCATGTCTCGCACCATCCACCAACGTCACGTTGCACCACAGACTGTCCAGGAGTTGGCAGATGCTTCAGTCCAGGTCTGGGAGGAGATCCCTCAGGAGACCATCTGCCGCCTCATCAGGAGCATGCCCAGGCGTTGTAGGGAGATCATACAGGCACGCGGAGGCCACACACACTACTGAACATCATTTCCTTGTCTTGAGGCATTTCCACTGAAGTTGGATTAACCTGTAACTTAATTTTCCACTTTGATTTTGAGCATCATTCCAACTCCAGACCTCCGTGGGATATTAGTTGTGATTTACGTTGATAATTTTTAGGTTTTATTTTTCTCAACACATTCCACTATGTAATGAATAAAGATTTACAACTGGAATATTTCATTCAGTGATATCTACGATGTGGGATTTTAGAGTTCCCTCTATTTTTTTGAGCAGTGTATACTGCCCAGTTGGAAAACGTAATGATACAAGGTACCAAACTACTTCCTAGTTTGTAAAGAGGGGGTCCGACTGAGCCAGTACGCCAAAGCATGGAAGCTGTGTGGCTATGCACTAAGAGCCGTAGAGGATCTCCTTCAGGGAGCGGAAGTTTAAGGGTAAGGAGCTAATTTCTTATAAAGAAAGCCCTGGTCAGATTCAGACCCTGGACCTCACATTTCTATTAGTGCTTATGACTTGTGATGGGCAGTGGGGACCCCATTCTAGAGAGAGGTGTGAGTCCCCGAGGTGGGACCCCAGCATCTGTCCTGTAGATACATCATAAAGGTCTACAGCGGGCACATCGCTTTAATATTAAGGATAAAGTAGAACTCTTCCTTCTAGAGAATACATTGCTCATTTTAATGGAAGTGCCCTTTACAATTAATTAAATAAAGCGACAACCCGCAACGCACATCTACAGAAACATTATAATAAGGGATTAGACATGGCCCAAAATGGCAGGTGGGATCATATAAATGACACTACTTATTTACTTACAGGTTGAGTCTTGGCCCCCAAAGCCAAACAAAGGAAAGGTTGACAGATCACGGTGTAATTGCTGTAATTTACGATGCATTAAGCGGTTTACTGTATTGCTGTACGGTTTTATTGTAATACAGTAATTCCTCTTTTTGGAAAGAAAGTCCATTTTACGGGATGATTTAATGCATCCACATCTGCTGGAAAATAAATTACACTTAAGACTATGCTGATTGATTATAATAAGTCGTAATCATGTATTATAATTACATTGCATTATGGAGGCTGAGAAAGATTAAGACTGCTCAGCATCCTACTATGGAAGCACGGTTAGTTCCTGCCAGTTCCAGAGGAAATTTCAAGTGCGCATATTTCAGCTTGGCTTCTAAAAGAAATAAAGGGTAAAAAAAGAGAAAAATATGAATCTTTCTGGATCAGTATTATCTTCAATGTATAGGAAAATATGAGGTAAAATGGATTTATCTAATCTACTGCAGGAATAATAAATAGAGGAGACCTACTTCAAATATATAACATCACTTTTGTATGGTTTTTGTGTTACACATAGTTTAAAAAAAATGGTAATTTTTTTTTCAGATTATGATCTTTATTCAAAAATAAAATTAGAAATCTTACCATTTTCACACTGACACTGGAGCTACTTTACACTCAGCTCGTGTTCTTTTTGAAAGAGTTTATAGCAAGCTTCTTATCATCAGAGGCAGGATTGCAATTACAAGTAACACCAATATACACAGCTAATATTTCAGGATCCACCAATCACAATAGATGATGTCAAAGCTCAACCCCTCCTCCTCCTGTACAATGACTGATAACACCTCTATATACAGTAGATAACACATGATCCACCAATCACAATAGATGATGTCAAAGCTCACCTCCTCCTCCTGTACAATGACTGATAACACCTCTATATACAGTAGATAACACAGGATCCACCATTCACAATAGGTGATGTCACAGCTCACCTCCTCCTCCTCCTGTACAATGACTGATAACACCTCTATATACAGTAGATAACACAGGATCCACCAATCACAATAGGTGATGTCACAGCTCACCTCCTCCTCCTGTACAATGACTGATAACACCTCTAAATATAGTAGATAACACAGGATCCATCATTCACAATAGGTGATGTCACAGCTCACCTCCTCCTCCTGTATAATGACTGATAACACTGTTGTGAACTCTGTTTTTGGGCTCCCTCTTGTGGTCACGAGTGGTACTGTGTGAGTGCTGTCTTTGGGCTCCCCCTGGTGGCTCTTTGTGTCTTTCTGCAGGTCTGAGGCGGATCAGCTGGCTCGTTATCTGTTAGCTGGTTTCCTATTTAGCTCACCTGGACTTTCAGTGTTTGCCTGCTGTCGATGTATTCAGTGCTATCTTGATCTCTCTTGAATTCCTTCGCTATCAGTCTCTTCAAGAGAAGCTAAGTTTTCTGTTTGGTTATTTTTTGCTCATTAGTGTTCAATATTTTTCTTGGTTATTTACTTGTCCTTGTCCAGCTTGCTAATATGTGATTTCCTTGCTTGCTGGTAGCTTTAGGGGGCTGAGTTTCTCCCCTCACACCGTTAGTTGGTGTGGGGGTTCTTGTATTCTCAGCGTGGATATTTTGCATAGGGTTTTTTACTGACCGCACAGTTCACTGCCTGTCTTCTGCTATCTAGTATTAGTGGGCCTCATTTGCTGAATCTGTTTTCATTTCTACGTTTTGTATTTTCCCCTTACCTCACCGTTAATATTTGTTGGGGGTTTACTATATCTTTGTCATTTCTCTGAGGCAAGTGAGGTCTTACTTTCTCTATAGGGGTAGCAAGTTTCTCAGGCTGCGTCGAGACGTCCAGGAATTTAGGCACGTTCACCAGCTGCCTTTAGTGTGTTTGGTTAGGATCAGGTTTTGCGGTCAGTCCAGTTACCACCTCCCTAGAGCTCGCTCTATGTTCAGTAACTTAGCTAGTTCATTCTGTGATCCTCAGCCACTAAGGATCATAACATAACACCTCTATATACAGTAGATAACACAGGATCCACCATTCACAATAGGTGATGTCACAGCTCACCTCCTACTCCTCCTGTACACTGACTGATACCTCTATATACAGCAGATAAGACAGGATCCACCATTCGCAATAGGTGATGTCACAGCTCACCTCCTCCTCCTGTACAATGACTGATAACACCTCTAAATATAGTAGATAACACAGGATCCACTATTCAAAATAGGTGATGTCACAGCTCACCTCTTCCTCCTGTATAATGACTGATAACACCTCTATATACAGTAGATAACACAGGGTCCACCATTCACAATAGGTGATGTCACAGCTCACCTCCTCCTCCTGTACAATGACTGATAACACCTCTATATACAGTAGATAACACAGGATCCACCATTCACAATAGGTGATGTCACAGCTCACCTCCTCCTCCTGTACAATGACTGATAACACCTCTATATACAGCAGATAACACAGGATCCACCATTCACAATAGGTGATGTCACAGCTCACCTCCTCCTCCTGTACAATGACTGATACCTCTATATACAGCAGATAACACAGGATCCAAAATAGGTGATGTCACAGCTCACCTCCTCCTGTACAATGACTGATAACACCTCTATATACAGTAAATAACACAGGATTCACCATTCACAATAGGTGATGTCACAGCTCACCTCCTCCTCCTGTACAATGACTGATAACACCTCTATATACAGCAGATAACACAGGATCCACCATTCACAATAGGTGATGTCACAGCTCACCTCCTCCTCCTCCTGTACAATGACTGATACCTCTATATACAGCAGATAACACAGGATCCACAATAGGTGATGTCACAGCTCACCTCCTCCTCCTGTACAATGACTGATACGTCTATATACAGCAGATAACACAGGGTCCACCATTCACAATAGGTGATGTCACAGCTCACCTCCTCCTCCTGTACAATGACTGATACCTCTATATACAGCAGATAACACAGGATCCACCATTCACAATAGGTGATGTCACAGCTCACCTCCTCCTCCTGTACAATGACTGATAACACCTCTAAATATAGTAGATAACACAGGATCCATCATTCACAATAGGTAATGTCACAGCTCACCTCCTCCTGTATAATGACTGATAACACCTCTATATACAGTAGATAACACAGGATCCACCATTCACAATAGGTGATGTCACAGCTCACCTCCTACTCCTCCTGTACAATGACTGATACCTCTATATACAGCAGATAACACAGGATCCACCATTCACAATAGCTGATGTCACAGCTCACCTCCTCCTCCTGTACAATGACTGATAACGCCTCTAAATATAGTAGATAACACAGGATCCATCATTCACAATAGGTGATGTCACAGCTCACCTCCTCCTCCTGTATAATGACTGATAACACCTCTATATAGAGTAGATAACACAGGATCCACCATTCACAATAGGTGATATCACAGCTCACCTCCTCCTCCTGTACAATGACTGATAACACCTCTATATACAGTAGATAACACAGGATCCACCATTCACAATAGGTGATGTCACAGCTCACCTCCTCCTCCTGTACAATGACTGATAACACCTCTAAATATATGTTGTGAATTTGCTTTTTGCTCCCTCTAGTGGTTACTAGTTTTTTGACTCTGGTTTTTCTGTCATTCCTTTTATCCGCACCTGGGTCGTTAGTTAGGGGTGTTGCTATATAAGCTCCCTGGACCTTCAGTTCTATGCCTGGCAACGTAGTTATCAGAGCTAGTCTGCTGTGCTCTTGTCTACTGATCCTGGTTCCAGTTATATCAGCTAAGTCTGCCTTTTGCTTTTTGCTATTTGTTTTGGTTTTGTATTTTTGTCCAGCTTGTTCCAAATCTATATCCTGACCTTTGCTGGAAGCTCTAGGGGGGCTGGTGTTCTCCCCCCGGACCGTTAGACGGTTCGGGGGTTCTTGAATTTCCAGTGTGGATTTTGATAGGGTTTTTGTTGACCATATAAGTTACCTTTCTTTATTCTGCTATTAGTAAGCGGGCCTCTCTGTGCTAAACCTGGTTCATTTCTGTGTTTGTCATTTCCTCTTACCTCACCGTCATTATTTGTGGGGGGCTTCTATCCAGCTTTGGGGTCCCCTTCTCTGGAGGCAAGAAAGGTCTTTGTTTTCCTCTACTAGGGGTAGCTAGATTCTCCGGCTGGCGCGTGTCATCTAGAATCAACGTAGGAATGATCCCCGGCTACTTCTAGTGTTGGCGTTAGGAGTAGATATATGGTCAACCCAGTTACCACTGCCCTATGAGCTGGATTTTTGTATTCTGCAGACTTCCACGTTCCTCTGAGACCCTCGCCATTGGGGTCATAACAGTTTGCCAGGCCAGTATTAAATGTTTAATGCATTGCAGAAGAGGGATTATAAGAAAGAAGATTCTGAGGTTTTTTTTCTTTTTCCCCTTTACCTCAGAGTGGCTATGCTTGCTGCAGACATGAATGTCCAGACCTTGATTACAAGTGTGGACCAGCTGGCTACTCGTGTGCAGGGCATACAAGATTATGTTATCAGAAATCCTAGGTCAGAACCTAAAATACCGATTCCTGAACTGTTTTCCGGAGACAGGTTTAAGTTTAGGAATTTCGTGAATAATTGTAAATTGTTTTTGTCTCTGAGACCCTGTTCATCTGGAGATTCTGCTCAGCAAGTAAAAATTGTTATTTCGTTCTTACGGGGCGACCCTCAGGATTGGGCTTTTTCGCTGGCGCCAGGAGATCCGGCATTGGCTGATCTTGATGCGTTTTTTCTGGCGCTCGGTTTACTTTATGAGGAACCCAATCTTGAGATTCAGGCAGAAAAGGCCTTGCTGGCTATGTCGCAGGGGCCGTTTTGTCGCAGAGAGGCCCTGGTTACTCTGTTATGAAACCTTGTGCCTTTTTCTCTAGGAAGTTTTCGCCTGCCGAGCGAAATTATGATGTGGGCAATCGGGAGTTGTTGGCCATGAAATGGGCATTTGAGGAGTGGCGTCATTGGCTCGAGGGTGCTAAGCATCGTGTGGTGGTCTTGACTGATCACAAAAATCTGATGTATCTCGAGTCTGCTAAACGCCTTAATCCGAGACAGGCCCGCTGGTCATTGTTTTTCTCCCGCTTTGATTTTGTTGTCTCGTATTTACCAGGTTCAAAGAATGTGAAGGCCGATGCTCTTTCTAGGAGCTTTGTGCCTGATGCTCCTGGAGTCGCTGATCCTGTTGGTATTCTTAAAGATGGAGTTATCTTGTCAGCTATTTCTCCGGATCTGCGACGTGTGTTGCAGAGATTTCAGGCTGATAGGCCTGAGTCTTGTCCACCTGACAGACTGTTTGTCCCGGATAAGTGGACCAGCAGAGTCATTTCCGAGGTTCATTCCTCGGTGTTGGCAGGTCACCCGGGAATTTTTGGCACCAGAGATCTGGTGGCCAGGTCCTTTTGGTGGCCTTCCTTGTCAAGGGATGTGCGGTCATTTGTGCAGTCCTGTGGGACTTGTGCTCGAGCTAAGCCTTGCTGTTCTCGTGCCAGCGGTTTGCTCTTGCCCTTGCCTGTCCCGAAGAGACCTTGGACACATATCTCCATGGATTTCATTTCTGATCTTCCGCTATCTCAGGGCATGTCCGTTATCTGGGTGATATGTGATCGCTTTTCCAAGATGGTCCATTTGGTTCCTTTGCCTAAGCTGCCTTCCTCTTCCGATCTGGTTCCTGTGTTTTTTCAGAACGTGGTTCGTTTGCACGGCATCCCTGAGAATATTGTGTCAGACAGAGGATCCCAGTTCGTTTCCAGGTTCTGGCGATCCTTTTGTAGTAGGATGGGCATTGATTTGTCGTTTTCGTCTGCTTTCCATCCTCAGACTAATGGACAGACGGAGCGAACTAATCAGACTTTGGAGGCTTATTTGAGGTGTTTTGTCTCTGCTGATCAGGACGATTGGGTGACATTCTTGCCGTTGGCTGAGTTTGCCCTTAATAATCGGGCTAGTTCCGCCACCTTGGTTTCGCCTTTTTTCTGCAACTCTGGTTTCCATCCTCGTTTTTCTTCGGGTCATGTGGAGCCTTCTGACTGTCCTGGGGTGGATTCTGTGGTGGATAGGTTGCAGCAGATCTGGAATCATGTGGTGGACAACTTGAAGTTGTCACAGGAGAAGGCTCAGCGCTTTGCCAATCGCCGCCGCGGTGTGGGTCCCCGACTACGCGTTGGGGATTTGGTATGGCTTTCTTCCCGCTTTGTTCCTATGAAGGTCGCCTCTCCCAAATTTAAACCTCGTTTTATTGGGCCTTACAAGATATTGGAAATCCTTAATCCTGTATCTTTTCGTCTGGATCTTCCTGTGTCGTTTGCTATTCACAATGTATTTCATAGGTCCTTGTTGCGGCGGTACATTGTGCCTGTAGTTCCTTCTGCTGAGCCTCCTGCTCCGGTGTTGGTTGAGGGCGAGTTGGAGTACGTGGTGAAGAAGATCTTGGATTCTCGCCTCTCCAGGCGGAGGCTTCAGTACCTGGTCAAGTGGAAGGGCTATGGTCAGGAGGATAATTCCTGGGTGGTCGCCTCTGATGTTCATGCGGCCGATTTAGTTCGTGCCTTTCATGCCGCTCATCCTGATCGCCCTGGTGGTCGTGGTGAGGGTTCGGTGACCCCTCACTAAGGGGGGGGTACTGTTGTGAATTTGCTTTTTGCTCCCTCTAGTGGTTACTAGTTTTTTGACTCTGGTTTTTCTGTCATTCCTTTTATCCGCACCTGGGTCGTTAGTTAGGGGTGTTGCTATATAAGCTCCCTGGACCTTCAGTTCTATGCCTGGCAACGTAGTTATCAGAGCTAGTCTGCTGTGCTCTTGTCTACTGATCCTGGTTCCAGTTATATCAGCTAAGTCTGCCTTTTGCTTTTTGCTATTTGTTTTGGTTTTGTATTTTTGTCCAGCTTGTTCCAAATCTATATCCTGACCTTTGCTGGAAGCTCTAGGGGGGCTGGTGTTCTCCCCCCGGACCGTTAGACGGTTCGGGGGTTCTTGAATTTCCAGTGTGGATTTTGATAGGGTTTTTGTTGACCATATAAGTTACCTTTCTTTATTCTGCTATTAGTAAGCGGGCCTCTCTGTGCTAAACCTAGTTCATTTCTGTGTTTGTCATTTCCTCTTACCTCACCGTCATTATTTGTGGGGGGCTTCTATCCAGCTTTGGGGTCCCCTTCTCTGGAGGCAAGAAAGGTCTTTGTTTTCCTCTACTAGGGGTAGCTAGATTCTCCGGCTGGCGCGTGTCATCTAGAATCAACGTAGGAATGATCCCCGGCTACTTCTAGTGTTGGCGTTAGGAGTAGATATATGGTCAACCCAGTTACCACTGCCCTATGAGCTGGATTTTTGTATTCTGCAGACTTCCACGTTCCTCTGAGACCCTCGCCATTGGGGTCATAACAATATAGTAGATAACACAGGATCCACTATTCAGAATAGGTGATGTCACAGCTCACCTTTTCCTCCTGTATAATGACTGATAACACCTCTATATACAGTATATAACACAGGATCCACCATTCACAATAGGTGATGTCACAGCTCACCTCCTCCTCCTGTATAATGACTGATAACACCTCTATATACAGTGGATAACACAGGATCCACTATTCACAATAGGTGATGTCACAGCTCACCTCCTCCTCCTGTACAATGACTGATAACACCTCTAAATATAGTAGATAACACAGGATCCACCATTCACAATAGGTGATGTCACAGCTTACCTCCTCCTCCTGTATAATGACTGATAACACCTCTATATACAGTAGATAACACAGGATCCACTATTCACAATAGGTGATATCACAGCTCACCTCCTCCTCCTGTACAATGACTGATAACACCTCTGTATACAGTAGATAACACAGGATCCACCATTCACAATAGGTGATATCACAGCTCACCTCCTCCTCCTGTACAATGACTGATAACACCTCTATATACAGTAGATAACACAGGATCCACCATTCACAATAGGTGATGTCACAGCTCACCTCCTCCTCCTGTACAATGACTGATAACACCTCTAAATATAGTAGATAACACAGGATCCACTATTCAGAATAGGTGATGTCACAGCTCACCTTTTCCTCCTGTATAATGACTGATAACACCTCTATATACAGTATATAACACAGGATCCACCATTCACAATAGGTGATGTCACAGCTCACCTCCTCCTCCTGTATAATGACTGATAACACCTCTATATACAGTGGATAACACAGGATCCACTATTCACAATAGGTGATGTCACAGCTCACCTCCTCCTCCTGTACAATGACTGATAACACCTCTAAATATAGTAGATAACACAGGATCCACCATTCACAATAGGTGATGTCACAGCTCACCTCCTCCTGTACAATGACTGATGATACCTCTATATACAGTAGATAACACATGATCCACCATACACAATAGGTGATGTCACAGCTCACCTCCTCCTCCTGTACAATGACTGATAACATCTCTATATACAGTAAATAACACAGGATCCACCATTCACAATAGGTGATGACACAGCTCACCTCCTCCTCCTGTACAATGACTGATAACACCTCTATATACAGTAGATAACACTGGATCCACCATTCACAATAGGTGATGACACAGCTCACCTCCTCCTCCTGTACAATGACTGATAACACCTCTATTTACAGTAAATAACACAGGATCCACCATTCACAATAGGTGATGACACAGCTCACCTCCTCCTCCTCCTGTACAATGACTAATGACACCTCTATGTACAATAACACAGGATCCACCATTCATTATAGGTGTCACAGCTCACCTTCTCCCTCTCCATTAACCGTGACCCTTGCACATTAGATGCATCAATACAACAGTATGGGTCACATTGGCTGATGTGAAAATTGCAAAAATTCTATTCCATTTTTTAACACAGATTGTGATATGAGAAAAAACATTGCAAAAAAAAATTAGATTTATTACAAAAATCTGATGTAAAGAAGAGGTGATTTTCGGATGACACATCACTCGCTTCTCAGGTACAGACACAATGTCAGTGGCTGGATTGTATATTCTGATCATAAGAAATCTCTTGTAATTTATAGAAAATTAAATGAGATCTCGCAATGATACAAATCGTTACATTTGAGGAGATCCGCATCCTCCTGAGCTCTCGGTATATGTGAGTAATGTCGGACTGTTACTTACCTGAAGCCTCCTCCTTTGCTACTTTCTGATGAATTACACAGCGGCATTGTGTCTCAGTAATACGGCGTCAGACTGGTGGGCTGTAACTTCACCACAGAGACTTTGTTTTCTATTTCTAGAAGTTTCTGGATCTTTACATTCTTGATCTCTTACTTAGCAATATCTCCATGTGATTCTACCTACACCCAGCTGATTACTTTGGTGTTTTCTCCTCTTAGGTTTCATTTCTCCCACTTTCCTACATTTTCTCTACGTCCCTTAGATAAGGACGCTCCTGCGGAACTTCTGAAATCTCATACACATACGGGCTCTAACGCCATCTTGGAAAGCAGGAGAGGAAAAGGAAATTCACAAAAGGAAATTTTATCAGAAACTGTTTCTTTTTTACTCAATTCAGCAGGATGGAATATTGGATCCGGACAGAGAGCAGTGTCCTCAGTAATGGAGTCCTGTGGTCACTCACTGTTTATGGCTCCACCACCAGTCTATGCTTTAACCCTGCAGCCGGCTCCCTCTGCTCAGGTGAACGTCGGGTTAGTATGGTGACCTGGTGTGCACCCTCGTCATCTGCCTCCTCATCATCTGCCTAGGCCTCTTCAGGTCGGCTCGGGCCGCTGTCTGCCCTCTGAGTATTCAGTTAGGAACAAACACTTCACCCATTTGCTTTCCTGCTGCTAACAGCTTCACCCACTCAGCTCTGCAAATACTGAGCTCTGTTTCGTCTACTTCTTAGTATGCCAATTGACAAAAACTACTCTGCTGTTTATGTGTGTTGTCCGCACATTCGGCTCTGCTACTCTAAGGTGGATGACTGCTAATTCAGCTCTGCTGTTCCTGTGCACCATCTGCACATTTGGCTCTGCTACTTCTAGATGCCTGACTGCTAACTCAGCTCAACTGCTTCTAGGTGCCATCTACACATTCGGCACTGCTACTACAAGACGCCTGACAATTCATTCAACTCTTCTGTTCTTAAGTGATGACTGCACACTCAGCTCTGCAACTGCAAAGTGCTTGCCCAAATGGGACACCCCAGGAATCCGGTTGTCACAGTGGTATAGCCTGCCTCACAGGGAGGGTGATGCCATGCCTGGAAGTGAGAAGGAATTCCCTTAGCAGGTAACACTAGCATACAACACTTTCCTGACTCCAGGCCAGAAGGGGGAGCTCTAGACCCAGTTTCTGGGTAGCTTCCCTATAAGTTCTGGCTTGGAGGAGGAGTTAGAGTTCAGTCTGTGTGAGACAGTTTAGAGAGAGGAAGCAAAGGAGAGAGAATCTGGGAGTGGAGCTGCGATTGAGCTCACTCCCAGGATTGAGCGCAAGAAGCCAGACACCGGGGTTGTGTGGGAACTGTATGCCCCACTGCAGAAACTGGATGGCAGGAGATTGCAGGTCTTCTAGCCACAACTGACACCCTCAGACACAGCAGCAGATTAGAGCCCGGAGCCACCACGAGAATGGGACACTTGTAAAAAAGCTCGAGCTGCCTGCCATGTGGGTAGTGTCCACCTAAGGAACAGATTGAGAAAGGGACTTGAGGAAACCTAATGTATCAAGAACCCAGAATTCAGCGCAGAAAGGAAGGCTTCCAACCCCACCTGGCTAGGGGGATTCCGAACCGCTTCCAGGCTGCCCAAATTTCAAAGATCACCTGTAACCTGTGCCATGGACTGCAATTTCACCAGTAAAAGGTAAAGAGACTGCAAATCCCGTGTCCTCCAATTATTCCTGCACTCCACCATCTATCATCCTTACCAACTGTACCGGGAGCTCTGGGGTCTTCGCTCCACCTGTAGCGAGCAAAACCATCTAAGCTGCATTACCATTAGTCCCACTGGACCACTTGAAGCAGCGTCGGCCATCCCTGGCCGAGTACCACAGGTGGCATCTCATGAACATTACTGCATTAGACTTTATTTCCCACTTCCATTCATCCCCTTTAACTGGATGCCCAGGGCCACGGACCGGATCACTGCCACCGTGACCATTTCCCCGAGTACCCCACAGCCCCAGCGGACGATCCACATATCCCCTGCTCTGCTGATTATTGTACATTTCCAGCTCCACTGCTCTATGTCCAGTCCGGCATGTGCAGGTCTTCTGACCCTCGCTTTTCAACCTGACATTCGGCTTGTTCAGATACATCATCGGTTCCATTCTCTAACCACTGGCTTATCAACTCCACCTCACTACAGACATAGGTAACATGTAAATCAAACATTTTCCCAGTGTAATCTCTGAATGCAAACAAAATACAGACCCCAGCTTGGAAACTGTCAGCAAGCAGGACAGAAGCTGACAACATTCACATCTGCATAGAGCGGTAGCATGACTGTCCAGTTTTTAGCAAATGTTAACCTTTTGTCATATCGTATAGTCAGGAGATTCACTATTTATAGTTCTTCTGTACTTCTTTACTTTTAATTATTAGGTTTTTTACAACTGCTGGTGGTGCATTTTTATTCATAGGCAATTAACTAAGGAATGGAACACAAAGGTAAAGTGCTACAATGAATTCTAAATAAAAAAAAAACTGTAGTGTGACATTAAAGAAATCAAATTGTAATAAAATAAATGCTGGAAGAAAACACTAAAATGAAAAAAATATATATTAATAAAAAGTGGTTAAATCTAAACGAAATATTTTCTCTTAATCGTTATATAACCCCTACAATCAAGCCAGCATGTAAATTACAATGCTCAGGGAACGATGTTACACAATGAAGTAAAGATGGAACGTGCAAAATGTCATGCAAAGTAATAAAAGCGGAAATATTGAAAATAAGTTCCAAGTTTTAAAAAAAATCATTAAAAAAGTTAAAGATTGGAAAACTTATATGTAATTGTTGAACCCAAAAAAAAAAAAACTTTAAGAACTCTGAAGCACACAGTCACAAAAAGCTCCAGCCTCGACAGTGTGGGAGAAAAAAACGGTTTCAAGGACAATTACTTTCAATATCACAACAGCAAAATCAACATGATACCATCCGCCACATGCTTACAAAGTTAGTCTGGAGGTTAGAGCTGACATTATAATTATAATCTTTCAGAAAGCTGCAATAAAACTGTTGCCGCGGTGGGCTGTTAACCATGCACCAAAGCAATTTAAAGTCTGCTGAAAAAGATCTACAAAGATCGGGATTTGTTTCTTCATCTAAACTGCTGATAGTGAGCGAAGGGACAGATGAAACGCGGCATTGACACAATGTAGGAGAAGATATTATCAAAGGTTCATCGGTGACTGCCAGGCAGCCATCACACAACACTCAGGATTCATAAAAATGTGCCAGGAATCATAGAACTCCAGCCAAAATATAGAAGACAAATACATCCACAACTGCTACATTGTAGCAGTAGAGTTCACAATGGCTCCAACGCTGCCTGCAGTGCGGGAGAAGGGGCGATGCTGACCTTCATTTCTGCATTTCTTCAGATTGAAAAACAAGACAGGGTTTTGTGCACCGGCGGTGATTGATGCCTGACATGTGCTGGGACTTCCTGCTGGGCAGGGAGGAGAGGGAGCTGCTTCATTCATAAAACTAATACTATCAAATGGTGTTGGAAAATGGTGACAGAAAAACATGATGATTTTAGATGAAGCTCAGAATAATTCCAATATTTTTTATTTAGGACATTTATAGACTGATCTTTTAAGAGAGTTTTAAGAATTTCCGGTCAGAATACCCTCTGACAGATTGGGGTGTAACTGCAAGAGCAAAATGAGGTAACAAAATATTAAGATGAAGTGCTAGTGGGGTTTTCTGAACTTCTTAAATGTGTAAAATTGCAAAGTCCTATAAAAATAAGCAGATTTGCAATTCACTTCCTACTAAATATCCTCTCATTAAATTCTTAAGAATGGAGGGATTTTTAATTTTAATGTTTACTGCTTGTTTGCTTTGGTCATTAGTTTCATCTGCAGCCTATCAGTGACTGGACAATTTCCCAGCAAAGAGCATGTGCATGCAAACTGTTTGCTACACAAAATTGTAAGAGCAGCTGTTAAACTTGCTGGATCACATATCAAGACAGCTGCAGTGCCCATCCTCTAAACCGATGCGCAGTGCCCCTCCTCTCTGCCGATGCTGCAGTGCCCCTCCCCTCTGCTGATGCTGCACTGCCCATCCTCTCTGCCGATGCTGCAGTGCCCCTCCTCTCTGCTGATGCTGCAGTGCCCATCCTTTCTGCCAATCCTGCAGTGCCCCTCCACTCTGCTGATACTACAGTGCCCATCCTCTCTGCCGATGCTGCAGTGCCTCTCCTCTCCGCAGATGCTGCAGTGCTCCTCCTCTCTGCTGATGCTGCAGTGCCCATCCTCTCTGCTGATGCAGTAGTGCCCCTGCTCTCTGCCAGTGCTGCAGTGCCCTCCTCTCTGTGGATGCTGCAGTGCCCATGCTCTCAACTGATGCTGCAGTGCCCCTCCTATCTGCCGATGCTGCAGTGCCCCTCCTCTCTGCTGATGCTGCAGTGCCTCTGCACTCTGCCGATGCTGCAGTGCCCCTCCTCTCCGCAGATGCTGCAGTGCTCCTCCTCTCTGCTGATGCTGCAGTGCCCATCCTCTCTGCTGATGCAGTAGTGCCCCTGCTCTCTGCCAGTGCTGCAGTGCCCTCCTCTCTGTGGATGCTGCAGTGCCCATGCTCTCAACTGATGCTGCAGTGCCCCTTCTCTCTGCCGATGCTGCAGTGCCCCTCCTCTCTGCTGATGCTGCAGTGCCTCTGCACTCTGCCGATGCTGCAGTGCCCATCCTCTCTACCAATGCCACAGTGCCCATCCTCTCTGCCGATGTTACAGTGCCCCTCCTCTGTGCCGATGCTGTAGTGCCTCTGCTCTCTGCTGATGCTTCAGTGCCTCTGCTCTCTGCCGATGCTGCAGTGCCCCTCCTCTCTGCTGATGCAGTAGTGCCCCTCTCTCTGCCAATGCTGCAGTGCCCCTCCTCTCTGCGGATGCTGCAGTGCCCCTTCTCTGCTAATGCTGCAGTGCACTTGCTCTCTGCTGATGCTGCAGTGCCCCTCCTCTCTGCCGATGATGCAGTGCCCCTCTTCTCTGCCGATGCTGCAGTGCCCCTCCACTCTGCCAATGCTGCAGTGCCTCTCCTCTCTGCCGATGCTGCAGTGCCCCTCCTCTCTGCCGATGCTGCAGTGCCCATCCTCTCTGCCGGTGCTGCAGTGCCCCTCCTCTCTGCCGATGCTGCAGTGCCCATCCTCTCTGCCGATGCTGAAGTGCCCATCCTGTTGTGAATTTGGATTCTGGGCTCCCCCGGTGGCTACTGGTGGAATTGAACTGGTGTTTTCATCTTCTCTGTTCACCTGTTCCCATCAAGATGTGGGAGTCGCTATATAACCTTGCTGCTCTGTTAGTTGCTTGCCGGTCAACAATGTTATCAGAAGCCTCTCTGTGCTTGTTCCTGCTCCTAGACAACTACTAGATAAGTTGGACTCTTGTCCATGTTTGTTTTTGCATTTTTGTTCCAGTTCACAGCTGTAGTTTCGTTACTGTGTCTGGAAAGCTCTTGTGAACAGGAATTGCCACTCTGGTGTTATGAGTTAATGCCAGAGTTTTAAAGTAATTCCTGGATGGTATTTTGATAGGGTTTTCAGCTGACCATGAAAGTGTCCTTTCTGTCTTCTGCTATGTAGTAAGTGGACCTCAAATTTGCTAAACCTATTTTCATACTACGTTTGTTATTTCATCTTAATTCACCGCCAATACATGTGGGGGGCCTCTGTCTCCTTTCGGGGTATTTCTCTAGAGGTGAGCTAGGACTAATATTTTCCTCTGCTAGCATTATTTAGTCCTCCGGCTGGTGCTGGGCATCTAGAATCAACGTAGGCATGCTACCCGGCCACTGCTAGTTGTGCGTTAGGTTTAGTTCATGGTCAGCTCAGTTCCCATCTTCCAAGAGCTAGTTCCTATATATGCTGATGCTATGTTCTCTTGCCATTGAGAACATGACAGTTTGACCGGCCCACAAAGTGTTAATTGTTTGGGCTGAAGCAGGAGAAAAAGAAGTGTTTAAAGGGAACCTGTCACCACGTTTTTGGAAGATGGGATAAAAATAGCGTTAAATAGTGGCAGAGGTGGGCGTTACATTAGTGTGTGTGTTATGCGTTTATTACCCACCTAAGTTGCCGAAATAACTTTGCAAAGTCTCCGTTTTCGCCTGTCAATCAGGCTGGTCAGGTCGCATGGGCGTTGTCTTCCCCCAGATTTGGCGTAGTTTTCCGTTGGTGGCGTAGTGGTGTGCGCATGCCCAAAGTCCGGAATCCTCTTCCAGGGGATTTAAAATAGCGCGGTGTTCGTTATTGCATTGGTGATCGGTGGGCGCGGCCATCTTCCTTTGGCCGCGCGTGCGCAGAAGCGGCGCTCTGCTGGCCGCGGCTTCAGGAAAATGGCCGCCGCGATATCCATCTGCGCACGCGCGGCATCCCGCGGCCATTTTCCTGAAGCCGCGGCCAGCAGAGCGCCGCTTCTGCGCACGCGCGGCCAAAGGAAGATGGCCGCGCCCACCGATCACCAATGCAATAACGAACACCGCGCTATTTTAAATCCCCTGGAAGAGGATTCCGGACTTTGGGCATGCGCACACCACTACGCCACCAACGGAAAACTACGCCAAATCTGGGTGAAGACACCACGCCCATGTGACCTGACCAGCCTGATTGACAGGCGAAAACGGAGACTTTGCAAAGTTATTTCGGCAACTTAGGTGGGTAATAAACGCATAACACACACACTAATGTAACGCCCACCTCTGCCCCTATTTAACGCTATTTTTATCCCATCTTCCAAAAACGTGGTGACAGGTTCCCTTTAAGGGAATTTTTTTTTTTTTTTTTTTTTTCCCCTCAGAGTTTTGCTGCCTAGCCCTTAATTGCTGTCTAGCTGCTTCTTACCTCCTCTTAACCCTTGAATGGCTCTGTGTCCACCTGTTTGTAATGGATCTTCAGAGTGTAACTGCAGGTTTGAATAATCTCGCCACGAAGGTACAAAATTTGCAAGACTTTGTTTGTCATGCACCTGTATCTGAGCCGAGAATTCCTTGGCCGGAATTTTTCTCGGGGAATAGATCTGGGTTTCAGAATTTTCGAAATAATTGCAAATTATTTTTGTCCCTGAAATTTCGCTCTGCCGGAGACCCTGCACAGCAGGTCAGGATTGTGATTTCCTTGCTCCGGGGCGACCCTCAAGACTGGGCTTTTTCATTGACACCAGGGGATCCTGCGTTGCTCAATGTGGATGCGTTTTTTCTGGCCTTGGGGTTGCTTTATGACGAACCTCATTTGGAGCTTCAGGCAGAAAAAACTTTGATGTCCCTATCTCAGGGGCAAGATGAAGCGGAAATTTACTGTCAAAGATTCCGTAAATGGTCTGTGCTTACTCAGTGGAATGAGTGCGCCCTGGCGGCGACTTTCAGAGAGGGTCTCTCTGATGCCATTAAGGATGTTATGGTGGGGTTCCCTGTGCCTGCGGGTCTGAATGAGTCCATGACAATGGCTATTCAGATCGATAGGCGTTTGCGGGAGCGCAAACCAGTGCACCATCTGGCGGTGTCCACTGAGAAGTCGCCAGAGAGTATGCAGTGTGATAGAATTCTGTCCCGAAGCGAGCGGCAGAATTTTAGACGGAAAAATGGGTTGTGTTTCTATTGTGGTGATTCTACTCATGTTATATCAGCATGCTCTAAGCGCACTAAAAAGCTTGATAAATCTGTTTCCATTTGCACCTTACCATCTAAGTTTATTCTATCTGTGACCTTGATTTGCTCTTTGTCATCTATTACCACGGACGCCTATGTCGACTCTGGCGCCGCTTTGAGTCTTATGGATTGGTCCTTTGCCAAACGCTGTGGGTATGATTTAGAGCCTTTGGAGACTCTTATTCCTCTGAAGGGGATTGACTCCACCCCATTGGCTAATAATAAACCACAATACTGGACACAAGTATCTATGCGTATTAATCCGGATCACCAGGAGATTATTCGCTTTCTGGTGCTGTATAATCTACATGATGATTTGGTGCTAGGATTGCCTTGGCTGCAATCTCATAACCCAGTCCTCGACTGGAGAGCTATGTCTGTGTTGAGCTGGGGATGTAAGGGGGCTCATGGGGATGTACCTGTGGTTTCCATTTCATCATCCATTCCCTCTGAAATTCCTGAGTTCCTGTCTGACTATCGTGACGTCTTTGAAGAATCCAAGCTTGGTTCGTTACCTCCGCACCGAGAGTGCGATTGTGCCATAGATTTAATCCCGGGTAGTAAATACCCAAAGGGTCGTTTATTTAATCTGTCTGTGCCTGAACATGCTGCTATGCGAGAATATATAAAGGAGTCCTTGGAAAAGGGACATATTCGTCCATCGTCATCTCCCTTAGGAGCCGGTTTTTTCTTTGTGTCAAAAAAAGACGGCTCTTTGAGACCATGTATCGATTATCGGCTTTTGAATAAAATCACTGTAAAATATCAATACCCATTGCCGTTGCTGACTGATTTGTTTGCTCGCATAAAGGGGGCCAAGTGGTTCTCTAAGATTGACCTTCGTGGGGCGTATAATTTGGTGCGAATCAGACAGGGGGATGAGTGGAAAACCGCATTTAATACGCCCGAGGGCCACTTTGAGTATTTAGTGATGCCTTTTGGTCTTTCAAATGCTCCGTCAGTTTTCCAGTCCTTTATGCATTATATTTTTCGCGATTATTTGGATAAATTTATGATTGTGTATCTGGATGATATTCTGATTTTTTCGGATGACTGGGACTCTCATGTCCAGCAGGTCAGGAGGGTTTTCCAGGTTTTGCGGTCTAATTCTTTGTGTGTGAAGGGTTCTAAGTGTGTTTTTGGGGTACAGAGGATTTCCTTTTTGGGATATATTTTTTCTCCCTCTTCCATTGAAATGGATCCTGTCAAGGTTCAAGCTATTTGTGATTGGACGCAGCCCTCTTCTCTTAAGAGTCTTCAGAAATTTTTGGGCTTTGCTAACTTTTATCGTCGATTTATTGCTGGTTTTTCGGATATTGCTAAGCCATTGACCGATTTGACTAAGAAGGGTGCTGATGTTGCTGATTGGTCCCCTGACGCTGTGGAGGCCTTTCGGGAGCTTAAGCGCCGTTTTTCCTCTGCCCCTGTGTTGCGTCAGCCTGATGTTGCTCTACCTTTTCAGGTTGAGGTCGACGCTTCTGAGATCGGAGCTGGGGCAGTGTTGTCGCAGAAAAGTTCTGACTGCTCCATGATGAGGCCTTGTGCCTTCTTTTCCCGTAAATTTTCGCCCGCTGAGCGGAATTATGATGTTGGGAATCGGGAGCTTTTGGCCATGAAGTGGGCTTTTGAGGAGTGGCGCCATTGGCTTGAGGGGGCCAGACATCAGGTGGTGGTATTGACTGACCACAAAAACTTGATTTATCTTGAGACCGCCAGGCGCCTGAATCCTAGACAGGCGCGCTGGTCATTATTTTTCTCTCGGTTTAATTTTGTGGTGTCATACCTACCGGGTTCTAAGAATGTTAAGGCGGATGCCCTTTCTAGGAGTTTTGAGCCTGACTCGCCTGGTAACTCTGAGCCCACAGGTATCCTTAAGGATGGAGTGGTATTGTCAGCCGTTTCTCCAGACCTGCGGCGGGCCTTGCAGGAGTTTCAGGCGGATAGACCGGATCGTTGCCCACCTGATAAACTGTTTGTTCCTGATGATTGGACCAGTAGAGTCATCTCTGAGGTTCATTCTTCTGCGTTGGCAGGTCATCCTGGCATTTTTGGTACCAGGGATTTGGTGGCAAGGTCCTTCTGGTGGCCTTCCCTGTCACGAGATGTGCGAGGCTTTGTGCAGTCTTGTGACGTTTGTGCTCGGGCCAAGCCTTGTTGCTCTCGGGCTAGTGGATTATTGTTGCCCTTGCCCATTCCTAAGAGGCCTTGGACGCACATCTCGATGGATTTTATTTCAGATCTGCCTGTTTCTCAGAAGATGTCTGTCATCTGGGTGGTGTGTGACCGTTTCTCTAAGATGGTCCATTTGGTTCCTCTGCCCAAGTTGCCTTCTTCTTCCGAGTTGGTTCCTCTGTTTTTTCAAAATGTTGTTCGTTTGCATGGTATTCCTGAGAATATCATTTCTGACAGAGGGACCCAATTCGTGTCTAGATTTTGGCGGGCATTCTGTGCTAGGATGGGCCTAGATTTGTCTTTTTCGTCCGCTTTCCATCCTCAGACGAATGGCCAGACCGAGCGGACTAATCAGACCCTGGAGACATATCTGAGGTGTTTTGTGTCTGCTGACCAGGATGATTGGGTTGCTTTTTTGCCATTGGCAGAGTTCGCTCTCAATAATCGGGCCAGCTCTGCCACTTTGGTGTCCCCGTTTTTCTGTAATTCGGGGTTTCATCCTCGATTTTCCTCTGGTCAGGTGGAATCTTCGGATTGTCCTGGAGTGGATGCTGTGGTGGAGAGATTGCATCAGATCTGGGGGCAGGTGGTGGACAATTTGAGGTTGTCCCAGGAGAAGACTCAGCTTTTTGCCAACCGCCACCGTCGTGTTGGTCCTCGGCTTTGTGTTGGGGATTTGGTGTGGTTGTCTTCTCGTTTTGTCCCTATGAGGGTCTCTTCTCCTAAGTTTAAGCCTCGGTTCATCGGCCCGTATAAGATATTGGAGATTCTTAACCCTGTTTCCTTCCGTTTGGACCTCCCTGCATCCTTCTCTATTCATAACGTTTTTCATCGGTCATTATTGCGCAGGTATGAGGTACCGGTTGTGCCTTCCGTTGAGCCTCCTGCTCCGGTGTTGGTTGAGGGTGAGTTGGAGTACGTTGTGGAGAAAATCTTAGACTCTCGTGTTTCCAGACGGAGACTCCAGTATCTGGTCAAGTGGAAGGGATACGGCCAGGAGGATAATTCTTGGGTGAATGCATCTGATGTTCATGCCTCTGATCTGGTTCGTGCCTTTCATAGGGCCCATCCTGATCGCCCTGGTCGTTCTGGTGAGGGTTCGGTGCCCCCTCCTTGAGGGGGGGGTACTGTTGTGAATTTGGATTCTGGGCTCCCCCGGTGGCTACTGGTGGAATTGAACTGGTGTTTTCATCTTCTCTGTTCACCTGTTCCTATCAAGATGTGGGAGTCGCTATATAACCTTGCTGCTCTGTTAGTTGCTTGCCGGTCAACAATGTTATCAGAAGCCTCTCTGTGCTTGTTCCTGCTCCTAGACAACTACTAGATAAGTTGGACTCTTGTCCATGTTTGTTTTTGCATTTTTGTTCCAGTTCACAGCTGTAGTTTCGTTACTGTGTCTGGAAAGCTCTTGTGAACAGGAATTGCCACTCTGGTGTTATGAGTTAATGCCAGAGTTTTAAAGTAATTCCTGGATGGTATTTTGATAGGGTTTTCAGCTGACCATGAAAGTGTCCTTTCTGTCTTCTGCTATGTAGTAAGTAGACCTCAAATTTGCTAAACCTATTTTCATACTACGTTTGTTATTTCATCTTAATTCACCGCCAATACATGTGGGGGGCCTCTGTCTCCTTTCGGGGTATTTCTCTAGAGGTGAGCTAGGACTAATATTTTCCTCTGCTAGCATTATTTAGTCCTCCGGCTGGTGCTGGGCATCTAGAATCAACGTAGGCATGCTACCCGGCCACTGCTAGTTGTGCGTTAGGTTTAGTTCATGGTCAGCTCAGTTCCCATCTTCCAAGAGCTAGTTCCTATATATGCTGATGCTATGTTCTCTTGCCATTGAGAACATGACACCATCCTCTCTGCCAGTGCTGCAGTGCCTCTCCTCTCTGCCGATGCTGCAGTGCCCATCCTCTCTGCCGATGCTGCAGTGCCCATCCTCTCTGCCGGTGCTGCAGTGCCCCTCCTCTCTGCCGATGCTGCAGTGCCCATCCTCTCTGCCGATGCTGAAGTGCCCATCCTCTCTGCCAGTGCTGCAGTGCCTCTCCTCTCTGCCGATGCTGCAGTGCCCATCCTCTCTGCCGATGCTGCAGTGCCCATCCTATCTGCTGATGCTGCAGTGCCCATCCTATCTGCTGATGCTGCAGTGCCCATCCTCTACCAATGCTGCAGTGCTCCTCCTCTCTGCCGATGCTGCAGTGCCCATCCTCTCTGCCGATGCTGCAGTGCCCATCCTATCTGCTGATGCTGCAGTGCCCATCCTCTCTGCCGCTGCTGCAGTGCCCATCCTCTCTACCGATGGTGCAGTGCCCATACTCTCTGCCGATGCTGCAGTGCCCATCCTATCTGCTGATCCTGCAGTGCCCATCCTATCTGCTGATGCTGCAGTGCCCATCCTCTACCAATGCTGCAGTGCCCCTCCTCTCTGCTGATGCTGCAGTGCCCATCCTCTCTGCCGATGCTGCAGTGCCCATCCTCTCTACCAATGGTGCAGTGCCCATACTCTCTGCCGATGCTGCAGTGCCCATCCTCTCTACCGATGGTGCAGTGCCCATCCTCAATGCCGATGCTGCAGAGGCAAAGTCATCTCTGGCACATGGTACAGGGCACAGTTCAGAACAGCAGTGTTTTATAAAAAGTTGAATAGGTTGATACATAGATATCTGTGTTGTCTCTGCGCATGCGTAGTGTAAGGTTATGGCACATATACTAATGTCACAACATCGCAAACTTACAACATGCATGCGCAGGGAAGTCTCGGGCCTAGTTGTAGTCGTATATCTCAGTCTATAGTGTAAGCCGTAAGGTTGCAGCTCACATCATGATGTCACAATGTTGCCGTGACCTTTGAATGTGCAGGCGCAGAAATATCCTGTGCTCGGACAAGGCTGGAAGTTCTGGCCTAGTGAGCAGAGGGGATTGGGTGCACAGTATCGGTAAGAGAAGGCACTATGTACGGTATGGGGGACAGCAAGCAGCAGAGGTGGCCAGAGAGGTGAGCGGCGGATATCAGATTTTTTAACCTTTTGTTAGGCTCTTTATAGTTCAGAAAAATGGCCCATCACCATTTTACTAAATTCGCAATGAGTGAATTACAAAGAATGAAAAACTCTGTATTCTGTAGAAGTTTTGTAAAATTTGAGCAGAATTCAATTCCACTTAAATAAATTTTCCCAACTCTACTGGCATGCAAAAATTGCCCGTCTTGATAAAAGGTGGCCATACCCTACAGAGCGCAAACTAGTGAAAATTAAGCCTAGAAGTCACATAATGGAAGCCAGTTGTGTTTTTCCTCATGTAGACACACGATAGTTTACTCTGAAAAGTGACGTGAAAGGACAGTTAGGCTTTAATCCCCGCCACAGTTTATGGCCACTGGGGATCACATTTTAACCCTAAACCACATTGTTTTTTTTTTTTTGTTTTTTATTAACATTTTAAATGTACCGATGGATTAGTAAAGTAAAAATCAAGCGTATCACAAGGCAAGTGTAAATACATGATTTTTTTTTTAAGAAGTTAAAAAAAAAGTGACAAAAACAACTGGAGGCCAATGTGTCTGCGCATTTGTGGAAGCATGACAAAACATAAAACAAAATACTTTTCTTTAATCCTCTAAATCCCTCGGCACTAAATAGAATGTCGTTTTGACATGTGATTTATTCTTTTGTTGAATTATAATTTTTAAATAGAGAAACAAGTGTAAATCCTCCGAACAGATTGGGGTGTCAGCAATGCAAATAACAACCTGCAACGTGCTCTCCGCCTTATTATCAGCCCTCGCAAACAGTTATTTTTTATTTTTTGCTTTTTTTTTATAGCTCATTTTTAAGAACCTTAGAGGAAATAGAAAGAAAACTTTTCTTTGTTGACCTGACATTGAAATTTTAATGTCCTCATAATCACTAATATCATCTCCTCGGTACGCATCTCCTTGCTCATACCACTGAAACGCCTCTGGCACTTTGGGAAGAAAACTCTGAGCGTCTCAACGCGACCATAAAGCATTAACATGGAAGTGGGGCACATTAATGCCTTATCACAATTTTGTGTAACGTTCTACATCTAAGAAAACATAAACATAAAAAAAAGAAGAAAAATAAATGAGGGAAATGTATCAATATTTGGAGATTTATAACCACCTTGATGGAGTTTGTTCTGCTTGTGATTTAATAATGTTTCATTTTATTTAAATTCGTCCGCGGCGTATATTAGGAGGGGGGAGACTGTCGGGATATTTGTAGAAGCGAGCGGAAATTGTAATATTTCCCTGTCAAACTTAAATTATGTCTCCGGGAAACTTTACGAACATCGGGTTTATTTTGAAAAATGATCCCTTTTAACTTCTTGAAATAAAATCCCATTTTGAGTTTTTGGAATGTTATTTGATACACTGAAATGACAAGCCAAATTCTGTTACCGCAAATAACGCTCCATCCGGCTGCAAATTTATTGTGTTTCCTATTTATGTTTACAAGATGCTGAGTACTTAGCCGAGACTCGTGCACCACTTGTTCTCTACTAGGAAACCTAATAAAATCTCTCTGCTTAATTGACAGTGAAAAATAATGCGCTTTTATAAACTGCTGAAGGTAAGTATATTTCATCATTTTATCGGTTACATTAAGGCTATGCAGGAAAAAAATAGAATAAAAAATGACCGCGGCTTCAGACGTCTAGTTTATCAATCGTAGAGTTTTCCAAAGATCGAAATCACATGTAAAAAAAACATATTGTTACTTTTTTTAATTTTCACACCTAAATTAATATTTTAAGGGTTTCTAATAGTCTCAATAAACTATTTATCATGCCATTTAATACTGTATGTAGCATAAAGGGGTTGTCTGTTCTTGTAGTGAAAGTGTGCATGCTCTCATGATTCTCTGATGTTGCTGCCAACGCCGAGCTGCAAGTCTGAGATTTGTCACATTCCGACTAGACGTGCTCTTATTGTGTTGGCCAAGGCTGGGCATATCTAGTCGGCATGTGACCACATGTATGTAGATCACATACCTTCCTGGTCTCAGCAGTGACATCAGGTAATCCCGATAGCGTTCAGTGTGCTGTAAGGAGTCAGAATTCTGCAGCTGCATAATATTAATGCAAGACCAGACAACCCCTTTAAGGACCCACTACAATTTCATTTAGAATCATCAGGATACTTTTCTTTTCTTATCACTGGGTGCTGACTAAATAAAGTTAGTGTAAGTGGACACAAAGTTTTTTTTTTAAGTTGGTCTACTTTGAAAACTTCCTGAAAGACGCTTCCTAGTCATCTCTTTGGAAGACTTTGCTGTTCATATTTTCAGTCCTTTGAAGAGGATAAGTACGATATCTAGAATACTTCATGCTGCATCCCCCTTTTTTGACATTTTTTTGCATTCTGCAAGACAGGAAGCCTCGGCAGACCGTGATACACAATAGCGTTATTATTACTTTAGTGTCTGCTCATTCTGTATGAGATATTCTGCATTATTACCTTCCATCGCTATTGCTGAAAAGACAACACAAATAGTTTCAATAAAAGAGGTCTATTGGCGACAACTGTGTTGTTCGGTCCATTCCGTGTTCATGTCAAGTAGTCAGCCGCATAGACAGGCAATGGAGCTGGCAGACAACCTGCAGAGTCCTATATGACTTTAGGAAACAACTGTGCCAAAGATTCGGGAAAATATGTGACCAAGATTTTCAATGACAGCCCCAGTAGGAATGGCCGTGTTTCTTTATCAGTAAACCTTACGAGTTTTGGAAATACAATCATTTTTAGGTGACTTTTATGCTGTCTTTTGCGAATTTGAGTAATTACCCTATTTCTAGTTTGCTTTCTTCATTTCTCACCAGTTTTCTCCTCTGCAGGCTCTATATTAATTTTTCAGTTGTCTCTGAGCTAGTGGGAAGAGACTAACTGTTATAATATGATTCTGCAGATACAGGCATGAAGGATTTCTGCTTTCCTGTCTGTGCAACATATGTTAACAAGCAGATGCAGCTTACAGGGCAGTAAATATAAGGACTGAGCAGTGTATCTGTGAATTCAGCTCAGAGTTTAGATTTAACACTAGAAATCAGCTGAAGCATGGAGGACAGTATACAGCAGTGCTGAGCAGTGTAACTGCGAATCCATCTCTGGGGTGTGATAAACACTTAGCGAAAAGCAGCAGTGAGTGTCGATCTTCCTCACTGTAATTTTGGTCTTCCCTCTTCTTTCCCTTGACTTCGCTGGCAGCTGTAATGTCATGTCTTGGTGAGCTGGCAGTTGAAATTGTCTTGAATTGATGGATTTAGTAGTTCGGGAAACAGAGGTAGAAAAAGATGTGACTGATAAGAAAGAAGCACATTTCACTAATGAGACATTTTTACAAAGTCTAATGCTGCTTATTTGAGACACGTTACTTCTTATTCAGTGTTTAATGTAATTTTTCACTTACATTGAGTGTTTTTATGTCCAGTGTCTTGAAAATTTCTTAAATATTTCTACTTGGGACCAACTAATATTCCTATAGCCAAAAAATATTTGGCTGAATAAGAGAGATGCACCTAAGTATCATGAGACAAACCAAAAAGAAAAATGGGTTACAAAATGTCTCGCAAATATATAAAATTTATTGAATATAAAATAAATGGATCCCTGTTAGGTGTGTAGCCCCGAACCCCAACGCGCGTTTCACCCAGCTTCATCAGGGAGTGTCTCATGGAGGTTTGTAGTTAACCCTCTATTGAGCTACTCTGTTTTCCAACAAAATCCATTATACTTTATATTTAATAAAGTTGGTATATTTGTGAGATATTTTGTAGCACCATTTTTCTTTTTGGTTTATGTCTAGATTTCTAATTGGTACAAAAATGGGTGAAAAAGAAAAAAATAAATAAATGACTTCATTTCAGAAGAAGGTAGATAAAAAATAATAATTGTATATATGTTATATGAGCAAATCAAATAAATAAATGACTTCATTTCAGAAGTCAGTAGATAAAAATGATAATTGTACATATGATATATGAGCAAATCATAGGATAAAATAAAAATAATAAAAAAATAAAACAACTATGCTTTCTTGCCATAGACCAGGAGGCTAAATAGAAAAAGTGAAGAGCAGAAAAAAAAAATCAACTTAAATAATTCATGATTTTTATCGAAGACACGTTTGGGTTTTGCTCAGGAACATTTTCTTATTTAACTCATAACTGGTCTACACCTCAATTTGAGTAATGAATAATGCAGAATATACATGCTCACTTTGAACTTGAAGATACAAAATTTGCTGACTGCCCCAAACAGCTCATTAAAACGAAAATGACAGGCATGAAGAAAAACGCTGCTATGATGTGTACGTGATTTAGCGCTGCAGATGAGCGCGGGAAAGAAAAAAAAAAAGATCACCTTGTAACTTCTTCCCTCCTTAATGCAGGTTGTAAAGTAACGAATTAATTATCTTAAACGGGCTGTCTTCATTTTATCAATAAATTGATGCCACTTCATGCTGCAGGTCTCGTGTCACTGCCCCCGGCACTAAAAATATTTTTTTCAACCCAAAACTGAATTTCTACAGAGACATTGAGGTAGGATCATATATAATTACTTGACCCATTTACATGTAATTTTCCAGTGTTTTACGCACTGTTCGGGAGATGGGAGATTGCTCACTTGCTATTGTTAACTGAGCTTGAAGAGGAAAGTGTTGGATTGTACAAATCTGCCCGGCTCCAGGCGTTGTGGACGTACAGATGGATTTCAGTCAATGTCATTAATTAAAGATGAGCGAATCGATTTGAAACTAAAAAAAATTATTTCAAAAATTTTCAGAAAAAATTCAGATTCCCCAGAACCCGGCGTTTTCGTGATTCAATTCACTCCCGCCCGGCTACTCCTGGATTCAAACTTCTACTCATCTCATCCTCGCCAGCACCTGTCTACTTGTGCAGCTCCCCGCTTCCTCCTCCTCACTTCTGGCGGCCTCCAATCCGGTCTTCCAGATTCATAGTGATCTTCGTCATCATCAAATGTTTTGTCCAGTTTTTACTGTTTGGGGAAGTGGTTATGTAACCTCAACAATCAGGGAGCAGTTCGCACCTGTCCTGATCGGAGAATTAGCTGATGTTTTATTTGGAATGTTAGATTCTTCTCTGGATATTGTTTATTATTTTTCACTTTGATCGTGGAGCAGTTCTCTGGGGAGGGGATACATGATCCTAGGCCGCCTGTACAGGAATGATGGGCATGAGAGAAGGGACCAAAAGCGAATCTTCTGAAATTCAAAGTCTAAAAGTTTTTCAAATTTTTCCAAGCTGTGTGTGAACGGATGACAGATGTGTGTGACATCTTCAGTGATGAGCTCTCACACACTATCTGAAATGTTTATTCAGTGTTTTATGGCTTTTGTTCCACATCTCTATTGCTGAGCTATGATGCCAACTCATTATCCAGATTCATTCTAATATGGTTGCTGCATTCCCTGCCTCAGCTTTTACACAGGCTAGCATAGTCTCTCCTGATTGGCAGAGCTATACCATGTGATGTGATAGTTACAAGGCATTATAGGGAAGTCTGCGCAGTCGAGTCTAAAGTCATGAGAGCCTTCTCTGGCTGATACAATCTGCTTTTCTTGGTAAAATTGCATTTTTTGATGAATCACAAAAGTTTTCAAATTCTCCGCGTCCAGCAAATTTTCTAGATGTGAATTTGATTCGCATTGAATCGATTCTCTCATCTTCTACAACTAATGCCAATGTGGTGCTCATTATAAGCATTCTCTAATATGACTGTTATTAAAAGAAGAAATGCTAAATGCGCTCGTCCTCTTCTATGACACGACAGAGACAGCGGTGACAGTCTGCGGGTGCAGCCATGGGGCACACAATGCTGGCGCTAATTATCCTGCACGCGCTCAGAGCATCTTATTGGCAGCGAGACAGATGGAAAGTTAGATGTTCAGTCCAGATCAGCAGCGACTGCATTCTTCATGTTCAGATGTCACGTCAGGTTCGCCCGGCAGGAGACCGGATGAGGGAGTGTGATATAAGTTGTGAATGGGCTGTGTGAAGACGAGTCATTATCACCTGCCGAGGAACAGGTAATCCAAGCAGAGAGCCACCAAGACGTCTCCTGGGGGGAACTTTTAGCCTCTTGAACTTTGCAAATGTCATTGGTTTCTGAGACACGACTTAAAAAGCACAAAAGTTTGTGAAGAATAAATATCATCCCGAACTATAATATCTGACGAATGTTAAGAAAAATAGAATAAGCCGGGAAAGGGAAAGTGCGGAATGTACGAAGTAACGTGCGGCTTCTGCAAGTAAGATATGCTCATATGTGGCGGTATTATTGGTATTATTGGGTTCAATATTATCTATTATTAATCTATTATCTATCTATTATCTATCATCTATGTATTATCTATCTATTATCTATCTATTATCTATCTATTATCTATTATTTATAATCTATCTATCATCTATCTATTATCTATCTATCTAGTATCTATCTATTTATTATCTATCTATTATTCATCCATCATCTATCTATTATCTATCTATTATCTATTTATCTATTATCTATCTATCTATATATCTATTATTATCTATTATCTATTATCTATTATTAATCTATTATATATCTATTATCTATCATCTATGTATTATCTATCATCTATTATCTATCTATTATCTATCTATTATCTATCTATCTATTATCTATTATCTATCTATTATCTATCTAGTATCTATCATCTATCTATCTATTATCTATCATCTATCTATTATCTATCTATTATCTATCTATTATCTATCTATTATCGATCTATCATCTATCTATTATTATCTGTCTATTATCTATGTATTATCTATCTATCTAGTATCTATTATCTATCTATTATCTGTCATCTATGTATTATCTATCTATTATTTATCTATCACCTATCTATTATCTATCTATTTATCTATTATCTATCTATATATCTATTATCTATCTATTATTCATCTATCATCTATCTATTATCTATCTATTATCTATCTATTATCTATTTATCTATTATCTATCTATCTATATATCTATTATCTATCTATTATCTTTCCATCAATCTATTTGTCTATCTGTCGATTCAAGAAAACCTGACCAGCACCACCTCAGTGTGAATAGGTACAAGCTGTCGTGACTACAAAAGATGTATAAAAAGCACAGCGGCGCTCTGTGAATGCCAAGACATTTAGTGTCAATGGAAACATCAAATTCCAACCTCATCATCACTCAGCAAGATGCACTTACAAAAAAACTGAAGGTCAATTCATGTATGCCCATCAACCATCGCAAGGTGACGCTTCTCTCATGGGTGTTATCATAACCATTCCCTAACCTACTGTTCATGCCACTTTCTGGCTAAAAAGCCTACAATAATGGACAAACTTGTGTCTTTGGCCTCCAGAGATTGAGTCATGAGGTTCCGGTGGGAAAAGAGAGAGATTACTGCATCCATCTAACACTTTAGATGTCGAGGTCCCGATTGCGTACGTGGATTGGAGCAAACTCTGATCTCGGCAGTTGGAGTGGGATCCAGGTGTGGACTTCAGCTGCAGTCTCTCGAGCACAGTGGGCATCACCCATGAAATTATTATGAGGGATTTTTCAATCTTGGATATTAAAAAGTTAATAAATGTTTCTTTCTGATCATCTACCAGTATCATCCGCTCAAACAGCGACTGAGCAGAATATTTGCGCTCCTCACTGCGGAGAAAATGGGAAGAGGAGGCCAAAACTTCACTAATTAAAATATTATGGATTTACTATTAGGCCTCATTCAGACGTCTGTTTTCACCTACATGTTCTATCATGTTTATCTAGAAACCATTATAGTCTATGGGGATGTTCACATGTCTGGGGTTTATGCTAAAAATCAGGGCGACCTGTCAGATGAAAGTCACCCATACGAGTCTAGGGGTCTATGAACAGCTCATTGTCGTCATCCTTTTTGTGAATCTGTTTTCTGTCCTTTTTAACACTGCAATGTGTAGCACAAGTTTTGCAAAAAAAATTTTTGCATAATAGAAACTGATTATCCAAACTCTGGTGAAAAGCTGATCCAAAATCAGATTGAAAACATGGATGAAAATCGGTCCGTTTTTCTCAGGTCCGCGAAGTATCAATAACGTGTGAACGGGTCCTTGGGGTGAGAATTATGTTCCCATCACTCCCGCTGATGGTTGTATTATTTTATAGCCCGGAGCTTCGGAGGAAAACTTACAAAAACTCCTTCTTTTTCTTCCGAGGAGACCTTCTCCATTCAGAGATTGCGCTCACTCTAGGGGATCGTATTAACAGATGTAGATTTAAAAAGCTACACATGATATTCTGCTGGAAAAACATGATAGCGATAAAAGGAATTAGCGGGGAGTATTTTTTTACTCCTAAAGCTATCAGTATATTACAAGATGATCCTTTAAGGCTCGGAAGAAAAAAAAAGGAAAAAAAAAAAGAAAGATCCAATCTTTTCTACTGAAAATATCTTTTTCTTTACCCTAAAGGCAGTTATGAACTAAAGTGTGTTCCCTGCTGAGGCAGAGCTGGAAACTTCAGTAAACATGTATAACAATAAAATACATTCATTTTAGGGGAGATAGCAATTACTTTGAATGCAGACGATGTTGGAAAAAGGAATGGGATTGCAAGTACAGTAAGTTCCAAAGACTCTTTTTACCGGGAATGTATGGTGTCTGAGATTATTTTTGTTACATCTTTATACTTAGTAGACTTTATTGATTTCTCTCTTTTTTTAATAAGTGGGTTCTAAAATAAAAAAAAAAGTTCAAGTCAATGAAGAACAAAAAATAAAAGGAAACTGAAAATATAATTGTACAATTGTATCACACATTCGTTCCTAATGGAGGGTCTTGTCTGGCGAAGCATAATGGCCGCACGGCTGATCGGTGGCTGCTAATGTTTCCACGCAGCGCTGAATTCGAGACTGGCTGAAGGTAACGTCTCCTGGGTTTCATCCCATTCTCCAAAACACACAAGGGTTTCTTGGCTTCTTGTGATTTTAGACCCCATGAGATGAAAATTAGATTACGAGCCGCGTTGAGAACTGATGCCGGTGATGACCACCTCCGTATAATCCTGAAGAAAGCTTTATATCAATGAGCAATGGATCTCCAATGTAGACTGTGTCAGGTGGATGGATTCGACGAGGCTGGAGACGAACGTGTCCTGGCTGCCAGGAGGGGACACCAAACAATTACTTTGACCAGAAGACTTCGATACAATACTAGAGCAAAAAAAAATTCATATTGAAGTAATGTCTAACGAGGAGTTTGAGCAGCATGTTGGATGTGTAAATCTCTCATATTTGGCTTTAGGTTCCTGAAGCAAAACTTCCAGGCAAAAGTTTCTCAGTTATGATAAACATAGACATGCTACATTGTTCTCATATAATCCGGAGGTGGACATGTCGTTGGGCAACCTGGACAGCCATATGTGAGCCTAAGAGGTGAGGGAGCCACTATCACCTCCAAAGCAGGAGGAATTGTGAAATGTGAAGGGATACTGGACCCGGCCCACATATTGTTCTTGCTCATGGGCCTCTTCTGCCTGTGTCCACCACTGATTCCTACTGTACTGAGATGTGTCTGTCTATTTACACATAAGGAGAGACCTGACAGTCTAGTGGAGCGAGGAATGGAGGAGACCCCAGGGAATTAGTCTTAGACTAGTCATCCGAGACGCAGAGTTTTCTCTGAAACGCAGGAACGTTTTTGAACAAAACATACCCGGCACCAATAATGCGGCCAGTGCCTGGATCCTGCTGCTTGTACTGCTGGTGGTATGAATCTCCTGTGAGGTTCCCTTTAATAGCACAGCCATCTTACAATCATGTAGTCTATTATCAACATGATTCAAAGGCATCTGACTTCTTCATCAGGACAAAGCACAAAAACCTGGACAAATCTGATGAAGAAGTCAGATGACTTTGATAATGAGCTGTAAACAGTAGATACATCTTTGGATGCAGTTTTCATCGGATGCCACTCGTGGGCTTGCGGCAGCTGACATTTAGAGCTGCTACAGTCATTGTGTATCACACAACCTCATCAGGTGAGTGCCCCCTCGCACACTGTTATCCTCGATCACTGGATAAGACCCTATTACGTGTTTATTGCTTCTCCAGCCTCTTCCTCTTCCACTGATATGTAATATCGGTACACCGGGTGCTTTATTTTGCTAACCAATTCCTGATGCAGACTTTCATGCTGATTGCTCCGACTCTGCGACCTCAGATCACAGAATTGGAATAAACTTGACTGTTCTTTGGCCAATACTCCAACTTTGCTCATCTAGGATGGCCTCTTGCTTCTTTCTATTTTTCTTTTGCCTCTGTAAACCTCTCTACTGGACTTACACAGTTAGACACTTTGTCTCTCTAATTCTGCTCTGTGTAAAACTCTTCCCCCACATCCCCTTGTTCTTTTTCCCCTACTAGAATGTTAAATATTCTGGATTAATATTTGGTTTTTCGAAAGTGTGAAAACTTAATCTCCAGCTAACAATACAAAAAAATCACATGTGAGACAGACGCCTCATGAACATACAGTGATGAGCAAAAGGGTAACAACGTTTTGACCTTTTGACTTTCAGGCTCCATATCTTACCATCCCCTACTGTTTTGAATGTGAGACTGCCATCTTATAGACAATCATCTTGGCTATCTCATACATAAATGTGACTTGTAACTATTTAGCATATGATTAGTTCTGCAGAGTTTTGTCATGTCACTGGCACTGCATTGTTACTGTTTTGCTCCAAAAAATCTAAATTTTAATTTGTATTATTTAGTTAGTATTTTGTAATTCTTCTTTTGGCTTTCAGCATGGCCTGAATCCTTCTGGGCTGTTGTCGATCAGATTCAAACATATGTAGACTGAAATCTGATCTCACGTCTCTTCTACATGTTCCCCATGTTGGTACATATTGGTCGCCTCACTGGGGTCTGTATACAGCTTGTTCTTCAGCACTACCCAGAAGTGTTGGATTAGGTTAAGGTCTGGGGACATTCCAGTCTCTACTTCATTGTCATTTAACCATTTCTTCACCAATCTCGAAGTATGCTTCAGGTCATTGTCCTGCTGGAACACTATGTCATCCTTTTCTTACACATAGTACTGGAGTGTACGAAGTAACTCATCTTGTAGGACACTCGCATATAGCTCAGCATGGAGACCACCATCGATCCTGGTGAAGTATCCAATACCTGTGAAACATCCTCATATCATCAGGCTTTCTCCACCCGACTTGACAGTTCCTTAAATTTCTCGATCTGTTTGCACCCAACAGAGCCGTCTATTGACTTTTATCTCATCACTCCAAATCACCCATTTCCAATCTTCTACTGTCCACTTTCCGTACTGTTTTGCAAACTCGAGCCAACGTTTCTTATGACGATATTGAAGTCGAGGCTTCTTCACCTTTTTTCGAGCCACCATTCCAGACTTGTGTAATGTGCGTCACACAGTGGTGACATAGATGTCTGTAATCGCACTACTATGAAGTATACGAGCCTCCTCCACTACCGTGTTTGTTGTGCCTGAACTGATAGTGATGAGCCGACTTGTTGACTCCGATATTTTGCCCGAATGTCCACCTCTTGGCTTTTGGATGGAAGGACGGACTTTATTTCGTATTCTTCCAAGTGTCATGGCACTCACATGGTTCAGTTTGGCAATTTTCTTGGCTGAGAAACGTAATCTAGATGATGCTGTTTCTCTTTTCTTGGGAATTCTTCTTTATGTATGAGATATCCAGGATGATTGTCCATAAAATGATGGCAGTACCATGTTTAAAGCAGAAGTGGATGGTGAGATATGGAGCCTGAAAGTCAGAAGGTCAAAACATTGTTACCCTTTTGCTTCTCACTGTAACTTTAGAAATGTCTCCAAATTATCTTGAAGTTCTGCGCATATACATACATTTGCTTTACTGCTCATTGAGGCCTCTGGCGACTTGTGCGGTGGATTCTCTGATGGACTGTACCATGGTAATACCCTGATGGTAGCTAATAAGGCAAGTGCCCATGGTCCCATGTGGCACCAGGGATCGGTCTGGATCAAGATATTTGGATATATAGCTAAAATTACACATACACTTTGGATAGTTGTTTGTTGACTGCTCACCTATCTTTCCTAAACTCCCCTAAACATGATCGCATGGCTTGGCCAATAGTTAACTGGTTTTCATTGAGAAGAGGAAACAAAAAGATCTCCAGTGGGAAAAAGTATTCAGATTGCACATCGTCTGGTCAGGAACACTAGATGATCGTCAATCCTGGTGTTATTGGCAAATTCAGACAACTTTATTGTCTATGGGGGCCTTACGGTAACAAACTAAGTGTTCAACTCTGTTCCTAAGAAGTTGCGTTATTCCTCTGTTGGTATGAACAGTAATAAGCCTATTTATACACTGCACATTAGGAAAAATATCAAAGTGAACAAATGATCTAATGATAAAACCAAATTTCAGATTTAATAGGTTCAGGTCTCCTCGGCGCCAGCTGTGATCGCAATGTGATGGACAATAAAGTCATTAGACTTCAGTTATCATTGCCCATTACTAATTTACTTAAAATTTTCTTCAGTCTGGACAGATCATTAAATGAAAACAGCTACGGCCACAGAGAAAAATCTCTATTTATCGGATGCTACCAACGTGATTTATGTATTTTTGTCTTAAGAACTTTCAAAAACAGGTTCAATAGTTGACATGTTCAATTTAAAATAAACTGTTTGGCTGGAAGTAAATTTTTAATGCCAGGCTATAGATCTTAGTAGAGTACAGTAGGTCATGATGTATTCTTCTAACATGGAATATATTTAAGTCAAAAGTGACATGATGTAATAGCTAATCTATCTGATTCAAGACACTGCTGTAAATGCTATCTGTGTAATGCCTTAATTAATAGTTGCTATATCTGATTAAGTGAATAATGCATGTGATTTAATGGGATTGTTCAGTATTAAGTTCAGAACTGAGAAGGCAATTTGTCTTTTCCACTTTTTTAATAGATAATAGACTTTTTTTTGCTTTCGCCCAAGAAGTAAATTCTCTGCTTAAACATAAAGTAAACCAAGGTCACATAACTGTAGCTTTCCATGGCTTCCTATTATAACAAGTTTGCCATCAAGTGGACTTCAAGCCTGGGTTGTGTTGGCGGCTGTAAAAGCATTTTGTACTTACATAGAATAGCATTGTTGATGGAGGCGACGGTGCAGTCTGTACATTGTGACTCGGATATTGTAAAACGGTTACATAAATGCAGAGGTTGAAAAAAAAGAGACATTTCATTCCATTACAATACACAATGACACTAAGAGACAAATGAAGTTCCGTTATTGGTCAGGGTGCAGCGAGGATCAGCGGGAGGGTGTATGGAAGCACTTCATGTATCTACTTGATTACCATTTTTATTTTTGCACAATGCTCTGAAGATCTTAATCATTCTCAAACCAGTTATGACCAGTAATGAAAAAACAGTATAAATGCTGCCAGTTAGCCCCATTAAAACTTTCCAGAATATACACAGACCACGCCATGATGGTTCTCAGAAGAACAAGGTCCTTTGATGCTTGTTGCACATAAAGCCACTTGATGGGGGCCCAAAAGGTAATGGAAGTTGGAAGAAGGTTTCTGCTCAATGATTGCAGAACACTAATGGCTATGTGTAGCCAGTTCTGTTCTTCTTCTCCATCAGTTCATGGCTCTCCATTGGATTGACCATAAATGTCTGATTCTCATCTCAAGGAACAAGGATTGCAATGATTAAGGGTTGTGACCATCTCATAAGAGAAACAAAGCTGAGAAGAAAGCTATGGGCTGACAAATTCTGTAATTTCCATAGACATGCACAGTCAGATCGCCATTTGTCTACTCTTCTTTTCAACCACCGGTAAAGGCTCCCAATAGAGGCATCTGAAGTCACTAATAAAAGCTCCGAATGCAAGTATCTTAAGTGAAGAATAACAGCACACAATAGAGTCATGTGAAGGCACAACAAAAACTGCCAATAGAGGCATCTGAAGCCAACAAATGTAGATGTCAAACAACTCCAGGTACCATGAGTAAAGAATCCCACCAAGGTATCTGGAGCTATTAAGGCCCTCCAACCAGCTTCAGCTGTCATGGATGATGGCTCCCAATGGAGGCATCTGAAGCCAATGATAGGAGATGCCAACCAACTCCAGGTACCATGAGTAAAGGATCCTATCAAGATATCTGGAGCTATTAAGGCCCTCCAACCAGCTTCAGCAGCCATGAATGATGGCTCCCAATTGAGGCATCTGACGCCAACTATAGTAGATACCAACCAACTCCAGGTACCATGAGTGAAAGATCCCATCAAGGCATCTGGAGCTATTAAGGCCCTCCAACCAGCTTCAGCTGTCATGAATGATGGCTCCCAATGGAGGCATCTGATGCCAATGATAGGAGATACCAACCAACTCCAGGTACCATGAGTAAAGGAACCCTCCAAGGCATATGGAGCTATTAAGGCCCTCCAACCAGCTTCAGCAGCCATGAATGATGGCTCCCAATTGAGGCATCTGAAGCCACCAATAAGGCGTCCCATCCAAGTCATCTACAGCTACTGATAAGTGGTCCCAACCTTTGAAGTCCTTGGAAACCCAGAATCCCAAGATCAGAGCGGAAATCACAATTAAAAAGCCATATATATCTGTGACTTTTTAATACTAAAAGGCAACATGTTTGATTAATAAGGTTATTATTATTTTGTTTTTTAGATTTAGAATGTGTCTAGTTTAGGGGGGCACAATGATTGGCACTGCTAGGGGCAATGATATATGGCCAACATGAGCCCTGCATCCAAATATCTTATAAAGACAAAGCCCCTGCACCACCCAGTACCCCAGGCACATTCAGTTACTTGTTTTTTGTTTCCCTAGTGTTCAAGTTGAAGGTAATGGGTAATGTCTAGAATATAGAGGACCATTGAGTTTTATATTGAATCCATAGTGCCAAACAAAATTCCCAGTAACAAAGTCACAAAATGTCTAAATAGGATTAATGTATTGATGGACATTGTTTTTTTAACGCTACTGCCTATGTAACTATGTAAATATATATCAACTATAATTGAAATAGGTCAACAAAATCAGATCCGAAAATCAGCTCTCAACTGATCAGCTGACCCTAGATCTGTGGCCGATGGAAGTTCACAATGTATGCCGTTGGAACACTACAGCGCCATATGCTATGTAGTGGCCATTCTCGGTACTGCAACTCAGCTATCATGGAGCTGAATGGGATCTGAGTTGCAGTACCGAGAATGGCCACTGCACAGCGTATGGAGCTATTTTTTTCCAACTCCATACATAGAACTTCCAGTATCAGCTGATTGGCAGCAGTGCCGGGTATCAGACCCGCATCAATCTTATATTAATGACCAATCGACAGAATACATCATCAATAACTTAGTTCCAGATATACTTTTCATTAGTAACAGCCAAATTAAAAACTTTGATCTTGGCAAAAATTGATAATTTGGCTATACACTTGAGACATTTGAGGGCAGAAATAGTCAAAGTTTTTGGGATCTTCCAGAAATGTTACCGGAGACTTTCTAACCTTTTAGATGTACAACAACTAAAGAAAAAGTCTAAATCCTTCCCCGCAGTCAGATATAATAAGGGTCTTCTCTGCGGGTTAGCAAAGTACATCCAGACAAAGGACAAAATTATTTTTATCTATAAAATGTGGTTACAGAAGAATTAATATTTTCTAAATACACTTTCCATTTGTATCACACAAAAGAAAATAATTATTTTCCTGTTTATTCAAAGTTGTAACCTGAAGTGTTAGATAACATGGAATAAATTTTAATCGTGAAACGTTTCATCCGTTTTTATTTTATTTTTTACTCCTTTTTTTTTTGCCACTTTTCCAAAAGCGAAATAATGTAGACATAACTAGGGAAAGCAATCGCTTCAATTACTAAGCTCTTTCAAAGTAGTTTCCTAGGTAACTGCTCCATCTCGCTTTGAATTGTTTTTTTTTTCTTATTCACCTTCTCTATGTATTGTTGACTTTCATGAAGACGTGGATAAATTAGAGCTCAATATTAATTAAAAGAAGAAAGATGTAGAAATAAAGAGATGGATCTTTTTGTCCATTTAGTCTTGCTTTGTAGAAGGCAACCTTCTTGTTATGGGAGCTTTAGCAAGATGCATATGTGTGTTTCTGCGGCTGTTGTGTATTGACAACATTTGATGTCTTTTGTTAAATGAAATTGCTTACAATATTCTAAGAGGATGAAATTGTATTCATTGAATTCACGTTAGTAGGTGAAATGTTTTTATATAGTTTTTGCTTTGATAAATAGGAATACATCAACAGTAATGTGATAAATTGTTTACAAATGGAAATTGGGTCTTCTGGAGACCGGATGGAACCTTTTGACTGATCTCAAACCAAGGCATTTGAGGCCTACAATTTGGAACCCTAATGAATCATCTAGAGCCACTGGTGGTCACTCCCAATCAAACAATCTGGAGCCATTAATGAGGGATCCAGCCATAGTATCTACAGCAACCAAGCATTGGTCGTCACCGATAAAATATTACAACCAAAATATCTAGAACCAGCAATAATGGATCCCAACCTAAGCAACTTGGGCCACCAACAAGGAATCCCAACCAAAGCACCTTGAGCCAACAATGGAAAATCCCATCTAAAACATCTATCTGGAGTCATCAATAAGGGATTCCAACCAAAGCATCTTGGACCACCAATAAGTGATCCTAAGCTAAGGATTTTGAGTAATTAATAAGGGTTCTGAATCAAGACATCTTGAACCACCTAGAAGGACTCCGAAACAAAGAATCTAGAGGCACTAGAAATAAAATTCTCATTGAGATAAAAAATAACTTTTACTCTTTCTTTTAAAACATATGGTAGTAGTTGCAAATGCGGTAGATGAATCAAGCAACATTTCATCCATGATAGGCCTTTTTCAAGCCAAAAATTACAAGTTTACAAAAAGTCAGCCGTATCAAGTTTTTGTAAGCTTGTAATTTTTGGCTTCAAAAAGGCCTATGATGGACGAAACGTTGCTTGATTCATCTACCTCATTTGTAACTACTGCCTTATGCTTTTAAAGAAAGAATAAAAGTTAATTTTTATCCCAAAGAGATATTTTTACTGGTGTCTCCGATTTTTTTTTACTTTGAAGTTGTTTTGGACCTTGTAGGGAGTCAATTCGATCCTGCAGAAATTGGGCCTTTGGTGCGTGAGAAACATCTACTGGCTCAGCATGGACTTCTCCCTGAAGTCCCTGTTACTGTTTGAACTTTGCAGCCTGAACATCTGATGTTTCCCACACTGTCATCTGTGACAGCGCGAGAAACACCGCCTCTTATCGGCAGTAAGTTCATTATCACTGGGCACAGCATTGTGTTTCCCACGCTGTTATACAGATGACAGCAGCTGGCGGTATAAAGTTCTCACGCTGCCAGCGCAGACGTCATTGAGGTCACCGGAGTTTGTTGACTCTGAACTCCGCTCAACGCTGCAGCTGAGTTCTCAACATCTCTTGGATTCACAAATTTTAATTTTAATTTTTGTAAATAAATGGGTAAAAGAGGGTCAGTCGGTTATTTAAAAAAGGACATTATTCTGGCTGTGTCATAATTACAATATGACTGTGGGTTTAGTAATGCAGGCATCTTGTAACAGCTGACATCAACCCCAATCCTGTTACCCCACTTGCCACATCACCAGGGCAAGTGGGAAAAGCGGAGGCTAAGTGCCAGAATTTGGGCATTTTATAGAGGCACCATTTCTGTGGTGGCTGAGAGCTGATGTTATTAGTCTGGGAGGGGGCCAATATCCATGGCCATTTCTTAGGCTATTAATATTAGCCCACAGCTGTCTGTTTAGCCTTTTCTGGTTATTGAATATAGGGGACCACCTCACGTCATTTTTTGAGGGTGTCTCCCCTATAATAACCAATAAAGGCTAAGCAAACAGCTGTGAGCTGATATTAATAGCCTTTGAACCATTATGGATATTGGCCCATTCCCAAAATATTAATATCAGCCTCCAGCTGTTTGTTTCCCTCAGCTAGTTATGAAAATTACGGGATGGGAGTGGCTCCATGCTGTTTTTTTGTTTATTTTTTTACTTATTGACAAGTACAGTATGGTCACCTGAGTTCATAGCAACTGTTTTTTTGCTTTCCAATGGTCAATGCTGGACTGATGAATGACCGCAAGTCCGGTACTCGGTGCTTCAACATTCATCAGTATGGCAGTCAAGCTACCATGATACCTGGTGGCTATGAATTCAGGTAACCTTAAAAGTTATCAGTGTTTATGCAGCGCCCCAGAGTCCTGGTCGTTGCAGTACTGTGGGTCCGCCACTATGGGGAGCCATGGTGCGTTCGATGGCACTGAAGGAGTTCATCTGACCAGGTATCACAGACACCAATATGTTTCACAGCAGGGCCTCCGGGGGGAGCTAAGGGTTCTATTCATTAGGCCACTCCCCACCATAGTGGGTAAACTGGGGGTCAGGCAGGAAGTTAGAAGAGAAAGCTGACTGGATTGAACGAAGCAACACCTTGTGGCAGAGGGTGTTGTGGAGGAAGAGACAGTAGGGTCTCTGTCAGGGGTGGGATCCTGACAGAGGCTTGGCATTGGAAAGAACGTAACGGGACCGTGCCTGCTCAGCATAGCGGCGGTGCCCAAGAAAGGACTAGAAGCGAGATAGATTGTGCTGAGTGAGAAACGAGATCAAGCAAAAAGGAGAATACCAGTAGGGGTCATGCTGTAGGACCGGAGCAACATCCTACTGAGGCGCATTACCGGTGGCCGGAACGCCGAGGGAGTGGAATAGCATACAGCTTCAAGCCATACTCCAAACAGCGGCAGGGCAGTCAGTTTAAGGCGGGCTGTCTACCACATATCACCTATGAAGTCTTGGGGGGCAATTGCGGGAGAGGGGCGTCTCTAGGGTCCCGGAAGAACTCCAGGCCTACCTGACAAACGGGTGCCGTTCCAACCTGAATAACAGGGAGGGATGGAATACGAGAAGAACATCAGTGAATCGAGTTGTGAGGGAACTTAAGAAACAGACACAACAGTTGTGGGGTACTTTCCGTGAGCACAGCAGGGAAGGACTACAACACATAGCGCTAAGAAGGAGGGCACTGATTTCCACCTGTGAGGAGAACTCTGGAAGTGCCATCGGACCGACCGGACTTGCGCAGCCTGGTGAACCGTATTCTGGACTGCGGACTGAGAGATCTCCAGTAAAGAGGTAAAGAGACTGAAACCTGGTGTCCTTGTTATTTACCGCGACCTACACCCCACAACTGCACCGCTACACCACCGTTACTGCACCATCATCATCACTTATTCTACCGGACGTCCCCCACTGACAGACAGGGCCACGGACCGGGTCTAGCCACCGTGACAACCCCAGGACTGAGACCCAGAGGCCCGGCTCCGGGTACCCCTAGGCCCTGCGGCGGTGTGGGGGCGCTCCAACTTGGCGTCACAAACAGGATCTACTTAAGCCTGAAGAATCAGGTCATGTGTGCCTTGGAACTGTGATTTGTTGTGCTTGAACTGTACTTTATTGCAAAGACTGTGTGCTACCATTGACCAAGAGAAGTTCCCGCCAAAAGCCGCCGCCATTGCTACTTCGGAGAAGAAGGAGGGCGTGCTATGGGAGGAGACTACCAGAATGGCGCGAGAAATGGATACCGCCCCCTGCGCTTCTGGCTGCAAGGAGATGACCTGCCCCAAAGCAGAGGACAACCTCCTGATTTGCAACGGCGGGAAGCGGGTGATGAAGAAGCCCGACCTCGGAGAAATGGCGGAGTCAGATGCATGCATTGCCACCGATCAGCAGATCATGATGAAGAACAGCGAGTGCCGGAACGGGGAAGGAGCAGTCCCGGCTTACCCTCGTTCACTAGAGGTGGACCCGTGTCCTCTACAGCCGGCGGATCCGAAGCCTTTGGAACAGATAGCGGAGCCGAGTCCCCCAATCCTGGCCTCGGAGTCAGCGGAGGAGGAACCACAGCGAGCGGAACAGCGTTCGGGGACCGCATCGGAGGAGCCGCGGTCCGGGCTACGGCCGATTCCAGCACCCTTGTTAATGGACCAGATCGGCATCGATGGAACCACATCAGGCGCAGGTACGGAGAGCGCCCCTGCGCCCCCCCACGAGCCCGCTTCCACGATCAGCCCCCATCTCAGTGAGGGTCGACGCTTCTCGGCGGGGTTAATGGTATTACCCCCCGATGCCCTGGGAAGGATGGTGCCACCGCTGCCGACTAGAATGGGGGAACCTGTGGATGTGAGCCCAGACGGGGTAGTTCTTCGGTGGGACAACCCCTGGGTTGGGACAGATGGATCCCGGGAGAACGGATTCACTCTTGCGGTGCTTACGTGGGAACAATATAGACAGTGCTTGATCCTACATTGGGAAGGACGGAAAGAGGTCGAGTTGATGGGTCCATTGAAAGTACAACAATCCCCTCCGGCATGGGATGACCGAGACGCGGTCAGGCGGGGAACTGTGTTGGCCTACCATGTAAAAAGGGGATGGGGCCTCATACATGAGCCGGGATTGGATACTGATGTTTTTGTTGCGCACTGTAACGTAAGGACTCCCTGCTGTGGCCGAGGCGGAGAACCGTTGCAAAAGGGGGATCAGGTGACCTACAACCGCCACCAGAACCCGCTCGGGTGGTATGCACGGAACGTTCGGCGGTGTATGTCTGGAGCCGCGACACTCACTACTCCGGACCTGGTCCCAGGAGCACCCGACCTTGTCACCATTGCAACGGTGTGCCTGGTAGCAGCCACCGAGTTGGCCAGCCGAGTTCACCTTCACGTTCGGGCCACGGGCACCGGCGCCACAGCAGCCGGAGGCCCGGACCCCCGGCCACCTGAATAAGAGTAAACCTCGGAAACCTGAAAATGTAAATAGTTTTCCCTTTAACTGTGAACTGTTTGCTGCTAAACCCGCTCAGGGTTAACTCTTTATGGATCCCTTAGTTGACCCGGGATCCCTATTGTTTGCTTTTCCTACCAGTTTTGCACAAGTTTTACAAACTGACAAATCATGAACAGTGCATGATCCAAACTTTCTTGTAAATAGTTTGCACCTTCTTAAAGGCGCTTTCTACTGGTTTTACTTAAAGACTCTTTGCGAAGATACCGTTCTGGAACCTTTGCTGAGCAAAGACTGGTAGGCTGAGAAGACGAGCTACCTCAGAAAGACTTGATCCCCTCTTAAAGGGGATGTTTGACCTGAACTTGAAAAGTGATACTGTTTTAGAACAGTAATATGATGATGCTCTGGAAGAAATGTAACTGTTTTTGCATAAAGAAAAGTTATGTGTGTTTAATCTGTTTGAAATGTGAAACCTAGATAATGTTCTTTAAAAAGAAAGATGCAGAGAGCCCGTAGGGGAGGAATTAGAGTCCTGCATAGTTGAAAGAAAGGAAGTAATAACGAAGGTGAGGATAGAAGGTGTTGTGATTTTGCTTTTTGCTCCCTCTAGTGGTCATTAGTGATTTGACTCTGGAGCTTCTGTCTTTTCCTATATCCTCACCTGGGCCGTTAGTTCAGGGGCGTTGCTATATAAGCTCCCTGGACCTTCAGTTCAATGCCTGGCATCGTGGAAATCAGAGCTAATCTGTTGTGCTCTTGTCCTTTGATCCTGGTTCCTGTATTTCAAGCTAAGTCTGTTTCCTTGCTTTTTGCTTTAGTTTTGTTTGGTATTTTTGTCCAGCTTGTTCCAATCTGTATCCTGACCTTTGCTGGAAGCTCTAGGGGGCTGGTGTTCTCCCCCCGGACCGTTAGACGGTTCGGGGGTTCTTGAATCTCCAGCGTGGATTTTTATAGGGTTTTTGTTGACCAGATAAGTTATCTTGCTATATTCTGCTATTAGTAAGCTGGCCTCTCTTTGCTGAACCTGGTTCATTTCTGTGTTTGTCATTTCCTCTTACCTCACCGTTATTATTTGTGGGGGGCTTGTATCTTGCTTGGGGGTCCCTTTCTCTGGAGGCAAGAGAGGTCTTTGTTTTCTTCTCCTCGGGGTAGTTAGATTCTCCGGCTGGCGCGAGTCATCTAGCGATCACCGTAGGCATGATCCCCGGCTACTTCTAGTGTTGGCGTTAGGAGTAGCTATTTGGTCAACCCAGTTACCACAGCCCTATGAGCTGGATTTTTGAATCTCGCAGACTTACACGTTCCTCTGAGACCCTGTCCACTGGGGTCATAACAGTATGCCAGGCCAGTATTAAATGTTTAATGCATTGCAGAAGTGGGATTATAAGAAAGAAAATTTTGAGGTTTTTTTTTTTTTTTTCCCTCTCATTTTTTTTTTTCTTTTCCCCTTTACCTCAGAGTGGCTTAAGCTTGCTGCAGACATGAATGTCCAGACCTTGATTACAAGTGTGGACCAGCTTGCCGCTCGTGTGCAGGGTATACAAGATTATGTTACCAGAAATCCTAGGTCTGAACCCAAGATTCCGATTCCTGAACTGTTTTCAGGAGACCGATTTAAGTTTAGGAATTTCAGGAATAATTGTAAATTGTTTTTGTCCCTGAAACCTTGTTCGTCTGGAGACTCTGCTCAACAAGTAAAAATTGTTATTTCATTCTTACGGGGTGACCCTCAGGATTGGGCTTTTTCGTTGGCGCCAGGAGATCCGGCATTGGCTGATATTGATGCGTTTTTTCTGGCGCTCGGTTTACTTTATGAGGAACCCAATCTTGAGATTCAGGCAGAGAAAGCCTTGCTGGCTATGTCTCAGGGCCAGGACGAGGCTGAGGTGTATTGCCAAAAATTTCGGAAATGGTCCGTGCTGACACATTGGAACGAGTGTGCACTGGCCGCTAATTTTAGAAATGGCCTTTCTGAGGCCATTAAGAATGTTATGGTGGGTTTTCCCATTCCCACAGGTCTGAATGATACCATGTCCCTGGCTATTCAAATTGACCGGCGGTTGCGGGAGCGCAAAACCGCAAATTCCCTCATGTTGTTGTCTGAACAGACACCTGATGTGATGCAATGTGATAGAAAAACCGCAAATTCCCTCATGGTGTTGTCTGAACGGACACCTGATTTGATGCAATGTGATAGAATCCTGACTAGAAATGAGAGGAAAATTCATAGACGCCGGAATGGCTTGTGCTACTACTGTGGTGATTCTACACATGTTATCTCAGCATGCTCTAAACGTATATCTAAGGTTGTTAGTCCTGTCACCGTTGGTAATTTGCATCCTAAGTTTATTCTGTCTGTAACTTTGATTTGCTCACTGTCATCTTATCCTGTCATGGCGTTTGTAGATTCAGGTGCTGCCCTGAGTCTTATGGATCTCTCATTTGCTAAGCGCTGTGGTTTTATTCTTGAACCATTAGAAAATCCTATCCCTCTTAGGGGTATTGATGCTACGCCATTAGCAGAAAATAAACCGCAGTATTGGACACAGGTTACCATGTGCATGACTCCTGAACACCGCGAGGTGATACGTTTTCTCGTTCTACATAAAATGCATGATTTGGTTGTTTTGGGGCTGCCATGGTTACAGACCCATAATCCAGTCCTTGACTGGAAGGCTATGTCAGTGTCTAGTTGGGGCTGTCGTGGTATTCATGAGGATTCCCTGCCTGTGTCTATTGCTTCTTCTACGCCTTCGGAAGTTCCGGAGTATTTGTCTGATTATCAGGATGTCTTTAGCGAGTCCAGGTCCAGTGCATTGCCTCCTCATAGGGAATGTGACTGTGCAATAGATTTGATTCCAGGCAGTAAATTTCCTAAGGGAAGACTGTTTAATCTGTCGATACCTGAACATACCGCTATGCGTTCATATATCAAGGAGTCTCTGGAGAAAGGACACATCCGTCCGTCTTCTTCCCCTCTTGGTGCAGGATTCTTTTTTGTGGCTAAAAAGGACGGATCTTTGAGGCCTTGTATTGACTATCGGCTTTTAAATAAGATCACTGTCAAATTTCAGTATCCTTTGCCGCTGTTGTCTGACTTGTTTGCCCGGATTAAAGGTGCCAAGTGGTTTACCAAGATAGACCTTCGTGGTGCGTACAACCTTGTGCGCATTAAGCAAGGGGATGAATGGAAAACCGCATTCAATACGCCCGAAGGTCATTTTGAGTACTTGGTGATGCCTTTTGGGCTCTCTAATGCCCCTTAAGTTTTTCAGTCCTTTATGCATGACATTTTCCGGAACTATCTGGATAAATTTTTGATCGTTTATCTGGATGATATTCTGGTTTTTTCTGATAATTGGGACTCGCATGTGGAGCAGGTCAGGATGGTCTTTAAAATTTTGCGTGAAAATTCTTTGTTTGTCAAGGGCTCAAAGTGTCTTTTTGGTGTACAGAAGGTTCCCTTTTTGGGGTTCATTTTTTCCCCTTCTGCTGTGGAGATGGACCCAGTCAAGGTCCGAGCTATTCTTGATTGGACTCAGCCCTCGTCAGTTAAGAGTCTTCAGAAGTTCTTGGGTTTCGCTAACTTCTACCGTCGTTTTATCGCTAACTTTTCTAGCATTGTGAAACCTTTGACGGATATGACCAAGAAGGGCTCCGATGTGGTTAATTGGGCTCCTGCTGCCGTGGAGGCTTTCCAGGAGTTGAAACGTCGGTTTACTTCGGCGCCTGTTTTGTGCCAGCCTGATGTCTCGCTTCCCTTTCAGGTTGAGGTGGATGCTTCAGAGATTGGAGCAGGGGCCGTTTTGTCGCAGAGAGGCCCTGGTTGCTCTGTTATGAGACCTTGCGCCTTTTTCTCTAGGAAGTTTTCGCCTGCGGAGCGAAATTATGATGTGGGCAATCGGGAGTTGTTGGCCATGAAATGGGCATTTGAGGAGTGGCGTCATTGGCTCGAGGGTGCTAAGCATCGTGTGGTGGTCTTGACTGATCACAAAAATCTGATGTATCTCGAGTCTGCTAAACGCCTGAATCCTAGACAGGCCCGCTGGTCATTGTTTTTCTCCCGTTTTGACTTTGTGGTCTCGTATTTACCAGGTTCTAAGAATGTGAAGGCCGATGCTCTGTCTAGGAGCTTTGTGCCTGATGCTCCTGGAGTCGCTGAACCTGTTGGTATTCTTAAGGATGGTATTATCTTGTCAGCTATTTCTCCAGATCTGCGACGTGTGTTGCAGAGATTTCAGGCTGATAGGCCTGATTCTTGTCCACCTGACAGACTGTTTGTGCCTGATAAGTGGACCAGCAGAGTCATTTCCGAGGTTCATTCCTCGGTGTTGGCAGGTCACCCAGGAATTTTTGGCACCAGAGATCTGGTGGCCAGATCCTTTTGGTGGCCTTCCTTGTCTAGGGATGTGCGGTCATTTGTACAGTCCTGTGGGACTTGTGCTCGAGCTAAGCCTTGCTGTTCTCGTGCCAGCGGGTTACTCTTACCCTTGCCTGTCCCTAAGAGACCTTGGACACATATCTCCATGGATTTCATTTCTGATCTTCCGGTGTCTCAAGGCATGTCTGTTATCTGGGTGATATGTGATCGCTTCTCCAAGATGGTCCATTTGGTTCCTTTGCCTAAGCTGCCTTCCTCTTCCGATCTGGTTCCTGTGTTTTTCCAGAACGTGGTTCGTTTGCACGGCATCCCTGAGAATATTGTGTCAGACAGAGGATCCCAGTTCGTTTCCAGATTCTGGCGATCCTTTTGTAGTAGGATGGGCATTGACTTGTCGTTTTCGTCTGCTTTCCATCCTCAGACTAATGGACAGACGGAGCGAACTAATCAGACTTTGGAGGCTTATTTGAGGTGTTTTGTCTCTGCTGATCAGGACGATTGGGTGACCTTCTTGCCGTTGGCTGAGTTTGCCCTTAATAATCGGGCTAGTTCCGCCACCTTGGTTTCGCCGTTTTTCTGCAACTCTGGTTTCCACCCTCGTTTTTCTTCGGGTCATGTGGAACCTTCTGACTGCCCTGGGGTGGATTCTGTGGTGGATAGGTTGCAGCAGATCTGGAATCTTGTGGTGGACAACTTGAAGTTGTCACAGGAGAGGGCTCAGCGCTTTGCCAACCGCCGCCGCGGTGTGGGTCCCCGACTACGTGTTGGGGATTTGGTGTGGCTTTCTTCCCGCTTTGTTCCTATGAAGGTTTCCTCTCCCAAATTTAAACCTCATTTTATTGGTCCTTACAAGATATTGGAAATCCTTAATCCTGTATCCTTTCGCCTGGATCTTCCTGTGTCGTTTGCTATCCACAACGTGTTTCATAGGTCCTTGTTGCGGCGGTACGTTGTGCCTGTGGTTCCTTCTGCTGAGCCTCCTGCTCCGGTGTTGGTTGAGGGTGAGTTGGAGTACGTGGTGGAGAAGATCTTGGATTCTCGTCTCTCCAGGCGGAGGCTTCAGTACCTGGTCAAGTGGAAGGGCTATGGTCAGGAAGATAATTCCTGGGTGGTCGCCTCTGATGTTCATGCGGCCGATTTAGTTCGTGCCTTTCACGCCGCTCGTCCTGATCGCCCTGGTGGTCATGGTGAGGGTTCGGTGACCCCTCACTAAGGGGGGGGTACTGTTGTGATTTTGCTTTTTGCTCCCTCTAGTGGTCATTAGTGATTTGACTCTGGAGCTTCTGTCTTTTCCTATATCCTCACCTGGGCCGTTAGTTCAGGGGCGTTGCTATATAAGCTCCCTGGACCTTCAGTTCAATGCCTGGCATCGTGGAAATCAGAGCTAATCTGTTGTGCTCTTGTCCTTTGATCCTGGTTCCTGTATTTCAAGCTAAGTCTGTTTCCTTGCTTTTTGCTTTAGTTTTGTTTGGTATTTTTGTCCAGCTTGTTCCAATCTGTATCCTGACCTTTGCTGGAAGATCTAGGGGGCTGGTGTTCTCCCCCCAGACCGTTAGACGGTTCGGGGGTTCTTGAATCTCCAGCGTGGATTTTTATAGGGTTTTTGTTGACCAGATAAGTTATCTTGCTATATTCTGCTATTAGTAAGCTGGCCTCTCTTTGCTGAACCTGGTTCATTTCTGTGTTTGTCATTTCCTCTTACCTCACCGTTATTATTTGTGGGGGGCTTGTATCTTGCTTGGGGGTCCCTTTCTCTGGAGGCAAGAGAGGTCTTTGTTTTCTTCTCCTCGGGGTAGTTAGATTCTCCGGCTGGCGCGAGTCATCTAGCGATCACCGTAGGCATGATCCCCGGCTACTTCTAGTGTTGGCGTTAGGAGTAGCTATTTGGTCAACCCAGTTACCACAGCCCTATGAGCTGGATTTTTGAATCTCGCAGACTTACACGTTCCTCTGAGACCCTGTCCACTGGGGTCATAACAAGAAGGTAAACCCTGAGTCCCCATAGAAAGTTAATAATGTGTTACTAAGGACAGAAAGTGAACCCGTAGGGGTTAGTGAGTGAGTCCTTATAGGAGCCAAGTAGAGCCGGCTCAGTGTTCTCAAACTGAAAGAAAAGTTATGTTCTATACTGTGTATAGTAGTTGAAAAGGCAGTAGGCCCTGGCTGAACGGGGCGGTCCTGTAATAGAAAGGAGAGGCAGTAGGTCTGGTGCCGTTAGGACAGGCGGTCCTGCAGATTCCAAAGAAGGCGAATGCAAAGTTAAAATACCTTATAATGTGATTATAGGAAGGTCTTTAGCGGATTAAGAGTGTATATCCTTAAAGGGAACCTATCACCCCGTTTTTTTCGGTATGAGATAAAAATACTGTTAAATATGGCCTGAGCTGTGCATTACAATAGTGTAGTTTGTGGACCCCGATTCCCCACCTATGCTGCCGAAATACGTTACCAAAGTAGTCATTTTCGCCTGTCAATCAGGCTGGTCAGGTCGGATGGGCGTGGCTTCTTCCCCCAGATATTGCGTAGTTTTCCGTTGGTGGCGTAGTGGTGTGCGCATGTCCAACGTCCCCAATCCTGCACGGGGGGGTGAAAATGGGGGGGATGCCGCGCGTGCGCAGATGGATATCGCGGCGGCCATTTTCCTGAAGCCGCGGCCAGCAGAGCGCCGCTTCTGCGCACGCGCGGCCAAAGGAAGATGGCCGCGCCCACCGATCACCAATGAAAACGAACAGCGCGCTCTTTTAAATCCCCTGGCAGAGGATTCGGGACCTTGGGCATGCGCACACCACTACGCCACCAACGGAAAACTACGCAAAATCTGGGGGAAGACAACGCCCTTTTGACCAGACCAGCCTGATTGACAGGCGAAAACGGAGACTTTGCAAAGGTATTTCGGCAACTTAGGTGGGTAATAAACGCATAACAAACACACTAATGTAATGCCCACCTCTGCCCCTATTTAACGCTATTTTTATCCCATCTTCCAAAAACGTGGTGACAGGTTCCCTTTAAAGTGTCCTCACCTCCCATAAAGGGAAGCCTGTTCAAGTATACTTATTGTTTTGCACTCAACGAAAATTGTATGTCTTTTTGCTAACCTGTATTGTTGTTTTCTTCCCAGTCCCGGAGTACTGTGTTTAACCAGGGGGGAGTGCAGCGCCCCAGAGTCCTGGTCGTTGCAGTACTGTGGATCCGCCACTATGGGGAGCCATGGTGCGTTCGATGGCACTGAAGGAGTTCATCTGACCAGGTATCACAGACACCAATATGTTTCACAGCAGGGCCTCCGGGGGGAGCTAAGGGTTCTATTCATTAGGCCACTCCCCACCATAGTGGGTAAACTGGGGGTCAGGCAGGAAGTTAGAAGAGAAAGCTGACTGGATTGAACGAAGCAACACCTTGTGGCAGAGGGTGTTGTGGAGGAAGAGACAGTAGGGTCTCTGTCAGGGGTGGGATCCTGACAGAGGCTTGGCATCGGAAAGAACGTAACGGGACCGTGCCTGCTCAGCATAGCGGCGGTGCCCAAGAAAGGACTAGAAGCGAGATAGATTGTGCTGAGTGAGAAACGAGATCAAGCAAAAAGGAGAATACCAGTAGGGGTCATGCTGTAGGACCGGAGCAACATCCTACTGAGGCGCATTACCGGTGGCCGGAACGCCGAGGGAGTGGAATAGCATACAGCTTCAAGCCATACTCCAAACAGCGGCAGGGCAGTCAGTTTAAGGCGGGCTGTCTACCACATATCACCTATGAAGTCTTGGGGGGCAATTGCGGGAGAGGGGCGTCTCTAGGGTCCCGGAAGAACTCCAGGCCTACCTGACAAACGGGTGCCGTTCCAACCTGAATAACAGGGAGGGATGGAATACGAGAAGAACATCAGTGAATCGAGTTGTGAGGGAACTTAAGAAACAGACACAACAGTTGTGGGGTTACTTTCCGTGAGCACAGCAGGGAAGGACTACAACACATAGCGCTAAGAAGGAGGGCACTGATTTCCACCTGTGAGGAGAACTCTGGAAGTGCCATCGGACCGACCAGACTTGCGCAGCCTGGTGAACCGTATTCTGGACTGCGGACTGAGAGATCTCCAGTAAAGAGGTAAAGAGACTGCAACCTGGTGTCCTCGTTATTTACCGCGACCTACACCCCACAACTGCACCGCTACACCACCGTTACTGCACCATCATCATCACTTATTCTACCGGACGTCCCCCACTGACAGACAGGGCCACGGACCGGGTCTAGCCACCGTGACAACCCCAGGACTGAGACCCAGAGGCCCGGCTCCGGGTACCCCTAGGCCCTGCGGCGGTGTGGGGGCGCTCCATTTACAGCCACTGAGTCTCCCCCAAGCTGCAAGGCCCAGAAACCTCATGGGAAACTTTATGGGAGGCACATTTAACCCCTTTCCAACCCATGACATATAGGTAAGTCATAGGTTGTCTCCCTCTTTTTGGTGCAGGCTCCAGTGCTGAGCCCGTACCTTTTCCAGCACATGACAGCTGATCTGATCAGCTGTCATGTGCTTCTAACAGCCACAGGTGGATTCACAATCCACCCACGGCTGTTAACATGTTAAATACCTCTGTCAATCTCTGACAGTGAAAACTCGATGCGTTTCATTAGCTTGGCCCATCGGCACCCCTGTCACATGATCACGGAGCGCTGATGGGTTGGCATGACAACACAGGGTATGTAGATCCCGAAAAATGGAGTTGTCACACAAAATGTCGCCTTTTATTTATTTTTGACAAAATATTAGAATTTTTTTCACCACTAAAGTAAAAAAAAAACTATACATGTTTGGTATCTATGAACTCGCTTTGACCTGGAGAATTTGAATATGCAAATCAGTTTTGACAATTAGTGAACATGGCAAAAAAATAAAAACAATTGTGGAATTGCACTATTTTTGCAATTTCACCGTAATTGGATTTTTGTTCCTGTTTTCCAGTGCACTATATGGTAAAATCAATGGTGGAGTTCAAAAGTACAACTTGTCCCACAAAAAACAAGCATTCACAAGACAAGTAATTAACTCCGGTGATCTCACTAACATCAGCGCTCGTGAGAGAAGTTCTCTCGCTGAAAGTGCTGATGTCATATAGGTCGCCGGAGTTCGTCGACTACTGACTGCAAGTCAGTCTTTTGTTTTCTACATGTGGATTATCCTTGGACAAGTGAGGAATATGGTGTTTTTTATTTTTAAGTTTTGTAAATAAATGGGTAAAAGAGAGTCGGGTGTTGTACTTCAAATAAAGGACTTTATTCTGGTTGTGTCTTCTCTATTACAATATGACTATGGAGTTAGTAATGGGGGCATCTTATAGACACCTCTCCATTACTAACCCATGGGCTTGATGTCACCAGACAATATAAAGCTGATATCAACCCCACACATATTACCCCACTGCCACCACACAAGGGCAAGTGGAAAGAGCCGGGCAAAGCACCAGAAATGGGGCATCTAATCGATATGCCTTGTCCGGGGCGGCTGCGGGCTGCTATTTTTAGGCTGGGGGAGCCAACATCCATGGCCCCTTACAAATCTGAGAATACCAGCCCCCAGCTGTCTTCTTTAGCTTACCTGCTTGTCAAAAATGTGGGGGGGACCTCACGCCATTTTTTAAATTACTTATTTTTTTATTACTAGCCAGCTGTCGGTTTTGCCTGTGCTGGTTAGCAGAAATAGAGAGGACCACATGGCCACACTCTCACCTCAGCGTGGACCCCACTGGGGAGAGAGAGGAGCTCCTCAGGTAAGATCCAATCAGGTCACAGCCTGTAGCTATGTGAATAAACACTTGAAATAGCATTGAAAAATATGAAGACGCTGTGCAGAAATGAGAGAATGTCCCAGCACAACCAGAATCTGCTCAGATGCTTCTGAATAGTCTGGAGCTTACATTTATATTTAACCCCTCCTCAACCTGAATTCTCTAATATAAATGGCTATTAAGGTAAAGCTGCACTTTTTCTTCCTTTATATATTAGGCTGAAAGCGTTTTTTTATTATATAGGTTCATCATTGTACACAAACTTTAATTTCTGAACATCTTGTGATATTTGTGCTCTGTTTCCTAATAGACCCGACTTTCAGTTCAGTCGGCATGAAACATAATTTTTTTTGAGCGAAATAAATACTTTTGTCAGTGTGATTATAGATAAGTGGAACAGATTTTATTCTTATTGTGGCAGAAAATAACCCGTGCGAGGAATGCATCTTTTAAAAAATATCACAGTGAGTTTGGCTGAATTTCATTTTCATATACTTAATAAAGAGGGTGGACGAGAAGATAAATGAGGGGCACATGATAAAAGTTACACGGAGGCTAGGAATCATTCCCGCAGCATGTGAACAGGCGCGAGAAACCCCACAGGTGGAACTCCCGCTCACTGTACAGCACAATGCCATCACTTTAAAAGGGGCAAACCCCCCTTCAAATCAATAGGCTCAGACCCAACTGAGTGTTTTCTTGTGGGATTATCTTGCACTTTATGGCAGCATTATTTGCACTCAATAACAATCTAATTGCCTAAATTGGGAAGTGAGGTCCTACTTGACCAGAACTTTCTTTATATAAAATCAACATTGGAAGGAAATACTGTAAAAATGTATATATTGTCTGTAGGGAAGAATACGGCATCTCAGCAGCATACAGAGCCATATGCCATATGGTCACCTCTCATCATTCTGTGCCATGGTCTGGTTGACCGAATGAGTACTGGGCACCGGGTGACCGAATGTGTACTGGGCACCGGGTGACTGAATGAATACTGGGCACTGGGTGACCTAATGAGTACTGGACACCGGGTGACCGAATGAATACTGGGCACCGGGTGACCGAATGAATACTGGGCACCGGGTGACCGAATGAGTACTGGGTACCGGGTGACCGAATGAATACTGGGCACCGGGTGACCGAATGAGTACTGGGCACCGGGTGACTGAATGAGTACTGGGCACCGGGTGAAAGAATGAATACTGGGCACCAGGTGACCGAATGAGTACTGGGCACCGGGTGACTGAATGAGTACTGGGCACGGGTGACTGAATGAGTACTGGGCACCGGGTGACCGAATGAGTACTGGGCACTGGGTGACCGAATGAGTACTGGGCACCGGGTGACTGAATGAGTACTGGGCACCGGGTGACCGAATGAGTACTGGGTACCGGGTGACCGAATGAATACTGGACACCGGGTGACTGAATGAGTACTGGGCACCGGGTGACTGAATGAGTACTGGGCACCGGGTGACTGAATGAGTACTGGACACCGGGTGACTGAATGAGTACTGGGCACCGGGTGACTGAATGAGAACTGGGCACCGGGTGACTGAATGAGTACTGGGCACCGGGTGACCGAATGAGTACTGGGCACCAAGTGACGTATAGGTGGGGTGGGCAGCCATTGGGCTGTCCCAGTGTTATATGAATCCCCGGTGTCCTGACAGCGCTGCCAGCTTGAATATTTTATGGATTTTAGCCTCTTTGTGGATTGCTACTTTGTGTTCAGCTTGAGTGTCCTCACAGTTGACCCATTACACTGCTTGTTGATTTTCGTAGTCCCACTAAACTCTGTCCCGGCTTCCTTTGACTACACATTTGGCTTCTCTGATTCTGACTAGGCCTGTAAATGTAAACCTCCCATTTTGTTCTACTGCTCTGGTCCATAAACTCAGCAGAGCGTACTCGTGCAACAAACTTCAGGTGCACAGAAAACCAATGAGCGCCAGAACCTTGCTGTGCGCAATGGCTGGTGCCAAGTCTTAGGGCGGAAATCCACTTTGAGTTGACAGATTGTTAAATCTATGGGCTATGCGTATCAATGTACAAGCTCAGTGCGCACCTCTCTGCCATTCTAAATATTAAATAAATTGTAACTTTATCTTTAAAGAGGAAGAGGGAGAAAGAGAGGAACCAAAAAGGGAGAGGAGAAAAACTGCTTAAACGAGAGGAGAGAAGGAGAAAAGGACAGAGGAAAAAACAAGGACTAGAGACAAAAGGGAAAGGAATGGAAAGAGGGGGAAAAAGAGGAAAAGAAGTGGTGGGGTACAAGAGACATGGAAAGCTAGAAAGAATAAAGAGGGAGAGTGGAAATAAGAAGGTCACAGAGAAAACAGGCTGGACAGAAAGGGAGACATTAAGAGAGAAAGAAAGAAAAAGAGGCAGAGATATAAAAAGAGGGACAGAGAGGGAAAAGGATGAGAGGGACAAAGAGGGGAAAACTGAAGGAGAGAGTAGAGAATAGAAGGAAAGGGAAAGATTGAGAGAAATGAAGAAGGATGGACAGAAATGGACAGAATGGGAGAAAGGGACAGATGAAAAAGGAGAGAAAGGGAGACATGGAAAAATAAAGAAGGAAACAAAGGACAAAAGAGAATTAAGAAACAGAGAAAAGACGAACAATAAAGAGAAAGAGAGAAAGCAAGATAAAGAGACTGAGAGAGGGAGACATAGACAAGTAAAAGGAAAGAAGATAGAGAAAAAGAAGAAGGAAATAATGAATGAAAGGATGAGAAGAATGAAACTGAGAAGGAGTGAGAAAGGAAAGAAAGGAGGGAGGAAGGAAGGAAGGAAGGGAGGAAGGAAGGAAGGAACAGATCAAGAGAGAGGTAAAAGAGATGGGGATTGGAGAGGAGGAGAGGGAGGAGGCACACAGACATATTCTGCCATGACGTTTCATTGTACATTTGTTTTTCCTGTGTTTTGCCGCCATCTTATATTATAAAGTATGCAGACCTGTTGTATAACGAGGACTGCTGTTCTGTAAGTAACATGAATGTGGTTCTCTGATGGGGACAGAGCTGCCAATCTAAATCCACAGGATCCATCACATGCACTTATGGAATAAAGGAAATCAGAGCACACAGAGAACGTAATTCACTTGTTCTTGGAGGATTAAATGTTCAGTGATGGCAATAATTATTCTCAGTGTTAACAAAAAGCAGCAGGGCTATAATAATACAAGTGCAGCCAGAAGCTTAATGCAGAAAATGTTATTATTTGGCCACTTCTCTAATATTGTATGAGTCGCCATTGTGCCACCACAACAGCGGTGACATTTACCTGAGACGTGGGCTCCACTAAGACGTCCTCTGATATCTGACTTCAAGTAAGAAACTGATTCCTTTTAAAGGGGCATTCTGGTAAAATAATCAGCAATCTATGGGACAGGCGATAATTTCTGTGTCAGCGGGGGTCCTTGTGCTGAAATCCCACCGGTCTCCAGAACAGGAATCTTCTGTCCACCCTCCGATCTGGAGCAGCCATGCACATGCTCACTGCCGCTCCATTTTATGATTTGAGGCTAGCAGTGCTTTTTCTATTTGTAGCACGGTCATTGTTTTGTGAGTTTCAACCAGACTAGATAGCCTTTAATCCCAACACACATCCATAAGCCCCTTCTTCTCCCCATGCTTCGTAAACTCATCATCCACTCAGAAAAACTGCAAACATCCCCATCGTGATCAAACAAAACTGTCTGCTCAATGAGGTATCAGATTGCAGCTGCCTATTGAAGTCTATGGAGAGTGGATGGGAGTAGGGAGAGGCACAGGGAGAGGGAGAGGCACTGACACACAGATTTGGTGCTGCTTCATTCTATTAATGGGGTTGTTTGGTCTTAAACTAAAGGTCTGCAGTCACTCTTGTGAATCCTGACATCACACACACTGCACGCTGTGAGGACTCACCGGTGCCGGCGCTGGGAGCAATGGTCATGTAATGGAAAGTATGGAATTTGCATTCTCCTGGCCACATTTCAACTAATCTGTTTTCGGCATCACTCAATAAACTTGCATTGAATGAGGCTACACCTACCTACTGAGGCTGTGCCTGGGATTATGCGTATCACATACGTGTAGTCATGTCCATAACTCCTGGCACCGAAGATTTCTTGCAGCATGCAGTGTGCGTGATGTGAGGATTGACAAGTCTGCAGTCATGTAGATTGACAGCAGACTTGTATGTTAAGACCAGACAACCCCTTTAAGTATCAAACTCACCTCAGTGCTGGATTTACAGCTTCATTGCTCAGTAGGGTTGTAAAATGTCTTCCATAATGCTCCGGTTTCTAATAAGAGTTTTATTTTATCCAAGTGTTAGATTCATAACTACATTGCTCAGTACTGATGTACAATCTCTACCATGCAGCACTTACTTTCTAGTAAGTGTTTTATGTGAAACAGAGCTGGATTCACAGATACACTGCTCAGTACTGCTTTATAATATCTACCATGTGGCTATTACTTTGTTGTGTTTTATGTAACACCAGAGCTGGAATCACAGCTACTCTGCTCTTTACTGATGTATAATGCCCTCAATACTGCAGCTACGTCTGAACACATGCTACATGCTGTGTATGGGAGATGTCACAGTAGCTAGTCTCTATTCCCTAACTGCAAGCTCAGTGATAGTTAAAAATTAGAGATGTTGCTTGGAAGGCAAAGCTTATGAAAAATGCCGAACATCCTCATCTCTCAAGAAACTGCAATCACTATTAATCACAGCATCATAAAGAAACATTTCTCCAATTTCAAGTAAAAACACTCCCTACCCTGCCGCTCAGGATCGGAATCTAAGTTCCTTCATCCAATGTATCATCTATGTAAGCACCTGGTTCACATGGGCTACAAAATAAACGACTTATCTCATATTTTCCTGACCCAATCATATTCTATTGTCTAGAAGGATTTCTAAAGTGCGATCCCACCATGCGGAGGGGCTGCATTAACTCTGTGCTCCGTTGTAAAGAGAGGGAACTGTGTTAAAGTGTATGATGTGTTTTATGGAGCCCAGACATCCTGCGTGTGCAAACACAGCGCCGCAAGGGCCAAGCTCGCACATTGCTAGCATTACATAATGCCGTAAATGACAGAATGGAAAATACACTCATAATAAAGTTTTCTTATAGACTTCAGCCAGTATTTTACCAAGCAGTGATTTCACTGAGTTATGGCTGAAAGCAGCTACCTCTGTTAAACTGCAGGAGCTTTATATGGCATTTTCACACAACCCTCATGGGAGTCGTATATAGAAGGATGGTCCAACTGCATCATGCCTAACACCAAATTATGAAAGTCAGTGTATTTCCACTGCTTGGGCTGGAGCCGCATCCTCGTATAAGGCATTTTACAACTTTCATTGCATGTCCAATAACAACAATATTTGTGTAGATGTGAACAGGTTGCTATGTAAACATGCAAGGTGCCAAAAAAGATCCCAGGGTCTTTGAGCACCCAGAAAATTATTTAGACACAATATGGAATGGGTGTAATTTTTATGAGTTGAAGCACTATGAAAATCTTACTTCCTAAGGTGATAGAAGGTGATAGTCCATTTTTTTGCAGCAATTTTCACTTCTTGACTTTTTATAATTTAAATAGACCCAAAATTCTGGACTGAACCTTTTCAAAACAAGGCTTTATAAGATGATTAAAGAATAGATAAGCTTTTAGTAGTTTCTTGGTATGTTTTAGAGCATTTAATCCTGAGCAGATCAGTGGGAGTCCAGGTCCTGAGACCCCAACAATCACTGAAAAGACTTCCTAGGCTCATAAGTGCATAGCTCAGGAGAGAGGAGTGTGTAACACCCCAGGTAACCGGCTGTTACAGTGGTTTTGTGAGGAAGGATCCCTTTAACAGGTAACCAGTACATGCAACACTGTTCTAACTCCAGGCCAGAAGGGGGAGCTTGAGACACGGATTCAAGGGGACTTCCCTACATATTCTGGCTTGGAGGAGGAGTTAGTCAGTCTGTCAGAGGGACAGAAGAGAGAGGAAGCAGACAGCGAGAGTCTGAGAAAGGAAAGCTGGGCCTGTGCAGACGAGTAGTGCTGCAGCTCCTGGAAGGAAGAACGAGAAACAGAGCAGTCTGTAGGAGACAGAGAGGGGAAGAGAAGCAAAGGAGAGTGAAGAGCTAGAGAGAAGATGCAACTGAGCTTCCTCCACGGTGAAGCGCAGAAACCAGTGGTCGGAAGACCGAGGCTGTGTGGGACTGTATGCCCCACAGCAGAAACCGGCGGACAGCAGATTGCAAGTCACCTGTCCACCATTAACACCCGAAGGCACAGCAGCGCATAGAACCTGGAGTCATCTGAGAGACCACTGGAAAAAGGCTCGAGTTGCCTGCCATGTGGGTAGTGTCCTACCAAAAGGGACAGAGAGAAAGTGAGGACCTTGTGTGAGGCCTAAGGCAGCAAGGAACTACAATACAGCGTGTAATGGAAGGCTTCCAACCCCACCTGGCCAGGGGGATTCCTGAATCGCTTCCAAGCTAGCCGGACAACACCAGCACCTGTGATCCATACACTGGACTGTGGCTGCCTTACACCAGTAAAAAGATAAAGAGACTGCAGCTTTGTGTCCTCTGGTTCTTTCTACACCACATACCACCTGTCCTTACTACACTGGGAGCCCTGGGGATCCAGCTTCACCTGTAAGAAGCCATACCATCCTTGCTGCAGTGCCATCACTCCCCAGAGGACCGCTTTAAGCAGCGTCAGTCATCCCTGACCAAATACCACAGGTAGTGTCACAAACAAACTTTATTCTTTATTCAACAACCCCTTTAAAGAGCTTTCCCTTTTTCTTGGATGCCCAGGGCCATGAAAAGGGTTACTGCCACCGTGACATATTTTAACCCCTTCCCGACATTTGACGTACTATCCCGTCGAGGTGGGGTGGGCCCGTATGACCGCCGACGGGATAGTACGTCATAGCCGATCGGCCGCGCTCACGGGGGGAGCGCGGCCGATCGCGGCCGGGTGTCGGCTGCATATCGCAGCTGACATCCGGCACTATGTGCCAGGAGCGGTCACGGACCGCCCCCGGCACATTAACCCCCGGCACACCGCGATCAAACATGATCGCGATGTGCCGGCGATGCAGGGAAGCATCGCGCAGGGAGAGGGCTCCCTGCGGGCTTCCCTGAGCCCCCCGCAGCAACGCGATGTGATCGCGTTGCTGCGAGGGTCTTACCTCCCTCCCTGCCTGCCAGACCCGGATCCAAGATGGCCGCGGATCCGGGTCCTGCAGGGAGGGAGGTGGCTTCACAGACGCCTGCTCAGAGCAGGCACTGTGAAGCAGCCTGTACTTCTCGCAGATCGGTGATCTGTCAGAGTGCTATGCAAACTGGCAGATCACCGATCTGTATTGTCCCCCCCTGGGGCAAAGTAAAAAAGTAAAAAAAAAAATTTCCAAATGTGTAAAAAAAAATAAAAAAAAATATTCCAAAATAATGAAAAAAAAATATATATATTATTCCCATAAATACATTTCTTTATCTAAATTAAAAAAAAAAAACAATAAAAGTACACATATTTAGTATCGCCGCGTCCGTAACGACCCAACCTATAAAACTGCCACACTAGTTAACCCCTTCAGTAAACACCGTAAGAAAAAAAAAAAAAAAACGAGGCAAAAAACAACGCTTTATTACCATACTGCCGAACAAAAAGTGGAATAACACGCGATCAAAAAGACTGATATAAATATCCATGGTACCGCTGAAAACGTCATCTTGTCCCGCAAAAAACAAGCCGCCATACAGCATCATCAGCAAAAAAATAAAAAAGTTATAGTCCTGAGAATAAAGCGATACCAAAATAATTATTTTTTCTATAAAATAGTTTTTATCGTATAAAAGCGCCAAAACATAAAAAAAATTATATAAATGAGATATCGCTGTAATCATACTGACCCGACGAATAAAACTGCTTTATCAATTTTACCAAACCCGGAACGGTATAAACGCCTCTCCCAAAAGAAATTCATGAATAGCAGGTTTTTGGTCATTCTGCCTCACAAAAATCGGAATAAAAAGCGATCAAAAACGGTCACGTGTCCGAAAATGTTACCAATAAAAACGTCAACTCGTCCCGCAAAAAACAAGACCTCACATGACTCTGTGGAGCAAATGTGGAAAAATTATAGGTCTCAAAATGTGGAGACGCAAAAACCTTTTTGCTATAAAAAGCGTCGCTGGTTTCACACTTCCGTTTTTGTCTGCAGCGTTTTTTGCACAAAAAAACGCATGCGTTTTTTCCCTATATTTAACATTGAAAACGCATGCGGTTTTTTTGTACGCGTTTGGTCGCGTTTTCAAACGCATGCGGTTTTTTTCTGCATGCGTTCATTTTCAGAAATACAACCTGCAGTATTTTCTTGCGTTTTTAAGCACATGCGTTTGTTTGCGTTAAAAACGCATGCATTTTTATCGAAAAAAACAGAAAACACACTGAAAAGCCACCCACCACCATCAAGGTGATAAAGGGATCCAAACCCTAACCCTAACTCTACCCCTAACCTCACCCCTAACCGTTTAATGAACATTTTCTGACAGTCATAGTGCCACGTATTTCAGTGCCACGTATTTCAGTGCCACGTATTTCAGTGCCACGTATTTCAGTGCCATGTATTTCAGTGCCACGTATCACGTATTTCAGTGCCACGTGTTTCAGTGCCACGCATTTCAGTGCCACGTATCACGTATTTCAGTGCCACATATTTTAGTACCACGTATTTCAGTTGCACGTATTTCAGTGCCACGTATTTCAGTGCCACGTATCACGTATTTCAGTGCCACGTGTTTCAGTGCCACGTATCACATATTTCAGTGCCACGTATTTCAGTGCCACGTATTTCAGTGCCACGTATTTCAGTGCCACGTATTTCAGTGCCACGTATTTCAGTGCCACATATCACATATTTCAGTGCCACTTATTTAAGTGCCACGTATTTCAGTGCCACGTATTTCAGTGCCACGTATTTCAGTGCCACGTGTTTCAGTGCCACGTATTTAAGTGCCACGTATCACGTATTTCAGTGCCACGTATTTCAGTGCCACGTATTTCAGTGCCACGTATTTCAGTGCCACGTATTTCAGTGCCACGTATTTCAGTCACGTTTAGGGTTAGGGTTAGGGGTAGGGTTAGGGTTAGGGCTAGGGTTGGAGGTAAAGTTAGGGTTGGGGCTAAAGTTAGGGTTGGGGCTAAAGTTAGGGTTAGGGTTTGGATTACATTTACGTTTGGATTAGGGTTGGGATTAGAATTATGGGTGTGTCAGGGCTAGGGGTGTGGTTAGGGTTACCGTTGGGATTAGGGTTAGGGGTGTGTTTGGGTTAGGGTTTCAGGTAGAATTGGGGGGTTTCCACTGTCCAGGCACATCAGGGGCTCTCCAAGCGCGACATGGCGTCCAATCTCAATTCCAGCCAATTCTGCGTTGAAAAAGTAAAACAGTGCTCCTTCCCTTCCGAGCTCTCCCGTGCGCCCAAAAAGGGGTTTACCCCAACATATGTGTTATCAGCGTACTCGGGACAAATTGAACAACAACTTCTGGGGTCCAAGTTCTCTTGTTATCCTTAGGAAAATAAAAATTTGGGGGGCTAAAAATCATTTTTGTGGGAAAAAAAAGATGTTTTATTTTCACGGCTCTGCATTATAAACTGTAGTGAAACACTTGGGGGTTCAAAGTTCTCACAACACATCTAGATAAGTTCCTTGGGAGGTCTAGTTTCCAATATGGGGTCACTTGTGGGGGGTTTGTACTGTTTGGGTACATCAGGGGCTCTGCAAATGCAACGTGACGCCTGCAGACCAATCCATTTAAGGCTGCATTCCAAATGGCGCTCCTTCCCTTCCGAGCTCTGTCATGCGCCCAAACAGTGGTTCCCCCCGACATATGGGGTATCAGCGTACTCAGGACAAATTGGACAACAACTTTTGGGGTCTAATTTATCCTGTTACCCTTGTGAAAATACAAAACTGGGGGCTAAAAAATCATTTTTGTGAAAAAAAAAAAAGAATTTTTATTTTCACGGCTTTGCGCTATAAACTTTAGTGAAACACTTGGGGGTTCAAAGTTCTCAAAACACATCTAGATAAGTTCCTTGGGAGGTCTAGTTTCCAATATGGGGTCACTTGTGGGGGGTTTGTACTGTTTGGGTACATCAGGGGCTCTGCAAATGCAACGTGACGGCTGCTGACCAATCCATTTAAGTCTGCATTCCAAATGGCGCTCCTTCCCTTCCGAGCTCTGTCATGCGCCCAAACAGTGGTTCCCCCCCACATATGGGGTATCAGCGTACTCAGGACAAATTGGAAAACAAATTTTGGGGTCCAATTTATTCTGTTACCCTTGTAAAAATACAAAGCTGGGGGCTAAAAAATCATTTTTGAGAAAAAAAAAAAAATTATTTTCACGGCTCTGCGTTATAATCTGTAGTGAAACACTTGGGGGTTCAAAGCTCTCAAAACACATCTAGATAAGTTCCTTAGGGGGTCTACTTTCCAAAATGGTGTCACTTGTAGGGAGTTTCAATGTTTAGGCACATCAGGGGCTCTCCAAACGCAACATGGCGTCCCATCTCAATTCCAGTCAATTTTGCATTGAAAAGTCAAATGGCGCTCCTTCCCTTCCAAGCTCTGCCATGCGCCCAAACAATGGTTTACACCCACATATGGGGTATCAGCGTACTCAGGACAAATTGCACAACATTTTTTGGGGTCCAATTTCTTCTCTTACCCTTGGGAAAATAAAAAATTGGGGGCAAAAAGATCATTTTTGTGAAAAAATATGATTTTTTATTTTTACGGCTCTGCATTATAAACTTCTGTGAAGCACTTGGTGGGTCAAAGTGCTCACCACACATCTAGATAAGTTCCTTAGGGGGTCTACTTTCCAAAATGGTGTCACTTGTAGGGAGTTTCAATGTTTAGGCACATCAGGGGCTCTCCAAACGCAACATGGCGTCCCATCTCAATTCCAGTCAATTTTGCATTGAAAAGTCAAATGGCGCTCCTTCCCTTCCAAGCTCTGCCATGCGCCCAAACAATGGTTTACACCCACATATGGGGTATCAGCGTACTCAGGACAAATTGCACAACATTTTTTGGGGTCCAATTTCTTCTCTTACCCTTGGGAAAATAAAAAATTGGGGGCGAAAAGATCATTTTTGTGAAAAAATATGATTTTTTATTTTTACGGCTCTGCATTATAAACTTCTGTGAAGCACTTGGTGGGTCAAAGTGCTCACCACACATCTAGATAAGTTCCTTAGGGGGTCTACTTTCCAAAATGGTGTCACTTGTAGGGAGTTTCAATGTTTAGGCACATCAGGGGCTCTCCAAACGCAACATGGCGTCCCATCTCAATTCCAGTCAATTTTGCATTGAAAAGTCAAATGGCGCTCCTTCCCTTCCAAGCTCTGCCATGCGCCCAAACAATGGTTTACACCCACATATGGGGTATCAGCGTACTCAGGACAAATTGAACAACATTTTTTGGGGTCCAATTTCTTCTCTTACCCTTGGGAAAATAAAAAATTGGGGGCGAAAAGATCATTTTTGTGAAAAAATATGATTTTTTATTTTTACGGCTCTGCATTATAAACTTCTGTGAAGCACTTGGTGGGTCAAAGTGCTCACCACACATCTAGATAAGTTCCTTAGGGGGTCTACTTTCCAAAATGGTGTCACTTGTAGGGAGTTTCAATGTTTAGGCACATCAGGGGCTCTCCAAACGCAACATGGCGTCCCATCTCAATTCCAGTCAATTTCGCATTGAAAAGTCAAATGGCGCTCCTTCCCTTCCAAGCTCTGCCATGCGCCTAAACAATGGTTTACACCCACATATGGGGTATCATCGTACTCAGGACAAATTGTACAACAACTTTGGGGGTCCATTTTCTCCTGTTACCCTTGGTAAAATAAAACAAATTGGAGCTGAAATAAATTTTGTGTGAAAAAAAGTTAAATGTTCATTTTTATTTAAACATTCCAAAAATTCCTGTGAAACACCTGAAGGGTTAATAAACTTCTTGAATGTGGTTTTGAGCACCTTGAGGGGTGCAGTTTTTAGAATGGTGTCACACTTGAGTATTTTCTATCATATAGACCCCTCAAAATGACTTCAAATGAGATGTGGTCCCTAAAAAAAAATGGTGTTGTAAAAATGAGAAATTGCTGGTCAACTTTTAACCCTTATAACTCCGTCACAAAAAAAAATTTTGGTTCCAAAATTGTACTGATGTAAAGTAGACATGTGGGAAATGTTACTTATTAAGTATTTTGCGTGACATATGTCTGTGATTTAAGGGCACAAAAATTCAAAGTTGGAAAATTGCAAAATTTTCAAAATTTTCGCCAAATTTCCATTTTTTTCACAAATAAACGCAAGTTATATCGAATAAATTTTACCTTTAACATGAAGTACAATATGTCACGAGAAAACAATGTCAGAATCGCCAAGATCCGCCAAAGCGTTCCAGAGTTATAGCCTCATAAAGGGACAGTGGTCAGAATTGTAAAAATTGGCCCGGTCATTAACGTGCAAACCACCCTTGGGGGTGAAGGGGTTAAGAACCGGCCCGTTTCTAAGTAACCCCTTGGCCCCAGCAGGCGCTCCAAGTGCACAGCTCAGGAGAGAAGAGTGAACAGCTCTGGAAAGAGGAGTGCACAGTTCAGGAGAGAAGAGTGCACAGCTCATGACCGCGTATCGCCAATATAGGATCCTTTTCGTAGGTAATCATCCACCCCAACTACCCTGCTCCCCTTAACAACTCCGTTTTCCCACCCTAGAAATTCACACAAACACATTAATTTCTTTTGGATAATTTGGCCACAGCGGCCATTTTATTAACAAACAATTACATGAATAACAACATGTATACCATTGTAAATGTAAAAACCTTGAGGGGAGGGTTCTTGGAGCTAAAAAATCTGGCTCATAATAGGCAGAAAGCCTACCACAAAAATTTTAACCAAAAACACTTATTTACCCTCAGCCGTAACCACCAGCTCGAGGGCACCATGTAACCCGTTTCGGGCAAACAAACCCCAAAGCTCCCGAGGTAAACTCCCCATCCAGAGCCCGTAACAAAAGCCAGATCAACCCTATAAGCATCATCACCAACTCCAAGAACCCCGCCACACACGAACAGCCCTGACCACCTCAGGCTCGTGAGTGCCCCACCACCACCATAGCCCTTTCGACTCCTTCCTGTAAACCGAGGGCCCACAAATCCAAGCCAGTGTCATTGAGATGCACTCCATCCTCCCTCCAAAAATTACCGATCCCGGACTCTAGTTCAAAATGTCTCACGGCAATGCCCCCGTTCCGAGACACAAAGCTCGCCACCATCCTATTCAGCTTCACCCTGGCCCTATTAATCCATTTATGAGAACGGGCCTCCCGCCACATCCGCCGTGGCACAATGTCCGACCAAACCGTCATTACACCAGGGAAAGATACCCACAGTCTCAAAAAATCGAACCGGATATCCCGAATCAGTTCCCTCACTGGTTTTGCTCCTAAATCGTTACCTCCAAGATGAACAACCACGATGTCCGGGGGGCGATCTAAACAGGCGGCGCCGGAAAATTCCGACAACAAACTACGCCACAACATACCCCGAAAACCCATCCATCGAATGACCACTGCATCCCTACCAATACCCAATTGCCTACCATTCGGCCTAGCATCAGCCCGGAGGGCACCCCAGTAAATAAAAGAGTGTCCAACAATCCAAGCCAAGAAGGGGGTCCGACCTGGAAAATATAACAACAATTAACACTACGCAAAAGCTTGCCCCAGCATCATGGACTCAATGTCGAACATAAGACATATAATGATTCGAACTCCATCTGCCTATTCTCTTAATCACATCAGGACCCAAGCCCAAACCATCGGCTTCGGACGCGGCCCCAATTCTAAATGAGTGCGACCCGAAATTATCCGGGTTAACACCCAGGAATGCCAAGCCTTTCTTCAATATGGCTACAAATTGGAAACGTGACAGAAAATCCCCTTTTTGGTGTTGTAACAAAGGGCCTGACCTAACCCGGCACAGACTCCAATATGCTTATAAACAGTGTTGCGGGCACATACCGCTACCAGCAACCCTTCCCAACACTACCTTCTTTCCCCTACCCAGCTGATCAGTCTTTGAACACCTGATCCAGAAGACAATACCGCCATCCCAAAAATCCACATCTTCCACCAGAAGACCACCCGCCTTGCCTTTGCTCGGGGAAACCAACTCTCCCAAGCGCAAAGCGCCAAAAAATGCTACAGAAAAGGCCAACCGAAACAGTACCGCCTCGAACTGAGAACAACAAATGTTCCCTAAAGCCTCACCTAACCGCTGCAACATCCCAAAAGAAATGGCCCTGCGCTTATCAAAAGTCACATTGCCTTTCCTAAAACCCTTCAATGCCTGTCTTATCACGTAATCCTTGGTAACATCCCTTAACCCCTGCAACTGAAAACCGAAAGCTAAACCTGCAATAAACTTGTTCAACCTTGACACAGACCAACCCCACTCCACTACCTTACCTATCAGGGCCAATAACGACAGTGTCCTGTCGCTGTCGGACTCGACCGAGCCGCATTGGGCCAACCAACCTTCCCACATACCCCATGCCGCTGTATACTCTGACCATGTCCTGCTCGACACGGAAGCTTGGATCAATCGGCCTCCCCGTCCGCAACAATCTGCCACAAATGCGAAGGACATCCTGCTCCCGTCGCCTCCGAATCTGGTGCCAATTCCCAGAATCGTTCCCACTGCAAACGAAACAAAGCATCGGCGATAGAGTTTTGAACGCCTGGCACGTGCACCACCGAAATCCATGCATTCAAATCCAAACACTTCAACACCAACTCCCTAGCCAGCCTAATTACCAGGGGGGGAGGAAGACGATAGGCTGTTGATCACGGACACCACGCTCGAGTTATCACAATGAAAACGGACCCGCCGGTCCTTAAAAATGTCGCCCCAAATAAACACCGACACCATAATTGGGAACAGCTCCAACAATGCTAAATTCTTGGTAAGCCCATTTCTTCGCCAATCTTCCGGCCACACCCCCGCACTCCATTTTCCTCCACAATAGGCACCATAATCAACTCCACCTGTTGCGTCCGTGTAGATCTCGCAGTCAAAGGCATTCAGATCCTCCCGCTGAATAAGTGACCTGCCGTTATAATTTTCCAAGAAACGCTGCCAAACAAGCAGGTCGTCCTTATGCTCTCTACTCAGACGGATAAAATGATGGGCCGACCGGACCCCCGCCTTAGCCCTGGACAATCTGCGGCAAAAAATCCTGCCCATCGGCATAATACGACACACAAAATTCAGGCGGCCAAGCAACGACCGCAACTCCTTCAGAGTCGTTTTCCGCAATTTTCCGATCCTGAAAACCTCCTGCTTAAGCAACAACAACTTGTCGTCCGGCAACCTGCACTCCATTTTTTCAGAATCAATCAGAATCCCTAGAAAACTCAACACCGTGCATGGGCCCTCCGTTTTATCCCGTGCCAAAGGAACACCGAACTGTCCGGCCACCATTCCATGGTAGCCAGTAGATGTCCACAGACCGCTGAATCCGGTGGACCAACAAACAAAAAATCATCCAAGTAATGAATGACCGAAGGAACATCCGAAACATCTCTAACTACCCATTCCAAAAAAGTACTGAAAGTCTCGAACAACGAGCAAGAAATCGAACAGCCCATAGGCAAACACCTGTCCAAGTAAAACCCCCCCTCCCACCAACAACCTAACAAGGGAATGCTCTGCGGGTATACCAGCAAAAGCCTAAACGCTGACTCAATGTCAGTCTTTGCCAACAAGGCCCCGGCCCCATACTTCCGCACCCACTGCACAGCCGCATCGAATGACGTGTACACAACGGAGCACAATTCCTCAGCAATCCCATCGCTAACAGAGGATCCCTTGGGATATGACAGATGCTGAATTAGCCAAAACTTATTCGGCTCCTTCTTGGGTACGACCCTGAGCGGGGAAACAATCACCCCTGCCATGGGCAACGAACTAAACGGCCCCACCATTCTTCCCAGTTCGACCTCTTTTGCCAACTTCGCCGTAACAACCTCCGTATGCAAACTTGTTGACCTCAAATTTTTTGTAGAAAAAGGGACCACATGCGTCGGGTGAGGAATCTTAAAACCGTCAAGAAAACCGTCCCTAATAACCTCCGCCTTTTGACGGTCCGGGTATCTATTTAGATAGGGGGCCATCTTCTGAAGCCTCACTGGCGTCACCCCCTTGACCGCCACCCACTGGTGGCTTGCCCCTTGATTTTTTGAAACACATAGATGCCCCATGTGAGGCCCCATTACAATGTGAGCACACGTGTTTAAACTTGCAGGTAGCACCATACTTACACTGGCCATCATTAAATTGCCAGCAAGTCCCCATTCGTTCCTTTGCCCCCTGTGACCCCTGTCCTCCTCCACCTTGTCCTGACTGCTGACTGCTACCCCCTGTGCCCCCCCTGAAAGGACTGCCCATATCACACAGGGGCCATCACCTTCAACCACAATCCAATGTCCTTTTGATCCCATTTTATCTCGGGCCTAACCGCTTTCCACTGCCTAAATTGTTCATCGTATCGCAGCCAGGCCTGGCCCCAATAAGTACGATGTGCCTCTCCAATGGCATCAAAATAACAAAAAAGGCCCGAGCAATTCTCCGGGGATTTCTCTCCTATAGCACTCGCCAGAATGGCAAAAGCCTGCTGCCAGTTTACGAACGTCTGAGGAATCAGGCGCCAACGTCTCTTTTCCTCCTCTTCCTTTTTGCTATCATCTTTCTTTCCTTTGTCCAAGTTAAATTTTTCCAAAGGAAGGAGAGAGAAAATCTCCACGTATTCCTCCTTCCAAATTTTTTCCTTCACCTCTTTCTTCAAATGGGCACCCAGCGGGCCCTCAAAACACACGTAGACCTCTCCCTTCGCCCTTCACCGCATCGCTCTTCCCCGTTTCAGTTTGCACCGACACTGACACCCCAGCCACTGGAGTCGGTGGCCCGCTACCAGAGCTCGCAACCTCGCTAGCCCCCCCGCTCCGTGACCAGAATCTGGCAACCAAGCCCCTGCGGGCGACGCACCCACACTATCCACCACCCCACCATCCAATCTCCTCAAAATCTGCGACATACCCACCAAAAGCTCTCTAATGCCCGGAACTGCTGCACTACCACCCCCACCCCGCTCCGCTAACCCCACCACACCTGGCACAGGAAAAAGACTGGACATATACTCACGAGGCTGCGCAGGTGCTGTGTCCCCACCAGCCATGCCTCCTGAATCCTGCCACTCCCCCTCGTCACGATGATCGCTCCCGGAGTCGTCGCTGCCACTCAATTGCCCCAGGCCCGCGCCCCTGGCCTCCACGTCACCAGGGGGGACCGAGACTGGTGAAGGCGACCTGTTGTGAATTTGGATTCTGGGCTCCCCCGGTGGCTACTGGTGGAATTGAACTTGTGTCTTCATCTTCTCTGTTCACCTGTTCCCATCAAGATGTGGGAGTCGCTATATAACCTTGCTGCTCTGTTAGTTTCTTGCCGGTCAACAATGTTATCAGAAGCCTCTCTGTGCTTGTTCCTGCTCCTAGACAACTACTAGATAAGTTGGACTCTTGTCCATGTTTGTTTTTGCATTTTTGTTCCAGTTCACAGCTGTAGTTTTGTTACTGTGTCTGGAAAGCTCTTGTGAACAGGAATTGCCACTCTGGTGTTATGAGTTAATGCCAGAGTTTTAAAGTAATTTCTGGATGGTGTTTTGATAGGGTTTTCAGCTGACCATGAAAGTGTCCTTTCTGTCTTCTGCTATGTAGTAAGTGGACCTCAAATTTGCTAAACCTATTTTCATACTACGTTTGTTATTTCATCTGAATTCACCGCCAATACATGTGGGGGGCCTCTGTCTCCTTTCGGGGTATTTCTCTAGAGGTGAGCTAGGACTAATATTTTCCTCTGCTAGCATTATTTAGTCCTCCGGCTGGTGCTGGGCATCTAGAATCAACGTAGGCATGCTACCCGGCCACTGCTAGTTGTGCGTTAGGTTTAGTTCATGGTCAACTCAGTTCCCATCTTCCAAGAGCTAGTTCCTATATATGCTGATGCTATGTTCTCTTGCCATTGAGATCATGACAGTTTGACCGGCCCTCTAAAGGGTTAAAATCCTTGGCTGAGAAAGGAGAGAAATAAGTAGTCTGCTGAAATTTTTTTTTTTTTTTTTTCTCTCTCCTTCTAATCTTTGAATGGCTCTGTGTCCACCTGTTTGTAATGGATCTTCAGAGTGTAACTGCAGGTTTGAATAATCTCGCCACGAAGGTACAAAATTTGCAAGATTTTGTTTGTCATGCACCTGTATCTGAGCCGAGAATTCCTTTGCCGGAATTTTTCTCGGGGAATAGATCCGGGTTTCAGAATTTTCGAAATAATTGCAAATTATTTTTGTCCCTGAAATCTCGCTCTGCCGGAGACCCTGCACAGCAGGTCAGGATTGTGATTTCCTTGCTCCGGGGCGACCCTCAAGACTGGGCTTTTTCATTGACACCAGGGGATCCTGCGTTGCTCAATGTGGATGCGTTTTTTCTGGCCTTGGGGTTGCTTTATGACGAACCTCATTTGGAGCTTCAGGCAGAAAAAACTTTGATGTCCCTATCTCAGGGGCAAGATGAAGCGGAAATTTACTGCCAAAGATTCCGTAAATGGTCTGTGCTTACTCAGTGGAATGAGTGCGCCCTGGCGGCGACTTTCAGAGAGGGTCTCTCTGATGCCATTAAGGATGTTATGGTGGGGTTCCCTGTGCCTGCGGGTCTGAATGAGTCCATGACAATGGCTATTCAGATCGATAGGCGTTTGCGGGAGCGCAAACCAGTGCACCATCTGGCGGTGTCCACTGAGAAGTCGCCAGAGAGTATGCAGTGTGATAGAATTCTGTCCCGAAGCGAGCGGCAGAATTTTAGACGGAAAAATGGGTTGTGTTTCTATTGTGGTGATTCTACTCATGTTATATCAGCATGCTCTAAGCGCACTAAAAAGCTTGGTAAATCTGTTTCCATTTGCACCTTACCGTCTAAGTTTATTCTATCTGTGACCCTGATTTGCTCTTTGTCATCTATTACCACGGACGCCTATGTCGACTCTGGCGCCGCTTTGAGTCTTATGGATTGGTCCTTTGCCAAACGCTGTGGGTATGATTTAGAGCCTTTGGAGACTCCTATTCCTCTGAAGGGGATTGACTCCACCCCATTGGCTAATAATAAACCACAATACTGGACACAAGTAACTATGCGTATTAATCCGGATCACCAGGAGATTATTCGCTTTCTGGTGCTGTATAATCTACATGATGATTTGGTGCTAGGATTGCCTTGGCTGCAATCTCACAACCCAGTCCTCGACTGGAGAGCTATGTCTGTGTTGAGCTGGGGATGTAAGGGGGCTCATGGGGATGTACCTGTGGTTTCCATTTCATCATCTATTCCCTCTGAAATTCCTGAGTTCCTGTCTGACTATCGTGACGTCTTTGAAGAATCCAAGCTTGGTTCGTTACCTCCGCACCGAGAGTGCGATTGTGCCATAGATTTAATCCCGGGTAGTAAATACCCAAAGGGTCGTTTATTTAATCTGTCTGTGCCTGAACATGCTGCTATGCGAGAATATATAAAGGAGTCCTTGGAAAAGGGACATATTCGTCCATCGTCATCTCCCTTAGGAGCCGGTTTTTTCTTTGTGTCAAAAAAAGACGGCTCTTTGAGACCATGTATTGATTATCGGCTTTTGAATAAAATCACTGTAAAATATCAATACCCATTGCCGTTGCTGACTGATTTGTTTGCTCGCATAAAGGGGGCCAAGTGGTTCTCTAAGATTGACCTTCGTGGGGCGTATAATTTGGTGCGAATCAGGCAGGGGGATGAGTGGAAAACCGCATTTAATACGCCCGAGGGCCACTTTGAGTATTTAGTGATGCCTTTTGGTCTTTCAAATGCTCCGTCAGTTTTCCAGTCCTTTATGCATGATATTTTTCGCGATTATTTGGATAAATTTATGATTGTGTATCTGGATGATATTCTGATTTTTTCGGATGACTGGGACTCTCATGTCCAGCAAGTCAGGAGGGTTTTTCAGGTTTTGCGGTCTAATTCTTTGTGTGTGAAGGGTTCTAAGTGTGTTTTTGGGGTACAGAGGATTTCCTTTTTGGGATATATTTTTTCCCCCTCTTCCATTGAAATGGATCCTGTCAAGGTTCAAGCTATTTGTGATTGGACGCAGCCCTCTTCTCTTAAGAGTCTTCAGAAATTTTTGGGCTTTGCTAACTTTTATCGTCGATTTATTGCTGGTTTTTCGGATATTGCTAAGCCATTGACCGATTTGACTAAGAAGGGTGCTGATGTTGCTGATTGGTCCCCTGATGCTGTGGAGGCCTTTCGGGAGCTTAAGCGCCGTTTTTCCTCTGCCCCTGTGTTGCGTCAGCCTGATGTTGCTCTACCTTTTCAGGTTGAGGTCGACGCTTCTGAGATCGGAGCTGGGGCAGTGTTGTCGCAGAAAAGTTCTGACTGCTCCGTGATGAGGCCTTGTGCCTTCTTTTCCCGTAAATTTTCGCCCGCTGAGCGGAATTATGATGTTGGGAATCGGGAGCTTTTGGCCATGAAGTGGGCTTTTGAGGAGTGGCGCCATTGGCTTGAGGGGGCCAGACATCAGGTGGTGGTATTGACTGACCACAAAAATTTGATTTATCTTGAGACCGCCAGGCGCCTGAATCCTAGACAGGCGCGCTGGTCATTATTTTTCTCTCGGTTTAATTTTGTGGTGTCATACCTACCGGGTTCTAAGAATGTTAAGGCGGATGCCCTTTCTAGGAGTTTTGAGCCTGACTCGCCTGGTAACTCTGAGCCCACAGGTATCCTTAAGGATGGAGTGGTATTGTCAGCCGTTTCTCCAGACCTGCGGCGGGCCTTGCAGGAGTTTCAGGCGGATAGACCTGATCGTTGCCCACCTGATAAACTGTTTGTTCCTGATGATTGGACCAGTAGAGTCATCTCTGAGGTTCATTCTTCTGCGTTGGCAGGTCATCCTGGCATTTTTGGTACCAGGGATTTGGTGGCAAGGTCCTTCTGGTGGCCTTCCCTGTCACGAGATGTGCGAGGCTTTGTGCAGTCTTGTGACGTTTGTGCTCGGGCCAAGCCTTGTTGTTCTCGGGCTAGTGGATTATTGTTGCCCTTGCCTATTCCTAAGAGGCCTTGGACGCACATCTCGATGGATTTTATTTCAGATCTGCCTGTTTCTCAGAAGATGTCTGTCATCTGGGTGGTGTGTGACCGTTTCTCTAAGATGGTCCATTTGGTTCCTCTGCCCAAGTTGCCTTCTTCTTCCGAGTTGGTTCCTCTGTTTTTTCAAAATGTTGTTCGTTTGCATGGTATTCCTGAGAATATCGTTTCTGACAGAGGGACCCAATTCGTGTCTAGATTTTGGCGGGCATTCTGTGCTAGGATGGGCATAGATTTATCTTTTTCGTCCGCTTTCCATCCTCAGACGAATGGCCAGACCGAGCGGATTAATCAGACCCTGGAGACATATCTGAGGTGTTTTGTGTCTGCTGACCAGGATGATTGGGTTGCTTTTTTGCCATTGGCGGAGTTCGCTCTCAATAATCGGGCCAGCTCTGCCACTTTGGTGTCCCCGTTTTTCTGTAATTCGGGGTTTCATCCTCGATTTTCCTCTGGTCAGGTGGAATCTTCGGATTGTCCTGGAGTGGATGCTGTGGTGGAGAGATTGCATCAGATCTGGGGGCAGGTGGTGGACAATTTGAGGTTGTCCCAGGAGAAGACTCAGCTTTTTGCCAACCGCCACCGTCGTGTTGGTCCTCGGCTTTGTGTTGGGGATTTGGTGTGGTTGTCTTCTCGTTTTGTCCCTATGAGGGTCTCTTCTCCTAAGTTTAAGCCTCGGTTCATCGGCCCGTATAAGATATTGGAGATTCTTAACCCTGTTTCCTTCCGTTTGGACCTCCCTGCATCCTTTTCTATTCATAACGTTTTTCATCGGTCATTATTGCGCAGGTATGAGGTACCGGTTGTGCCTTCCGTTGAGCCTCCTGCTCCGGTGTTGGTTGAGGGTGAGTTGGAGTACGTTGTGGAGAAAATCTTAGACTCTCGTGTTTCCAGACGGAGACTCCAGTATCTGGTCAAGTGGAAGGGATACGGCCAGGAGGATAATTCTTGGGTGAATGCATCTGATGTTCATGCCTCTGATCTGGTTCGTGCCTTTCATAGGGCCCATCCTGATCGCCCTGGTGGTTCTGGTGAGGGTTCGGTGCCCCCTCCTTGAGGGGGGGGTACTGTTGTGAATTTGGATTCTGGGCTCCCCCGGTGGCTACTGGTGGAATTGAACTTGTGTCTTCATCTTCTCTGTTCACCTGTTCCCATCAAGATGTGGGAGTCGCTATATAACCTTGCTGCTCTGTTAGTTTCTTGCCGGTCAACAATGTTATCAGAAGCCTCTCTGTGCTTGTTCCTGCTCCTAGACAACTACTAGATAAGTTGGACTCTTGTCCATGTTTGTTTTTGCATTTTTGTTCCAGTTCACAGCTGTAGTTTTGTTACTGTGTCTGGAAAGCTCTTGTGAACAGGAATTGCCACTCTGGTGTTATGAGTTAATGCCAGAGTTTTAAAGTAATTTCTGGATGGTGTTTTGATAGGGTTTTCAGCTGACCATGAAAGTGTCCTTTCTGTCTTCTGCTATGTAGTAAGTGGACCTCAAATTTGCTAAACCTATTTTCATACTACGTTTGTTATTTCATCTGAATTCACCGCCAATACATGTGGGGGGCCTCTGTCTCCTTTCGGGGTATTTCTCTAGAGGTGAGCTAGGACTAATATTTTCCTCTGCTAGCATTATTTAGTCCTCCGGCTGGTGCTGGGCATCTAGAATCAACGTAGGCATGCTACCCGGCCACTGCTAGTTGTGCGTTAGGTTTAGTTCATGGTCAGCTCAGTTCCCATCTTCCAAGAGCTAGTTCCTATATATGCTGATGCTATGTTCTCTTGCCATTGAGATCATGACAGCGACCGATCCCTCGACCTCCTGCTGGATCTCAACCTGGCCTCCTCCATAGGTCCTCTGTGCCCTTCAGCCGGACTGGCCCCTCTGGCCGCCGCTTCCGCAGCACGACCGCGTCCCGAACCCTGCCGAACCGCTGCAGCCTGCCTGCCCGACATCCTGCTCTGCCGACCTGTCCCCAAGCCGGGTGCACCGTGCAGCCGTGGTCCCGGTGCGCCCGCCGCTGTCCTGTCCGCCTCCAGGCTCCTTGTTGGTGCTGCCCTCGCTGGGCTCCTTCCTTGCCCTGTCACAGATGCCGCCGCCACTGGAGCTGCTCCCCAGCGGGTCCTGGCTGTAGTCCCTGGCACTGCAGCGCCTGTTGTGAAATTGGATTTTGGGCTCCCCCGGTGGCCACTGGTGGAATTGAACTTGTGTGCATCATCCCCTCTGTTCACCTGTTCCCATCAGGATGTGGGAGTCGCTATTTAACCTTGCTCCTCTGTCACTTCCATGCCGGTCAACATTGTAATCAGAAGCCTTTCTGTGCATGTTCCTGCTACCAGACAACTTCCAGCTAAGTCGGACTTTTGTCCTTGTTTGTTTTTTGCATTTTGTTCCAGTTCACAGCTGCAGTTTCGTTTCTGTGTCTGGAAAGCTCTTGTGATCTGAAATTGCCACTCTGATGTTATGAGTTAATACTAGAGTCTTAAAGTAATTTCAGGATGGTGTATTGATAGGGTTTTCAGCTGACCATGAAAGTACCCTTTCTGTCTTCCTGCTATCTAGTAAGCGGACCTCGATTTTGCTAAACCTATTTTCATACTACGTTTGTCATTTTCATCTTAAATCACCGCCAATATATGTGGGGGCCTCTGTCTGCCTTTCGGGGAAATTTCTCTAGAGGTGAGCCAGGACTATATTTTCCTCTGCCAGGATTAGTTAGTCCTCCGGCCGGTGCTGGGCGTCTAGGGATAAAACGCAGGCTACGCTACCCGGCTACTGTTAGTTGTGCGGCAGGTTTAGTTCATGGTCAGTTTAAGTTTCCATCCTTCCAAGAGCTAGTTCCTATGTATGCTGGGCTATGTTCTCTTGCCATTGAGAACCATAACAGTTTGACCGGCCCACAAAGGGTTAAATTAATTGGCAGAGAAAGGAGAGAAAAAAGAAGTCTGCTGAAAATTTTTTTTTTTTTTTTTTTTTTTCCTTCAGTTCTGAGTGTGCTTTCAATTGAATCACTTGCAAGTCTGCCTATATTGCAGCCTTCCTCTCTCTCTCTCCTTCTAATCCTGGAATGGCTCTGTGTTCACCTGTTTAAAATGGATATTCAGAGTTTAGCTGCAGGTTTGAATAATCTCACCACGAAAGTTCAAAATTTACAAGATTTTGTTGTTCATGTTCCTATATCTGAACCTAGAATTCCTTTGCCTGAATTTTTCTCGGGGAATAGATCTTGCCTTCAAAATTTCAAAAATAATTGCAAGTTGTTTTTGTCCCTGAAATCTCGCTCTGCTGGAGATCCTGCTCAGCAGGTCAGGATTGTGATTTCCTTGCTCCGGGGCGACCCTCAAGATTGGGCTTTTGCATTGGCTCCAGGGGATCCTGCGTTGCTCAATGTGGATGCGTTTTTTCTGGCCTTGGGGTTGCTTTATGAGGAACCTCATTTAGAGCTTCAGGCGGAAAAAGCCTTGATGTCCCTATCTCAGGGGCAAGATGAAGTTGAAATATACTGCCAAAAATTCCGTAAATGGTCTGTGCTTACTCAGTGGAATGAGTGCGCCCTGGCGGCGAATTTCAGAGAGGGTCTCTCTGATGCCGTTAAGGATGTTATGGTGGGGTTCCCTGTGCCTGCGGGTCTGAATGAGTCCATGACAATGGCTATCCAGATCGATAGACGTCTGCGGGAGCGCAAACCTGTGCACCATTTGGCGGTGTCTACTGAGAAGACGCCAGAGAATATGCAATGTGATAGAATTCTGTCCAGAAGCGAACGGCAGAATTTTAGACGAAAAAATGGGTTGTGCTTTTATTGTGGTGATTCAACTCATGTTATATCAGCATGCTCTAAGCGTACTAAGAAGCTTGATAAGTCAGTTTCAATTGGCACTTTTCAGTCTAAGTTTATTCTATCTGTGACCCTGATTTGTTCTTTATCATCTATTACCGCGGATGCCTATGTCGACTCTGGCGCCGCTTTGAGTCTTATGGATTGGTCCTTTGCCAAACGCTGTGGGTGTTGTGAATTTGGATTCTGGGCTCCCCCGGTGGCCGCTTGTGGAATTGGACTTGTCATCCTCTTTCCTGTTTCACCTGATTCCATCAGTAGTGGGTGTCGCTATTTAAGCTCATTTCTCTGGTGGTTTCTTGCCGGTCAACAATGTTATCTGATGCCTCTCAGTGCTTGTTCCTGCTTCTAGACAACTACTGATAAGTTGGACTTTTGTCCATGTTTTGTTTTGCCTATTTTTTCCAGTTCGCAGCTGAAGTTTTGTTACTGTGTCTGGAAAGCTCTCGTCGATCAGGGATTGCTACTCTGGCGTTATGAGTTAATGCCAGAGTTTAAGGTAATCTCTGGATGGTGTTTTGTTAGTATTTTTCTGCTGACCATGAAAGTATACTATCTGTCTTCTGCTATCTAGTAAGCGGACCTCAAATTTGCTAAGACTATTTTCCTGCTGCGTTTGTTGTTTCATCTGAACTCACCGTCATTATATGTGGGGGGCTACTGTCTTCTTTGGAATATTTCTCTAGAGGTGAGCCAGGTCTTATATTTCCCTCTGCTAGCTATTTAGGTCTTAGGCCAGAGCTGGGCATCTAGCGATAAATAGGAAATGCTACCTGGCTATTTCTAGTTGCGCGGCAGGCTTAGTTCATGGTCAGTATAGTTCCATCTTCCGAGAGCTTGTCCCTCTATAGGCTTGCTATGATCTCTGCCTGCAGAGATCATGACAGTTTGACCGGCCTATAAAGTGTTAAAGACCCAGGTTGAGAAAGGAGAGTTATTAGAAGTCTGCTGGAATTTTTTTTTTTTTTTTTTTTTTTTTTCCTCCAGTCTGCCTTGCTGCAGTCTTTTTTCTCTCTCTCCTCCTAATCTCTGTATGCTCTGTGTGCACCTGACAATAATGGATCTCCAGAATGTAACTGCGGGTTTGAATAATCTCATCACGAAAGTACAAAATTTACAAGATTTTGTAGTACATGCTCCGGTATCTGAGCCGAGAATTCCTTTGCCGGAGTTCTTCACAGGGAATAGAGCTAGCTTCCAGAATTTCCGAAATAATTGTAAGCTTTATTTGTCCCTGAAGTCTCGTTCAGCTGGAGACCCTGCTCAGCAGGTTAGGATTGTGATTTCCTTGCTCAGGGGTGACCCTCAAGATTGGGCCTTCTCATTGCCAGCAGGGGATCCTGCGTTACGCGATGTGGATGCGTTTTTTCTGGCCTTGGGCTTGCTTTATGAGGAACCTCATTTGGAACTTCAGGCAGAAAAAACTTTGATGGCACTATCTCAGGGGCAAGACGAAGCTGAAGTTTTCTGCCAAAAATTCCGTAAATGGTCTGTGCTTACTCAGTGGAATGAGTGCGCCTTGGCGGCAACTTTCAGAGAAGGTCTCTCTGATTCCGTTAAGGATGTTATGGTGGGGTTCCCTTTGCCTGCAGGTCTGAATGAGTCCATGACAATGGCTATTCAGATTGATAGGCGTCTGCGGGAGCGCAAACCGATGCACCATCTGGCGGTGTCTATGGAAAAGACGCCAGAAAGTATGCAGTGTGATAGAATTCTGTCCAGGAGCGAGCGACAGAATTTTAGACGGAAGAATGGATTGTGTTTCTATTGTGGGGATTCTACTCATGTTATATCGGCATGCTCTAGGCGTACAAAGAAGCTTGATAAGTCTGTTTCCATTGGCACCATTCAGTCTAAGTTTATTTTGTCTGTAACCCTGATTTGCTCTTTGTCATCCATTGTCACGGACGCCTATGTTGACTCTGGCGCCGCTCTGAGTCTTATGGATTGGTCCTTTGCCAATCGTTGTGGTTTTGATTTAGAGCCTTTGGAGACTCTTATTCCTCTGAAGGGGATTGACTCCACCCCATTGGCTAATAATAAACCACAATACTGGACACAAGTAACCATGCGTATCAATCCGGATCACCAGGAGATTATTCGTTTCCTGGTGCTGTATAATTTACATGACGATTTGGTACTGGGATTGCCATGGTTGCAGTCTCACAACCCAGTCTTGGACTGGAGAGCTATGTCTGTGTTGAGCTGGGGATGTAAGGGTATTCATGGGGACGTACCTTTGGTTTCTATTTCGTCGTCCATTCCCTCTGAAGTCCCTGAGTTCCTCTCTGATTATCAAGACGTCTTTGACGAACCCAAGCTTGGGTCGTTACCTCCGCACCGTGAGTGCGATTGTGCCATAGATTTGATACCGGGTTGTAAATATCCTAAGGGTCGTTTGTTTAATTTGTCTGTGCCGGAACATGCTGCTATGCGGGAATATATAAAGGAGTCTTTGGAAAAGGGACATATTCGTCCATCTTCTTCTCCCTTGGGAGCTGGGTTTTTCTTTGTCTCAAAAAAAGACGGCTCTTTGAGACCATGTATTGATTATCGGCTTCTGAATAAGATCACTGTTAAGTATCAATACCCATTGCCATTGCTTACTGATTTGTTTGCTCGTATAGAGGGTGCTAAGTGGTTCTCTAAAATTGATCTTCGTGGGGCGTATAATTTGGTGCGGATCAGGCAGGGGGATGAGTGGAAGACCGCATTTAATACGCCCGAGGGCCACTTTGAGTATTTGGTCATGCCTTTTGGTCTTTCTAATGCCCCTTCAGTTTTCCAGTCTTTTATGCATGATATTTTCCGCGATTTTCTGGATAAATTTATGATAATATATCTGGATGATATTCTGATTTTTTCTGATGACTGGGACTCTCATGTCCAGCAGGTCAGGAGAGTTTTTCAGGTTCTGCGGTCTAATTCTTTATGTGTGAAGGGGTCTAAGTGCGTTTTTGGGGTCCAGAAAATTTCCTTTTTGGGGTATATTTTTTCTCCCTCTTCCATTGAGATGGATCCCGTCAAGGTGCAAGCTATTTGTGACTGGACTCAGCCCTCCTCTCTTAAGGGTCTTCAGAGATTTTTGGGCTTTGCCAACTTTTACCGCCGATTTATTGCTGGTTTTTCGGATGTCGTTAAACCACTGACTGATTTGACCAGACAAGGCGCTGATGTTGCTAATTGGTCCCCTCATGCTGTAGAGGCCTTTCAGGAGCTTAAGCGCCGTTTTGCCTCTGCCCCTGTGTTGCGTCAGCCTGATGTGAATCTGCCTTTTCAGGTTGAGGTTGACGCTTCGGAGATCGGAGCTGGGGCAGTGTTGTCGCAGAAAGGTTCCGACTGCTCCGTCATTAGGCCTTGTGCCTTCTTTTCTCGCAAATTTTCGCCCGCAGAGCGGAATTATGATGTTGGGAATCGGGAGCTTTTGGCCATGAAGTGGGCGTTTGAGGAGTGGCGCCATTGGCTCGAGGGGGCTAGGCATCAGGTGGTGGTATTGACTGACCACAAAAATTTGATTTATCTTGAGACTGCCAGACGCCTGAATCCTAGACAGGCGCGCTGGTCTTTATTTTTTTCTCGCTTTAATTTTGTGGTGTCATACCTACCGGGTTCTAAGAATGTTAAGGCAGATGCCCTTTCTAGGAGTTTTGACCCGGACTCTCCTGGTAATTCTGAACCCACAGGTATCCTTAGGGAGGGAGTAATTTTGTCGGCCGTTTCTCCTGATCTGCGGCGGTCCTTGCAAGAGTTTCAGGCGGATAGACCGGATCGTTGTCCGCCTGATAGACTGTTTGTTCCGGATGATTGGACCAGCAGAGTCATCTCTGAGGTACATTCTTCTGCATTGGCAGGTCATCCTGGAATTTTTGGTACCAGGGATTTGGTGGCAAGATCCTTCTGGTGGCCTTCTCTGTCACGAGATGTGCGAGTCTTTGTGCAGTCATGTGACGTTTGTGCTCGGGCCAAGTCTTGTAGTTCTCGGGCTAGCGGACTGCTGTTGCCCTTGCCTATTCCTAAGAGGCCTTGGACACACATCTCGATGGATTTTATTTCAGATCTGCCTGTTTCCCAGAAGATGTCTGTCATCTGGGTGGTCTGTGACCGTTTCTCTAAAATGGTCCATTTGGTTCCTCTGCCCAAGTTGCCTTCTTCTTCTGAGTTGGTTCCTCTGTTTTTTCAGAATGTTGTCCGATTGCACGGTATTCCTGAGAATATTGTTTCTGACAGAGGTACCCAATTTGTGTCTAGATTTTGGCGGGCATTCTGTGCTAGGATGGGCATAGATTTGTCTTTTTCATCTGCTTTTCACCCTCAGACTAATGGCCAGACCGAGCGGACTAATCAGACCCTTGAGACATATCTGAGGTGTTTTGTCTCTGCTGACCAGGATGATTGGGTTGCTTTTTTGCCATTGGCAGAGTTCGCCCTCAATAATCGGGCCAGTTCTTCCACCTTGGTGTCCCCGTTTTTCTGTAATTCGGGGTTTCACCCTCGATTTTCCTCCGGTCAGGTGGAATCCTCGGATTGTCCTGGAGTGGATGCGGTGGTGGAGAGATTGCATCACATCTGGGGGCAGGTTATGGACAATTTGAAGTTGTCACAGGAGAAGACTCAGCGTTTTGCCAACCGTCATCGTCGTGTTGGTTCTCGGCTTTGTGTTGGAGATTTAGTGTGGCTGTCTTCTCGTTTTGTCCCTATGAGGGTCTCTTCTCCTAAGTTTAAACCTCGGTTCATCGGCCCTTATAGAATATTGGAGATTCTTAATCCTGTTTCTTTCCGTTTGGACCTCCCTGCGTCCTTTTCCATTCATAACGTTTTTCATCGGTCGTTATTGCGCAGGTATGAGGTACCTGTTGTACCTTCTGTTGAGCCTCCTGCTCCGGTGTTGGTTGAGGGTGAGTTGGAGTACGTTGTGGAGAAAATTTTGGACTCTCGTGTTTCCAGACGGAAACTCCAGTATCTGGTCAACTGGAAGGGTTACGGCCAGGAGGATAATTCTTGGGTCAATGCATCTGATGTTCATGCTTCTGATCTTGTTCGTGCCTTCCATAGGGCTCATCCTGGTCGCCCTGGTGGATCTGGTGAGGGTTCGGTGCCCCCTCCTTGAGGGGGGGGTACTGTTGTGAATTTGGATTCTGGGCTCCCCCGGTGGCCGCTTGTGGAATTGGACTTGTCATCCTCTTTCCTGTTTCACCTGATTCCATCAGTAGTGGGTGTCGCTATTTAAGCTCATTTCTCTGGTGGTTTCTTGCCGGTCAACAATGTTATCTGATGCCTCTCAGTGCTTGTTCCTGCTTCTAGACAACTACTGATAAGTTGGACTTTTGTCCATGTTTTGTTTTGCCTATTTTTTCCAGTTCGCAGCTGAAGTTTTGTTACTGTGTCTGGAAAGCTCTCGTCGATCAGGGATTGCTACTCTGGCGTTATGAGTTAATGCCAGAGTTTAAGGTAATCTCTGGATGGTGTTTTGTTAGTATTTTTCTGCTGACCATGAAAGTATACTATCTGTCTTCTGCTATCTAGTAAGCGGACCTCAAATTTGCTAAGACTATTTTCCTGCTGCGTTTGTTGTTTCATCTGAACTCACCGTCATTATATGTGGGGGGCTACTGTCTTCTTTGGAATATTTCTCTAGAGGTGAGCCAGGTCTTATATTTCCCTCTGCTAGCTATTTAGGTCTTAGGCCAGAGCTGGGCATCTAGCGATAAATAGGAAATGCTACCTGGCTATTTCTAGTTGCGCGGCAGGCTTAGTTCATGGTCAGTATAGTTCCATCTTCCGAGAGCTTGTCCCTCTATAGGCTTGCTATGATCTCTGCCTGCAGAGATCATGACATGTGGGTATGATTTAGAGCCTCTTGAAACTCCTATACCTCTGAAGGGGATTGACTCCACCCCATTGGCTAGCAATAAACCACAATACTGGACACAAGTAACTATGCGAATTAATCCGGATCATCAGGAGATTATTCGCTTTCTTGTGCTGTATAATCTACATGATGTGTTGGTGCTTGGATTGCCATGGCTGCAATCTCATAACCCAGTCCTCGACTGGAAAGCTATGTCTGTGTTAAGCTGGGGATGTAAGGGGATGCATGGGGACGTACCTTTGGTTTCCATTTCATCATCTATTCCCTCTGAGATTCCTGAATTCTTGTCTGACTATCGTGACGTTTTTGAAGAACCTAAGCTTGGTTCATTACCTCCGCACCGGGAGTGCGATTGTGCCATAGATTTGATTCCGGGTAGTAAATACCCTAAGGGTCGTTTATTTAATCTGTCTGTGCCTGAACATGCTGCTATGCGAGAATATATAAAGGAGTCCTTGGAAAAGGGACATATTCGTCCTTCGTCATCTCCCTTAGGAGCCGGTTTTTTCTTTGTGTCTAAGAAAGATGGCTCTTTGAGGCCGTGTATTGATTATCGGCTTTTGAATAAAATCACGGTTAAATATCAATATCCGTTGCCACTGCTGACTGATTTGTTTGCTCGCATAAAGGGGGCCAAGTGGTTCTCTAAGATAGATCTCCGTGGGGCGTATAATTTGGTGCGAATTAAGCAGGGGGATGAGTGGAAAACCGCATTTAACCCCTTCATGACCTTGCCGTTTTTTGCAATTCTGACCAGTGTCCCTTTATGAGGTAATAACTCAGGAACGCTTCAACGGATCATAGCGATTCTGAGATTGTTTTTTCGTGACATATTGGGCTTCATGTTAGTGGTAAATTTAGGTCGATAATTTCTGAGTTTATTTGTGAAAAAAACGGAAATTTGGCAAAAATTTTGAAAATTTCGCAATTTTCACATTTTGAATTTTTATTCTGTTAAACCAGAGAGTTATGTGACACAAAATAGTTAATAAATAACATTTCCCACATGTCTACTTTACATCAGCACAATTTTGGAAACAATTTTTTTTTTTGCTAGGAAGTTATAAGGGTTAAAATTTGACCAGTGATTTCTCATTTTTACAAGAAAATTTACAAAACCATTTTTTTTAGGGACCACCTCACATTTGAAGTCAGTTTGAGGGTTCTATATGGCTGAAAATACCCAAAAGTGACACCATTCTAAAAACTGCACCCCTCAAGGTGCTCAAAACCACATTCAAGAAGTTTATTAACCCTTCAGGTGTTTCACAGCAGCAGAAGCAACATGGAAGTAAAAAATGAACATTTAACTTTTTAGTCACAAAAATGATATTTTAGCGAAATTTTTTTTATTTTCCCAAGGGTAAAAGGAGAAACTGGACCACGGACGTTGTTGTCCAATTTGTCCTGAGTACGCTGATACCTCATATGTGGGGGTAAACCACTGTTTGGGCGCACGGCAGGGCTCGGAAGGGAAGGAGCGCCATTTGACTTTTTCAATGAAAAATTGGCTCCAATCTTTAGCGGACACCATGTCGCGTTTGGAGAGCCCCCGTGTGCTTAAACATTGGAGCTCCCCCACAAGTGACCCCATTTTGGAAACTAGACCCCCCAAGGAACTTACCTAGAAGCATAGTGAGCACTTTAAACCCCCAGGTGCTTCACAAATTGATCCGTAAAAATGAAAAAGTACTTTTTTTTTACAAAAAAATTATTTTAGCCTCAATTTTTTCATTTTCACATGGGCAACAGGATAAAATGGATCCTAAATTTTGTTGGGCAATTTCTCCTGAGTACACCAATACCTCACATGTGGGGGTAAATCACTGTTTGGGTGCACGGCAAGGCTCGGAAGGGGAGGCGTGCCATTTGACTTTTTGAATGGAAAATTAGCTCCAATCGTTAGCGGACACCATGTCGCGTTTGGAGAGCCCCTGTGTGCCTAAACATTGGAGCTCCCCTACAAGTGACCCCATTTTGGAAACTAGACCCCCCAAGGAACTTATCTAGATGCATAGTGAGCACTTATAACCCCCAGGTGCTTCACAGAAGTTTATAACGCAGAGCCGTGAAAATAAAAAAATAATTTTTCTTTCCTCAAAAATGATTTTTAGCCCAGAATTTTTTATTTTCCCAAGGGTAATAGGAGAAATTGGACCCCAAATGTTGTTGTCCAGTTTGTCCTGAGTACGATGATACCCCATATGTGGGGGTAAACCACTGTTTGGGCGCACGGCAGGGCTCGGAAGGGAAGGCACGCCATTTGGCTTTTTGAATGGAAAATTAGCTCCAATCATTAGCGGACACCATGTCGCGTTTGGAGAGCCCCTGTGTGCCTAAACATTGGAGCTCCCGCACAAGTGACCCCATTTTGGAAACTAGACCTCCCAAGGAACTAATCTAGATGTGTGGTGAGCACTTTGAACCCCCAAGTGCTTCACAGAAGTTTATAACGCAGAGCCATGAAAATAAAAAATAATTTTTCTTTTCTCAAAAATGATTTTTTAGCCCACAATTTTTTATTTTCCCAAGGGTAATAGGAGAAATTGGACCTCAAAAGTTGTTTTCCAGTTTCTCCTGAGTACGATGATACCCCATATGTGGGGGTAAACCACTGTTTTGGCACACGTCGGGGTTCGGAAGGGAAGTAGTGACGTTTTGAAATGCAGACTTTGATGGAATGCTCTGCGGGCGTCAGGTTGCGTTTGCAGAGCCCCTGATGTGCCTAAACAGTAGGAACTCCCCACAATTGACTCCATTTTGGAAACTAGACCCCCAAGGGAACTTATCTAGATGTGTAGTGAGCACTTTGAACCCCCAAGTGCTTCACAGAAGTTTATAACGCAGAGCTGTGAAAATAAAAAATGTGTTTCCTTTCCTCAAAAATATTTTTTTAGCCCAGAATTTTTTTATTTTTGCAAGAGTAACAGGAGAAATTGGACCCCAAAAGTTGTTGTCCAGTTTCTCCTGAGTACGCTGATACCCCATATGTGGGGGTAAACCACTGTTTGGGTAAATGCCGGGGCTCGGAAGGGAAGTAGTGACGTTTTGGAATGCAGACTTTGATGGAATGGTCTGCGGGCATCATGTTACGTTTGCAGAGCCCCTGATATGCCTAAACAGTCGAAACCCCCCACAAGTGACCCCATTTTGGAAATTAGACCCCCCAAGGAACTTATCTAGATGTGTGGTGAGCACGTTCAACCCCCAAGTGCTTCACAGAAGTTTACAACGCAGAGCCGTGAAAATAAAAAATCATTTTTCTTTCCTCAAAAAAGATGTTTTAGCAAGCAATTTTTTATTTTCACAAGGGTAACAGGAGAATTTGGACCCCAATATTTGTTGCCCAGTTTGTTGTGAGTACGCTGATACCCCATATGTGGGGGTAAACCACTGTTTGGGCACACGTCAGGGCTCGGAAGGGAAGTAGTGACATTTGAAATGCAGACTTTGATGGAATGGTCTGCGGGCGTCACATTGCATTTGCAGAGCCCCTGATGTGCCTAAACAGTAGAAACACCCCACAAGTGACCCCATTTTGGAAACTAGACCCCCGAAGGAACTTATCTAGATGTGTGGTGAGCACTTTCAACCCCCAAGTGCTTCACAGAAGTTTATAACGCAGAGCCGTGAAAATAAAAAATAATTGTTCTTTCCTCAAAAATTATGTTTTAGCAAGTAATTTTTTATTTTTGCAAGGGTAACAGGAGAAATTGGACCGTTGTTGCCCAGTTTGTCCTGAGTACGCTGGTACCCCAAATGTGGGGGTAAACCACTGTTTGGGCGCACGTCGGGGCTTGGAAGGGCGGGAGCACCATTTGACTTTTTGAACGCAAGATTGGCTGGAATCAATGGTGGCGCCATGTTGCGTTTGGAGACCCCTGATGTGCCTAAACAGTGGAAACCCCTCAATTCTAACTTCAACACTAACCCCAACACACCCCTAATCCTAATCCCAACTGTAGCCATAACTCTAATCACAACCCTAACCCCAACACACCCCTAACCACAACCCTAACCGCAACACAACCGTAACCCTAATTCCAATCCTAATCCTAACCCTAATCCCAACCGTAACCCTAATCCCAACCCTAACCACAACTGTAACCCCAACACACCCCTAACCCTATCCGTAACCCTAACCACAAGCCTAATCTTAACCCTATTTCAAACCCTAGCCCTAATTCCAACCCTAACTCTAATTCCAACCCTAACCCTAAGGCTATGTGCCCACGTTGCGGATTCGTGTGAGATTTTTCCGCACGATTTTTGAAAAATCTGCAGGTAAAAGGCACTGCGCTTTGCCTGCGGATTTACAGCAGATTTCCAGTGTTTTTTTGTGCAGATTTCACCTGCGGATTCCTATTGAGGAACAGGTGTAAAACGCTGCGGAATCCGCACAAAGAATTGACATGCTGCGGAAAATACAATGCAGCGTTTCTGCACGGAATTTTCCGCACCATGGGCACAGCGGATTTGGTTTTCCTTAGGTGTACATGGTACTGTAAACCTGATGGAAAACTGCTTCGAATTTGCAGTGGCCAATCCGCTGCGGATCCGCGGCCAATCCGCTGCGGATCCGCGGCCAATCCGCTGCCAATCCGCTGCAGATCCGTGGCCAATCCGCTGCGGATCCGCGGCCGATCCGCTGCGGATCCGCGGCCGATCTGCTGCGGATCCGCGGCCGATCCGCTGCGGATCCGCGGCCGATCCGCTGCCGATCTGCGGTCGATCCGCTGCGGATCCGCTGCCGATCCGCTGCGGATCCGCTGCGGTTCCGCGGCCGATCCGCTGCGGATCTGCGGCCGATCCGCTCTGTGTGCACATGCCATAACCCTAACCCTACCCGTAACCCTAACCCTACCCCTAACCCTACCCCTAGTTCTAACCCTAGTTCTAACCCTAACCCTAGTGGAAAAAGAAAAAAAAATATTTTCTTTATTTTATTATTGTCCCTACCTATGGGGGTGATAAAGGGGGGGGTTTATTTATTATTTTTTTATTTTGATCGCTGTGGTAGAACCTACCACAGCGATCAAAATGTACTTTGTAATGAATCTGCCAGCCTGCAGATTCGGCGGGCGTACTGAGCATGCGCCCGCCATCTTGGAAGATGGCGGCGCCCAGGGAGAAGACGGACCAACTTCGGGAGGCTCGGTAAGTATGAGGGGGTGGTGGGGGGGTGGATCGGAGCACAGGGGGGGGGATCGGAGGACGGGGGGAGCGGACAGGAGCACGGGGGAGCGGACAGGAGCACGGGGGAGCGAACAGGGGGACGGAGGGGGGTACCGGACAGAACGGAGGACTGGGGAGGAGATCGGGGGCGGTGGGGGGGGCCAGAACATGATTTCCAGCCATGGCAGATGCTATTGCAGCATCGGCCATGGCTGGATTGCAATATTTCACCATTTTCATAGGTGAAATATTGCAAATTGCTCTGATTGGCTGTTGCACTTTCAACAGCCAATCAGAGCGATCGTAGCCACGTGGGGGCAAAGCCACCCCCCCTAGGCTGAAGTACAACTCCCCCTCTCCCTGCAGATCGGGTAAAATAGGAATTAACCCTTTCACCCGATCTGCAGGGATGCGATCATTCCATGACGCCGCATAGGCGTCATGGGTCGGGAAGGGGTTAATACGCCCGAGGGCCACTTTGAGTATTTGGTGATGCCTTTTGGCCTTTCAAATGCCCCTTCAGTCTTTCAGTCCTTTATGCATGACATTTTCCATGATTATTTGGATAAATTTATGATCGTGTATCTGGATGATATTCTGATTTTTTCGGATGACTGGGACTCTCATGTCCAGCAGGTCAGGAGGGTTTTTCAGGTTTTGCGGTCTAATTCCTTGTGTGTGAAGGGTTCTAAGTGCGTTTTTGGGGTTCAAAAGATTTCCTTCTTGGGATACATTTTTTCCCCCTCTTCCATCGAGATGGATCCTGTCAAGGTTCGGGCTATTTGTGATTGGACGCAACCCTCTTCTCTTAAGAGTCTTCAGAAATTTTTGGGCTTTGCTAACTTTTATCGTCGATTTATTGCTGGTTTTTCTGATGTTGTTAAACCATTGACTGATTTGACTAAGAAGGGTGCTGATGTTGCTGATTGGTCCCCTGCTGCTGTGGAGGCCTTTCGGGAGCTTAAGCGCCGCTTTTCTTCCGCCCCTGTGTTGCGTCAGCCTGATGTTGCTCTTCCTTTTCAGGTTGAGGTCGACGCTTCTGAAATCGGAGCTGGGGCGGTTTTGTCGCAAAGAAGTTCCGACTGCTCCGTGATGAAACCTTGTGCTTTTTTTTCTCGTAAATTTTCGCCCGCCGAGCGGAATTATGATTTTGGGAATCGAGAGCTTTTGGCCATGAAGTGGGCTTTTGAGGAGTGGCGTCATTGGCTTGAGGGGGCTAGACATCAGGTGGTGGTATTGACCGACCACAAAAATTTAATTTATCTTGAGTCCGCCAGACGCCTGAATCCTAGACAGGCGCGCTGGTCGTTGTTTTTCTCTCGGTTTAATTTTGTGGTGTCATACCTACCGGGTTCTAAGAATGTTAAGGCGGATGCCCTTTCTAGGAGTTTTGAGCCTGACTCCCCTGGTAATTCTGAACCTACAGGTATCCTTAAGGATGGAGTGATATTGTCTGCCGTTTCTCCAGACCTGCGGCGGGCCTTGCAGGATTTTCAGGCGGATAGACCTGATCGTTGCCCACCTGGTAGACTGTTTGTTCCTGATGATTGGACCAGTAAAGTCATTTCTGAGGTTCATTCTTCTGCGTTGGCAGGTCATCCTGGAATCTTTGGTACCAGGGATTTGGTGGCAAGGTCCTTCTGGTGGCCTTCCCTGTCACGAGATGTACGAGGCTTTGTGCAGTCTTGTGACGTTTGTGCTCGGGCCAAGCCTTGTTGTTCTCGGGCTAGTGGATTGTTGTTGCCCTTGCCTATCCCGAAGAGGCCTTGGACGCACATCTCGATGGATTTTATTTCGGATCTTCCTGTTTCTCAGAAGATGTCTGTCATCTGGGTGGTGTGTGACCGTTTCTCTAAGATGGTCCATTTGGTTCCCCTGCCTAAGTTGCCTTCTTCTTCCGAGTTGGTTCCTCTGTTTTTTCAAAATGTGGTTCGTTTGCATGGTATTCCGGAGAATATCGTTTCTGACAGAGGAACCCAATTCGTGTCTAGATTTTGGCAGGCATTCTGTGCTAGGATGGGCATAGATTTGTCTTTCTCGTCTGCTTTCCATCCTCAGACTAATGGCCAGACCGAGCGGACGAATCAGACTTTGGAGACATATTTGAGGTGTTTTGTGTCTGCAGATCAGGATGATTGGGTTGCTTTTTTGCCTTTAGCGGAGTTTGCCCTCAATAATCGGGCCAGCTCTGCCACCTTGGTGTCTCCTTTTTTCTGTAATTCGGGGTTTCATCCTCGATTTTCCTCCGGTCAGGTGGAATCTTCGGATTGTCCTGGAGTGGATGCTGTGGTGGAGAGGTTGCATCAGATTTGGGGGCAGGTGGTGGACAATTTGAAGTTGTCCCAGGAGAAGACTCAGCTTTTTGCCAACCGCCGGCGTCGGGTTGGTCCTCGGCTTTGTGTCGGGGACTTGGTGTGGTTGTCTTCTCGTTTTGTCCCTATGAGGGTTTCTTCTCCTAAGTTTAAGCCTCGGTTCATCGGCCCGTACAAGATATTGGAGATTCTTAACCCTGTGTCCTTCCGTTTGGACCTCCCTGCATCTTTTTCTATTCATAATGTTTTTCATCGGTCATTGTTGCGCAGGTATGAGGTACCGGTTGTGCCTTCCGTTGAGCCTCCTGCTCCGGTGTTGGTTGAGGGCGAGTTGGAGTACGTTGTGGAAAAAATCTTGGACTCCCGTGTTTCCAGACGGAAACTCCAGTATCTGGTCAAATGGAAGGGATACGGTCAGGAGGATAATTCTTGGGTGACTGCCTCTGATGTTCATGCCTCCGATCTGGTCCGTGCCTTTCATAGGGCTCATCCTGATCGCCCTGGTGGTTCTGGTGAGGGTTCGGTGCCCCCTCCTTGAGGGGGGGGTACTGTTGTGAAATTGGATTTTGGGCTCCCCCGGTGGCCACTGGTGGAATTGAACTTGTGTGCATCATCCCCTCTGTTCACCTGTTCCCATCAGGATGTGGGAGTCGCTATTTAACCTTGCTCCTCTGTCACTTCCATGCCGGTCAACATTGTAATCAGAAGCCTTTCTGTGCATGTTCCTGCTACCAGACAACTTCCAGCTAAGTCGGACTTTTGTCCTTGTTTGTTTTTTGCATTTTGTTCCAGTTCACAGCTGCAGTTTCGTTTCTGTGTCTGGAAAGCTCTTGTGATCTGAAATTGCCACTCTGATGTTATGAGTTAATACTAGAGTCTTAAAGTAATTTCAGGATGGTGTATTGATAGGGTTTTCAGCTGACCATGAAAGTACCCTTTCTGTCTTCCTGCTATCTAGTAAGCGGACCTCGATTTTGCTAAACCTATTTTCATACTACGTTTGTCATTTTCATCTTAAATCACCGCCAATATATGTGGGGGCCTCTGTCTGCCTTTCGGGGAAATTTCTCTAGAGGTGAGCCAGGACTATATTTTCCTCTGCCAGGATTAGTTAGTCCTCCGGCCGGCGCTGGGCGTCTAGGGATAAAACGCAGGCTACGCTACCCGGCTACTGTTAGTTGTGCGGCAGGTTTAGTTCATGGTCAGTTTAAGTTTCCATCCTTCCAAGAGCTAGTTCCTATGTATGCTGGGCTATGTTCTCTTGCCATTGAGAACCATAACAAGCGCCCTTGTGCCCGACGCTAGGCCGCACTTCCGGTGTGGCCCTGACTTCTGGTGCGGCGCTGGCGACTGGTCGCGCCTGCACCGCCGTCCCAGCGCCTCGTCGCCTCACTCCGGCAGAGCCGCCGGGTGGATTCCTGTCGGAGGAGGGGGCGGGCGGTGTGGCTGCGCCATTTCCCACAGCCCCCGCAGGGTCCCCGGAGGGGCTCTGCGGCCTGCGTCTGCCGCGCGGTGTCACATCGGGGGACAATCTCTCAGGTGGCCTCGTCCTCCTGGTCCTGCTGCCCTGGCTCCCGCTGTCTTCCAGCAGCCCGGTGAGCTGCTCCTCGAGCCATCCGGCCCTCCTGGACCGAGCCTCCCTACGAAGCTGGGCGACTAAGCTGTCCACTGTGGCCATGGTGAGTAAACACTGTGGCAGCAGGTCCACTCTCTTCACCTGTCACAGCAAGACTGATCCCTTCCCGCACTTTTTCCCCAGCCCCGCCTCCTGATCCTAACAAAACCCCACCCCATACCTAAAACCTACCAATCCCGGGACACCTATTTATCTTTTTTTTTAAATTCTCCACTCCTCCCCATGGCAACGCAGTCATGTGGGGGCTTCCTTTTAGCTGCACCCAATACAGCCCCCCCTTTGGAGAGAAGAGTGCACAGCTCAGGAGAGGAATGCACAGCTCAGGAGAGAAGAGTGCACAGCTCAGGAGAGAGGAATGCATAGCTCAGGAGAAAAGAGCTCACAGGTCAGGAGAGAGGAGTGCACAGCTTAGGAGAGAGGAGTGCACAGCTCGGAGGAGAGGAGTGCACAGCTCAGGAGAGAGGAGTGCACAGCTCAGCAGAGAGGAGTACACAGCTCAGGAGAAAAGAGTGCACAGTTCAGGAGAGAGGAGTACACAGCTCAGGAGAAAAGAGTGCACAGCTCAGCAGAGAGGAGTGCACAGCTCAGGAGAGAAGAGTACACAGCTCAGGAGAGAGGAGTGCACAGCTAAGTCAAAAAGAGTGCACAGCTCAGGAGAGGAGTTCACAGCTCAGGAGAGAGGAGTACACAGCTCAGTGGAGTAGAGTGTACAGCTCAGGAGAGAGGAGTGCACAGCTCAGGAGAAAAGAGTGCACAGCTCAGCAGAGAGGAGTGCACAGCTCAGGAGAGAAGAGTACACAGCTCAGGAGAGAGGAGTGCACAGCTAAGGAGAGAGGAATGCACAGCTGAGGAGGGAGGAATGCAAAATTCAGGAAACAGGAGTACACAGCTGTCTTATTATTATGACATCCAATCCTTAATCTACAGCCAAGAATTCTGGAAGACCTGCTCTTGTACTGGAGGACATGAACTGTCCTTATATTTCAAAGGTTGTTCTAGATGGTCGCCATTTCCCTGCAGCAGCCACAGACAACATGCCTGTCTGACCGCAGTTTCAGAGATTCCAGAGAAGGACTTGACAAACAGCTAATCAACCTGGGACTGGATCCAGAACGGGGCTGTCTCTGTTGAGCCAAAACCATAAATCCCATAAAAATTATTTCTGTAGGATAGGGTTATTCTCATGACTGATCTTCAGGAGCACAACACTCCTCTGCTTACAGGTTTCCTGCTTGATAGGGGGCGGGGCACTCCTGAATGATTGACAGTTCAGATCAGCAGCTTTGTCATGGCACTGACCTAAATTGTGCGCTCTCTTATGCTGCAAGCTGAGCTGCACTTGGAAGTCCTATAACAAGGAGCTTGTAAGCGCTGCTCTCGTTACCCAGGGAATCAGCACCTCTGATAGACTGTAGAGGATGCCCGAGAGCTAGGAAAAGACCTGTAAACGATAGAATTAAGAATCCCTCTATTGTTCAGAACAGAGAAGAGTTTTAATATGAGGTAAATTGCAAAGTTGTTTGTTTTTACCAGTTGTATCTGTTTGTGAGGATGAGATAAACCCTGTAGCTGTGAGCAGAAACCAATGTAACATTTAACTCTTTGATGAAAGGGATTGAGCCAATTATATATAAAGAGTTGTATCATTCAATAAATCACGGCCGGTCACGCAGCACCAGGTTTAGCAGAGTCAATACGTTCAGCTGTGAGGGGCAGCAATTAAATTATCCAGTTATCCATTAATTTGCAACATTAACATCTGTGTGAAAAAGAGTTAAGACAAACATTTCACACCACTATTATAAAGCTGGAGGTGTTTACCACAGGATCACATCAATGATACGAGCACTTCAGCTTCTCCTCCATCTCTCTGCGCAGTGACTGCAGTGCATGTGTCGGAGCACACATCGCACACTAGTGTGCAGCAGACAGTGAGTTATTTTCTGGGTCATGTCCATATTCTAAAGATGACTGAAACAATTCTAAACAATTTGGATTAATCAATAATTTTATGCGAAAATTCAGATTTCACAGAAACTGACTTAGATTTAAATAATTCGAGCAAAATGTTTTTGAGGGCCGAGGAGAGGTTAAAATTAATGAGACATTATATTCAGCTGTTCTAGGACAGACCTGTTCTGCTTTTGCCACTCCTGCCTGTCTTCTGATATACACTTCGGATCTTCTCCTGGCCTCTAGTTCTTCTGGCCTCTGCTCTTTGGTCTTCACTTTGGATCCTCTCCTGGCCTCTAGTTCTTCTGGCCTCTGCTCTTTGGTCTTCACTTTGGATCTTCTCCTGGCCTCTAGTTCTTCTGGCCTCTGGTCTTTGGTCTTCACTTTGGATCCTCTCCTGGCCTCTAGTTCTTCTGGCCTCTGCTCTTTGGTCTTCACTTTGGATCCTCTCCTGGCCTCTAGTTCTTCTGGCCTCTGCTCTTTGGTCTTCACTTTGGATCTTCTCCTGGCCTCTAGTTCTTCTGGCCTCTGGTCTTTGGTCTTCACTTTGGATCCTCTCCTGGCCTCTAGTTCTTCTGGCCTCTGGTCTTTGGTCTTCACTTTGGATCCTCTCCTGGCCTCTAGTTCTTCTGGCCTCTGGTCTTTGGTCTTCACTTTGGATCTTCTCCTGGCCTCTAGTTCTTCTGGCCTCTGGTCTTTGGTCTTCACTTTGGATCTTCTCCTGGCCTCTAGTTCTTCTGGCCTCTGGTCTTTGGTCTTCACTTTGGATCTTCTCCTGGCCTCTAGTTCTTCTGGTCTGTGGTAATTGGTGTTCACTTAGGATCTTCTCCTTGTCTCTGAATTTGAGCTTCTCATTGGGTCTTCCTGTGCTCACTAGACTTCATGCTGTGATCTGGTGTACAAAACATGTCAATGTGTGTTGCCCTCCCCACTTGACAGCATGAGGCCTAGTCATTGTAGCAATGCTCAAACAGAAAACCAAAGACCAGAATATGAAAGAAGATCCGAAGTGAAGACTGGAAACTGGAAGAAGATTCTAAGCCAAAACCAAAGACCGGAAGCCAGAAAAGATCCAAATCCAATACTAAAGACCAAAGTCAGAAGGAAGATCCGAGGTGAAGAGACCAATTGTTGATAGAAGATCCAAAGGCAAGACCAAAGACCAGAGGTCAGAAGAAGATACAAAGCAAAAAGTAAAGTGTGGAGGCTGGAAAAAGATCTGAAGTCAAGGCCAAAGACCAGAGGCTAGCAGAAGATGCAAAGCAAAGAGCAAAGACTGGAGGCTAGAAGAAGATTTGAGGTGAAGATCAAATGCTATTTGAAGATCCGAAGCCCAGACCAAAGACCAAAGGCCAGAAGAAGATCCAAGGCAAAGATTAAATACTGGGGGATGGAAGAAGATACAAAGAAAGGACCGAAGGTCCTTGGCCATAAGAAGATCTGAAGTGAAGACTGAATGTTGAAGAAGATCAGATTTAAAGACCAAAGGACTGGGCAGGGAGCTGCGGTGGCAGGACAGATGAAGAATGGATCTAGAAAAGGTGAGTCTAATGTTATATGATTTTTAACCCCTCCCTGCCCTTTGTGTATTATACCTCGAGGTTTGGAGAGACCTCAGAGCATTATAAAATAATACGTTTTCGGGGCACCGATCTCATTTACATGTCGTAGTGACGACATCATTGCATTGCATTAGATTATGGAAATATAAGATATTTTGACACTGCAGTAGAAATGTAGCATACATTATTAAAGCGAACCCTTATCATCTCAGTAACTTGCTAGAACTTTGCTGAGCTAATGTTTTGAAGATTTTTTTTTCTGTCGGCTTCTGCCTCTGCAAGTTTCGGGATTCTCGAGTTGAGCAGTAAATTTGTATTGATGCTTCCATACCTCATTAGCAATTTTATAGTGGCATTCTTAAGTTATAAACTTTATGATGTGAAGTTAGACTTTATCTCGGCTCTTTATACTGCCAGTAAAAGCTTATTTTTTTAAGAGGAGCCCGAACATTTGTATTGAGTTTTTACATATTTGGTTTAAGTTTTTGGAGATACTTTTGCTCTCTCTGGAGAAGACAGTTGCAGTTGGGTTTCTTATTTGTATTTCACTTTCCAAATGAATAATTAAACATGAAAATTTTTTTTACATTTTTTATTCTCTTTTACTGTATATTTCACTTTTTTTCTTCAGGGAAACTGTTCAGGGTTGGCATAATATAGAAGTTGAGTATAGTACTGAAAGCAAAACACTCATCTAACAGTGACCCTCTGGGCAAAAACTGGTAATCCTATTTTTGCCCCATGTAGAGGAAACCAAAACATGCATTAAATTATACTAACCTTTTCCTCCTCTTTCAGGGTCTTCATAGAGGCAGGACCTCCATCACTGTTATACAGTATATTTAGCTCATGGGAATTCCCACTGTCGAGAGGCCAGGAAGTCTAAACAGAAAATATCTCGCTGAGAGCTGCAGTCACCACTAGAGGGAGCAAACGTGATAACTAAAATCTATATGTGAAATCCGTCTGCTGGAAGCACACAAGCTCCCTCTAGTGGTTGCTGCAGGCACAAACATTTTTGTTTTAGTTTTCATTTTTATTTAAAGGGAACCTGTCACCACGTTTTTGGAAGATGGGATAAAAATAGCGTTAAATAGGGGCAGAGGTGGGCGTTACATTAGTGTGTGTGTTATGCGTTTATTACCCACCTAAGTTGCCGAAATAACTTTGCAAAGTCTCCGTTTTCGCCTGTCAATCAGGCTGGTCAGGTCGCATGGGCGTTGTCTTCCCCCAGATTTGGCGTAGTTTTCCGTTGGTGGCGTAGTGGTGTGCGCATGCCCAAAGTCCGGAATCCTCTTCCAGGGGATTTAAAATAGCGCGGTGTTCGTTATTGCATTGGTGATCGGTGGGCGCGGCCATCTTCCTTTGGCCGCGCGTGCGCAGAAGCGGCGCTCTGCTGGCCGCGGCTTCAGGAAAATGGCCGCCGCGATATCCATCTGCGCACGCGCGGCATCCCGCGGCCATTTTCCTGAAGCCGCGGCCAGCAGAGCGCCGCTTCTGCGCACGCGCGGCCAAAGGAAGATGGCCGCGCCCACCGATCACCAATGCAATAACGAACACCGCGCTATTTTAAATCCCCTGGAAGAGGATTCCGGACTTTGGGCATGCGCACACCACTACGCCACCAACGGAAAACTACGCCAAATCTGGGTGAAGACACCACGCCCATGTGACCTGACCAGCCTGATTGACAGGCGAAAACGGAGACTTTGCAAAGTTATTTCGGCAACTTAGGTGGGTAATAAACGCATAACACACACACTAATGTAACGCCCACCTCTGCCCCTATTTAACGCTATTTTTATCCCATCTTCCAAAAACGTGGTGACAGGTTCCCTTTAAAGTTTATCTGTTACTTCCTTTTCTTTTATTCTCTGTTTTCTTCAATTATATCTCTTGTAAATTTATGATTCAGGGTTGAGGGAATCTAATGAATCACATTTTTTATTCAATCTTTGAAAATGAAGAAATATGGTGTTTAGCTTCTATCACTTTTACGGAATCCCTAAGTCTTAAACTCATCTCTCCATGACCCTTCCTTATCGGTTGGTGCTACAATTGTGTCCTCTCCACACTTTTATTTTTCATTGCCACATCAGGGTCCTCTGGCCCTTGTGGTCAGCTGGGTAAACAGTGGTCACCCATGTCACTGATGTGTGTCACATTTAATGTCAATGCAATGTGGAAAAACAGAAGATCCTAAAGGAGAAGACAGCAAAGAGGAGTCAATTAGAGGACTGGATGGCAGGTGGACAGATCTGGGGGGGCACAGAAAAAGTGATTATTTTTTTTGTTACAGTAAATCCCTTTTCTGCAGATTTAATTCAAGCCAAATTTACTTCATGCAAGTTGAACCATCGAACGCCCCATTAATTGTGCAAATCTGCTGGAATCGAATTTCCGGAGATTCAGTCGACTTTAGTATAAATACATTGACAATTGGGTGTTATCACCCCCTGCATCTACACTGTCTAATAAATACACCCCCGGAAGAAGAATATATTGAAACGCGCGTTGGGGTAGGAGCAGGTCTTTGTTGGTTCCCTACATTCTGATAGCACTTTAACAGATTAATCCAAGCTGGCTATGTTTACATGCACTGAAGCACCTAAGCTTTGGATAGGTCTCAAGGCATTTGTTTGCACAATTTCTTTGATACAGTCATTTTTTTTTCTTAGCACTTTGGCACTTTAATTTAGTTTAAATTTGTGCATTTAATAATTTTGCCCAATGGATACTATTATGAGTGGCATTGTCTATGCTGTGTGATTATCTAAATGCAAATGTATATTTTTTTGGACCAATTTTGATCTGTTTTTTTTTTTCGGCTGGAGGCATCATCATTTATCTTTTATAGTATTTATTATTTTATGTTTTGCGTTATAAGTAAAATATATATTTTTCATAAAACATTCTTGTGCCTGTCCATTATCATGGGTGGCTTTGTGTTATCCTGTCTAATACAGACAGCACTGATATTGTCAGACAGTGTAAGGACCCCCGACACTACAAACACCCACTAAGTGTATATCTGTATAAATAATAATAATAACAATAATAATAATAATAATAATAATAATATTAATAATCTGCATATACATTTCTAGTGGGAATAATGGAAGAATGGAAAAATGCAGAAAACTAGGAAAAGTTGCTTCAATCGTCTTATAAGGGGGGATACAGGCACAGATGTGTTTATCTACACCTTTATTATTTGCTTGACCAGTGTTGCAAGACGTCGAGCTTAAAAAATAGGAATATGGAATACTCTGTCCAGAAACGTTTCTGCCACATGTGCAGTAGCTGTGTATGGACGCCCAGTGTTGTGATGGGAGCTGCAGCCTGAAATCACCCAATAAAGTGTCTTGAAGTTGCTATAAAATCTTGGCGACCAGAGTTACATCACTGAGAATTATTTCCTTTTCTCCCTTATATAATCTGCAGCACTTTACGGACACCATCATCACTGTCCCAACTGGGGATCAAAGATATCATTTCTCTCTTTAGTGTATGGGAGGAAATCGGAGGAACCATTTATACACAGAAACATACAAGCCTGTTGTCGTTTGGTGAGATTTGACCCCAGGGCCCCAGCGCTACAAGGATACAAGCACTGAGCCGCCGATGTCACTATGTTGCCATCTCATGACTTCTATGTTGAGAAATGTCTCTGAATCCTGATATATGGCAGTATCTCATTTCTGTGCTTTATAGTTTTTTTTGTCTAAGGGAAAGGTTTCTCCTTGTGGATAACGACAAGCCGGGTCTGACATGAGGAGACTTTTAAGCCTTGCATGCTCTAGGAAATTAAATATGCTATTGTCTCTTCAGAGAGGAAGAGGACTAGAACTCTAGCGCCACCTATTGGAAGTAGCAATCCTACAAGTCAATGTCAACCCTTTAACGAGTTTTTCCAATATGACTTAAGATAAATACCAAACCAGAATCTCAATTTGCAGACATGATGTATAAGTGCAAGGCGTTTAAGCCTCCTCATACTGGCATGCCAGACCTGACATATCACTCTCCATAAGGAGAAACATTACCCCTTAGATCCCAGTCTTAGACTCTCACCTAGCCAAATCAGATCTCACACTTTGCACTGACGAGGGGCAGGATCCCGAAACACAATGTCTGCAGATTGGGATTCTGGTTTCGCTTTTATCCTAAGTCATATTGCAAGGCTTGTTAAAGGGTCAATATTGACTTGTAGGATTGCTCTTACTATAGGTGGCGCTAGAGTTCAAGTCTGTTTCCTCTCTGAAGATACAATTTGCATAGCTTCTTTTCTGTAACATTGGGGACTTATAGCTCTGCAATACTTCACACATGTCACACGTGGCAAGGGAAGAAAGAGGACATGGAGGTATAAAGAAAACAGACTTCTTTCATAGCTCGATATATTTGTCACTAGCGTCTTCCCCTTTATTAGAGGACATAAGACCTGATTCCTCCTGACAATTAATGCAGTTGGCACTCCGTGATCCAGAATCATACGATGAGGGTTGCATTGGCAGACACAAGTCTTGTATCCTGTGATTTTGAATTGATGTGTTTCTTTCTGGTTGGTCAAGAAAACAGACTTTTGCTCGTATAAGCCTGTAATATTGACTTGTAAGTTGACAATTTGTTGTAATATATTGTGCTCTTATCTTGGATGACTAGTGATATAGGATCTTGGAACAATGATGTTTGCTGATATGTTGATTACCCATTGTCCAGGCCAGCCAGTTTGTTGACTTTTAACCACTTTCCGACATTGGGTGTAATAGTACGCCGATGTCGGACACCCTCTCTTTGATGTGGGCTCCAGCGCTGAGCCCACAACTTTTCCAACACATGTTAGCTGTTTTGAACAACTGACATATGACTCTAACAGCCAAGGGTGGAATTGCGATCCATCCGCGGCAGTTAACTAGTCAAATGCTGCTGTCAAACTCTGACAGCAGCATTTAACACGCGCTTACAGCAAGCACCTGAAGAATAGTGAGCGCAGCCGTGGGATATAATACAGGATGTAACTCAGGATCAGTAATGTAATGTATGTACACAGTGACTGCACCAGCAGAATAGTGAGTGCAGCTCTGGGGTATAATACAGGAGGTAACTCAGGATCAGTAATGTAATGTATGTACACAGTGACTGCACCAGCAGAATAGTGAGTGCAGCTCTGGAGTATAATACAGGATGTAACTCAGGATCAGTAATGTAATGTATGTACACAGTGACTGCACCAGCAGAATAGTGAGTGCAGCTCTGGGGTATAATACAGGATGTAACTCAGGATCAGTAATGTAATGTATGTACACAGTGACTGCACCAGCAGAATAATGAGTGCAGCTCTGGGGTATAATACTGGATGTAACTCAGGATCAGTAATGTAATGTATGTACACAGTGACTGCACCAGCAGAATAGTGAGTGCAGCTCTGGAGTATAATACAGGATGTGACTCAGGATCAGTAATGTAATGTATGTACACAGTGACTGCACCAGCAGAATAGTGAGTGCAGCTCTGGGGTATAATACAGGATGTAACCCAGGATCAGTAATGTAATGTATGTACACAGTGACTGCACCAGCAGAATAGTGAGTGCAGCTCTGGAGTATAATACAGGATGTAACTCAGGATCAGTAATGTAATGTATGTACACAGTGACTGCACCAGCAGAATAGTGAGTGCAGCTCTGGGGTATAATACAGGAGGTAACTCAGGATCAGTAATGTAATGTATGTACACAGTGACTGCACCAGCAGAATAGTGAGTGCAGCTCTGGAGTATAATACAGGATGTATCTCATGATCAGTAATGTAATGTATGTACACAGTGACTGCACCAGCAGAATAATGAGTGCAGCTCTGGGGTATAATACTGGATGTAACTCAGGATCAGTAATGTAATGTATGTACACAGTGACTGCACCAGCAGAATAGTGAGTGCAGCTCTGGAGTATAATACAGGATGTGACTCAGGATCAGTAATGTAATGTATGTACACAGTGACTGCACCAGCAGAATAGTGAGTGCAGCTCTGGGGTATAATACAGGATGTAACTCATGATCAGTAATGTAATATATGTACACAGTGACTGCACCAGCAGAATAGTGAGTGCAGCTCTGGGGTATAATACAGGAGGTAACTCAGGATCAGTAATGTAATGTATGTACACAGTGACTGCACCATCAGAATAGTGAGTGCAGCTCTGGGGTATAATACAGGAGGTAACTCAGGATCAGTAATGTATGTACACAGTGACTGCACCAGCAGAATAGTGAGTGCAGCTCTGGGGTATAATACAGGAGGTAACTCAGGATCAGTAATGTAATGTATGTATACAGTGACTGCACCAGCAGAATAGTGAGTGCAGCTCTGGAGTATAATACAGGATGTATCTCATGATCAGTAATGTAATGTATGTACACAGTGACTGCACCAGCAGAATAATGAGTGCAGCTCTGGGGTATAATACTGAATGTAACTCAGGATCAGTAATGTAATGTATGTACACAGTGACTGCACCAGCAGAATAGTGAGTGCAGCTCTGGAGTATAATACAGGATGTGGCTCAGGATCAGTAATGTAATGTATGTACACAGTGACTGCACCAGCAGAATAGTGAGTGCAGCTCTGGGGTATAATACAGGATGTAACTCATGATCAGTAATGTAATATATGTACACAGTGACTGCACCAGCAGAATAGTGAGTGCAGCTCTGGGGTATAATACAGGAGGTAACTCAGGATCAGTAATGTAATGTATGTACACAGTGACTGCACCAGTAGAATAGTGAGTGCAGCTCTGGAGTATAATACAGGAGGTAACTCAGGATCAGTAATGTAATGTATGTACACAGTGACTGCACCAGCAGAATAGTGAGTGCAGCTCTGGAGTATAATACAGAAGGTAACTCAGGATCAGTAATGTAATGTATGTACACAGTGACTGCACCAGCAGAATAGTGAGTGCAGCTCTGGAGTATAATACAGGATGTAACTCGGGATCAGTAATGTAATGTATGTACACAGTGACTGCACCAGTAGAACAGTGAGTGCAGCTCTGGAGTATAATGAAAGTTTTAATTCATTATTGGGAGAATAGGATTAACGTAACGTATATTAAACAATTAATATTGTACATTGATTTATTTTATAACTATACTATAAAAGTGTTATTCATATGCTACAATGGTAACCTGTAAGTGAGCGCAGTGTTCAGGTTGTCAGCGCAGCTGTGTAATATCGAGCCTTCTTTAATACACTCACGGATCACACTGCTGTGTCAGGCTGGTGCTGCTGTGATTGAGTCGCCCTCCTTTGGCCCTATCTATTGGAGATAAACTGATGGGGTTTATAATGTGGTTTCTTGTATTCTGACTGCCGTCTTTGCTGCATAGTGGCGTCACTTGTGTGTTCAGTTTGGCAGTGTTATTCAGGTGTATTGTATGGGGGAATTAGTTATGTGTACAGTATGGCGGCATTGTATATGTGCTCTGCATTTATCCATCTTATAAGATAATGAGTCATGAATCTGCGGCAGCGCACAATAGGTGCAAATGGGATTCATGTCTATTTTATTTGCTGCTTCTGTTTTCCGATGATCTAAGTCCAGTAAATTTAATGTAAAACGTTTCTGCTCTTGGTTGCAAAGAAGTTTGAGGATAAGTAATTACATTTTTTGAAACACATACTATTCTAAGGTTTCACATAATATTTAATAGATTACTAGTAATGACAGCACTTGTTATAATATTAGCATTGATGATAATAACAATAATACATTAATTTACATCATTAATATTCAGACAATTCATTAGAGGATAATGGTAACTTTATAGTTAACTTTAGAACAAAACGTCGGCATTCTGTATTTAAATTGAAACGAAACATTTCTGCCGTCAAATTAAAGCTCGTGAAGACCAATTATTTTCCAATTGGTTATTTCTTCGGCTTGGTAGCCGGCCAACAGGACTTCTGAATCAGGTCTTTCATTACCAAATACCATTTTCACAAGGTATTTTTCTGGATTTGGCACCGGGTTGCCGCCATTATTGAATAACTCCGTGTTCCATCATTAAACACTTTTCCGAGCCCTGTGTGCTGCTGGAACAATTATCTTCTGAAGATAAAAAGCTCAGACTTAATGGAAACCTTGCACATTTGTATGGATGTGAGCGGTAAAGTCATGAGAAGCATCGCACTTTTCTATAGAGCAGAGATTTGGCTAATTTCTCACAATTCTGTCCAGGTAAATTACAATGATTGCTCCTCGTCTCCCATAAGAAGCAACCTATTAATAAATGTAACGTGCGCTGCAAAAACTGAAATAAAATATGATGGTAATAATAATAATATTAATATAAAACTAGCTAATAAATTATGAATAATATTAGTGCTGCTGCTACTACTGACACTACTAATGTCCTACTACTAGTACTGATAATTAACTACTACTATTATTAATAATGATAATAATAACACTAATAATAAACCACTACCTCTACTCCTATCACATGACTGATACTATTACTACTGTACCACTACTACTTCACATCTACTACTACTAATAATAATGATCATAAATGATAATAAAAATGTTATTACTACCTGTAATAAAAATAATAGTCTACTTCTACCTGTACTATTATTGTAAATATTAATAATAAATAATAATAAGAATAGTTATTATTATTATTATTAATCTGCTACTACTTCTGCTACACCAGCTACTATTACTTCTACTTATAATAGTTACAATTCTGCTGCCATCACCACTAATATTACTATTACTACTAGGGCAGATACTACTAATAATATAACCACTACTCCTAATACAATGACTCTACTTTTGCTGCTGTTATAACAATAATATAAATAATCTAAGTTATTCATTATATTGTATAGCGCGATAATTCTGTAGCACTTTGCACACATTATCATCACTGTCCCCATTGGGGCTCACAATCTACATTCCCTATCAGTAGGTCTTTGGAATGTGGGAGGAAACCAGAGAACCCGGAGGAAACCCACGCAAACACGGGGAGAACATACAGACTCCTTGCAGATGTTGTACTTAGGGGATTTGAACCCCATACCCCAGCACTACAAGGCTTCAGTGCTAACCACTGAGCCACCATACAGTGCTAACCACTGAGCCACAGTACAGTGCTAACCACTGAGCCACCGTGAAGCGCTAACCACTGAGCCACTATACAGTGTTAACCACTGATCCACAATACAGTGCTAATCACTGAGCCACCATAGAGTGCTAACATTGAGCTACCATACAGTGCTAACCAATAAGCCACTGTACAGTGCTAACCACTGAGCCACTCTACAGTGTTAACCACTGAGCCACAGTAAAGTGCTAATCACTGAGCTACCTACCATACAGTGCTTACCACTGAGGCACCGTACATTGCTAACCACTGAGACACCATACAGTTTTAACCAGTGAGCCATAGTACAGTGCTAACCACTGAGCCACTATACAGTGATAACCACTGAGCCACTATATAGTGATAACCACTGAGCTTCCTTGCTGTCCTTTATAATAATACTATTACTGCTATTACTACTAATAATAATAGTACAACAAAGTCTCTAACATTCTGTATAGATCACTGCTCCATCTGCCTAATTACAGCATTTGGGAATCCTAGAGAAGGTCCGGGGTCCGGGGGCCACAACTCAGGACTCTGCTGAAGACCTAGAGCAGGGAGCCACCAACCATGAGCATCTCCCCTCTGGTGGACCTTCCATCTTGCTTGGCCAAGTAAATGACCAAGGTTCTTCATAACACTAAATATGAGTAGAGCCCTTTACATTGAACAGGATGAAAGGAATTAATAATTTGGATCCTTACTTTAGAGTAGATGGACTTTAATGTAACTGTCCAGTCTTCCCGATAGTTTATGTCTTTTTTCCCTGGTGGGTTAGTGGTTTTCCATCAATCTCTAATCATTCCTATCCCAGATATAATCAGATGAGATCTTTATCCACTGATTTCCTGGCGAGTTAGGGTACTGTCACACAGTGCAATTTTCGTCACTACGACGGCACGATCCGTGACGTCGCAGCGATCGTATGATTATCGCTCCAGCGTCGTAGACTGCGGTCACACTTTGCAATCACGGCGCTGGAGCGATGCCGAAGTCCCCGGGTAACCAGGGTAAACATCGGGTAACTAAGCGCAGGGCCGCGCTTAGTAACCCGATGTTTACCCTGGTTACCAGCGTAAACGTAAAAAAAACAAACAGTACATACTCACATTCCGGTGTCTGTCCCCCGGCGTCTCAGCTTCTCTGCACTGTGTAAGCACAGCGGCTGGAAAGCAGAGCGGTGACGTCAGACGTCACCGCTGTGCTCGCTTTCTGGCCGGCCGGCGCTCACACTGCAGAGAAGCTGAGACGCCGGAGGACAGACACCGGAATGTAAGTATGTAGTGTTTGGTTTTTTTACGTTTACGCTGGTAACCACGGTAAACATCGGGTTACTAAGCACGGCCCTGCGCTTAGTTACCCAATGTTTACCCTAGTTACAAGCGAACACATCGCTGGATCGCTGTCACACACAACGATCCAGCGATGTCAGCGGGTGATCAAGCGACGAAAGAAAGTTCCATACGATCTGCTACGACGTACGATTCTCAGCAGGATCCCTGATCGCTGCTGCGTGTCAGACACTGCGATATCGTAACGATATCGCTAGAACGTCACGAATCGTACCGTCGTAGCGATCAAAATGGTACTGTGTGACAGTACCCTTACTTGTAGGTTTCTGCTGAAACAAGAGGTCACCGGAGTATCGGCGCTCAGGCCTCGGCTTTATTTATGACCAAAGCCAAATGTCTGTGACAGATCCATCCTCCGACGGATCCAAACTGCCACTGATGGACCCTATAGGCTTTAGTGGGGTCCATTGCGGTCCCTGTCTATGTAACAGACGGCGTTTTTCTGGTTGTCATAAACACTAGAAATCCTAACCCTGAACTCGAGCCCAGACATAACGGAAGATCCCGGGCGGCCGAGTCTCCAGCGAGACATGAAGATGATTTCTCCAGATCAGATTCCATTGAGCAAAGAGTTAAACTACAAGACGTCTCTCTGATCTCCGGGGTCACGTCTGAAGTTTGTTCCTCTATTACATCCTTTGTTCTTCTTCCTGTCATACACAGAATATAGCGGCGCCCGTTTCATCGCCATGACAAGCTCGATACAAAGTAAGAAATGTCTCGTCACGATGTAGCAGCCACTAAAGGGGTTTTCTGAGAAGGTATAAAACAAAGCTGGTATATTTTAGGGAACGTGCTCGCTGGGCCCACCCGGTATGATAGCTCCGCACCCCTCGCTTGTAGGCCTGACGTAGCCATGGACAGAAGTGGAACTGGTGAATGAAGGAAGCATCATAGCTTTTCTAATCTTTTGCAATCCCTTTAATGTGGGTGTCCAGGACTGGAAAAAGTAGGGTTATTTTCTATACAGACACGAGCCTTTCCATGGTAAAGTCAATGCGGCTGAATTGCAACTTCAAACACAGTCAATGGATCGATGTGGAGACGATTTGGGAAAATAGATGTGTTCTTCTAATTCTGGACAATCACTTTAAAGGAAACCTGTCATGTCGCCAAACGTGGGGATAGAGGGTTAATCTGCAGGTTAGTAGCACTCCAGTACTGTCCGTCCACCTTACTGATAACGCGGTCACAAACGCGCGCTGGGGGCTGCAGTCATCGCTCAGTACACAGCGAGTGGCGGCTGCAAGCACACTTTGATTGACAGCTCGCTCTGTGGCACCTCTGTGCAGAGCGAGCGCTCATAGTGCCAGGGCATGCATTCAGCCAGCACTCCAACTGCTGAGAGTGACTGAAGACCCTCCGTACATGCAGCCACGAGAGCCGGCAGGTCCTGGGAGGAATAACGGTCATTTTCTCCCTGAAGCTGCACGTTCAGCCGGACACCATTGTTACACTATTAACCTACAGATTCACCCATTCTCTGCAGGGTAATTTGTGGAAATAACAACTTCCTTTTAAGCACCTAACTGCATTTCCATTTTTCATGGCGACGTAACCCCCGAGATACAACTGTGGCATCTAAGCGAATGTCTGAATTTGGGTTCATAGGGCTCAGTAAAATGTCAAAACACTGTGAGAGTATGTTCCCACATTGCGTTTTTGCATTGTTTTTTATGCATTTTTTATGCAAATTACCAAAAAAAGCAATAAAATTTCAGAAATCTCATGCCCACGATTGGTTTTTTTTTTAATCATGGCTGAATTGGAAAACCGCTGCTATTTTTTCAGCCTTTTTTCAGTGTTTTGTCAGATTTTTTGACCATAGAAAGCAATGAGAAAGTGCTAAAACTCTGCAAAAATGCAACCATGCATTATAGCTGCTTTTTTGAACGAAACTAACTTTCTTAAACATGTACTGTAGACAAATGACAAATAAAATCTGCACAAAAAAAAAACGCAGCAAACCCTGCACTTTGTAAGCAGCTTTGTGTCCAGAGAGAAGGTTTTGGCTGCAAAAAACCACATAAAAAAGCAATGTGTGAATATAGCCTGATACTTCAGCGTTGCGTTATATTGTGCTTGTAATCACAAGTTTAAGTCCTCTGGGGGAATAGTGAAATATTGTCCCTTTTTTTCCAATTCCTTAATTAGAAACATATTAAAAAAATTGTAAATATTGCTTTTGTTATCTCAGGGTTCATAAAGTCTAAACTTTAGAAATGTAACATAATTGCAGCATAAAGGATACAATAAAGTTACAGCATTGCTGTTCCAATAAAAGAAAATGAAATAACAAAGGAAATACAATCAGATCGAAAAGTTTTACAGGACAAATTATTATTATTATTATTATTATTATTATTATTATGAACGGTCTTCAGCTTGATCTCGATCCATGACGATTTGATGGCGAATGCCAGAAGTACAATAAAGCCATGGCTGGAATTTTTATTGTACTTCTGGCTTGAAGAAGGCCCTTTGGGGCTGAAACGTTGCTTCACTCGTCTACCTCAATTGTACTTCACCATGTGATTTGTAAGGATGGAAAAATGGAATAAAGGTTACGCTTTATCCCTATTTTCTCTGGTGCCTCGGAATCTTGGATTTTCTGGAGATTTCCATCTTGACACTCTGTAATTTCTCTTTCATTCTAAACCAAACAAACACAGTACAAATTACAGCAAACACAATCCCTCCTACAGCTCCATCATGGGAAATATAAAAAAAAGTGATGTCTCCAAATATGATGAAAACTCATTTTTATATTTTTTAGTATTTTTCTAAAAGATACAGAACTTGAAAAACTATAACATTTGGTATCATTGTGATCTCTCGGACCCACAGAATAAAGTTCTTAGGTAATTTTTACTGTACTGTGAATGATGTAAAAAAATAAAAAAAGTGCCAGAATATCGTCCTTCATAACTTTACCCTAAAAAATGTGTTAATAGTTCTTCAGGACATTACATGGAGCCTTTCAAAACTACAGGGTGGGCCATGTATATGGATACACCTAAATAAAATGGGAATGGTTGGTGATATCAACTTCCGGTGTGTGGCACATTAGTATATGGGAGGGGGAAAACTTTTCAAGATGGGTGGCGACCATGGTGGCCATTTTGAAGTCGGCCATTTTGCATCAAACTTTATAAATGGACCATCCAGATGTATCCATATAAATGGCCCACCCTGTACAACTCAGTGAGTGGTGGTTTCATCAGTATTTTGCCCTTGTGTTGCCCCCGCCTTTATCATGGGGGTCTGCTGCATTCTGATAGTGAATTGGTATCTGACCTGGCCTTGGTAAGGATGTTTCTTTTTTGTGAGAACTTTTTTATTTCATGTCCTATGTGAGTTCTTTTTATTTTTTAGAGTAGGGACTCACAAGTATGTGAACCCTTGACGTGGGTTGCAAGCCTGCATATTTTTGCCACAATATTGACCGATACCTCATATATTTTTTCCATCTTTTTATTTCACATTTTTCCATTTTTATGCAGGATGAAGCAAGGCCCTTCAGTGTTGGTTGGGTGTAGTGGGGTATCCGTCTTTGTGGGGTGCACTTATCTAATAGGCTGTAAGCCAGACACTGTGCATCACATGTACCTGTGTGACTGGCGCCCTATGTCAGCCTCATCTGTGTGCATACTTACTACTAGCCAACCACCCCCTCCATGAATTGGTAGGTTTGTGGTCGTTTCACCAATATTTTGCACCTGTGCTGCCCCCCACCTTTATCATGGTGGTTTGCTGCATCATGTTAATGCATTGATATTCTGCCCTGGTCTTGCTAAGGCGGTTTCTTTTCCTATGAGATATTTTTAAAACTCTTGCGACAAAAAGAAACCCTCATAGGTTTTATTGATTGAAAAAAAAAAAAAAATACTTTTTACTGACCGGGATGGGGGTCTGGTCTGGAGAGAGATAAGTGTCGGTCCTCATCTGTCAGACATTTCCTGTGCATGTGCCATAAATATCCATGTAACAGTTAAAAGGATGAAATAGGAAGTATAAATATAAAAGGATACATTGTGACTGACAGCCACAAAGTGACACTGAAGGTTTGGTAACAAAAAGCGAGCGGTGCATGCCGGGAGAGTTATTTACAAGGCCATTTTAATGCTCATTTTAATGCTTTCCTTACTGGAGATGAAAAGCCGGCAGATTATGCGATTTGTCTTTTTATTCCGGCGGAGCGACTTTTCTCTTATTTCGGATTTTGATTACAATAAATACATTTATCTTCTAATATGTGAAGAGCCTGTAGACATATTTCCTTTACTTTCATATTTATGATGTTTTTGGAGAATGAATTGAGACATTCCGCAGTTATTGCAGCCTGAAAGTTATCCGCGGCTCGCAGCATTTATAGCCGGAGTTTGATGGAACACCAATCACATTTTGTGATCTCAATTTACAAGCGCATTGGTCTCCGAACGATCGCAGATGACTTAAATATTCAGATGTTTCTTCCTACGTATTAATGAACAATCTCTGTAGAGTAACGGGAAAATCTATCCCGTCTCAGTCTACGCCATATTTCTAATATATGTTTCTATAAATGTTCTGCAAGACGCTTTTCATCTTCATTTCTCTATTGGTCCCACCTGTCAGCACAATGTGGAGTCTCGCACTAGTTGGGCCCAGAAGGCAAAGGAAGAAACTTAATGTTATCCTATGTTTTCTATCCTGGAAATTTAAAGGGCCATAAAACTAGTATAAAGAAAGAAGCTGACCCTTTACTCCAGAAACAGCACCACCATTAACCCACAGGCTGTGTTCGGTATTACAGCTCAGCTCCATTCAGCTTTATACTCTCAGACAGGAACGGCACAGTTTTAGGAAGAAGGCAGCCATTATTTTATTTTTAATCTCATATAATCCATTAGCATTACTGGAGATTGTTTTTCTATTACAATTAATATGGCTCTGATGCTTCTTAGAACTGTAACTTGAAGGCGGTGAACTGTGTGACTACATCTTTAACTTATGGGTTGCCCAAGTTTCCTACACCTGTTGTCATCCCTTTTTTTTTAAATTGGCCATACATGGTCTAAAGAAAAAACCTCACCTACCAATAGCCTTCTCTGTGTTCCTGCCCATTTAGTCATTGATTGGCTGCAGCAGTCACATGCTCCTCCCGCTAGAAGAGAGACAGGAGTGGACCTGCGCAGCAGTACATATACGTAGGTGATTATATGGGTATTTTTGTAGACCACAATCTGACCATTTTTAGGAAACTAAAAGGAAAAGTCAAGTACTTTTAAAGAGTAATTTAAAGTTATCACAAATGCACAATTTTTCTTACCCGGTGTAAATGCCGCTGTTCTCCTGAATCCGGCGATGCTTTTCTTTTCTTCCTGCGACTCTCTCTTCCTGAGATATGGCCTCCTCTTCCATGTATATAAAGCTGGTCAAGTGGGTGTGGTTCTAAAGAAGACTCCCATAGTGAATAGTGGAGGACCACACCCCCTTGGCTAACAAGACAAGATTTGCATACGGGGAAGATGAGGTTATAACACTGGAACGGAGAGGAGCAGGAACAAAAAAATTGAATCGCCAGATTTGGGACAATGGCGGCATTTACACCATGTTGATCAGATGTTGCTAGACTTTATATGTACTGTAGTTTATTTCACGGACCGGCTGAATGATGGGCCATGTGTTTTCTGAATGTTTCTAAAGGTCTTTAGGTGACAGTCAATGGGGCAGCACCGAGCATTAGTCGGTCTGGGAAGAGCCTGGATCTAGCTGGGTATGAAGTGTTGGGACACTAATGTGATGGGCCACCATGTTACCTCCCGATAAAGCAGTGAGTCAACAAAAAAGAGGTTTGGACCCAATCAGGAAATTGCAGAGTAATGGCCCCATGCACATTAGACTAAAGATGACCAAAGACACCGACGTCTGCAGGATAGTCTGAGCGACGAACGTATACGGGGGCCTCCTGACTCTTCACCAGCTGATAATGTTTGGGTAGAGAAGAATCGGCTTGTTGGAGTTCCAACAGCAAAGACAAGGCGCTGCCAAAATTGTATCTCTCCTAGTGAACAATGAGGAGCATTCCGCCACGCCGGGCATTCCCGTGTGAGGGAAGTCAGGGGAGGCAGCTGTCGACTGAACCATTTTTCCATCTGATAACTATCTACTGTCCATGGGGGTCTCATCGTGAGGTGCTAGCATTAAACTTGGAGCAACTTTTCAGTAAAATAGTCACCAGAGTAGAGGAAACTTCTTTACCTGCAGAGAGTTGAGGGAAACTAAAAGCTGCGGCTAATTTCCTGGCCGCGGCTGTGAAAGTTGCACTTCGATACTTCTTTTATAAACTTTTCATATCAGCGATTTCTTGGACTTGCTTCCTTGATTGCATTTGACTTATATTAGTGATATTTCTATAAATCTCCCCAGGTACCCAGGAAAGTTCTCTGTCCTCCATCCAGCACATACTGAGACCTTGCCGTTCCCAGCAATAATTCACTGTATCATTGTGGCCGGCAAAACAAACCGAAGGAGCATAAATAGGCTTCAAGGTATTTTATCAGGAGAAGAGAAGTGACAGATTCGAAAGATTATTGGCAGCGACTATATGATTGCACTTTCGGGAAGTGATGGTAAAGTTGCCTCAGTGTTGTATAAAATACTATCACAATCTTTGTATTTTTCCCAAGTCTGAAGAAAACTCAAACAGAACTTAAAGGAAATTGGAAAAATGATTGGATAGTGTTAGCGGAAATTGAAAGGATGATTGGAAAAAGCAAAACGTGATTGAGCAACTTAAGTGATGCGCAGTAATTATGGATAATTTAAGTGCATTTTCTTCGAAAATCGACTGCTCCGCTGAGCGAAATGGCTGAATTATGTTATGAATTCCACCAAGATGCCTATTTATGGAGGGTTTTAGTGCAGTAAATGTATTGCTATTTGCCTTCAGAGGAGAGATTGTAAATGTTTTTTTTAATTTTAGAAAATGAGCAGAGCAAAAACAAGAGGCCAAATTTTGAAAACAGCGGAAACTTTGCTGTCCGTACGTTCAGCTTTGAAACCTCAGAATGCTGTATCATTCTTTTATGCCATCAATACAGTTCATAATATTGCGCATATATTGTCTCCGTTCACAGAGATCCTTGTAGCGTGGGAGGAAACACACGGAGGCGCTTACACTCACCTTTCAGAAATTGTTGTTATAGAATCTAATTTCCCACAATACAAAATCGATACGTTAGAAAAACCATAAGAGGCTGCAATTCTCATCACAACCTACCGGTGGCTACAAAGACACATATAGCATAAATGCCATTGACAGAGTATCATACATTTATGTTTTATTTTTTGTTTTTAACTGGTTGTCTCATTCCACTCATTTCAGTAAAAGTCCCGGTAAGAGGAAAGATAAGGAAGGGCACCGCTGTGGATAGATAGATGATAGCAATATAAACTGTTTACAGCGTTGATGAGGCCGTGTCTGTCTGTGTTGTTTGTAGATACATACACATAATGGTGTAACTTGAAACTTATGGGCCCCAATGCAAGAAGCTGTAATGAGGCCCCCAATTATTGCAAGTCTTTAATAGTATTGGTCTTTTCATTTAGGTCAAAGGGAGTTTTTGGGCCCTTTAGGCTCCAGGCAAAATGTTGTATCATTAAAGCTTGGTGAAATATCCTGAAGACCATCGGAGCACTGCCGGCTTCTTTTGGGTCTCTATATAGATCAAGAGATAGAAATGAGCTATATCAATAGATACATAGGTAGATAGACTTTTCCCGAGCTCCTGTCCCCTGATATCAGCTTTTTTTAGGACTTCACCGAGACATTTGACTTGACCTTCTCCTTTTATCTTTTTGCAATTCATGCACCAACAAACATGAAAGAGGCTTTGATGATAACAAAGGCTTCACGTCTTAATTCTCGAGCCGTGCAAGGATGACGATGTTCCCATTAATGCATTGTCGTTATTTTATTTTCACAACACTTATGCAAAAATTAATTCCTCGTCCATGTAGATCGCGGCTGAGAACTGTTAATGCTCCGAAGACTTTTCTGCTGATAATTCCAAGGTTCAAATTAAAAATTGACGAAAGACTTAAGATCTGCACACAATGGTCATTATTTGCCTGTTCCCTATCAACAAGTATAATCGCTTAAATCCTCACCGCCCTGCGGAGCGGTACAATACGCTGATTCATCTTTTTTGCTGCCAAGTAGCATTTTTTCCCTAACTTTTGTGTTTTGTGCTGTATTGATGGTGTTTGTGTTCTGTTTGTTCTGGGATTGAGTTCATTGTGCCTCTTTCAGCAGGTCAGGGTTCTCGGACAGTGGGATAGCAGCAGCTTCACGCGTCAATTCAGCTCACGTTATCGTTTACAATTTACTTCCTTCTTGTGTTTTAATAACGTAAAATGTTAATTAAAGGGATTAATGTCTATCTCTCTAGAATACTCCATACACAAGAGCACGCGGCTGGGTTGACGGCTCCTGTGCTCCCGACTCTAGAGCTGCCAGGCTCCTCTGGAGGTGACTTATCTCCGCGAGAACTAAAGGAGCAGCCATTGGAAATGCAATCCTTAACTTTTCCAACAGGGAAGAGCCAAGAAGCTCCCATACTCATTAGACTGTCAGATAATCTTGCCGATATCCCAACGGTTAGTCCGATTTTAGTCTAATGTGTTTGGGGGCTTTCACATCTCAGTAGCATCTTATCAGTGGGGTCCAACACCCAGAACCCAACGGATCAGCTATTAGCAGGTCTTGTGACTGCTGGAAGTAAACAGGGTACTGTGATATCACAGGCAATATACTGTGCAGTGGCCATTCTCCGTCCTGCAGCTCAGCTCCTATTAAAGTGAATAGGATTTGAGCTGCAGTTCCAAGAGCGGCCACTGCACAGTGTAAGGCAGCGTTGTGCTCTGGCACTCTGTGCTCTGCCGGCAGTTGCAGGACTTGCTAACAGCTGATTGGTCGGGCTGGTGGATGTCTGATCCCCATAAATCTGACATTAATGACCAATCATAAGTCATTAGTCTTGAATAACCCATTCTAAGAGTAGTAAGTGACACTTTTATTAACACAATAGTTAAATTGCTGATGTCAAGAATGGCTGCTTTAACTCGGGGAAAAAGGTTGGCTACACCCTGGTGGGGGGGAGACCCCTTACGTGTCCGCTTCTCTTCTTTGGGGGGTCCAGCTCACCAGTGCACGGTAAGATGTGAGTAGAAGAGACCACGCCGTGCATTGCTACTGTGCCAAGATGAGCGTCATCCCAGAGGTACAGAAAGCTGGTGAAGTGAACTTGCCACGTGAGCAGAGTTGGAAGTCTGTAGCTTCTGTTCTTCCCATTGTGGGTCTAGTTATATTCTGGTGACTTCTTCTGTTTCTCCACCTGGTGCATCGGCTCATGCGCATGCGCTATGCCCCTAAACATTATAAGCAATAATTGTATCTCTCTGTGTGGTTCATCAGCATCGGTATACGATGTACAATAATCTACTGATAAAAAGAAATGAAAAGAAAAAAGTTCTGTTTAAGATACAACTCTCCTTCTCAACCAAAACCCAGGGACATGATACTTGTCAAACATCGGGCAGAGGATGAGGAATGTTATCCATACTATCATACAGATGTGCCATTGCTATATTTTTTCTTTTGGCTCATCGTATCCCGAAGTGATTGAGGCAAGACGATCAGCTTTGAAAAAAAAAAAAAAAACATTTTGTGATACTCTGCAATGAGATGTTTATGCTATATGTGTCTGCAGGCCGAATTCAGCCTTCTGAGGGTCTTCTTTTAGCTTTCTAGTTAGGGGAAAACATGGTAATAAGTGGTAGCCAACAGCAGTATTCGAGTGGCAGATATATGTCTAAGATTGTAATATTACAACAAGGAAGTGAGAAAAAATATCTTTTTAACAACACGCATACTTTGTGAGATAAAGAGCTGTGATAAACTTCCAGAATCCATTTCCCAGTTCAGGGAGCGCACCTTTTGTGATACACAAGCCTTGGATTCAGGATTTTTCTTTAGTAACAAAATTAGGAAAGAGGGACATTAAACTGCCTTCAATATTTGCAGTGTGTGAAGAATGCAAAATATATCTGTTATTGTAGTATGTCACAGATCAGTCACTTCACAGTTGGACTGACTCTGCAGGTCCAGCACCTCCCTCTCTCATGAATCTTTACTCTGCAGGGCCAGCACCTCCCTCTCTTGTGAATCTTTACTCTGCAGGTCCAGCACTTCCCTCTCTTGTGAATCTTTACTCTGCAGGTCCAGCACCTCCCTCTCTTGTGAATCTTTACTCTGCAGGTCCAGCGCCTCCCTCTCTCGTGAATCTTTACTCTGCAGGTCCAGCACCTCCCTCTCTTGTGAATCTTTACTCTGCAGGTCCAGCCCTTCCCTCTCTCATGAATCTTTACTCTGCAGGTCCAGCACTTCCCTCTCTCATGAATCTTTACTCTGCAGGTCCAGCACTTCCCTCTCTCGTGAATCTTTACTCTGCAGGTCCAGCACCTCCCTCTCTCATGAATCTTTACTCTGCAGGTCCAGCACCTCCCTCTCTTGTGAATCTTTACTCTGCAGGTCCAGCACTTCCCTCTCTTGTGAATCTTTACTCTGCAGGTCCAGCACTTCCCTCTCTCATGAATCTTTACTCTGCAGGTCCAGCACCTCCCTCTCTCGTGAATCTTTACTCTGCAGGTCCAGCACTTCCCTCTCTCGTGAATCTTTACTCTGCAGGTCTAGCACTTCCCTCTCTCGTGAATCTTTACTCTGCAGGTCCAGCACCTCCCTCTCTCATGAATCTTTACTCTGCAGGTCCAGCACTTCCCTCTCTCGTGAATCTTTACTCTGCAGGTCCAGCACCTCCCTCTCTCGTGAATCTTTACTCTGCAGGTCCAGCACCTCCCTCTCTTGTGAATCTTTACTCTGCAGGTCCAGCACTTCCCTCTCTCGTGAATCTTTACTCTGCAGGTCCAGCACTTCCCTCTCTCGTTATCTTTACTCTGCAGGTCCAGCACCCCCCTCTCTCGTGAATCTTTACTCTGCAGGTCCAGCACTTCCCTCTCTCGTGAATCTTTACTCTGCAGGTCCAGCACCTCCCTCTCTCGTGAATCTTTACTCTACAGGTCCAGCACCTCCCTCTCTCGTGAATTTTTACTCTGCAGGTCCAGCACCTCCCTCTCTTGTGAATCTTTACTCTGCAGGTCCAGCACTTCCCTCTCTTGTGAATCTTTACTCTGCAGGTCCAGCACCTCCCTCTCTCGTGAATCTTTACTCTGCAGGTCCAGCACCTCCCTCTCTCATGAATCTTTACTCTGCAGGTCCAGCACCTCCCTCTCTCATGAATTTTTACTCTGCAGGTCCAGCACCTTCCTCTCTCATGAATCTTTACTCTGCAGGTCCAGCACTTTCCTATCTTGTAAACCTTAGGATTGTTAGTCACAGACTGACACACCCATTTTCAGTGTGTCTGATTCAGCACTGCATTAGTACACGACATTCAGATTAAGACTATTCTTCGCTATGTGGAATGTGTTGTGCACTGACTGCTAACACACACTACACTGTACAAGCATACCATGGTGCTGCTTGTCCGCTCCTTATTTTTTATAGTAGCTGTGATAGTGCCCTCTGATTGGCTGCATTAGACCATATGACGTGATAGCTTCCAGGCATTATGGGTAAGCAGCGGCACCTGAAGTCATGAGCCCGCACTCATTTTTCCAAATTTCAGGAAACTTGGCTCAGAGTTGATCCAAACTGTGCATGTGTCTTTTTCTTTTTTACCTATGCTTATTATACTGTCAGGTCTGGAGAGATCCCTGAATATAATAATGCACATTCTTTTCATGTCCATTTCACAAATTTATTTGGATTTTCTGGACAATTTTGAACAAATCAGTGAATTCAGAAGTTTGTTGATTAACTCTTCCTTGCTGTTTAGACATTTTTGTAGATAATTTTTGCTTTTGTTTTGAGCACATTTTCCCTTTTGTTTTGTTAATACATTACATTTAGAATAAAACCCGACTAACGAGCGTGAAGACTATCCCAGGGTCATTGTCAATAATTGTTTTTTTTTACTTTTCATAATCTTGCAGAGCTTGTGAAAAAGCTACAAAATTGATGAGTAAGCAGTGCGCCCCATCAGATTCGAACCTCCGAGACAAGGTAATGCCATACTGCAATTCTGCCTGAATGCTAATTGTATAGATTTCTGTAAAAGCCATTTGAAATAATAGCAGTAATAGCGGTAAGCCCTCACAACGATATAATTGTGCGGAATCCCACAAGCACAAACTTAGTTTAATACAGAGGCTTTGTGTGTTTGACTCCAATAAGTCTCACATTAATGGCTGAACATCTTGTAAAATTGCTCAGGAATTTCAAACATTTCAACAATCTTCAAATTTTACCCAGGTATTATTTCCTCTTTCTTTTCTTGGTAAATTACTTTAAAAGAAAAATCCGATTCCTGGAGGTTTTAGATTCTTGCTAATATTCCTCTTTATAAAGCTTACAATGTAGAATTTGGATCAGGGGTCGGCAATTAATTTTCCCAAGGGGCCGCATGTGAGACTGTGACTGTTGTGGAGGTCAAACCAATAGGCTTCAATTCATTATGCTCAATATTAATATTAGCATAATAATTATAATTATTTATATTAACTGTAGCACTTAATATTGAGCAGAAGTAAGTATGCTGACATAACCCTATTTACAGTGGCTTGCGAAAGTATTCACGCCTCTTGGCTTTTTAACTATTTTCTTACATTACAACCTGTGTAAATAATTTTGTAATCCGATTTGTGTGTGATGCATCAGCACTAAATAGTTGGTGAAGTAGGAAAACGATAGTCATAAACTACATTTATGGGATCAAATGACTAAAAATTGGAACATGCATATGTACTCACTCCTTTTGCTATGAAGCACCTAAAAATTTCTGGTTCAAACACTTTCCTTCATAAGTCCCATGCTTAGTGACAGGACGTCCCCCTGTGTGCAATCTAAGTGTCACATGTCTGTCAGAATATACACTTAACCTTTTCTGAAAGGCCACAGAGGCTGCAACATCATTAATAAGAGGCACCACTAACCAAACACCATGAAGACCAAGGAGACCTACAAATGACACCATGAAGACCAAGGAGGTCTCCAAACACCACCAGGAAGACCAAAGAGATCTCCAAACACCATCATGAAGACCAAGGCGATCTCCAAACACCATGAAGACCAAAGAGATCTCCAAACACCACCATGAAGACCAAGGAGATCTCCAAACAACACCATGAAGACCAAGGAGATCTCCAAACAAATCATTTACAAAGTTGTTGAGAAGTACAAGTCAGGGTTGGGTTATAAACAAATCTCCCAATATTTGATGATCCCCTTGAGCACCATCAAATCCATTATCATCAAATGGAAAGAACATGGTGCCACCACAAACCTGTCAAGAGAGGCCAACCACTAAAACTTTCAGCCTGGGCAAGGAGGGCATTAATCAGAGAGGCAGCATAGAGACCAATAGATGTTTTTCGGCAGCAGAGACAGGGAAAATGGTCCGACTCAAGGGGAAAATAGATGGTGCAAAATACAGGGATATTCTTGAGCAAAACCTTTTTGCGTCTGTCAGAGATTTGAGACTAGGATGGAGGTTCACCTTCCAACAATGATTCAAAGCATACTGCTAAAGCAACACTTCAGTGGTATAAGGGGAAACATGAAATGTTTTGGAGTGACCTGCTCAAAGCCCAATCGAATGGAGAATCTGTGGTCAGACGTGAAGATCGCTGTTCACCACAGGAAACCATCTAACCTGAAGGAGCTGGTGCAGTTTTGCCTTGAGGAATGGGCAAAAATCCCAGTGGAAAGATCATAGAGACTTATCCAAAGCGACTTGCAACCAGGTACGGACTGGGACTGAAATTCAGCCCTGGCATTTGAAATCACACAGGCCCATGCTGTCACTGTCTCCAAGAACCAGATGGAATATATTACTAATATTACCCTGGATGGAGGAAACCAACATTTACTACAAGACCAATATTTCTAATGATACCCGTGGCGTGCCGGGGCAAGAGATGGAGTCAGCGACTTTGTGCTCCATCACAACTCTTAAAAGTATGGATGTCTTGAGAACAGCGATTCTGTTAACAACTTAGCAGACAAGGTGGCCCACAATCAGACAGGCCCTTCTGGCATTTGCCAGAATTGCCAGATGGCCAGTCCGGCTCTGCTTGCAACTGTAGCAAAAGGAGAATCTACAAAGTACAGACTTTAGGGGGGTGAGTAGTTAGACACACTGAAGTTTTCAGTTATTGTGTCCTATTTGTTGTTTGCTTCACAAGAAAAAGAAAACCAAATGTTCACAGATGTAGGAATGTTCTGTACATTAACTTATGCAAACTCTACAAAAAAACCTGTAAAATTGCGGCTTATAAAGGGTGAATATTTTTGCAAGCCACTGTACAACATGAGTCCCCACATAGCCTCACATATACAATGTGAGTCCCCACATAGCCTCCTATATACAGTATGAGCCCCAAACAAACTCCCGAGATGCAGCATGAGCCCCATATAGCCTCAGTTATACATATGAGCATACAGTGTGAGTCCCACATAGCCCCGATATACAATGCTATATATACGATCTCTAAAAGGTTTTAAAGTTATGCAACTATTTTTTTTTATTCTGTGAATTCATGTTAAATGAAACCTGAATCAATATTTCTACAGCTCCCGTGCAGATTTTTGCATTTTCATGATAACACACAATAAGCAAAGCTTTCCTCTATTTAACCCCATGATAACCCAATGCACCTATGTAGATAACTGATGGAAAGGAGCATGGGTGCACCACGCTACCCTAGAAGAGCACGAGAGCGATAGAAAATAAATAGTTGGATCTGGCTTTAAACATCACCCATTGTACAATAACTTTTATTTCAGATCCGTTGTAAGATCCCAACATACCAACGTCATGTACATCAGTATTACTCAGAGGGAGAATCGTGCCCAATTTACGCCATATTTCCCCCATTTAGCCTTTTGTGATCCGTAAAACTGTCCAATTCCCATCTATGTCTATGATAATTGCTTCCAGCCAGTAAACCTGTGAATATCGTGATTATTTTATGAGATCATCATCCAATGGGATCCACATGTTTGGCATGGCCGGTAAAGAGACACGTTGACCTAAGCCCAATTCTATCATGTGTGGCCAAGGCGACTCCTGTGCGTGGTTACACTGGAACCTTCGTTAATAAAAGGTTTCACTTTCCAACATATATTACGGGTAATTTAAACCAGGGCTGGATTATGAGATTTCTCCGCTCCTATAATAGACATAGAGCATTCATGCCTGATAATCCATTCGTCAGTAAAATAGTAAAGACTAGAAAAAATATATATAGCTCTGATTTTAATAGGAACTTTTCGGCATTCTTCATAAGGCGATTCCGCGCCCTCGCTACGCCCCCTCGCCTTTGAAGCCTGTATATTTGACATGGGTTTAAAACCATCTATTTTGCCCATTTAGAGTCTGTTGAAATGTACACCGAGTGATGCGATCATTACGTATTCTGTTTTATTCTGCAAAGGCCGAGGTACTTGTCTGCACCCATGGGATATAAATGCATGCCGATTCGTTTAAATATAATAATTAAACTTTAAACTTCAGACTCGTTCTTGACACCGACTCGGAGTTTGCTGGGAAATATTTTATAAACCTGTTTCTTTAATGATCTCCTATTTTCTTTCATTGCCCGTGGAGCTGATTGATATAATACCGTATAATGGTATGCTGCTATATAACCCTGACAAATAAGGGGAGTTGTTTGCTGTCGCATTGTGCTATGTTCACGGTGTTCTGCTTATTAGAGGCTTAATAAAGCCGTGCTCTTATAAACTTGCGGGAAGGCTTTCATTTTTTCTTTTTTTTTGTGTAAATCAAGTATTTTTTCTTTTTTTCATGTTTTCTTTTTTACCCTTTTCTGCTCAGCATTCAGAAAAGCCTGTGTGATGTGTACGCAGCCCCCGATCTAAGGGATTCAGCTCGTTATGCATGTGATTAACCTGTTAGAGACCAATGAGGAAAACGTTCATCACGCTAACGGGTGTAAAATTTCATCATGGTCACCTCGCCTGTGGACCTTCATGATGAGCAGCAGTGAAAGCTACGCTAAAGATGAGCTCAAATCGAAAGTATTACTAATTTCCAAAAGAATTCAGATTTGCTAAAATCCAAAAATTTTGAGATTCGATTCTGAAGGAAATAAAGAAGTAATTAAAGCTTATACTCACTTGTGTAAGTGGTGCCCTTCACCGTTTTACCCTCTTCAGCTCCTCACCACGTCCTCTGCTCACTCCTTCCAGTCATTCTTCAGATCTTCCAGCAATAGAGTAATAAGGTCGCGTTGCGAGCAAAAGTCGCAGTGCTTTAAGGTCCAAAAAGGAAATGGTGACTAGAAGGAGCGAGCCAAGGTCCCGCAGGGTGGAAGGACCAGTGAGGAGCATTCCTAGGAAAGGTGAGTATAAGCTTTCATTACTTTGTAACCCCTTCCTAGCTTCCCATTCTGCTAGGCTTTGGGATCTGGAGAGACTTCAGGGTGTAATAAGCTTCTTTTCATAGCAGTTTAATCTGCTCACCTGGTAAACTGGTTTCTCTAAACCAGTGTTCCCCAACTCCGGTCCTCAAGAGCCACCAACAGGTCATGTTCTCAGGATTTCCTTAGTATTGCACAAGTGATAATTGCATCACCTGGACAAGCAATAATTCCATCACCTGTTCAATACTAAGGAAATCCCGAGAACATGACCTGTTGGTGGCTCTTGAGGACCGGAGTTGGGGAACACTGCTCTAAACTATAGGTCAGATTAGCAGCACGGACAAGAGGTAATGATGCGCAGGAGCCGGATTTGCCACACAGCAAAAGGATTAACAAGAACTAGTACAATAGGGTGTGAAGGACAACAGGTGGGCCAGCAGAGATGGAAGCACTAGCTGTAGCTGAAAAAGAAGTGAAAGTATAGATGTAGACGCAGAATGGTATTAAGCTTGTAGATGTTCAGTTCACACAGAAATAGCAGAAATGTGTAGGCAAACTGGTAACTTGCTTGCAAGGTGCAGTAATATACAGGAAAATATGAGATACTACATATAGACAAATTGGTACCTTGCTTGCAGAGCTGCAGATACTCACAGAAATAACAGAGTAGCAAATGTGGACAGGATATAATAGCATGGACAAGCTTTTTAACGTAACTTGACACAACCGTGCCAAGAGTACTATAGTGCTAGACGTTTCTGTACTAAGCTTGGAAATAGCAGCTGTTTGCTGTGAGAATAATTAGACACTGCTGTGAGCAGGGTGTTGGACCAGATAACCCAGGAGGTCCCTTCCAACTTTACCATTCTATGATTCTGTGACACTTGGTTGGAGCAAAGACAAGATGAATATGATGTTAGCTACTGGTAAAGCACATTGTAGTAGGATGCTATACCTCCTGAATACTCTGGCAGTGGACAGCTGCCTGACTTTGCCTTAACAGGCCTTGGAAGATGACTGCTATTGTGTATTTTGGGCTACAATATGGCACCATAGACGCAAACATAATTCAACAGTGATCTGGCAAGAACTAGCACAGCTGGAACCGGCCATAAAGGAAGCAAAACCCAGCACTGGAGCCTGGACAGGTGAGGAATATAGTTCTATTAAAGTTGTGACTGAACATGATTGTAGCACAGTACAAGATAGAATGAGCCCTTGTAACAAGGATCCAGGCACATAAACCAGAGACCTAGTATGGGGATAGCATTGGCGCGATGATTTCTTGGGTTTATTTTGATTATACCTGCAAAATGTAATTAAAGAAGCCCTCCTCCTCCTCTTCCTCCTTCTCCTCTTCCTCCTCCTCTTCCTCCTCCTCTCATCAAAACATTTATCCTCTTAATATATTGCAGTCATCATATTATACAGCACTGTGCACTTACAATTGCTCATTTTACCCTTCTATCCAGTTCATTATTTTATTTTCCATTATGTCTATGACATCACATCATTAAGGGGAACCTATCACCAGGTTTTTCCCATATTACCTACGGTCACCACCTTTCAACCCCATGTGACAGATTTAGATTATATGGGGAAAAACCTGGCTATGGAATCCCTTCAAAAACTAACAAGCTGAATCCTTCTAAGCTTTATGTAGAAACAAGAGATCAATTTTCTCTGCACAAGTCATGAGTCACTGCAAAAGTCAGTGATGGGAGAGGAGCGGAGCAGCTGGGTGAGGAGCTGAAGAGGGGAATGATAAATGCAGGGACAAGAGACTTCCTGTTTCTACATAGAGCAGGGAAAAGAGAAGCATTATCTGGGTAGAAAATGAGCAATTGTAAGCACACAGTGCTGTATGATATGACCTGCTATTGCCACTAGAGGGAGCTCATCAGATACATGCAATGAGCTCCCTCTAGTGGCGCCTGCAGGCTGCAGGAATTTTACAGTTTTAAAACAAGGGCCACACAATAAATTTTATTCTGATGAGATCAAGGTCACAATTTTGCATGACATCTGTGCTTCTAATGATTGTCAATGTGTCACATCACAGCCCACTTATTGTGATGTCATGTGGCGGGTGACAAAACATACAACCATTGTGGATGCCTGGTCTTAGGTCACACTGAACTTTTCCATCATAGTCTATCATTTTCTTTGCCTGAGCCTGTGACTACAACGTGTGACATATTTGCATTTTATTTTCAGCCTAATCCCAATTTTAATGCCATACAGAGCTTATACTGCACCAGAGACCCTGGAGGACCCTCAAACGTATTTCTCTCCTTCCTGTAGGGTCCACATCAAAACATTATGCAGATCTTAATTAAGGTCATCATAAAACACTAAAGAAACGCTGCAAAATAACAGCAGAATGAAGTCAAGCAGAGGCGAATAGTGCTGCCATAAAGTATCCCAGTAAATCTGCTACACGGCGCATTAATAACCTTCCCCGGTAGGACAGATCTGCATGCGGTCCGGCTCCGCTGAGGTCTCCTGGGTCTGGGTGGAAAAGGCAGCACCAAAAGGAGCAATATTCTCCCATCATCTGCGATAGAAACGTTTACAGGAAGTTCGATTCCAATAGAGTTTGGAGCCAAGTAACAGAATCCGTCTGATTGACACTTTTGGGTCGCGATAGTTGATTGTGCTGTTAGTATGAACTCAGACCGGCGCTAGCGGAAACCAGCGGAGGCCGGACAGGGATCAGCGGCAGCGGGACACGGGCGCACAGGCGTCAGTGTAATGGATTTTATGTTTTGCCCCTTTCCTGGTCCTCCATAAACTAACAAAGTTAGGACTGACCGGCCAAATGTTGTCGAATTTACACATTGCAAATCACACAGGAAACGGGAAAATCCAAGATTTTCTGCCAAATCAAGGTGAATATGATTCGCCTCTAACCAGTTCACCCATCTCTAGTATCTATCACCATCTGTCTCTAATCTGCCTACCTCTCTGTCTGCAGGACTTCAATGGCCGATGTGATGACGCTTCAGTTCATAATGTGACCTGTTCTCAAGCTCGGGAAAGATTCACACTACGAACCGAAACGTCACCACATCGGCAGTAACGTCACCACATCGGCAGTAACGTCCTAGAATCTGTGTTATCTTTGTAGCGCTGCTTCCATTTCTTGTTTCTAGATTCAGGTTAGGCTTTTACCTGGGAAACTTTACATCCACATCTGCTCTTTATATATATACAACTTGTGCTGCTTGTTTTCCTGTCTATCTATTATCTATGTATCTATTATCTATTATCTATCTATTATTTATTTATCTATTATCTATCTATTATCTATTAACTATCTGTTATCTATCTATTTATTATCTATCTATTGTCTTTCTATCTATCTGTCTATCTATTATCTATTATCTATCTATTATCTATTATCTATCTATCAACTATTTATCTATCTATATATTATCTATCTATCTATCTATCTATCTATCTAAGTATCTATCAGCTATCTATTATCAATCTATTATCTATCTATTATCTATCTATCTATCAACTATTTATCTATCTATATATTATCTATCTATCTATCTATCTATCATCTATCTATCTATCTATCTATCTGTCTGTCTATCTATCTATCTATTATCTATTATCTATCTATCATCTATCTATCTATCTATCTATCTATCTATCTATCTATTATCTATCTATTATCTATCTATCTATTATCTATCTATCTATCATCTATCTATTATCTATCTATCTATCTATCTATCTATCTATTATCTATGTATCTATCTTTTATCTATGATCTATCTGTTATCTATCTATTATCTATCTATTATCTGTTATCTATCTATCTATCTATCTATCTATCTATCATCTATCTATTATCTATTATCTATTTATCATCTATTATCTATCTATTATCTATCTATCTATCTATCTATCTATCTATCTATTATCTACCTATCTATCTATATATCTATCTATCTATCTATCTATTATCTATCATATCTATCTATCTATCTATCTATTATCTGTCTATCATGTATATATATATATATATATATATATATATCTATTATCTATCTCTCTATCTATCTATCTATCTATCTATCTATCTATCTGTTATCTCTCTGTATCTGTCAGTTTTCATTAAGGACCACTATTTTAGAATCTTATTAGCAATAGATAATATGTAAATATGAACAAGATACAAGCCGGATTGTAGCTGGAGGTTACAGAGGGAGGGAGATTTTCCTGTTTTCTATTTACTTACAAGCTTCTTTTTATCATATTCCCTAAATATTCTGGGCTATAATTTATTTCGCTCTGTGTTCGATGTCTCCTCGAGGACGGAGAGTGAGCCCAATTATATTTTATCTGTATGAACCTCAGGGTGTCTGTGTTGTGCTTGTTTGAGCGATTATTGCTTTCCAGCAGTCAGGACTCTCGTTTGGTCCTTTGGGTCTTTATTTTTGCCTTTTTTTAACGAGGGAAGAAAAGACATTAAGAAATTGGACTACATTCCCATTAATGCAAATCTGCATCCATCATTCGTGAGGCTTCTGCAGTAAGTGTCAGGCTCATAGAACACTTTGGAGAGTCGGGATCATTATGGAGTCGTTACTTTCTAGTGACTAGATAACCAGATCCACACTTCCCTTTCCACGATGTTCATTAGAGGAGCTGTTCTCCTTCAGGAGAAAACTGCAAAAAGAAAAACGAGCAAACTGAGCTCTACTTACCCTCTCCGGGAATCAGCCACTGCCTCAGTCTTTAATGTTTGGCTGCAGCGGTGACATCATGTCGACATATTGTAGCCAATCGCTGAGCTCAGTGACACTGCCGGTGTAGATGGAATAACTACTCCAATTTTGTTTCCATACAAACTCAATTGTATCGTCTCAACTGATAGTAAAACCCTCAACTGTCTGCCCTTGACATCAGAGCCGCTGTGTCACCACATGTAGACACGTGGATCATAGACTTCTCCCAACAGAGTCTTGTGCCACCAATCTCAGAATATGTGGGCACAAGAGGAAATCTAAGGATGGACAAGTCTTTATGATATAATTGTTTCCATTAGTTTCTATGATGGTACAAGGCTTCCGCACGGCTTCTCCATATTGTCCTAATGTCACGTGACAATGGCACCTAATGGCTGTAGGCAGATGGGACATCTCATTCATAGAACCAGGAGGCCACACATAGACACATACAGCATAAACATCTCAGGTGAGAGCTCTAGAAACCCATGATTTATTGTAGTGTCTTGTTTTTTGTTTTGTTGGTGTTCATTGGAGGAGAACAGAACATAGAAGACAAAGTGTTACAAACCCGTCTGGCCTCCTGACTTTAACTAAACCCGGCGGAACTATTCCCAAGGAGAAGAGCTGCAGAGGGGACAGAATTAGCCAGTGCCCTGCATCAGGTGACAGTGAGAAAACCAGCCTTCAATATAAAAGGTCAGAGCTCCAAAACAGGAGGGGATTTGGTGCTAAGAGAAGTGGCAGACATTCTTGCTGCAGCTCCAGCAGCCAAGATAATAGTCCGCAGCTGCAGCTACCAGCCAGGCCCAGACCTAGACAATATTCAAGCACCGAAGACCAGAAGTACGCCGGTCAAGGTCCAAACTGCACTCATCGATGGTCAATCATTGAAGACCCAAATGACGTCGGTCAAGGTTCCCAACCTACACAACGCCTGTCAACAGTGGAGGATCAGCCCTCCTCTGATACAGACTGAGGAGACACTTGCTTCTCGTCAAATACCGAAGAGGTCCTGGGAATACCCAGCAAGAGACTCCAGCCTGGGCCAGTGATCGAAGGAGACGTGTGAGATGGGCCGTCACTTCCAGCACGGACTTACAGTACCGGGAGTGTGCAGGGGGAGGGCTGTGGACCAGACGGGGTCCGGCTGACGCTAGAGCGCCCCAGAGAGCGACAATAGACTTTTGCAAGAAAAACATGTGGCTACTGAGAAGGATCAGCAACCCTCGTCAAGGCCCAGAAAGCTGCAGACACTTCTAGTGACTGTTCCTGACAAATTCTGGGGTTGCCCCCTACTAGAACTAGGTTGGCCTGTAGGCTGGGAGCTGATCCAGGAGTTTCTTGTTGCATACTAATCCATGTACCTTTGTTATATAATTCCTTGTGAAATACTCTGTAAATTGTGTCCTTTTGTGATTTGTCATTTTCAGCATCTCTGCTTCTCTTTCATATTGTTAATCCAGTAAGTAAGTAGTTTTTCTATCTGTTGCCTCCGCTATTTAGTCTCCTGCTCACACTCATCATACACAACATATCTCGGAATATGCTGAACCAAGAGACTTGGAAAGGAAGGACAATTCTGGAATAATTTTAGGGGCAACTTCCAGTTGCACATTGGTCTTACCAGCCTTTACTTAGAAACTACACGAAGGTTTGGTCAGTCAGGGGCCCAAGGACTAGACCACCCTCCATCAACACAGAGACAACTAGACCCAGCTGAGGATCTCCCCCTACAAAGGGATTTCCTTCACAAAACTCCAAATAGAAAAAAACACCAACAATCCAGATATGGGATATTGTATAAAACTGTTGTCTTCATTCACACACTTAAGTGCAAAGTTTCAGCTCATCAAGCTGTGAGCCTTTCTCAAACCTTACTTCCAGAGAGTTTACAGACCTTAATGTTTACCTGTAGCTTTCAGTGACTTTTAAAGAAAAAAAAATGCAACATACATGTACATGAATGTAATTTGCATACACAGGCATGAAGGATTCCTGCTGTCCTGTCTCAATGAAGCACAAGTTTAGAAGCAGCAACATGGATGATATTGTACAGCAGGACTGAGCAGTGTAGATGTGAATCCATCACTATGCTGAGTTAAAACAACAGAAAGCAGCAGCTATGTCTGTGTGCTGTGCCTACCTCTTATTCACTGCTCCCACCACTTCCTCCCCCTCCCTCCTCTATTGACTACAATAGGCAACTGTAATATGATCCCTCAGTGAACTGTCAGTTCCTCTTTTTTTTAGCAGGATAAATTTTAGCAGATTTTTGGAGTGAATGTGATGAGCTCGGGAAGATGGTGGAATAGTAGAAGTGGCTCATAAGTGCAGAGATAAAAAAAAGTTTATTTTTTAAGATGTATTGCGTAGTTTTCTATGTTTACTTGTATATGAAAGGTTTGTTAAAACGACAGCGGACATTTAAAAATTAACTTATTTTATTCTTCAAATGTTAAATTATAATAAAGAAGTTTTGTTTTATGCGTTTTTCATTTCTACAATTTTTTGTTAATTTGCTAAATATGGAAAAAAACATATCAAAGACCTAAACAATTATTTCTGCACTTGGATTAATGGTATTTTTAAAGAGAGAGCTTTTCTCCACCCACTAAGGTACAATTTAATGTGGCATGTGTGGGTGAGATATGACGGGAAATGCTTTATAATTGTAGTTTGTTTAAAGAGCTGAATGCAAGTTTTCGCTTCCACCATAACAATTTCCAGAATATTACAAATGAAATCACTTTCTGCTGAAATTAGACCTAATTAGACCTTCCGTGGAATCCTTAATAATATCAAGGGTCAGGCGCTGGTAACAGCTCATTTCATTCCTTAGGGTGCTCCATCGCCAAGTGAGGCCCCAGCAATAAATATGCTGCAGCAATTAGATCTGGAGGGGGTGAAATAGGAGGGTAATGAGATATCCGTCCTATGAATATTGCGGGATTGTGGAGCAATGTTTTATGTAGGAGGCCAATAGTCTCCATTATAAGATGGCCAGATGTACAGTATATGATAGAAGAATTAATAAGAAATTAGAAAAAAAAAACAACATTTCGTAAAATTTGTGGTTTTTAAGTCACTTTTCGACTTGTGCTGTTTGTTGCATTTTTGAGAAAATTCTTCAGAATGGTGCAGATAGGTTCAATGAATTGTGTGCAAAAAAAGATACTTTTTATTTTTGTATTTTATGTTTTTTTTGCGCAAAGTAAAAACGTCACAGAACGTATTAAAGTCCTGCACACAATTCGACATTTGCATAATAATTTTTGATGTGCAAAAACATTTCGGCAAACACGTAAAAACAAAAAATTACAAAAGCACTCCCTACAATAACAAACATTTAAAAAAACAAATGTACAAGTAGAAAGTAGATTTCAATATAAGTACAACAATGAAAAACATTAAATTAAAAAACAGACAAAGACTGGGCGTAAGTGCTGTAATGAATCGGGCCCGAAATTTAGAAGTGAATTATATTAATTAATGATTGGAATGTAGTCGTCAGAGTGGGGAGAGGCTCCTGCTGCAGCCTTAAAGTCACACAAAGGACAGTGAGGAGGAGGACGGTGACATAACTGACCTTTTGAAAGAAGATTTTTTTACATACGTATCAGTTTTTCAATGTAAGGTAAAATTGGATCAAATACAAAGAGAATATTAAGAAGGGAAGTGCTGGGATATTTCTTTTATATTTTCTGCCTTTTCTGTCTTTGTGTTCCTCTAAACACATAGGGAGACACGTGTGAAGGTTTTTACACCAGGTTATTTGGCATCAAAACGACACAAATTTTGTCACGCTCCTTTTTTATATAAATATGTGCAACTTTAAAAGTGGACATCTAATTATGTAAATTAATTTTTAGCCGGATTTGTAAATTATAACATTTTTAAAAAGTTGCAAAAACATTTTGCACAAATAACAGTTACACCCTTTAATAAATTTGACTCAATAGCAATGCAGCCTGAATGAAAAGTGGCTATAACGAGCCCCCTCACAATAACATCCCCGGTAAGATCTGCCGCAGTGGTGCATTGACGCATCCATGTCACTTACTATGAATGTTATGGATATTGTAGCAGTGGTTTCTTCTGTCCCCTTCACTGACAGCCCTGTCCTATGCACACACATCGGGGGAGATCAGTGAGTCTTGGGAAGAAGACCCCGGCCCCTGAGCAGTCATCTGAAACGCACGTTCCTTCCCCTTGTTCTAAACCATTAACCGCCATATTAAATCTTATTGGTTATTTTAAAAGATTTAGAATTTCCATTGTATCATTTTTCAAAATTGCAAAACTTTTCATCGCAGCTTTCATTTCCTCAGCCCTAATAAAACACGAATATTTATAGCTGCAGAAATTTGCTGAAAACTTTTAATCATCCGCAGACAGTAATGAGAACTTTGCAGGATAACAAATATATATTTTGGACTCAGCCAATATGTTTCTTATTCTTCATCCCTTCCACCTTTAATTGTTTTCCGGATATTCATATGCTGGATGTTAACAGTTCATCCTGAAGTTATATTTCACTTGCAAATTGCTTTTCAGCCTTCAAAAAGAAAGTAATATCATCCAATAAACGCATTTCAAATAAACAAGATTTCTTTTCTGAGGAGAGAAATGCTGTAATAATCTCGGCTTTAAATGCGATTTTGAATTAAAGTCGCTCATAAAGTTTGTGTAGTAGATTGGGCTCCGTCAGATCTGTGTGTGCAGCATGTCGTTACAGTATGATGTCCGGCGTCGGGTTTGATTGGCGAATGAAATGTATCAAGTCATGTGCTAGCATTCCTTGTACATAAACTTTTTTAACAAGGTAATATTAATTCTTTTTTCCCCTTGTTCTCTATGTGAATTCCCTGGTTTGTGGCAGTACTTCACTTTGTTTGCCCCTTTAACCAAGCACACACTTCTCCAACCTGGCAATGGCAATACCTATGCTCTCCTCGTCTAGCTGCAGCATGGAGCCTGGTGCCTTCCCTCTCCATCAGCAGTGGCAGCCAGAAGTAACCCTGTGATCGGTGAGGAAACATAACATAGTTCAGGTGGCAAGATGCCATCTGAGTATTCAGGTACTTGGAATTCGGCCATGTGCAACTTTTCTGCTTCATTAAACTTCACAGTTTCAGCTCTGCTACATCAGCCATTGCACCTCCAGCTCTGCTACATAAGTCTTCTGCACTCCAGCTTTATTGCATACTGTGAGTCTTTGCTATTTCAGCCCTCATCCATTATTAATCACACATCCAGCTCTGCTTCATCAATCATCACTATTTCAAATTTGCCATATCAGTAATTGCTGTTCCAGTTCTGCTACATTAGTCACAACTGTTCCAGCTCTGCAACATTTGTTTCCATTTTAACATCTCTCTTGCTCCAGTTCAGCTGTATCTTACCTCCATTTATGGATCCAACTCACAACTCATATAAGTGTCAGTTTTGGGAGATAATTTCTGAGGGCGACAGGTTCCTCACAGCAGCTTGAATAGGGAGCCCAATAGTAAATCTAAAACACATTATCAGTCACGCATGAGCAACTCTTGTGAAATTTGAAGCCTAGAAAGATATCTTTTAAAGATATTTAAAAAAAAGTTTTGTGATGCAATTTCTTTGCTCAACACCACCTTTTTCATGCTGATGCAGTAGTAGGCTGTCATTGACACCTAGCTCTAGGCTTAGTAATGAAAAAGTGTCAGCCCCATACCCTTATTACTAAGGCCATAAGTAAACATAAACACACAAACACACACAAACCTACACACCTATTGTCACCAGCCTAAGTGGGAGCGTTAACAGAACGAACGTACATAGGCTGTAACCAGACAGCAACTGTTAATTTTAAAAAATAAAAAATGAAAAAAGTAATTGCGTGGGCTCACACATAATTTTATTAACCAGCAGAGGGAAGGCTGATGGCTGAGGGCTAATGTTAATATTCTGGGAAGGAGCCAATGGCCATAAAGGTTCCCAGGCTATTAATATCAGTTCACAGCTGTTTGCTTAGACTTTACTGGCTAGTTTACAGGGGGACCCCAGAAAAAAATTGACATAGGGTCCCCCTATAAAATCTAACCAGCAAAGGCTAGGCAGACAGCCGTGGGCTGATATTAATAGCCTAGGAAGAGACCATGAATATTGGCCCCTCCCACACTAAAAACATCAGCTCTCAGCTGCCCAAGAAAAGGTGCATCTAGAAGATGCGCCAAATCTGGCACTTAGCTTCACTCTTCCCACTTACCCTGTAGCAGTGGCAAGTGGGGTTCATATTTGTGGGGTTGATGTCACCTTTGTATTGTCAGGTGACATCACGCCCACAGGTTAGTAATGGAGAGGCATCTATAAGACACTTATCCTTTAGTAACCCCATAGTGATATTGTATAAAAAACACAGACATCCAGAATATAGTCCTTTATTTGAATTAATGGCACAGACTCCTTTAATAATCTCAATTAAACCATACTCACCGAAAACCTAAACCACAGAAGCCAACGTCTCCTGCAACAAAAATAAAATAATAAAGCACAATATTCCTCACCTGTCAGCAAAGAAAGAAATCCATAGTGTCCCATGACGATCCTGATCACTTTGAGATCAGTCACATCAGTGATGTGACTGCTCTCAAAGACAGACAGTGATACATTGACAGCAGGTAATCCCTCCCCCAGTGTATCACTGAGCTGTCGTGAGAGAGTTCACCGGAGTTCCTCAACTGATAAACTCCGAGGATCTCCTTTACGTCACCACTGCTGTGTTGGAAAGTTCTCACGCAGCAGTGCCGTAAGGGAGAGCACTGGAGCTGATGATCTCCTGTGAACTCTCAAGGTAGCTCGGAGATACACTGCAGGAGCGATTACCTTCTGCCAGTGTATCGCCAGCAGCCAGGTAGAGCGGTCACATCTCCAGATGTGACTGTTCTACACATGAGATCGTCGTGTGACACTCGGGATTACCTGGACTACGGTAGACAGGTGAGAATATGTTGGTTTATTATTTTACATTATTTCGGGTTTTGGTGTTAGGTGAGTATCATGGGTTTTTATTTTTATTTGAATGTGTATGTAATTTTACTTTTTTTTTTTAACTGTGGGCAGAGGCAGATGAGACTATGTCTCTCATCAGCAGCACCTGCTGTCATTGTTATCAGTGACAGCTGATGTAGCCCGATGAGAGTAGTAGTCTCATGAGCCCACGCCTGCGGGTCACAGTCACAGCTGCAGGATCACGCTGACATCTGACAACGTTACCCCGCAGAGCTATGACCGACATTACCGGTGGTAGTGTTACCATGGGTGACAGTCACAGTTGCGGGATTCTGCTGACATCTGACAGCATGATCCCGCAGTGTTCTGACCCACGGTCTTACCGGGGGTAGTGTTACCGCCGATAAGAACTACCGCACCAGTGCTTCCCACGCCGTCACCATAGGAAGCTGGTAAAATGCTAAACAAAAACTCAGCAAATCTGCAGCAAATCCACAAACATTTTTATACCTGCGTTTTTGCTGCGGATTTGACTGACTCAATTGAAGTCAATGGGTGAAAAAAGCTGCAGAAACGCACAAAGAATTGACATGCTGCAGAAAAAAACGTACCACAAATACTTAAAGAAAATTACTGATCATGTGCTCAACACTTCAGGATTGTCATTGAATAAGCCAGTATAAGGATTCCATAGCGTTTTTTTTCCAATTTCCTCACGGAAAAAAAGCACTGTGAAAACGCATCAAAAATGCACCGTGTGCACATGGCCTAAGTCCCCTCAGTCCTAATTAACTTACTGAAGAAAAATACTGAAACCAAGGCTTGGCTGCCTGAGAAAGTGTGCAACCTAACTTGGAACATGGATAAGCCATAAGTAACATCTTGTTACATTTCTTTTTGTATAGGGTTTGATTTTTGTATTTCTTTATTTAAAGAAAAATTAATTTCTCAGCATTCCATAAATGTAAAAGCCAAAGTCGACAACGCAAAGTGTGAGCATTTTAAAAGAGTTTTAAATTAATTTTCACACTTTTCAATCTAATTACAGGTACTAGCGATTCGCAACAAAGGTATTCACTACAAATAGAATTAAATACTTGAAGCCTGATGGATTCAAATGTCAAAAGATTCGATCCCCCCTAGATACAAGTAGATTTAGGCATATTGATTGTTTCATAGTTTTCTTATAGACTTTGTTATTTTTCCTAGATGCAGAATTTCCATCACATTTTGTATCATGTGTTTTATGGCTGCTACAAATATAGATATAGGAATTCAAAGTATCAGTACAAAATTATACCACTTGCCAAAAAATGTGGCTGCCGAGTGTTTGTCTAGTATCTTACTAATGAGCTTAATTTTGCTATTATAATTAAAACTGTTTTAATTAAAATAAGATAAATAGTAAGTATATGAAAGATGGAATTTTCAAGAAACTTCATCTTATATGCAAATTTAATTAACATATCCATGTTTTTATAGAACTGCAATAAACGAAAACAAAAGAAATCATTATAAAGAGAAATAGTGATTATTACAGGAAATAATAGTTTTCCTCTTCTTATGTATGAGACATGGATGGTTGTTCTGTACAATTACAAATAGAATCATAGATAGATGATAAAAACATATATAATTAGGTAGAAAAATAGATACATGTCAGATGGATCCATCAAATGGTGGCTGCAGACAGGATCTTACCATGTTGTATCTCTGTATACAGGGAGCTCCCCCTAGTGGTGGCTGCAGACAGGATCTTATCATGTATCTGTGTATACAGGGAGCTCCCTCTAGTGGTGGCTGCAGACAGGATCTTACCATGTATCTCTGTATACAGGGAGCTCCCTCTAGTGGTGGCTGCAGACAGGATCTTATCATGTATCTCTGTATACAGGGAGCTCCCCCTAGTGGTGACTGCAGACAGGATCTTATCATGTATCTCTGTATACAGGGAGCTCCCTCTAGTGGTGGCTGCAGACAGGATCTTATCATGTGTCTCTGTATACAGGGAGCTCCCCCTAGTGGTGACTGCAGACAGGATCTTATCATGTATCTCTGTATACAGGGAGCTCCCCCTAGTGATGGCTGCAGACAGGATCTTATCATGTATCTCTGTATACAGGGAGCTCCCCCTAGTGGTGACTGCAGACAGGATCTTATCATGTATCTCTGTATACAGGGAGCTCCCCCTAGTGGTGGCTGCAGACAGGATCTTATCATGTATCTCTGTATACAGGGAGCTCCCCCTAGTGGTGGCTGCAGACAGGATCTTATCATGTATCTCTGTATACAGGGAGCTCCCCCTAGTGGTGACTGCAGACAGGATCTTATCATGTATCTCTGTATACAGGGAGCTCCCCCTAGTGGTGGCTGCAGACAGGATCTTATCATGTATCTCTGTATACAGGGAGCTCCCCCTAGTGGTGGCTGCAGACAGGATCTTATCATGTATCTCTGTATACAGGGAGCTCCCCCTAGTGGTGACTGCAGACAGGATCTTATCATGTATCTCTGTATACAGGGAGCTCCCCCTAGTGGTGACTGCAGACAGAATCTTATCATGTATCTCTGCATACAGGGAGCTCCCCTAGTGGTGGCTGCAGACAGGATCTTATCATGTATCTCTGTATACAGGGAGCTCCCCCTAGTGGTGGCTGCAGACAGGATCTTATCATGTATCTCTGTATACAGGGAGCTCCCCCTAGTGATGGCTGCAGACAGGATCTTATCATGTATCTCTGTATACAGGGAGCTCCCCCTAGTGGTGACTGCAGACAGGATCTTATCATGTATCTCTGTATACAGGGAGCTCCCCCTAGTGGTGGCTGCAGACAGGATCTTATCATGTATCTCTGTATACAGGGAGCTCCCCCTAGTGGTGACTGCAGACAGAATCTTATTATGTATCTCTGCATACAGGGAGCTCCCCCTAGTGGTGACTGCAGACAGGATCTTACATAGCAAATTGATCAATGGCTGCACTCAACTGTACTAAGGCAAGGAAATGTGCGATACATGAAATGTGAATAGCGGCTTGTAAAATCTATGAAATGACACATGAGATGCTTAGCACAAGATTTGGCAAAAAAATGTGAGCCCATCCACCAAACGTCAAGGTAATCTCAGATCGGATGGGTCCCTGACCTGACTGCCTAGTGTGAACACTTATCTATTTGCTATGTAAGTCTTTTTTGGTTATGCACCAGTTCAGACTAGATTGCTGTTCAGTCAGTTTTTCTATATTTACTATGTACAATTTTTTCTGACTTGAACGCCCCGCCCTTCACCATGCTGTGATTTTAATTACATCCAAACACAGTTGGTTCCGACCTTCCTATAAATGCAGGCTTTACTATGTTATTAGCCATAGGTAAGTGTTCACACTGGTGGTTGCAGACAGGATCTTATCATGTATCTGGAGCACCCCAAAGTGTAGGGCAATGGGGTACTCGGTACCGGGTCTATCTCTCTCGGTTCTGGGAATGTCACGGTGGCCCGACCCGGTCCGTGGCCCTTCTGAGGGGCGTCCAATTAAAGGTGTAGTTGTTTGTACGGTGTTCGTGACGCCACCTGTGGTATTCAGTCAGGGTGACCGACGCTGCTAGGGGTCCACTGGGGTGATGGAATGGCAGCTAGATGGTATACCTTCCCACAGGTGAAGTATGTCCCCAGGGCTTCCCAGATGTGTAGGTGGTGATGGTGGACGATGTAAGGCGCAATGAATAACGAGGACACAAAGGTTGCAGTCTCTTTACCTTTTACTGAAGACTTCAGAGTCCACAGTCCAGAGTACCGTTCACAGGGCAGGCAGAGTCTGGCCGGTCCGAAGGCACATCCAGAGTTCCCTTATCCAGATGGAAATCAGTAGCCTTCCTACTAGCGCCTTTGTGTTGTAGTACCTCCCTGCTGAGCACCACGGAATAGTCGTCACAACTTTCGTGGATGTTTCTGGTGTTCTCTCTCTCTCCGTCCCCCAGATGGTATGGCTAGGACGCACCCGTATGACGGGGTAGGCCTGGAGCTATTTTATAGGGACCCTAGAGACGCCCCTCTCCCACAATTTGCCTCCGTGTCTTCTTAGGTATTAAGGTCGGGCAGCCAACTTGGAATCGACTGTCCTGCTGGTCTCTGAAGTAATGCGTAGAGCCTATTACTCCCTCGGTGTTCCGACCACCGGCTACGCGCCTCAGAAGGATGTTGTCGATCTTAAGGCAGGACTCCTCCCGGTGTTATCTCCTTGTGCTGTGATCTCGTTTCTCACTCTCCACAATATACTTCGCTTTGTGTCCTTTCTTAGGATACTGCCGCAATGAGGTGCAGGCGCAGCTCCGTAACGTTCTGTCTCGTGCTCTGTCTCTGTCAGGATCCCACCCCTGACAGGGACCCTCTGTCTGCAGCTCAGATGTTCCTCCTTCTCCCCCTGTCTGACTGACAGGTCCTCTCTGGGTCAAACCCAGGTAGCTTTCTGACTAACTTCCTATCCAACCCACCAGTTTTACCCGTGTGTGAGGAGTGGCCTAATACATAGAACCTTTGCTCCCCCTGGTGGACTGGAGTGTGAAGTGTAGTGTGTGACTGTGATACCTGGTCAGGTGAACTCCTTTAGTACCATCAGACGTACCATCACTCCCCCTGGTGGAAGAGCGACATTACTGCAACGACCAGGACTCTGGGGCGCTGCATATCTCTGTATACAGGGAGCTCCCCCAGTGGTGACTGCAGACAGAATGGTATCATGTATTTATATACAGAGAGCTCATCACTAGTTGGGTCTGCAGACAGAAATAATCATATCATGTAAATATTTTCAGAATATAATAAAAAAAGCAAAAACAGAGAAAATTTTCCTTCCAGCTTCTGGGATAAAATTTACAGTTCCTTTATTTGAAAAACATTAAAATTCCATAAGAGATTCTGGGACAAAGAATATCGGACAGATGAAAGAGCGACGCGTTTCGATCAATGAAGTGATCTTTATCAAAGCTCTAACATTATTAACCACCATCGGTATATATACCTCACGCCACCAATCAAAATCAAAAGATAGGTCACATGATATATGCCAATTACAATTGAAAGATCCTAAAAAACAAAACAAAAAAATGTCCCATGCAAATTAATAGTGGAACATTATCTCGTTACGTTTGTTAAAACCATCAGGGAGTCTGGTACCAAGATAATAAATCCAATCCGTTTTTTAACAAACGTAACGAGATAATGTTCCACTATTAATTTGCATGGGACGTTTTTTTGTTTTGTTTTTTCTGTTTTCTTTTGTTCTGATAACAATGAAAAATGTTTTTGTTTTTGTTATATTTATGAATTTATTCAATGGGGATTTGTACACAAAATTGATGTTTGTATTCTTTGATATTATTCATGTGTTTCACACTGTTTGGTTTTTATTATATGTATGTGCTTTCTGTACATGTTTTAGGACCTTTCAATTGTTATACATAAAGATCACTTCGTTGATCGAAACGCGTCGCTCTTTCATCTGTCTGATACTCTTTGTCCCGGAATCTCTTATGGAATTTTAATGTTTATCAAATAAAGGAACTTTGAATTTTATCCCAGGAGCTGGAAGGAAATTTTTCTATGTTTTTGCTTTGCATTTACGTCTGACCAGGACGGACTTCCGTGCACCGGTGTTTCATTAGGTGAGCTGGCCTTTCTTCCTTCTTTTTTTGTTCACATATAATAAAGAAATCTTTAAACTCAGTTTCATTAGACATAATTAAAAAATATACTTTAAATAGATGAGACCTCTTCCTGTTGGTATCGTTAAGCATGCAGACTAGTTGAATACCTAAGGTTTATTTGAAATCTTGATCATTTCATGTTTATTTTCTCTATAGAAATTGGAAACTGTTTCTCCTACAATGAAAGCCTAATTCAATTCAACATGTTTCCATGGTTTATTATGAGAAAACTTCTTTGTTGTTATTATTTTACACCTTTATTTGAAATGTCTAAACTTTTGTGGCTGCTTTAGAGGTTATTTGGGTGTTATTATTGTACTTTGGTTCAGCAAACGGCTGAGAGTTTAATGAGTTCCTAATTCATGAGAAGACAATGGATGTAAAGATGAATAACACTGACAATAAATATTTGTACATTCTAATGGAACGGTGTTGAGAATTTTAAAACTATTTGTATATTAGGTGCATTACAATGTTTTGGAATCCGTGGGGCTGCTTTCCATTAGAAAGAAAGCAAAGTATTCCATTTGTTGCTGAAACGTCAAGGAATTCATGTAGAATTGCAAGAAAGAAAAATGTAGGCAGGTCAGTGGATTTAGAAGGCAGTCATTGTGATCATTCACCCATCTGTGTATTATGCAAATTGTCTCTTCAGAGAGGAAGAGGACTAGAACTCTAGAGCCACCTATTGAATGTAGCAATCCTACAAGTCAATGTCGACCCTTTAACGAGCCTCGTCACATGACTTAGAATAATAGCCAAACCAGAATCTCAATTTGCAGACACTGTGTTTCGGGGTACTGCCCCTCATCAGTGCAAAGTGGAGATCTGGTTTGGCCGCGTGAGAGGCATCTGACCGATATCCAAGAAGTATCGTTTCTCTTTGTGGAAATTGATATTCTGGTTTGGCAATTATCCTAAGTCATGTGACAAGGCTCGTTAAAGGGTCAACATTGACTTGTAGGATTGCTACATTCAATAGGTAGCTCTAGAGTTCTAGTTCTCTCCCTCTCTGAAGATACAATTTGCATAATTAGCATATTTCCCAGAGGAGCATTGCGGCTTTAAGTCTCCTCATCTGGGCATGCTTAGCATGTCAATTTCTGTAAGGAGAAACAATACTTCTTGGATACCCATCTGTGTAAAAAGTTTGATCAGTCATCTATCAGTAATCAATGTGATCAGTCATCCACCAATGATCAGTGTGACCACTCATCCATCAGCGATTAGTCATTGTCACGCTGGGTGAGGGAGAAGCAAGATGCACAACAACGAGGAGAGGGAGGGGAAGCCCAAACACTAGGAAAGGGGGAGTGGAGACCCCCTAGGCAACACCCTCTCTTGCCTGACATTCGTAAATAGGTTCCTCATTTATTGCCAAGCAGGTACCTAATCCCTGCCTCAACCTAGCAATATGCCCTAGATAGGGAAGGGACAGAGTGGGCGCTAGTCAGCCCCCACTACAACTAAAGACAGAGAAGATGGAGAAACAAGAGGATACACTTGGCTTGAGATATCACTTCAGCAAATCTCCCAAAAGGCACTAGCCGACTACTAGTACTTCCAAACAGACAGAGGGAAATTGAGCTGTCACCGACACCTTGTTGAAGAGACTGAAGGTATTTAAATCTTCAGCAAGGGTGTGTTAATTAGCAGCAGAAGATGGAGGTAACTGTTGGGTTGTAGAGGTAGAAGGATATCATTCCATATCAGAGAAGCAAAAATCAAGACGGTGCTTGTACAGCTAATCACAATGACCTTCTACAGCTGATCCAGGATGACTGTCACACCTGACACACCCGTGAGAGTCATCCACCAATGATCAGTGTGATCACTCATCCATCAGTGATCAGTGTGATCAGTCATCCTTTAGTGATGAATGTGATCACTCATCTATCAGTGATCAGTGTGATCAGTTATCCATCAGTCGTCATTGTGATCACTCATCCATCAGTGATCAGTGTGATTAGTCATCCTTTAGTGATGAATGTGATCAGTAATCCTTCAGTGATCAGTGTGATCAGTAATCCACCAATGATCATTGTGATCACTCATCTATCAGTGATCAGTCATCCGCCAATGATTATTTTGATCACTCATCTATCAGTGATCAGTGTGATCACTCATCCATCAGTGATCAGTGTGATCAGTCATCTTTAGTGATGAATGTGATCAGTAATCCTTCAGTGATCAGTGTGATCAGTCATCCATCAGTGATCAGTGTGATTAGATATCCAAGAGCAATCATTGTGGTCATTCATCCACTAGTGATTATTATGCTCAGTCTTTAAGCTGTGATAAGAATGATTAGTCATCCATCTGTGATCACTGATCTTTCATACTTCTGTGATTTACTTCCTCCTGTGATCATCCATCCACCATTAATCATTATTATCAGTCTCTCACCTGCGATCAGCGTGATCATTCACCCCTTTGTGATCAGTTTGATCAGTCATCATGCGATCATTGTGATAATTGATATTTCTATGATCGTTTATCTCCGCTGATCATTGTGATCAGTTATCGTGTTTTTAGTAGCCCAGTGGGTTGGGAGAGTTGTTGATGATCATTATTATTAGCAATGTTCTGGAGAACTTGGAAAACCTCTTCATGTACTTTACTTGGCAAATACGTCTTTTACATGGATTGTGTGTGAGCAGCTCGGCTACTTCAGAGTTAACGAAGCGCAGTCCTTGGAGGGGCGCACTGCCTGGCCTTGGCTCTTTATATAGTAATATTTCATTTAGTCAAAGACTCGTCTAAATTTGCTTACATTCTCTAGTGAGACATTTTCTCTTATCTACTGGAGTGATGGTCATCCAAAAGGGGCTTGGAACAAGAACCCAACATTTTGTTTATTTTTTGGTTACTTTGTATAGAAGATATTTTCATGTGTGAATTCTATTTGGGAACATCTCCTTCCTTTTCTTTATTTACGCTCTCAAACAACAACCAGTTGCCATAAACAACTAAGTTATTAATTGTTTTCCACACTTTGAAAGGAAATGTATCACCACATTATGCCTTAATGATTAATACCAAGTAGTGATACACATTTAATAGATGTTTTCATTTTCTAATAATTTTATTTGTGTTCCATGTTCTGTACGTGATTAAGGGGCCCAGACATGTTATCTCCTGTTAATACCAGCTAGAGATAGAATTCACCGCAACCACATGAGCTGTAAGTATAACAACAGCCTCACTGTGTTTAGTGGATAATATGAGAGTGTGCTGTGACCTGTGCAGGGAAGAGGAGGAGGTGAGCTGTGACATCACCTATTGTGAATGGTGGATCCTGTGTTATCTACTGTATATAGAGGTGTTATCAGTCATTGTACAGGAGGAGGAGGTGAGCTGTGACATCATCTATTGTGAATGGTGGATCCTGTGTTATCTACTGTATATAGAGGTGTTATCAGTCATTGTACAGGAGGAGGAGGTGAGCTGTGACATCACCTATTGTGAATGGTGGATCCTGTGTTATCTACTGTATATAGAGGTGTTATCAGTCATTGTACAGGAGGAGGAGGTGAGCTGTGACATCATCTATTGTGAATGGTGGATCCTGTGTTATCTACTGTATATAGAGGTGTTATCAGTCATTGTACAGGAGGAGGAGGAGGTGAGCTGTGAGATCACCTATTGTGAATGGTGGATCCTGTATTATCTACTGTATATAGAGGTGTTATCAGTCATTGTATAAGGAGGAGGAGGTGAGCTGTGACATCACCTACTGAGAATGGTGGATCCTGTGTTATCTGCTGTATATAGAGGTGTTATCAGTCATTGTACAGGAGGAGGAGGTGAGCTGTGACATCACCTATTGTGAATGGTGGATCCTGTGTTATCTACTGTATATAGAGGTGTTATCAGTCATTGTACAGGAGGAGGAGGTGAGCTGTGACATCACCTACTGAGAATGGTGGATCCTTTGTTATCTACTGTATATATAGGTCTTATCAGTCATTGTACAGGAGGAGGAGGTGAGCTGTGACATCACCTACTGAGAATGGTGGATCCTGTGTTATATACTGTATATAGAGGTGTTAACAGTCATTGTACAGGAGGAAGAGGTGAGCTGTGACATCACCTATTGTGAATGGTGGACCCTGTGTTATCTACTGTATATAGAGGTGTTATCAGTCATTGTGCAGGAGGAGGAGGTGAGCTGTGACATCACCTACTGAGAATGGTGGATCCTGTGTTATCTACTGTAAATAGAGGTGTTATCAGTCATTGTACAGGAGGAGGAGGTGAGCTGTGACATCACCTATTGTGAATGGTGGATCCTGTGTTATCTACTGTATATAGAGGTGTTATCAGTCATTGTACAGGAGGAGGAGGTGAGCTGTGACATCACCTATTGTGAATGGTGGATCCTGTGTTATCTACAGTATATAGAGCTGTTATCAGTCATTGTACAGGAGGAGGAGGTGAGCTGTGACATCACCTACTGAGAATGGTGGATCCTTTGTTATCTACTGTATATAGAGGTGTTATCAGTCATTGTACAGGAGGAGGAGGTGAGCTGTGACATCACCTACTATGAATAGTGGATCCTGTGTTATCTACTGTATATAGAGTTGTTATCAGTCATTGTACAGGAGGAAGAGGTGAGCTGTGACTTCACCTATTGTGAATGGTGGATCCTGTGTTATCTACTGTATAAAGAGGTGTTACCAGTCATTGTACAGGAGGAGGAGGTGAGCTGTGACATCACCTATTGTGAATGGTGGATCCTGTGTTATCTACTGTATATAGAGGTGTTATCAGTCATTGTACAGGAGGAGGAGGTGAGCTGTGACATCACCTACTGAGAATGGTGGATCCTGTGTTATCTACTGTATATAGAGGTGTTATCAGTCATTGTACAGGAGGAAGAGGTGAGCTGTGACATCACCTATTGTGAATGGTGGATCCTGTGTTATCTGCTGTATATAGAGGTGTTATCAGTCATTGTACAGGAGGAGGAGGTGAGCTGTGACATCACCTATTGTGAATGGTGGATCCTATGTTATCAGCTGTATATACAGGTGTTATCAGTCATTGTACAAGAGGATCAGGTGAGCTGTGACATCACCTGTTGTGAATGGTGGATCCTGTGTTATCAGCTGTATATAGTGGTGTTACCAGTCATTGTACAGGAGGAGGAGGAGGTGAGCTGTGACATCACCTATTGTGCATGGTGGATCCTGTGTTATCAGCTGTATATAGAGGTGTTATCAGTCATTGTACAGGAGGAGGTGAGCTGTGATATCACCTATTGTGAATGGTGGATCCTGCGCTATCTACTTTATATAGAGGTATTATTGGCCATTATACAGGAGAACGTGAGCTGTGAAAGAGATTAGTAGTGGAGGGTTGGAAGGTGAATATGATTTGTTATTTTTACATAATGCTAAGCTGTTTACCTTTTAAACTAGAACTAGTACTGTACAGGACAGCCCCTCTAATTATACTAGCACCCTTGTTGGCATGCAGTTTATGTGGATTTACAGTTATTGTCTGTGTGCATGAGCTCTTACTGTTTGCATCTATATCATTACTATGTTTCATACTCGGTATGCACTATGTACCATAATCATTTTTCCTACATTTTGCGTATGAGATTCAGATACATTGTAATTTGTAGCAACTGAGCGCCCCCCCAAAAAATCTCTAACATAATGTATGAACCACGTCCTTTTCTTTTTGAGCCACCATATGCTCCATGGCCCAGGTGTGCTGTGATGCATTGTGCCCCCTGCTCTTATCGTTGTCTTTTCGGAATAGTTAACGTCTAGGAATGAGCGAAACTCCTTATCCAAGTAGCTGCAGTGGGAACCCAGATACCTGGAGCGCTCCTGATAATCAGCTGTTCGGCACCGCAGATGCATGTGTATCGGCTGTGTGACAGTCACAACAAACAGGCTCTCCACGCATGTACTGTGACGGTCACACAGTTATTCGCTCATCCCTATTTATGTCGCTTGCATGAATCCTCTTAATATCTGTAAGGTGCGGACTCTAGTGCCCTGAATTATTCATCACCGAGGATAATTGACTCGATGCTAAATTAATCACATTTGTGTCGAGTTTCCCCAAATTTGCAGAGTTTAGCAGCCGGACACCATTTTGCTGGATTCATATGCGGCAGGAGGGTTGTTAAAAAATAATAAAGGTCATACTTGCCTAGCCCCGACCTGTCCTGCAGCTCTCTACCAGTCCTCCACCAACTTCCTAGGTCCCTTCTCTTTGCACCTTTGCAGTGCTGGTCTCCTCTTAATTCTTTGCCGGAGCTTCCGGTGCTGGCTAGGCCTTGCCACATACCTTCAGACAAGCACCACCACATGTGGTCAGGTGGAGGCGCACACATCATATCGTGATACCATCAGAATGTGCACAAGGCTTTACCGTCACCGGAAGCGACTGCGAGGACCGAAGAGAGGACCGGTGCCAGAGCCGAGATAGCGCCTTAGGGATAGACCAGTTGCTGTGGCGGCAGGGACTGGGGAGAAGAAAGCAGAGTGTGACTTTTTTTAATTGTTTTTAACCTCTTCCCGGCCAATGAGATTATTATGCTTTGAAGTTGCGAAACGTCAGATTTTAACCGCGATCAAAGCTCATTCGATTCACATTTTAAAAATTAATTGTTAATCGAATTTCCCAGTCAAATTTGAACAAATCTGGTGACAACGAAACTCGACAGATTCGCTCCTCGATATTTACCAGTAACTGAAGTTATTCATAGAGGATTCGCCTACAGTCTGTACTGTACACATGTGAAGGGCCGGGAATATTGGCCTCCAGTCTCCGGGAATCAGCGCCCGATATGTTATTCTTGGAACATCCTTATCTTCATCCATTCTCATCAGGCACAGCGGCTGGGAGACTCTTTTTTTCGAAACTGAACAAATTCTTGCCGTACTTCTCATCTGCAGTTAGGCTCCGATCTTATCACCAGTCAGTGTTTTCATTTTTTCTCCTTGCCTAGTGCACTCTCATGCTTTCCATTCTAGACTTATGTATTTCCAGCAAAGGAAATTAAAATAAGATTGCACCGAGATTCTTTTGTATCTTGAAGTGCAAAGGTTCACTGCTAAATTAAAATAACTATTAAGCTGAAGACTCCGAGACTTTCAGACACAAGGGCTTGAAGGACTTCACTTTTCCTTCAGCTGCTTTCAGGGTTTTTTAACCTGATTTCAAGCTGACAAAGTTTAACAAGGAACATTTAATAGAAACGTTTGTATAATGTAGAAGGTTAAGAGCGAAATCTTCTAAGTTTTCTTGTACCTTAATGTCGGATACATTTCCAATTACAATCTAAGGGCTCAGGCACAGAGACTTGCATACTCATATCTACCAACTCTCCCGCTGATTCCTGGAAAAAGGAGAGACCTCTGGACTCCCAGGGAAGATACCAAACCACTGTGGTAACATCTGTAATTGCACATGTATCTGTTAATGATTGTTTCATCATCTTTAATGGGTAACATTGTAAATTGCTTGTAATGATAAGCAACGTTATAATTTACGTGTTATTAAAAATCCTTTCTCTCCAGAACTGATGGATTTTTAAATTTTTGCTTATTTATGACTCATACATACTGCCACTTCTGCAGTCTATTAAAAGTGGCCAGTGTCCTAGAAAAGGAGAGCTCTTTCCAGTACAGCTTGTTGTAATCACTGTTGCAACACTGGCAAGATCATTGGATGAAGTTAGCTACAGCGCAGATGTGAGACTATGACGCTCTCTTCCACAACATTTTGCAAAATTCTCTTGGGTGCAAGGTAGAGATTAACATAAAAAAATACAAAGAAGCATATTTTTAAATGAAAGTCCATGAGGTTTTTGGTGCACAACACACAAAAAATGGCACAGTGTTAGTTAGACATTTGTCTGATTTCTTCTCACCAAAAGGAATCATTTTTTTCCAAAAGTGTTCTGGCCATTAGGGCAAAAGACGAGGTTAAATCATTGTTGTCACTTTAATAAGCTGGGATGCTCTGATAGTGATGTCTAATGTGGTAATAGCACCATCTGGTGATGTTTAATTGTAAAACATATATATAAATAGGGGACGTCAGCAAATCACCATATACAACGACTCAACAACATGTACCAAACACAGGAGAAACAAGAGTCGGAAAAAATGGTAGAGAAGATACGAAAATATAAGAATATGTTTTATTTAGAATCCATTAATAAAATTATCATATGCAATAATATATATTTGTGCAAAAATGAGTGATAAGTGACTGCATTCAAAGTGCATCTAGTATACCAGGAGCCACTGGGCGGAACTATAAGACATATATTGTTGTGGTACTTGAGGGTTAATTTGCATGTGCACAGTAGCACCTAGTTCCGATGTACAAAAGGCATAAATATCTCAATAGTAAACCATCACTGAACCGGCAACATACCGTGTCATGATTCCCGCAAAGTTCAACATACGTAAAGTGCTTAAACAGTATTAACAAAGGAATTATTTACCCATAAGTGTCTGTAACCGTCCGTCCAGGTCCTGGATATATACCCCGATGCGCGTTTCGCGTTAATATGTGACTGCTTCCTCAGGGACGCCCCCTGAGGAAGCAGGCACATATTAACGCGAAACGCGCGTCGGGGTATATTTCCAGGACCTGGACGGACGGTTACAGACACTTATGGGTAAATAATTCCTTTGTTAATACTGTTTAAGCACTTTACGTATGTTGAACTTTGCGGGAATCATGACACGGTATGTTGCCGGTTCAGTGATGGTTTACTATTGAGATATTTATGCCTTTTGTACATCGGAACTAGGTGCTACTGTGCACATGCAAATTAACCCTCAAGTACCGCAACAATATATGTCTTATAGTTCCGCCCAGTGGCTCCTGGTATACTAGATGCACTTTGAATGCAGTCACTTATCACTCATTTTTGCACAAATATATATTATTGCATATGATAATTTTATTAATGGATTCTAAATAAAACATATTCTTATATTTTCGTATCTTCTCTACCATTTTTTCCGACTCTTGTTTCTCCTGTGTTTGGTTAATTGTAAAACATGTTGTTTTCTGTAAAGCAGTTGGTTGCATTGTGGGAGACCAAAATGCATGCCGGATTTATACAGGTCCTTTTGATACAAAAGTTTTCCAGAGACGTGTGTGTGTCGTGTTCCCTGCATTATCTTACTTGAAGTCCATTATCCTGGACAAAGTATATCTGGTGAGGAAACAATCTCTAATCATGTGGTGTTGAGTTATGCAGAACTGTTCTTAAATCAGACGGTGATTGTTGCTAGGTCATGTGCTCACATGTACAAGCTCCATCTTACTGTGTTTTCACTGTTAATTGTAAACATCAGAGTTATGTGATAATTTAAGCTTAATACTGATACATGTTATTTGTATTCTTCCTCAATATGTTTCCATTCTTACCTGGATGCATATGTTTGTATTTTAGTGTGTATTTTCTATGTGTATCCATAAATATTTGATTTGTTCTATCTACAACTTTTGCTGGTTTATTTTCTACTCCAGTTCTTTAGTTTGGATACAGTTTTGGGGAGTATTCCACCAGTCTTATTTTCTGTTATAGAATGTTTGGGTGAGCTATATTCTATTATGTTCTCAGCCCTATTATTGAAGTTGTGCTTTCAGTTTATTGTCATTTTATGTTTATTTGTATTCTTGTAATTTTTCCACATAAATTTTGGTTGCATAATACCGTCTGTTGACAAATAAACAAGTTAGACTACAAAGAATGGTCTGCTTATTTTTGAAGACAGAAGAGATTTATGCTGTATGTCAGATTGCACACCATGTAAATGTGTAAGACGACAGACCAGACATCTTCAATACTTGGATTTCCAAAGCTCAGAAGAGGAAGTGGCTTTTCTGTGTCTAACTTTTATGTATATTTATACTGTTTATTAGTGATGATGAGTGAATATACTCGTTACTTGAGATTTCCAGAGCACACTCGGGTGTCCTCCGAGTGTTTTTTAGTGCTCGGAGATTTAGTTTTCATCGCCTCAGCTGAATGATTTACAGCTATTAGCCAGGCTGAGTACATGTGGGGGTTGCCTGGTTGCTAGGGAATCCTCACATGTAATCAAGCTTTCTAGTAGCTGTAAATCATTCAGCTGCGGCGAAGAAAACTAAATCTCCGAGCACTAAAAAATACTCGGAGGACCCCCGAGCGTGCTGGGGAAATCTCGAGTAACGAGTATATTCGCTCATCACTACTGTTTATGGCAATTTTTCATGCAAAATTAAAGTGGCAAGTTTTTAACGCTTTCAGACAATTTTATGTTTTTACAGTTTCCTATTTTCTTCCCGTTCTTCTACGAGCCATGACTTTTTATTTTTCTATTGACATAGACATATGGGGACTTTCTTTCTTTTGTGGGACGATTTGTAATTTTGAACCACACCAACTCATTTTACCGCACAATTTACTGATATCTGGAAAAAATGTATATTTCTGGTAGAAACAAGTGAAACTTTTGAAATTCAATTTTACCAGCTTCATCCAATTTTTTTTTCCCAGAAGTTTGATTTGCACTGAATAGATTTGTTGGGAATCACAAAAAATGTCAAAGTCTCCAATTGCCCTGGAGACATATTTGTAAAACTCTGAGGTCTCCTTGGTCTGTTTTGAACACTTTTCAAGCTCTTTATCGCAAACACAGTGTTAGTAATGTCAAGGTGACCATAAAATATTTGGCTCTGTAACGTACTATTCACTGCTGAGCTGTCACACACTATATATAATGTTTCTTCAGTGTTTTATGGTTTTCTCGCCCTATCCTTATTGCAGAGCTGTGACGTCCTCTTACTGTTCAGAATCACCACACAATAGCTGCTGCATTCTCTGACTTGACTTTTATACAGGCTCTAATAGTCCCTCCTGAATGGATGTGCTATACCATGTGATGTAATAGCTGCAAGGCATTATGGGGAAGACCGCGTGGTCACACATGAGGTCATGTTAGCCTTCTTTGCCTGATAATTTTCTGCTTGGTGTAAATTTTTTTTGTAATTTGACCAAATCTCAAATTGTTACATTTTGCTAGTTTCAGCGAGTTTCCTAAAAAGTAACAAATTCAATTTGCATAGAATCGAGTTGCTTATGCGCTTTTAGTAACTGAGTACTTGTCCATTGATTTTTCTGTGTGCCGTATTAGCCATCAGTAAAATATGTTCACCCTAAAATGGAGCAATTGGGATCATCTTGTAAAGGAAGGGTCGACTTTCTCAGGAATATCACAGGAGAGAGTTGAACCCCAGCTCTGCAGGGCCTTGATTAGATTCACCTGTAGGGTTTCACTAAGAACCAGGAAGTAGCATCATGGAGGGGCAGTCTCCTGAGGGGTCTCCTCAAGGTGTGTGAGTCTTAGGGATGATGAAGCAGAGTCGAGGGTGCTGCCGATGACCAGGCAAGATGTTAGCTGTGGAGAATGAAGAAACAGGATGCGGTATCATCCAGGCACTGCACAGGAACAACACATCGACAAGCCAACTGCAGTTAATCCTATTGGCTACACGCTTCAAGGATGGTCCGTCCTCTTCATCAGGCACATGCACACAATAGAAAACACATGGCCTTTATACAGGCCGATAATCTGGACACAATTACATACAATATGGTTAAAAAAGATATAAAATGTATATATATAAACAAATAATGCCATTTACTTATAAGATTCCTCCCTCAATTTGCAGGAAAATGAATCCCCATAACAATCACTTGTATCAATGATTTATCTATCCACACGCACAAGTCAATATTCAATTACATTCACGTCACATGTAATTACATTACGGTATGAACCTCTGATTTAAATGGGAATTTTGGAGAAAGTTGTTATCACTCAACTGCTGTCACCTATAATACCTCATCACATTTGCAGCTGAAAATTCGCCCAAAAAAAGCACTGGTAGCAATGGACCCCAAATTCAATATATATAAACCCACATGTATAATTAGGTGTTCAATAACATCAAGGCTCTCTCTATATATATAAACTGTGTAATACACACAAAGATGTGTTATTCATATTCAATATGCTATATTTATATGCTATAAATCCCGTCAGCCGACTCTTGATCAACCCAGGAGCCAAAAACAAAGGTGTCTTACTGCATTAACCCTAACCTTACCGCGTGTCCTCAATAGTTTCATTCAGACCCTCAGGGGTAAGTGAAGATTTGAAGATCCAGAAATATTCTCTATTAATCAATTTCTGAAAACAATCAGAGAATTTGTTTCGATAAATGTTCTGATATTTTTGTATGCAGACACTCATGATTTTTTGGGTGGTAAATAAATACATATTTAGATAGACTGTGGATCAATACTGTTATGACCCCAATGGCGAGGGTCTCAGAGGAACAAGTAAGTCTGCGAAGTACAAAAATCCAGCTCATAGGGCAGTGGTAACTGGGTTGACCATATATCTACTCCTAACGCCAACACTAGAAGTAGCCGGGGAACATGCCTACGTTGGTCGCTAGATTTCTCGCGCCAGCCGGAGGACTAACTACCCCTAGAAGAGGAAAACAAAGACCTCTCTTGCCTCCAGATAATAGACCCCAAAAGTTGGATACAAGCCCCCCACAAATAATAACGGTGAGGTAAGAGGAAATGACAAACACAGAGATGAACTAGGTTTAGCAAAGAGAGGCCCACTTACTAATAGCAGAATGTAGTAAGATAACTTATATGGTCAACAAAAACCCTATCAAAATTCCACACTGGAAATTCAAGAACCCCCGAACCGTCTAACGGCCCGGGGGGAGAACTCCAGCCTCCCTAGAGCTTCCAGCAAGGTTAGGATACAGATTATGTACAAGCTGGACAAAAATGCAAACAAAAACAAATAGCAAAAAGCAAGAAAGCAGACTTAGCTTAATCTAGCAGGAACCAGGATCAGTAGACAAGAGCACAACAGATTAGCTCTGATTACAACGTTGCCAGGCATTGAACTGAAGGTCCAGGGAGCTTATATAGCAACACCCCTGAACTAATGGCCCAGGTGAGCATACAAGGGATGACTGAAATACCCAGAGTCAAATCACTAGTAACCACTAGAGGGAGCCAAAAAGCAAATTCACAACAGTACCCCCCCCTTAGTGAGGGGTCACCGAACCCTCACCAAGACCACCAGGGCGATCAGGATGAGCGGCGTGAAAGGCACGAACCAAATCGGCCGCATGCACATCAGAGGCGACCACCCAGGAATTATCCTCCTGACCATAGCCCTTCCACTTGACCAGGTACTGAAGCCTCCGCCTGGAGAGACGAGAATCTAAGATCTTCTCCACCACGTACTCCAACTCGCCCTCAACCAACACCGGAGCAGGAGGCTCCGCAGAAGGGATCACAGGCACAACGTACCGCCGCAACAAGGACCTATGAAATACGTTGTGAATGGCAAACGACACCGGAAGATCCAGGCGAAAGGATACAGGATTAAGGATCTCCAATATCTTGTAAGGACCAATGAAGCGAGGCTTAAATTTGGGAGAGGAGACCTTCATAGGAACAAATCGAGAAGACAGCCATACCAAATCCCCAACGCGAAGTCGGGGACCCACACCGCGGCGGCGGTTGGCAAAACGCTGAGCCTTCTCCTGTGACAACTTCAAGTTGTCCACCACATGACTCCAGATCCGCTGCAACCTATCCACCACAGAATCCACCCCAGGACAGTCAGAAGGCTCCACATGTCCCGAGGAAAAACGAGGATGGAAACCAGAGTTGCAGAAAAATGGCGAAACCAAGGTGGCGGAACTAGCCCGATTATTAAGGGCAAATTCAGCCAACGGCAAGAAGGTCACCCAATCATCCTGATCAGAAGAGACAAAACACCTCAAATAAGCCTCCAGAGTCTGATTAGTTCGCTCCGTTTGTCCGTTAGTCTGGGGATGAAAAGCGGACGAAAACGACAAATCAATGCCCATCCTACCACAAAAGGATCGCCAGAACCTGGAAACAAACTGGGATCCTCTGTCCGACACAATATTCTCAGGAATGCCGTGCAAACAAACCACGTTCTGGAAGAACACAGGAACCAGATCAGAAGAGGAGGGCAGCTTAGGTAAAGGAACGAAATGGACCATCTTGGAGAAACGATCACATATCACCCAGATGACAGACATGCCCTGAGACACCGGAAGATCAGAAATGAAATCCATAGAGATGTGTGTCCAAGGTCTCTTCGGGACAGGCAAGGGCAAGAGCAACCCGCTGGCACGAGAACAGCAAGGCTTAGCTCGAGCACAAGTTCCACAGGACTGCACAAATGACCGCACATCCCTTGACAAGGAAGGCCACCAAAAGGACCTGGCCACCAGATCTCTGGTGCCAAAAATTCCCGGGTGCCCTGCCAACACTGAGGAATGAACCTCAGAAATGACTCTGCTGGTCCATTTAGCAGGCACAAACAATCTGTCAGATGGACAAGAGTCAGGCCTACCAGCCTGAAATCTCTGCAACACACGCCGCAGATCAGGAGAAATAGCTGACAAGACAACTACTTCCTTAAGAATACCCACAGGTTCAGCGACTCCAGGAGCATCAGGCACAAAGCTCCTAGACAGAGCATCGGCCTTCACATTCTTAGAACCTGGTAAATACGAGACCACAAAGTCAAAACGGGAGAAAAACAATGACCAGCGGGCCTGTCTAGGATTCAGGCGTTTAGCAGACTCGAGATACATCAGATTTTTGTGATCAGTCAAGACCACCACACGATGCTTAGCACCCTCGAGCCAATGACGCCACTCCTCAAATGCCCACTTCATGGCCAACAACTCCCGATTGCCCACATCATAATTTCGCTCTGCCGGCGAAAACTTCCTGGAGAAAAAGGCACAAGGTCTCATAGTAGAGCAACCAGGGCCTCTCTGCGACAAAACGGCCCCTGCCCCAATCTCCGAAGCATCCACCTCCACCTGAAAGGGAAGTGAGGTGTCAGGTTGGCACAAAACAGGCGCCAAAGTAAACCGGCGTTTCAACTCCTGGAAAGCCTCCACGGCAGCAGGAGCCCAGTTAGCCACATCAGAGCCTTTCTTGGTCATATCCGTCAATGGTTTAACAATGCTAGAAAAATTTGCGATAAAACGACGGTAGAAGTTAGCAAAACCCAAGAACTTCTGAAGACTCTTAACTGACGAGGGTTGAGTCCAATCATGAATAGCTCGGACCTTGACTGGGTCCATCTCTACAGCAGAAGGGGAAAAAATGAACCCCAAAAAGGGAACCCTCTGTACACCAAAGAGACACTTTGAGCCTTTAACAAACAAAGAATTTTCACGCAAAATCTTAAAAACCATCCTGACCTGCTCCACATGCGAGTCCCAATCATCAGAAAAAAACAGAATATCATCCAGATAAACAATCAAAAATTTATCCAGATACTTCCGGAAAATGTCATGCATGAAGGACTGAAAAACTGAAGGTGCATTAGAGAGCCCAAATGGCATCACCAAGTACTCAAAATGACCTTCGGGCGTATTGAATGCGGTTTTCCATTCATCGCCTTGCTTAATGCGCACAAGGTTGTACGCACCACGAAGGTCTATCTTGGTAAACCACTTGGCACCTTTAATTCGGGCAAACAAGTCAGACAACAGCGGCAAAGGATACTGAAATTTGACAGTGATCTTGTTTAAAAGCCGATAGTCAATACAAGGCCTCAAAGATCCGTCCTTTTTGGCCACAAAAAAGAATCCCGCACCAAGAGGGGAAGAAGAAGGACGGATATGCCCCTTCTCAAGAGACTCCTTGATATATGAACGCATCGCGGTATGTTCAGGTACCGACAGATTAAACAGTCTCCCCTTAGGAAACTTACTGCCAGGAATCAAATCTATTGCACAGTCACATTCCCTATGAGGAGGCAATGCACTGGACTTAGACTCGCTGAAGACATCCTGATAATCAGACAAATACGCCGGAACTTCCGAAGGCGTAGAAGAAGCAATAGACAAGGGCAGGGAATCTCCATGAATTCCATGGCAGCCCCAACTTGACACCGACATTGCCTTCCAGTCCAAGACTGGATTATGGGTCTGTAACCATGGTAAACCCAAAACAACCAAATCATGCATCTTATGCAGAACAAGAAAACGTATCACCTCCCGATGTTCGGGAGTCATGCACATGGTAACCTGTGTCCAATACTGCGGTTTATTTTTTGCCAAAGGCGTAGCATCAATACCCCTAAGAGGGATAGGATTTTCTAATGGCTCCAGAACAAAACCGCAGCGCTTGGCAAATGACAGATCCATCAGACTCAGGGCAGCACCTGAGTCTACAAACGCCATGACAGGATACGATGACAGTGAGCAAATCAAAGTTACAGATAGAATAAATTTAGGTTGCAAATTACCAATGGCGACAGGACTAACAACCCTAGTAAGACGTTTAGAGCATGCTGAGATAACATGTGTAGAATCACCACAGTAGTAACACAAGCCATTCTGGCGTCTATGAATTTTCCGCTCATTTCTAGTCAGGATTCTATCACATTGCATTAAATCAGGTGCCTGTTCAGACAACACCATGAGGGAATTTGCGGTTTTGCGCTCCCGCAACCGCCGGTCGATTTGAATTGCCAGGGCCATGGAATCATTCAGACCTGTGGGAATGGGAAAACCCACCATCACATTCTTAATGGCTTCAGAAAGGCCATTTCTGAAATTTGCAGCCAATGCACACTCGTTCCACTGGGTCAGCACGGACCATTTCCGAAATTTTTGGCAATACACTTCAGCCTCGTCCTGGCCCTGAGACATAGCCAGCAAGGCTTTTTCTGCCTGAATCTCAAGATTGGGTTCCTCATAAAGCAAACCGAGCGCCAGAAAAAACGCATCAATGTCAGCCAATGCCGGATCTCCTGGCGCCAGCGAGAAGGCCCAATCCTGAGGGTCGCCCCGTAAAAAAGAAATAACAATTTTCACTTGCTGAGCGGAGTCTCCAGATGAACAGGGTCTCAGGGACAAAAACAATTTACAATTATTCCTGAAATTTCTAAATTTAAATCGGTCTCCGGAAAACAGTTCAGGAATCGGTATCTTAGGTTCTGACATAGGATTTCTGATAACATAATCTTGTATGCCCTGCACACGAGCAGTAAGCTGGTCCACACCTGTAATCAAGGTCTGGACATTCATGTCTGCAGCAAACACAAGCCACTCAGAGGTAAAGGGGAAAAGAAAAAAAAATGAGAGAGAGAAAAAAAACCTCAGAACTTTCTTTCTTATAATCCCGCTTCTGCAATGCATTTAACATTTAATACTGGCCTGGCAAACTGTTATGACCCCAATGGCGAGGGTCTCAGAGGAACAAGTAAGTCTGCGAAGTACAAAAATCCAGCTCATAGGGCAGTGGTAACTGGGTTGACCATATATCTACTCCTAACGCCAACACTAGAAGTAGCCGGGGAACATGCCTACGTTGGTCGCTAGATTTCTCGCGCCAGCCGGAGGACTAACTACCCCTAGAAGAGGAAAACAAAGACCTCTCTTGCCTCCAGATAATAGACCCCAAAAGTTGGATACAAGCCCCCCACAAATAATAATGGTGAGGTAAGAGGAAATGACAAACACAGAGATGAACTAGGTTTAGCAAAGAGAGGCCCACTTACTAATAGCAGAATGTAGTAAGATAACTTATATGGTCAACAAAAACCCTATCAAAATTCCACACTGGAAATTCAAGAACCCCCGAACCGTCTAGCGGCCCGGGGGGAGAACTCCAGCCTCCCTAGAGCTTCCAGCAAGGTTAGGATACAGATTATGTACAAGCTGGACAAAAATGCAAACAAAAACAAATAGCAAAAAGCAAGAAAGCAGACTTAGCTTAATCTAGCAGGAACCAGGATCAGTAGACAAGAGCACAACAGATTAGCTCTGATTACAACGTTGCCAGGCATTGAACTGAAGGTCCAGGGAGCTTATATAGCAACACCCCTGAACTAATGGCCCAGGTGAGCATACAAGGGATGACTGAAATACCCAGAGTCAAATCACTAGTAACCACTAGAGGGAGCCAAAAAGCAAATTCACAACAGTACCCCCCCCTTAGTGAGGGGTCACCGAACCCTCACCAAGACCACCAGGGCGATCAGGATGAGCGGCGTGAAAGGCACGAACCAAATCGGCCGCATGCACATCAGAGGCGACCACCCAGGAATTATCCTCCTGACCATAGCCCTTCCACTTGACCAGGTACTGAAGCCTCCGCCTGGAGAGACGAGAATCTAAGATCTTCTCCACCACGTACTCCAACTCGCCCTCAACCAACACCGGAGCAGGAGGCTCCGCAGAAGGGATCACAGGCACAACGTACCGCCGCAACAAGGACCTATGAAATACGTTGTGAATGGCAAACGACACCGGAAGATCCAGGCGAAAGGATACAGGATTAAGGATCTCCAATATCTTGTAAGGACCAATGAAGCAAGGCTTAAATTTGGGAGAGGAGACCTTCATAGGAACAAATCGAGAAGACAGCCATACCAAATCCCCAACGCGAAGTCGGGGACCCACACCGCGGCGGCGGTTGGCAAAACGCTGAGCCTTCTCCTGTGACAACTTCAAGTTGTCCACCACATGACTCCAGATCCGCTGCAACCTATCCACCACAGAATCCACCCCAGGACAGTCAGAAGGCTCCACATGTCCCGAGGAAAAACGAGGATGGAAACCAGAGTTGCAGAAAAATGGCGAAACCAAGGTGGCGGAACTAGCCCGATTATTAAGGGCAAATTCAGCCAACGGCAAGAAGGTCACCCAATCATCCTGATCAGAAGAGACAAAACACCTCAAATAAGCCTCCAGAGTCTGATTAGTTCGCTCCGTTTGTCCGTTAGTCTGGGGATGAAAAGCGGACGAAAACGACAAATCAATGCCCATCCTACCACAAAAGGATCGCCAGAACCTGGAAACAAACTGGGATCCTCTGTCCGACACAATATTCTCAGGAATGCCGTGCAAACAAACCACGTTCTGGAAGAACACAGGAACCAGATCAGAAGAGGAGGGCAGCTTAGGTAAAGGAACGAAATGGACCATCTTGGAGAAACGATCACATATCACCCAGATGACAGACATGCCCTGAGACACCGGAAGATCAGAAATGAAATCCATAGAGATGTGTGTCCAAGGTCTCTTCGGGACAGGCAAGGGCAAGAGCAACCCGCTGGCACGAGAACAGCAAGGCTTAGCTCGAGCACAAGTTCCACAGGACTGCACAAATGACCGCACATCCCTTGACAAGGAAGGCCACCAAAAGGACCTGGCCACCAGATCTCTGGTGCCAAAAATTCCCGGGTGCCCTGCCAACACTGAGGAATGAACCTCAGAAATGACTCTGCTGGTCCATTTAGCAGGCACAAACAATCTGTCAGATGGACAAGAGTCAGGCCTACCAGCCTGAAATCTCTGCAACACACGCCGCAGATCAGGAGAAATAGCTGACAAGACAACTACTTCCTTAAGAATACCCACAGGTTCAGCGACTCCAGGAGCATCAGGCACAAAGCTCCTAGACAGAGCATCGGCCTTCACATTCTTAGAACCTGGTAAATACGAGACCACAAAGTCAAAACGGGAGAAAAACAATGACCAGCGGGCCTGTCTAGGATTCAGGCGTTTAGCAGACTCGAGATACATCAGATTTTTGTGATCAGTCAAGACCACCACACGATGCTTAGCACCCTCGAGCCAATGACGCCACTCCTCAAATGCCCACTTCATGGCCAACAACTCCCGATTGCCCACATCATAATTTCGCTCTGCCGGCGAAAACTTCCTGGAGAAAAAGGCACAAGGTCTCATAGTAGAGCAACCAGGGCCTCTCTGCGACAAAACGGCCCCTGCCCCAATCTCCGAAGCATCCACCTCCACCTGAAAGGGAAGTGAGGTGTCAGGTTGGCACAAAACAGGCGCCAAAGTAAACCGGCGTTTCAACTCCTGGAAAGCCTCCACGGCAGCAGGAGCCCAGTTAGCCACATCAGAGCCTTTCTTGGTCATATCCGTCAATGGTTTAACAATGCTAGAAAAATTTGCGATAAAACGACGGTAGAAGTTAGCAAAACCCAAGAACTTCTGAAGACTCTTAACTGACGAGGGTTGAGTCCAATCATGAATAGCTCGGACCTTGACTGGGTCCATCTCTACAGCAGAAGGGGAAAAAATGAACCCCAAAAAGGGAACCCTCTGTACACCAAAGAGACACTTTGAGCCTTTAACAAACAAAGAATTTTCACGCAAAATCTTAAAAACCATCCTGACCTGCTCCACATGCGAGTCCCAATCATCAGAAAAAAACAGAATATCATCCAGATAAACAATCAAAAATTTATCCAGATACTTCCGGAAAATGTCATGCATGAAGGACTGAAAAACTGAAGGTGCATTAGAGAGCCCAAATGGCATCACCAAGTACTCAAAATGACCTTCGGGCGTATTGAATGCGGTTTTCCATTCATCGCCTTGCTTAATGCGCACAAGGTTGTACGCACCACGAAGGTCTATCTTGGTAAACCACTTGGCACCTTTAATTCGGGCAAACAAGTCAGACAACAGCGGCAAAGGATACTGAAATTTGACAGTGATCTTGTTTAAAAGCCGATAGTCAATACAAGGCCTCAAAGATCCGTCCTTTTTGGCCACAAAAAAGAATCCCGCACCAAGAGGGGAAGAAGAAGGACGGATATGCCCCTTCTCAAGAGACTCCTTGATATATGAACGCATCGCGGTATGTTCAGGTACCGACAGATTAAACAGTCTCCCCTTAGGAAACTTACTGCCAGGAATCAAATCTATTGCACAGTCACATTCCCTATGAGGAGGCAATGCACTGGACTTAGACTCGCTGAAGACATCCTGATAATCAGACAAATACGCCGGAACTTCCGAAGGCGTAGAAGAAGCAATAGACAAGGGCAGGGAATCTCCATGAATTCCATGGCAGCCCCAACTTGACACCGACATTGCCTTCCAGTCCAAGACTGGATTATGGGTCTGTAACCATGGTAAACCCAAAACAACCAAATCATGCATCTTATGCAGAACAAGAAAACGTATCACCTCCCGATGTTCGGGAGTTATGCACATGGTAACCTGTGTCCAATACTGCGGTTTATTTTTTGCCAAAGGCGTAGCATCAATACCCCTAAGAGGGATAGGATTTTCTAATGGCTCCAGAACAAAACCGCAGCGCTTGGCAAATGACAGATCCATCAGACTCAGGGCAGCACCTGAGTCTACAAACGCCATGACAGGATACGATGACAGTGAGCAAATCAAAGTTACAGATAGAATAAATTTAGGTTGCAAATTACCAATGGCGACAGGACTAACAACCCTAGTAAGACGTTTAGAGCATGCTGAGATAACATGTGTAGAATCACCACAGTAGTAACACAAGCCATTCTGGCGTCTATGAATTTTCCGCTCATTTCTAGTCAGGATTCTATCACATTGCATTAAATCAGGTGCCTGTTCAGACAACACCATGAGGGAATTTGCGGTTTTGCGCTCCCGCAACCGCCGGTCGATTTGAATTGCCAGGGCCATGGAATCATTCAGACCTGTGGGAATGGGAAAACCCACCATCACATTCTTAATGGCTTCAGAAAGGCCATTTCTGAAATTTGCAGCCAATGCACACTCGTTCCACTGGGTCAGCACGGACCATTTCCGAAATTTTTGGCAATACACTTCAGCCTCGTCCTGGCCCTGAGACATAGCCAGCAAGGCTTTTTCTGCCTGAATCTCAAGATTGGGTTCCTCATAAAGCAAACCGAGCGCCAGAAAAAACGCATCAATGTCAGCCAATGCCGGATCTCCTGGCGCCAGCGAGAAGGCCCAATCCTGAGGGTCGCCCCGTAAAAAAGAAATAACAATTTTCACTTGCTGAGCGGAGTCTCCAGATGAACAGGGTCTCAGGGACAAAAACAATTTACAATTATTCCTGAAATTTCTAAATTTAAATCGGTCTCCGGAAAACAGTTCAGGAATCGGTATCTTAGGTTCTGACATAGGATTTCTGATAACATAATCTTGTATGCCCTGCACACGAGCAGTAAGCTGGTCCACACCTGTAATCAAGGTCTGGACATTCATGTCTGCAGCAAACACAAGCCACTCAGAGGTAAAGGGGAAAAGAAAAAAAAATGAGAGAGAGAAAAAAAACCTCAGAACTTTCTTTCTTATAATCCCGCTTCTGCAATGCATTTAACATTTAATACTGGCCTGGCAAACTGTTATGACCCCAATGGCGAGGGTCTCAGAGGAACAAGTAAGTCTGCGAAGTACAAAAATCCAGCTCATAGGGCAGTGGTAACTGGGTTGACCATATATCTACTCCTAACGCCAACACTAGAAGTAGCCGGGGAACATGCCTACGTTGGTCGCTAGATTTCTCGCGCCAGCCGGAGGACTAACTACCCCTAGAAGAGGAAAACAAAGACCTCTCTTGCCTCCAGATAATAGACCCCAAAAGTTGGATACAAGCCCCCCACAAATAATAACGGTGAGGTAAGAGGAAATGACAAACACAGAGATGAACTAGGTTTAGCAAAGAGAGGCCCACTTACTAATAGCAGAATGTAGTAAGATAACTTATATGGTCAACAAAAACCCTATCAAAATTCCACACTGGAAATTCAAGAACCCCCGAACCGTCTAACGGCCCGGGGGGAGAACTCCAGCCTCCCTAGAGCTTCCAGCAAGGTTAGGATACAGATTATGTACAAGCTGGACAAAAATGCAAACAAAAACAAATAGCAAAAAGCAAGAAAGCAGACTTAGCTTAATCTAGCAGGAACCAGGATCAGTAGACAAGAGCACAACAGATTAGCTCTGATTACAACGTTGCCAGGCATTGAACTGAAGGTCCAGGGAGCTTATATAGCAACACCCCTGAACTAACGGCCCAGGTGAGCATACAAGGGATGACTGAAATACCCAGAGTCAAATCACTAGTAACCACTAGTGGGAGCCAAAAAGCAAATTCACAACACAATACCCCACTCCGAATGTTATGTCAGTGCTTGTTCATTACATTGTGGGCAGGTTGAATAGTACAACCAACATCTTGAAGCCCACAGATACATTCGAGCAAACAAACTAGAAAAGGATGAGTTGTAATTTAAAAATTGGTTGATGGGAAAGACCTCACCAGTGGTTTTTTATTGGAAGTTTTTACACCCATGTGAACCCATTACACAACATAAACATTTGGAGCCCCCACATCTACATTTGTGTGAAAAAGTGTTCGCCCCCTTCCTGATTTCCTATTCTTTTGCATGTTTGTCACACTTAAATGTTTTAGATCACCAAACAAATGTAAATATTAGACAAAAATAACACAAGTAAACACATTTATTTTAAATGAAGGTCTTTACTATTAAGGGAAAAAGAAATCCAGACTTACAGCACACTGTGTGAAACAGTGAAGGCCTCCCCCCCTTAAAACATAAATTAACTGTGGTTTATCACATCTTTGGGAAGCTGAATTCACATTCCCTAGCCACACCCAGGCCAGATTACTGCCAGATCTGTTCTCAATCAAGAAATCACTTAAATAGGACTTGCCTGATAAAATAAAGTAGACTAAAAGAACCTCAAAAGCTAGACATCATGCCACAATTCAAAGAAATTCTGGAACAAATGAGAAGCAAAGTAATTGAGATCTATCAGTCTGGAAAAGGTTATAAAGTCATTTATAAAGCTTTGGGACTCCAGCGAACCACAATGAGCACCATTATCCACAAATGGCAAAAACAGTACAGTGGTGAATTTTCCCAAGTATGACCAGCCGACCAAAATTACTCCAAGAGCACAGCGATGACTCATTCAAGAGATCACAAAAGACCCCACAACAACATCCAAAGAACTGCAGGACTCACTTGCCTCACTTAAGGTCAGTGTTCATTACTCCACCATAAGATAGAGACTAGGCAAAAATAGCCGCATGGCAGATTTACAAGATGAAAACCACTGCTGAGCAATAAGAACACAAAGGACTGTGGACTGACGAGACAAAAGTTGAACTTTTTAGAAGGTGTATGTTCCATTATATCTGGCATACAAGTAACACAGCATTTCAGGAAAGGAACATCATACCAACAGTAAAATATGGTGGCGGTAGTGTAAAGCTCAGAGGCTGTTTTGCTGCTTCAATACCAGGAAGACTTGCTGTGATAAAATGGAACCATGAATTCTGCTATCTTCCAAAAAATCCTGATGGAGAATGTCCGGCCATCTATTTGTGACCTCACACTGAAGTGCACATGGGGTCTGCAAAAGGACAATGATCCAAAACTCACCAGCAAATCCACCTCTGAATGGCTTAAGAAAAACAAAATTAAGACTTAGAGTGACCTAGTCAAAGTCCTGACCTTAATCCGATTGAGATGCTGTGGCATGTCCTTAAAAAGTTGGTTCAAGCTCGGAAACCCTCCAGTGTGGCTAAATTGCAATAATTCTGCAAAGATGAGTGGGACAAAATTCCTCCAGAGCGTTGTAAAAGACTCATTGCCGGGTAATTATCGCAAACACTTGATTGCAGTTGTTGTGGGCTAAGGACGGCTCAATCAGTTATCAGGTTTAGGGGGCAATCACGTTTTCACACAGGGCCCTGTAGGTTTGGATTTCCCTTAATAAAAAAGACCTTCATTTATAAGCTGCATTTTGTGCATGTGTTATTTTTGTCTAATATATTTGTTTGGTGGTCTGAAACATTTTAGTGTGACAAACAAGCAAAAGAACAGGAAATCAGGAAGGGGGCAAACACTTTTTTCCTCACAACTGAATATATCCCTGGGAATTCAGGGAGCAGGTATAATCACCAGTCAGTGAGTAGAGATGAGCGAACCCGAACTTGAAAGTTTGGGGTTCGTACAGTACAGTTGGCGTCCGGTGGTAAACGCCGAACACTGACTTCTCCCGGAAGTCTGTTACAATGTTCGGAGTTGCTGAAAGAGAGAGAAATTCTTCCAGCTCAAAAGTTTGGTTCCCCATTGTTTTCAATGGGGTTCGGCTTCTGGTTCAAGTTCAGGTACAGTTGTGCTACCCGAACCGACCTTTGAAATAAAGTTTGGGTCGGGTACCAGAACCTAAACTTCCACGGGTCGTCTCATCCCTATTTGTGTGTTCACTACTTTCTTAGAGATGCGGTTGGGTGCAACAAAATGATTCAAGTTTCTATTTTGTCTAAAAACAATATTGCGGCTTTTTGGTGTACTCTGAGCTAATGTAAAGTCATTCTCCAGAATCAGCCAATATTTCTTAAGTAATCCCATAATCCGGTCGTGGAAATTATTGAAGGTATTAAGAAAACTAAATTTGAACATTTCTTCAATCTTATTTTCCCGCCTAGTCATAGACTCCTTTATGCTCATTTTATTATTAATTTTTGCCAGACAATCCGACTGCTGTAAGTCTCTAGTATTTTTTTCTAAAAACTATATTGGTGTGTTTTGGTATTCTCTGAGCTAATATAGGGTCATTCTCCAGAATCAACCAACATTTCTATCGCTATAGATTACTATTTCCGAAGGATTAACTATTGGCCTCCTTGATTTTCACGACTCATTATGATCATTCTGAAAATTCTGATGTCACTGTAATATTGTTGACTTACACAAAATCACAATTTTTTTAGCCCAGTAATGTCCAACCCTGGGTCTACAGTCAACATAAAAGGAAGCCCCAAGACTGTTTCTTCATTGTCCATTCCCTCAGCTCCGTGTGATCAGCATTGTGAGCCTGCGGCCGGTGCGGCTATAGCTCGCGGAGACCTCCACCACCGGGGAGCAATGGACAATAGCTGCTGTGAGTGACCGGATTGGGGCTAGCTCAGCCGTGTGAGTAGCCAGGGTCTCTTCTGTCTAGTTAGCACCTTCACAAGGCCGGGATTTATGTTTATGAGTTTGTGTTGGTGTTCGGCAACCCATGGAAAGCAATAAAAACTGCACCTGTTTGGACCAAAACTACGTTGCCAGTGTGAACGCTCCCTAAGACCTATTGCCTACCAGAGAGTGAATCCATACACATATTATCATAGGATACAGTTGCACTTGCTTTAGTTTGTAGACTTTACATTAAGTATAATTCTCGTCACTCGCGTCTCAAATTTTTTGCTTTTTCTATACATCGCATCAACAAGAATTGCAGAAGAGAGGCGTAATCTTGATAAGTCTGAACAATTTCCAAGGAGGAACTGAAGATCAAACCATGAATACAGGAGATTATTAATAAAGAATTCATTTCACAAACATGTGGAAATAGATGTGCCCAATAGTAGGAGGCAGAAAAAAAATCAAAATTGCCAAATGGTCATTTAAAAATGTAACAATTTCTTCGATTTAAAGTAAATCACCTTTAAATGCTGTTTTTTGGAGCCATTAGCGTGGCATTTCAGAGGTACCGTATTATTACCAGGCTCGCTGTGTCATGTAAATTGACATTCTTTTTCCACGTCTTGACAGAAATCTGGAGAGCACCCTAGCTATTTTCTCTTGCAAGCTTCTGAACGATGCTTCTAATGGGATTTTTTGGCTTAGATCATAAACCTTTGCATAGTAACTTTCTGTTGTATGTTATTCAAAAAAGGGTTTAAAGTATTCCAGCGATGGAATGGAAAATATGGAGGAGAAACGAAGTCTGAAACATCAGGGTAAGTGTGTCTAAACTTTATAGGTAAGACATAATGATAGTAAAGGTAACAGGGGCCCATTGCACATAGCCGCACGACCCCCAGGTTCTTCCATACTAGTCCCGTCAGGCACCCCAGGATTAGAGAATGCTTCTAGGGAAGGATATCTCAATTCTCCGGAGGCCAGTGGAGCATGTTGAGTTTTTTCGGATTCACACTATATATGACAACATCTGTATGCTTTGGTATTAATTTGGAGGTGCACAGTCTTCTGTCCTCTTGGTTACAGCTGTTCCCTTCCATTTCCAGGTGTATAGAGTATAGTGGCTGCAGAAACCTTTGTTTGCAATTACAGAGGTCAGACGCTTCCTGTAGTTCTTGACCAGGTTCGCACACACTGCAGCAGGGATTTTGTCCCCGTCCTCCATACAGATCTTCTCCAGATCTTTCAGGTTTCGGGGCTGTCACTGGGCAACATTGAGTTTCTATTGGGCTCAGGGCTGGGGACTGGCTCGGCCACTCCAGGACCTTCAAATGATTCTTATAGAGCCACTCCCTAGTTGCCCGGCTGTGTGTTTCAGGTAATTGTCATGCTGGAAGACCCAGCCACAGCCCATTTTCAATGCTCTATCTGAGGAAAGAGGTTTTTGGCCAAAATCTCGCGATAGATGACCCCATCCATCCTCCCTTCAATATGGTGCAGTCATCATGTTCTCTTTACAGAAAAGCACCCCCAAAGTATGATGTTTCCCCACTATGCTTCATAGTTAGGACTGCGTTCTTGGGGTTATACTCATCCTATTTCTTCCTCAAACCATGGCGAGTGGAGTTCATACAAAAAAGTTCTGTTTTGGTCTCATCTGATCACATGACCTTCTCCCATGCCTCATGTGGATTATCCAGATGGTCATTGGCGACCTTCACATGGGTCTGGATATGTGCTGGTGTGAGCAGGGGGACCTTGCGTGACCTGCAGGATCTTAATCCATGATGGTGTAGAGTGTTACTAATCGCAATATTTGAAAATGTCATCTCAGCTTTCTTCAGGTCATTGACCAGATCCTCCATGTAGTTCTTGGCTTATTCCTGACCTTTCTCAGAATCATCCTTATCCCGCAAGGTGAGATCTTGTATGGAGCCCCAGACCGAGGAAGACTGACAGTCATCTTGTGTTCTTCCATTTTCTAATAATTGTGCCAACAGTTGTTGCCTTCTCACCAATCTGCTTGCCTGTAGCCCAGGTAATGAAGTCAAACAGGTGCAATTAATGCAGGTAATGAGTGCAGAGTAGGAGGCTTCTTAAAGAAAACTAACAGGTCTGTGAGACAATTCTTGCTGGTTGGTCCGTGATCAAATACTTATTTCATTAAATAAAATGCAAATTAATTATGTAGAAGTCATACAATGTGATTCTATCTTAGATTCTGTCACAGGTGAAGTGAACCTATGAAAAAAATGACAGACCTCTCCATTCTTTGTAGGAGGGAAAACTTGCAAAATCGGCAGAGTATCAAATACTTATTTTCCCCACTGTGCCTACTTGGCAATGCCGAGGGTGCACCGAAACCTCAAGTAACATATGGAGTAAAGATTATCTTCTGGATAAAGGAAATGACAATGTTAACCACTTCACCCCTGGTTAATTTTCCATTTTTCGAGGACACAGATATCAAACATGTATAATTTTTTTTATTTAAGAAATGAAAACTAATTCAGATATATCTAGAAAAAAATATTTCGCTTTTGAGAGACCCATTTTTGGGGATCTGGGGTTGGGTGATGGATTATTTTTGCAAGCTGAGCTGATGTTTTCATTGATACCATTTTGGGGTACATAAGATGTTTTGATCGCCTCCTATGGCATTTTATTGCAATGTTGCGGCTACAAAAAAATGTAATTTTGATCTCTTTCTCTTTGTGCCGTTTACCGATCAAATTAATTCACTTTATATTTTGATAGATCAGACATTTCCGAATACAACGATCCCAAATATGTGCATTTTTCATTTTTTTTATTTGTTTTATTTTTAATGCCTCAAAAGGGGGGGGATTTCAACTTTTCTGTTTTTTATTTTTTTAAAACTTTTCTTTCTTTTTTTTACTTTTTACTGTATTTAATAGTCCTCTTAGGAGACTTGAAACTGTGATCATCCGATTGCCTGTGCTACACATAACGGCTTCAGCACTGCTATGTGTAGCAAAAATCACGATCTCCTATGAACGCCGACCAGGCTTAATTTAATGTGTAAAATTGGGGTGAGAGACTCATTTTAACCCCTTACCGTCAAAGCCAATAGTCATCTTCCTGACAGCTCCATTTTATGTTGTAATATTCCTTCCAATCCAATGATTCTGAGAATGTTTTTAGTGACACTTTTGTACTTCACAATAGTAGCAAATTAGACAACTAAACAAAAATCTTATTGATTAAAGTATTGGAACTTTGGTGAAAATGTATTGAAAAAAACTGTAGTATTATTAAAGTTTAATTTTTATGCTCTTAAACAAATTGTCATACCAGATAACATTTCCTATATGTCTACTTTAATTGGCATCATTTTTAAAACGTCCTTTTATTTATTTATTTTTAGGAAGCTCAAAAGATTAAAATTTTTCTTTTTTCAACAAAATTTGAAAAACATTTTTTTTATTTTATGCAACCTAATCTGGTTCAAAATGACTTCCTATATGTCAGAAAACTCCCAAAAGTGAGACCATTTTTAAACCTGCACCTCTCAAAGTATTTAAAACCGCATTCAGGACGTTTTTTAACTCTTCAGGTGATTCACATAAAGGAATGCAAAAGTGGAGGGAGCAAACAAAAAGTACCTTCCTTCAGCTTTAATGTGGTTAGGTCTTCACTTTTTCATTTTTTAGAAGGGGTAGCGGGAGATGATGACAACATCATTTGTTACACATTGTCTCTGGAGCGGCTTTTGGTTTTCAATTTGCCTGGAATATACTGTATTATGGACGTGTGTTGCAGTTGACCCTGAAATGTCAAAACAACAAAATAAAAACATAAGTGACCCCTTGTTGGATACTAAATTTGCCACAGAATTCATCTGGAGGGGTAGAAACCATTCTGGACTTCAGGTTGTTTCACAAATCTTTGTAAAATTAGGACACAAAAGTTTTTTCCACTAAAATTTTGACTTGGCCCCAAATTGTTCATCTTCACAAGGGGCACCTGGCAAAAATGGACCTCACAATTTGTAAAATAATTTTTTTTAACCCTACATGTGGTTAGAAACTACTGTTTGTTCACTTTCTGAATATTTTTCTGGGGTTTTTATATGGGACAAGATGACATTATTTTTATATATGATTTTATGATTACTTTCTATCCCATTTTTTGTGTATCATTGACTAAAAAATGATATATTTTGGAGCGTTTTGTATTGAAAGGCGTTAAATCTGTCAGTTTTGCACTGACATGAGACCTTTTAGACCTCGCTAGCAGGTGCCCAGGTCATTACTTGGCCTTGACCATCCTGTGGTCACTCTTTGCAAGGTGCAGATGAGGATAAAGAGGGAGTGCCTACCCTCTGTTAACCATCTAGATGCTGCTGTTGCTATTGCCAAAGGCATCTAAATGGTTAAGTGGCCATGACCAGTGCTGGCACCACGTGCAACCATTGTAATATACAGCTGTTGATGGTGCTATTTCTTATTACATGTACGGTGAATGACAGGAAGGGGTTAAAATGAAATTGCCATCAGAAAATGACCTATTGTGTAAACCAGAATTATATTTTTTAATTTATAATATTTTTACAATTTTTTTCCTATCAGTAACTTAATTAAAATGTTAAATTTTGTAAGTTTTCACTATAGATATAATAGTAAGTCTTATATTAGGTAACATGTATATATGAATAACACCGGATTCACGATTCGCAATATATGATGTCACAGCTTACCTCCTCCCCCTCTCTGCTTAATGACCTCCTCCACATGTCACAGAGCATGCTCACAACACTCTGCTCGGGAGCATAATAGGTGATGTAACAGCTCACACAACGACTGTGCACGGATCATAGAGTATGACCACAAAGACTGTATATGGAAAACACAGGAACAAACAATCACAGCTCACCTGCAGTTATCTGCACAATGTCCTCTGCACAGGTCGCAGATTGGGCTGAAACATTCCCTTAATAGGGAAAATATAAAAAATTAAATATCTTTAAATCATGTTTTTTCATAATGAAATGTTTTTATAAACGTCATATATCACTAACTGTAGTGTATAAAGAAAGTGTAAATTCTTAAAAATTTTCAGCTTTTGCCATGAAACCTAGTATTAGGCAACAACTGTGTATGGATAACACAGAGTTCATGATTCACAACACGTGATGTCACATCTCACCTTTTTTGTGGTCATAGAGCATGCCCACAATACTCTTCTATAGAAGATAATTAGTGATGCCATAGCTTACCTCCTTCTCCTCCCTGCGTAATAACCTCTGCACAGGTCATAGAGCATGCCCATAATACTCTTCTATAGAAGATAATTAGTGATGCCATCGCTCACTTCCTTCTCCTCCCTGCGTAATAACCTCTGCACAGGTCATAGAGCATGCCCATAATACTCTTCTATAGAAGATAATTAGTGATGCCATAGCTTACCTCCTTCTCCTCCCTGCGTAATAACCTCTGCACAGGTCATAGAGCATGCCCATAATACTCTTCTATAGAAGATAATTAGTGATGCCATAGCTCACTTCCTTCTCCTCCCTGCGTAATAACCTCTGCACAGGTCATAGAGCATGCCCATAATACTCTTCTATAGAAGATAATTAGTGATGCCATAGCTCACTTCCTTCTCCTCCCTGCGTAATAACCTCTGCACAGGTCATAGAGCATGCCCACAACACTCTCCTATAATAGTCAATGAATCACATTCTGTCTATTACCGTCTATGGTCCATGTGGTTAATATAAAGTAAATCTCTAAGTGAAACTATCAAAAGCTCCTACAACACGTCGCCGTAGATATGTGGAGAAAAGAAAAATATCTACAATCAAAACATAAAAATAAAATAGATTAGAAAAAAAGGATGAGTGCGTGCCGGCGTCTTGCCGTATCCTTCTTTATATTCAGGATTTCCAGCTTCCGTCGGCCAATTACATCTTCTATTCAATTCAGTGAAGAGTCAACACTCAGGAAAGGTCAACTCTACTCCGAAATCTGAGACTGGAGCCCCTTCATTCCCGGGATTTGTGAGACTGTCAGGGCTCAAGGTCTCGCTGTTCACACTTTCATGGGATATCTTATTGGATATGAACGAGAAAAAAATCGTTTTAAATCTCCGCTCTTATGAAATTTACCTTGTAAACTTGTGGTTTTCAAAATCTAATACATAACAATGAAAAATATATATATTTTTTTTTTTTCTTTTACAATACATGAAGTAAACAACAAAATTCAAAGCTGAATCCGCGGTAAGAAAAAGTTTAAATTAAAAAACATGAAATGCAATTCTTCTCCAGACTCTATACCTGGATCAAGATGTGGATCTGCTCCGGTGTCATCGAAAAGAAGATAAAAATAATAGTCCTGTCTGGACTCTGATAAATATTAATATGATTTGTATTAGGAAAAAAACACAAGATTTCATATGTGACTTGATATTTTATTGAGGCAATCTGCCACCCTCGCCGGCGTCTTCCAGCAGACGTGCTTTATAAGACCTACGGAAAGTTTCCTCAGAATTGAAGAACATTTTGCGAGAAGCCCGGATGCTGTAAATATGAGGGACGTCTATCCTTACAACCAGAAAATCACTTTGTAATGCCGGGCACGCTGCCACCAGCCCGACGAACCGATGGTCATTCTAGTGTTTTGTGCACTTTTGCATCAGGATTAATAAGAAAAGAAAAAAGTTAAAGGCATGAATGGATTTGTACACGGAAAGACTTAAACAGAAAATAAAGTTGCAAACGCTTTGCACAAACACTGCCTGAAAAAGCCGAAGACTGCCGAGTGCAGGGAATACCGCCGGAAGGTAATGAGCGGCCCCGGAAGTAGATGCGGCCAGGAGACAGCGGGATGGGAGGACGCGTCGCTGGACAGGTAAGTATAATATTTATAATGTTTATTATTCATTTTATGTTTTCTTTTACAGCCGCCCTGGACCCGAACTATGTGTTCGTTATGGTCCCGAACTTTACAGTTCGGGTTCGCCCATCCATAGCAACGCTAAATCAGCAGAGGCAGTTGCATGACTCCACACACAGGGAGATAGTGATATCTGTGCCTGCATGATTTACATGGTGATAGTAATGCCTCTGCCTAAATCATGCACAGACAAGAGTAAAAAAGGGTAATATCTGTGCTTACATCATTTACATGGAGAGACAGGGAGGCAGTACTATCTGTACCTACATCATCAACATTGACAAGTAGGGAGTAATATCTGTTCTAGATTATTAACTTGGAAAAACAGGGAAACAGCAATATCTGTGCCTATATCATATATAGGAAGAGACTTGGAGGCAGCACTATCTGTACCTACATCATCAACATTGACAAGTAAGGCGTAATATCTGTTCTAGATTATTAACTTGGAAAAACAGGGAAACAGCAATATCTGTGCCTATATCATATATAGGAAGAGACTTGGAGGCAGCACTATCTGTGCCTTATTTATTTACACGGGAAGGCAGTATTATCTGTTGTGCCTCCATCATTTATAAAAAAGAGACATGAAGGCAGTATGATCTGGAGAGACCAGGAAGCAAAATAATCTGAACCAAAGTCATTTAGAAAGGGAAAGAGAAGAGTAACTGTCTGTGCCTTCATTATTTACACAGAGAAACAGAGAGGCAGTACAGTCTGTGCCTTCATTATTTACATAGAGAAACAGAGAGGCAGTACAGTCTGTGCCTTCATTATTTACATAGAGAAACAGAGAGGCAGTACAGTCTGTGCCTTCATTATTTACATAAATAAACAGTGAGGCAGTACAGTCTGTGCCTTCATTATTTACATAAATAAACAGTGAGGCAGTACAGTCTGTGCCTTCATTATTTACATAAATAAACAGTGAGGCAGTACAGTCTGTGCCTTCATTATTTACATAGAGAAACAGAGAGGCAGTACAGTCTGTGCCTTCATTATTTACATAGAGAAACAGTGAGGCAGTACAGTCTGTGCCTTCATTATTTACATAGAGAAACAGAGAGGCAGTACTATCTGTGCCTTCATTATTTACATAGAGAAACAGTGAGGCAGTACTATCTGTTCCTTCATTATTTACATAGAGAAACAGAGAGGCAGTACAGTCTGTGCCTTCATTATTTACATAGAGAAACAGAGGCAGTACTATCTGTGCCTTCATTATTTACATAGAGAAACAGAGAGGCAGTACTGTCTGTGCCTTCATTATTTATATAGAGAAACAGAGAGGCAGTACTGTCTGTGCCTTCATTATTTACATAAATAAACAGTGAGGCAGTACAGTCTGTGCCTTCATTATTTACATAAATAAACAGTGAGCCAGTACAGTCTGTGCCTTCATTATTTACATAAATAAACAGTGAGGCAGTACAGTCTGTGCCTTCATTATTTACATAAATAAACAGTGAGCCAGTACAGTCTGTGCCTTCATTATTTACATAAATAAACAGTGAGGCAGTACTGTCTGTGCCTTCATTATTTACATAAATAAACAGTGAGGCAGTACAGTCTGTGCCTTCATTATTTACATAAATAAACAGTGAGGCAGTACAGTCTGTGCCTTCATTATTTACATAGAGAAACAGTGAAGCAGTACTATCTGTTCCTTCATTATTTACATAAATAAACAGTGAAGCAGTACTATCTGTGCCTTCATTATTTACATGGAGAGAGGTAGGCGGCACTTTCTGTGCCTGCATGATTTAAAGGGAGACACATTGAGGCAGCACTAAATGTGAGTACATAATTGAGAAATATGTGAATTTCCATCGAGTAAGATGACAATTACATTACACTAAAACTTGAGCACAACACGGTGTTCACACTAATGTTACGCATACTGTTGCTATGCGACAATATGTAGACAAGAAAAAGAATGTTAAAAAAATACAATAGTCAGGGATATGTTTAAAAAATGTATAAAAATGCACAAACCTAGACAAAAATTCCAACATTCCGCTCCGTTCAGTAACCACACAAGGAGATTTCCTCTAAAGAAGAACTTGATTGTTTTACAACCCAAAAGTTACTTATTGCACTTTGTATCAGGATCTTTGGCCTACACTTGCTGTGCGCTCACAGAATAGTAATTACCCAGTGATTTGCCGAGTGCACAGGGTTAGGAGGTCCATGAGTCAAGAAATCCTCTGCCCCTTGGTCCCTGCCCACGAGGAACACATTGTAATGTGACATTGCTTTTCTGCTCTGTTCCTTTCCCAAAATTCATCCTCTTCCCCAAATAATCGTCCCTAATCTAGAAGACTGATCTCCTGCTGGCTCCACTAATGAACAAAACGATCGTTAGTTTGTCAACAGTATCTAAGGACAAAGAAAAAATCCTGCATATTCCCATTAATCACAGCTAAACTTTATGCCCAGATCTCCTTTAATAAATGTTACTTTTATTTGTCCTAAAATTATAAATCTTAATTTACTATTAAAAAAAATACATTTTAAGCTTTTTTAATGAACACTCAGCTTCGCTAATGAACAGGATTCCTATTGGAATAGCAGGAAAAAAAATAAGCAATTGATGAAAATAAATTAAAAACTAATAAAGAGGTCTCCAAACAGCTTGGTGTATGGGCCGGAGCCAAGACTGCAGAACATCAAGCTGCTTGGCATCGGAGTGTTTATCATTTTTAAGGTGATTACTAAAAGAAATTATATCAGGTTAGAAGCATTTTTTTACCCTGGGAAAACGCACTGATGCATAAATAATAGTTAATATCCTAATGTTACCTGCTGAAATAAAGACACAACATACGCTCTTCCTATGTGAAAGCATTCATAATTCAGTCGGCAAAACAAAGCCTTAACGGAGACTAGAGCGGCATTTACAAAATGCTAATTTTTCACATGGCAGCGAAAACGTTTGGAAAAAAAAATTGCTAAAATTACTGCAAAATCACTGATGTGATTATATCTGGGATTCATTGAATTCAAGGCTATTACGGTAAATTTCCTGGTGTGAAGGATTTGCTTGCTCAACGGTTATTCTCTCCGCTAATACTATAAATGATGAAAGCTGATTACAAACATAACCGGCTATGAGAAGGCATTGTATGTGATGTGCCAAGAGCAGTCGTCAGATTTTAGAATTCAGCTCCATTCACAATATATCAAATTCTCATTTTCACTTTTTTTTTTTCATCTTTATATTTGATTCCCAGAAAATTTAAAAAAAGCATATAATGGTTGAATACGATGGAAGCTTCCTTTTCCCAGCTACTGAATAGCAGCTCTGGAGCATAAACCGCTGCTCTAACAAAAGGCAAGCTGTGAAGTAGAAAAAATATGAATGTCCTGAATTATGTTTTATAGTAAGTATGCATCTGAAAACAGCATGTCATTTTTAAGGACCAATATTCATGGAAAAGTAATTTCTTAATATATCTTTACATCCGTGAAACTTTGTTTTTTTTTTGCTACAGATTTCCAATTTCCCTTCATAAACATTAATTAAATGGATTTTTCAGGCTCCGTAAAGTCACCACTAGAGGGAGCTCAAAATATCACTGCATACTGCTTCTACCTTGTACTCATTAATAAGGCTACTTTCACACTAGCGTTAACTGCAATACATCGCAAATGCGTCGTTTTGCCGAAAAAACGCATCCTGCAAAAGTGCTTGCAGGATGCGTTTTTTCAGCATTGACTAACATTAGCGACGCATTTGTGACGCATTGCCACACGTCGCAACCGTCGTGCGACGGTTGCGCCGTGCTGTGGCTGACCGTCGGGATGAAAAAACGTTACATGTAACGTTTTTTGCTCCCGACGGTCCGCTTTTTCCGACCGCGCATGCGCGGCCGGAACTCCGCCCCCACCTCCCCGCACTTCCCCGCACCTCACAATGGGGCAGTGGATGCGCTGGAAAAATGCATCCGCTGCCCCCGTTGTGCGGCGGAGACAACGCTAGCGTCGGGGACCTCGGCCCGACGCACCGCGACGGGCCGAGCCCGACGCTAGTGTGAAAGAAGCCTAAGTGGCAGCTAACATTTTATCACTTAAAGGTTACAGTGGGGAAAATAAATATTTGTTACACTGTCAATGTTGCAAGTTTTCCCCCCTACAAAGAATGGAGAGGTCTGTAAGTTTTATCGAAGGTACACTTCACCTGTGAGAGACAGAATCTAAAAATAAAAAAAACAGAAAATCACATTGTAGAATTTTTACATAATTTGCATTTTATTACATAAGTATTTGATACAAGAGAAAAACAGAACTTAATATTTGGTCCAGAAACCTTTGTTTGTAATTACCGTGGTCGGACGTTTCCTGTAGTTCTTGACCAAGTTCGCACGCACAGCAGCAGGGATTTTGGCCCCCTCCTCCATACAGATTTTCTCCAGATCATTCAGGTTTCGAGGCTGTCACTGGTCAACATTGACTTTAAGCTCCCTCCAAAGATTTTCTATTGGGTTCAGGTCTGGAGACTGGCTAGGCCACTCCAAGACCTTGAAATGCTTCTTATGGAGCCGCTCCTTAGTTGCCCAGGCTGTGTGTTTTGGGTAATTGTCATGCTGGAAGACACGGCCACAACCCATTTTCCGTGGTCTTACTGAGGGAAGGAGGTTGTTGGTCAAAATCTCGTGATACATGACCCCATCCATCCTCCCGTCAATACAGTGTAGTGGTCCGTTCCCCTTTTCAGAAAACCACCCCCCAAAGATGATGTTTCCCCCACCATGCTTCACGGTTGGGATGGTGTTTCTTGGGTTTTACTCATCCTACTTCTTCATCCAAACACAACAAGTGGAGTTGATACCCATAAATTCTATTTTGGTTTCATCTGACCACATGACCTTTTCCTATGCCTCATCTTGATCATCAAGATGGCCATTGGCTAACTTCAAATGGACCTAAACATGTGCTGTCGTGAGCAGGGGGACCTTGTGTGCCCTGCAGGATTTTAATCCATGACGGTGTAGTGTATTACTAATGGTAATGTTTGAGACTGGGATCCCAGCTCTATTCAGGTCATTGACCAGGTTCTCTCGAGTAACTCTGGGCTGATTCCTGATCTTTCTCAGAATCATTCTTACCCCACGAGGCGAGATCTTGCATGGAGCCCCAGACCAAGGAAGATTAACAGTCATCTTGTGTTTCTTCCATTCTCTAATAATTGTGTCAACAGTTGTTGCCTTCTCTCCAAGCTGCTTGCCTATTGTCTTGTAGCCCATCCCAGCCTTGTCCCTGGTGTTCTTAGACAGCTCTTTGGTCTTGGCCATGGTGAAGAGGTTGGAGTGTAATTGAGTGTGTGGACAGGTGTCTTTTATACAGGTAACGAGGTCATATAGGTGCAATTAATACAAGTTATGAGTGCAGGCTTCTTAAAAAATAACAGGTCTGTGAGAGGCAGCATTCTTGCTGGTTGGTCGGTGATCAAATACTTATGCCATGTAATAAAATGCAAATTAATTATGTAAAAATCATACAATGTGATTTTCTGTTTTTTTATCTTTAGATTTTGTCTCTCACAGGTGAAGTGTACCTACGATTAGAATTACAGACCTCTCCATTCTTTGGGTGTATCAAATACTTATTTTCCCCACAGTATGTTACATCACTGCACTGATTTTTATATTAATTTTCATTTCATTATTATTTACAAAACCAAGCACCATGCTAAAGGATCGAGGTAGAATCGAGTTTCCAGAAATTGACACGAATTTGTACATTTTCACATTTGATTTGCAGCTTGGCAACGTTCGGTGAATTCTGCAAAAACAATATTCGCCGGCGATTGTAATCGGAACCGAATTTTGAAAAGTTCCCTCAACTCTAATTATAAATAGTCACTAGTAATAATAGCATTAATAATAATAAGAAGAAGGAGAATGAATCATTATTATTAATAACACATAGTCTACAGATTACGAATTAGGGGGATGAAAATGAAGGGTAGACTGGCAATTGTACCCTGAAACTCAGCACACCTTCTTTAAGAAGCTGTGATCCCTAAAATATGGTAAAAAAATCAGTTTTGATGTCAGTAACTAATGACCATAGTTTTTAATGTTGATTAAATATGAGGGATTTTTTAATTTATATAAGATAAGCAAACTGTGAAGAACTATAAAGACACAATGTTATACAGAAATGTACAAATTGTTTCATATAAAAGAAAATACATACAATATGAAAACTTCTCATTTCCTTCCCGGCTCACACAGAAAAGTTTTCCAATTTTGGAATATGAAGAAATATATTTATATAAATCTGATAATAAAATAAAAGGAGGCTCCTCGGGATCCAGGACATCTTTCCATTTGCGGCATATCTTGCAATGAAAATCCCAATAATTATATATAAAGAAGATTTTTTTCTTTCTGAGAATAAGATATGTGAAAATAAATTCTGTTCTCTTTTTCAGTCGTCGCTGCACCATTCTATACAGCTCTTTTCTATTACCTGAATTAAATTCTTATTTTTACTATCTCGCTTGCCTGGTTATCTGCCCTTTATAGGAATAAAATATGAAGGAAATGTAAATTGGGCTATTGCATTTCCTCTGTATCATTTTTTCCTGCATTTAGAATCTACAGCAGGCAATATTCTATATCCGCGGTGGTGCAAGTCGGTGGAATGGGTGGAAGGTGGTGAAGTTATTAATAGACTGAAATAACCTTGTTCCCTTCACAGTTGAGTCTGTGCAGAATGCGCTGGGGCAAAGACTGAAGCTGCACTATATCGCCCAGCAGAGCCGCGTTACATGAGCAGTCATCACTTATGTATGGGCAATGGCAGAGTCCGGCCAGTAACATTGATCATTGGGGCCACTGTTCAGCTGAACCTAGTGAACAAATGTACCTTTGCTTCCATGTAATATAAGACTGGCTAGCTTGTTTAATTAATGATTAGATTATACCTTTTTCTGCAAATTGTGAATCAACTGTAATAGCGCTGCTCATTAGCAGTCCTTCAGAGGGGCCTACCGGAGGATTCTCCTGCTCTCCTACCGGCCAGTCCTATAGATAAAAATAAAAAATAGCATAAAAATAATAATGTAGGTGAAGTGGGGGGCTGGGAGCTCAGGTTGCTGGGCAGAGGATACCAACAAGTCATTGTTCTATGGCCAATGGGATGCAGAAGCCAACTGAACCATTGCTCCAGATGATGGGAAGCTTAACCCTTTCTGACATCAGACGTAATATTCTGTCCATGTGACCAGGGCCAATTTGACCATGGATGGAATATTAGGTCTGAGCGATCAGCCACGCTCATGGGGGTGCGCGGGCGATCGCTGCCGGATGTCAGCTGATTCTGACACCCGGCACCCAGCACTACGGTAGGTGCCAGGAGCGCTCACAGACCGCACCCGGCACTTTAACCCCTGAAATACTGCGATTGAACACGACTGCAGCATTCCGGAAACCTGCACAAGCCTAACAGCCCCTCTGCCTTTGGATCGGAGACCCCTCGGTGTGACGTGGGGTCCCGATCGTTGCCATGGTGAGCGGATGTCGTCATGACAACATCCGCATCACCAGAGCAAGGAAACTTGTTGATCATACGCAGTGCCTGATCACCAATTCTCCCTGTCAGTGCAGCGCTGGCAGTTTCCATAGCATACAGATGCTGCTTCATCTGCATGCCATAGAAGCGATCAACCTGCAAAAAATAATTGTCCCACAGTGGGAAAAAGTGAAAAAGTTAGAAAAAAGTAAAAAAAAAAATGTTTTAAAATAATTGTAAAAATATTTAATCAAAAATAATTCTAAGAAAAATCAATATTTATTCTATTAAATAAATATTTGAATGAAAAAAAAATCTAAACAATAAAAGTACACATATTTGGTATCGCCGAGTCTGCAACGACCTCACCTACATTATAAAACTGTCCCACTAGTTAACCCCTTTAGTGAACATCATAAAAAATACAAATAAAAAACAAGGCAAAAAACAACGCTTTATCATCACCCCGCCGAACAATAAGTGGAATAACACGCGATCAAAAAGATGGATATAAATATCCATGGTACCACTGAAAATGACATCTTGTCCCGCAAAAAACGAGCCGCCATACAGCATCATCAGCGAAAAAATTAAAAAGTTATAGTCCTCAGAATAAAGCGATGCAAAAATAATTATTTTCTCTATAAAATAATTTTTATTGTATAAAAGAGCCAAAACATTAAAAAAACTATATAAATGAGGTATCGCTGTAATCGTACTGACCCGAAGAATAAAACTGCTTTATCAATTTTACCACACACGGAACGGTATAAACGCCCTCCCCCCAAAAAAAATCATGAATTGCTGGTTAGTGGTTACTGTTTATTCTGCCTCTCAAAAATCGGAATAGAAAGCGATCAAAAAATGTCATGTGCCCCAAAATGGTACCAATAAAAACATCAACTTGTCCAACAAAAACAAGACCTCGCATGACTCTGTGGGCCAAATTTTCGTATGGAAAAATTATAGCTCTCAAAATGTGGTGACGCAAAAACTATTTTTTGCAATAATAAGCATCTTTTAGTGTGTAACAGCAGCCAATCATAAAAACCCGCTATAACGCCTCTTTCACACGTCCTGATATTTCCGGTACCGGAGATGTCAGTGTCCGTGTGTGTGTAATACTTGCGGCCCACATGTGGCATCTGTATCACACAGACGGGCGCCAGGGAAGAAGTGTTACAGTAAGTGCTGTTCCCCGGCGCTGGGTGCTGAACACGGCTTTCACATTGTACTCTGCTCTGCCAGCGATCGGCGCGAGCAGGGGAGAATGATGAGTTACATTTAAGTAATAAAAAAGACAGCAGGCGATGGCTGATTGGACTATTACTCCTATCAGCTTATCCCTGCTGCTGCTAATTACAGTGACAGCAGGATGGGGGTTTCATCAGCCGCCGCCTGCGCTATAAATAAATAGATAAATGAAAAAAGCAACCTGTGTTCCCCTGTATTTACTATAACCAGCCAGGCAAAACTCACAGGTGGGGCCTGCTATCCTCAGCTGTCAGCTTCAGCAAGGCTGGTTATCAAGAATAGAGGGGTCCCCTGTTATGACCCCAATGGCGAGGGTCTCAGAGAAACAAGTAAGTCTGCGACGTACAAAAATCCAGCTCATAGGGCAGTGGTAACTGGGTTGACCATATATCTACTCCTAACGCCAACACTAGCAGTAGCCGGGGAACATGCCTACGTTGGTCGCTAGATGTCTCGCGCCAGCCGGAGGACTAACTACCCCTAGAAGAGGAAAACAAAGACCTCTCTTGCCTCCAGAGAATAGACCCCAAAAGTAGGATAGTAGCCCCCCACAAATAATAACGGTGAGGTAAGAGGAAATGACAAACACAGAGATGAACTAGATTTTAGCAAAGAGAGGCCCACTTTACTAATAGCAGAATGTAGTAAGATAACTTATATGGTCAACAAAAACCCTATCAAAATCCACGCTGGAGATTCAAGAACCCCCGAACCGTCTAACGGCCCGGGGGGAGAACACCAGCCGCCCTAGAGCTTCCAGCAAGGTCAGGAAACAGATAATATGCAAGCTGGACAAAAATGCAAACAAAAACAAATAGCAAAAAGCAAGAAAGCAGACTTAGCTTAATCAAGCAGGAACCAGGATCAGTAGGCAAGAGCACTACAGATTAGCTCTGATATCAACGTTGCCAGGCATTGAACTGAAGGTCCAGGGAGCTTATATAGCAACACCCCTGACCTAACGACCCAGGTGAGCATACAAGGGATGAATGACATACCCAGAGTCAAATCACTAGTAGCCACTAGAGGGAGCCAAAAGGTAAATTCACAACAGTACCCCCCCCTTAGTGAGGGGTCACCGAACCCTCACCAAGACCACCAGGGCGATCAGGATGAGCGGCGTGAAAGGCACGAACTAAATCGGCCGCATGCACATCAGAGGCGACCACCCAGGAATTATCCTCCTGACCATATCCCTTCCACTTGACCAGGTACTGAAGCCTCCGCCTGGAGAGACGAGAATCTAAGATCTTCTCCACCACGTACTCCAACTCGCCCTCAACCAACACCGGAGCAGGAGGCTCAGCAGAAGGAACCACAGGCACAACGTACCGCCGCAACAAGGACCTATGAAATACGTTGTGGATGGCAAACGACACCGGAAGATCCAAGCGAAAGGATACAGGATTAATGATTTCCAATATCTTGTAAGGACCAATGAAGCGAGGCTTAAATTTGGGAGAGGAGACCTTCATAGGAACAAATCGAGAAGACAGCCATACCAAATCCCCAACGCGAAGTCGGGGACCCACACCGCGGCGGCGGTTGGCAAAACGCTGAGCCTTCTCCTGTGACAACTTCAAGTTGTCCACCACATGCCCCCAGATCCACTGCAACCTATCCACCACGGAATCCACCCCAGGACAGTCAGAAGGCTCCACATGTCCCGAGGAAAAACGAGGATGGAAACCAGAGTTGCAGAAAAATGGCGAAACCAAGGTGGCGGAACTAGCCCGATTATTAAGGGCAAATTCAGCCAACGGCAAGAAGGTCACCCAATCATCCTGATCAGAAGAGACAAAACACCTCAAATAAGCCTCCAGAGTCTGATTAGTTCGCTCCGTTTGACCGTTAGTCTGTGGATGGAAAGCGGATGAAAACGACAACTCAATGCCCATCCTACCACAAAAGGATCGCCAGAACCTGGAAACAAACTGGGATCCTCTGTCCGACACAATATTCTCAGGAATGCCGTGCAAACGAACCACGTTCTGGAAGAACACAGGAACCAGATCAGAAGAAGAGGGCAGCTTAGGCAAAGGAACCAAATGGACCATCTTGGAGAAACGATCACATATCACCCAGATGACAGACATGCCCTGAGACATCGGAAGATCAGAAATGAAATCCATAGAGATGTGTGTCCAAGGTCTCTTCGGGACAGGCAAGGGCAAGAGCAACCCGCTGGCACGAGAGCAGCAAGGCTTAGCTCGAGCACAAGTACCACAGGACTGTACAAATAACCGCACATCCCTTGACAAGGAAGGCCACCAAAAGGACCTGGCCACCAGATCTCTGGTGCCAAAAATTCCCGGGTGCCCTGCCAACACCGAGGAATGAACCTCGGAAATGACTCTGCTGGTCCATCTAGCAGGCACAAACAATCTGTCAGGTGGACAAGAGTCAGGCCTACCAGCCTGAAATCTCTGCAACACACGTCGCAGATCTGGAGAAATAGCAGACACGATAACTCCTTCCTTAAGAATACCCACAGGTTCAGCGACTCCAGGAGCATCAGGCACAAAGCTCCTAGACAGAGCGTCGGCCTTCACATTCTTAGACCCTGGCAAATACGAGACCACAAAGTCAAAACGGGAGAAAAACAATGACCAGCGGGCCTGTCTAGGATTCAGGCGTTTAGCAGACTCGAGATACATCAGATTTTTGTGATCAGTCAAGACCACCACACGATGCTTAGCACCCTCGAGCCAATGACGCCACTCCTCAAATGCCCACTTCATGGCCAACAACTCCCGATTGCCCACATCATAATTTCGCTCTGCCGGCGAAAACTTCCTAGAGAAAAAGGCACAAGGTCTCATAGTAGAGCAACCAGGGCCTCTCTGTGACAAAACGGCCCCTGCCCCAATCTCCGAAGCATCCACCTCAACCTGAAAAGGAAGTGAGATGTCAGGCTGGCACAAAACAGGCGCCGAAGTAAACCGGCGTTTTAACTCCTGGAAAGCCTCCACGGCAGCAGGAGCCCAGTTAGCTACATCAGAGCATTTCTTGGTCATATCCGTCAGCGGTTTAACAACGCTAGAGAAATTTGCGATAAAACGACGGTAGAAGTTAGCAAAACCCAAGAACTTCTGAAGACTCTTAACTGACGAGGGTTGAGTCCAATCATGAATAGCTCGGACCTTGACTGGATCCATCTCCACAGCAGAAGGGGAAAAAATGAACCCCAAAAAGGGAACCTTCTGTACACCAAAGAGACACTTTGAGCCTTTTACAAACAAAGAATTTTCACGCAGAATCTCAAAAACCATCCTGACCTGCTCCACATGCGAGTCCCAATCATCAGAAAAAACCAGAATATCATCCAGATAAACAATCAAAAATTTATCCAGATACTTCCGGAAAATGTCATGCATGAAGGACTGAAAAACTGAAGGTGCATTAGAGAGACCGAATGGCATCACCAAGTACTCAAAATGACCTTCGGGCGTATTGAATGCGGTTTTCCATTCATCTCCTTGCCTAATGCGCACAAGGTTGTACGCACCACGAAGGTCGATCTTGGTGAACCACTTGGCACCTTTAATCCGGGCAAACAAATCTGACAACAGCGGCAAAGGATACTGAAATTTAACAGTGATCTTATTTAAAAGCCGATAGTCAATACAAGGCCTCAAAGATCCGTCCTTTTTGGCCACAAAAAAGAATCCCGCACCAAGAGGGGAAGAAGAAGGACGGATATGCCCCTTCTCAAGAGACTCCTTGATATATGAACGCATCGCGGTATGTTCAGGTACCGACAGATTAAACAGTCTCCCCTTAGGAAACTTACTGCCAGGAATCAAATCTATTGCACAGTCACATTCCCTATGAGGAGGCAATGCACTGGACTTAGACTCGCTGAAGACATCCTGATAATCAGACAAATACGCCGGAACTTCCGAAGGCGTAGAAGAAGCAATAGACAAGGGCAGGGAATCTCCATGAATTCCATGACAGCCCCAACTTGACACTGACATAGCCTTCCAGTCCAAGACTGGATTATGGGTCTGTAACCATGGCAAACCCAAAACAACCAAATCATGCATTTTATGCAGAACAAGAAAACGTATTACCTCCCGATGTTCGGGAGTCATGCACATGGTAACCTGTGTCCAAAACTGCGGTTTATTTTTTGCCAATGGCGTAGAATCAATACCCCTAAGAGGGATAGGATTTTCCAATGGCTCAAGAAGAAATCCGCAGCGCTTGGCAAATGACAGATCCATAAGGCTCAGAGCAGCACCCGAGTCCACAAACGCCATGACAGGATACGATGACAGTGAGCAAATCAAAGTTACAGATAGAATAAATTTAGGTTGCAAATTACCAATGGCGACCGGACTAACAACCTTAGTAAGACGTTTAGAGCATGCTGAGATAACATGTGTAGAATCACCACAGTAGTAACACAAGCCATTCTGGCGTCTATGAATTTTCCGCTCATTTCTAGTCAGGATTCTATCACATTGCATTAAATCAGGTGTCTGTTCAGACAACACCATGAGGGAATTAGCGGTTTTGCGCTCCCGCAACCGCCGGTCGATTTGAATAGCCAGGGCCATAGAATCATTCAGACCTGTGGGAATGGGAAAACCCACCATCACATTCTTAATGGCTTCAGAAAGGCCATTTCTAAAATTAGCAGCCAATGCACACTCGTTCCACTGGGTCAGCACGGACCATTTCCGAAATTTTTGGCAATACACTTCAGCCTCGTCCTGGCCCTGAGACATAGCCAGCAAGGCCTTTTCTGCCTGAATCTCAAGATTGGGTTCCTCATAAAGCAAACCGAGCGCCAGAAAAAACGCATCAATGTCAGCCAATGCCGGATCTCCTGGCGCCAGCGAGAAGGCCCAATCCTGAGGGTCGCCCCGTAAAAAAGAAACAACAATCTTTACTTGCTGAGCGGAGTCTCCAGATGAACAGGGTCTCAGGGACAAAAACAATTTACAATTATTCCTGAAATTTCTAAATTTAAATCGGTCTCCGGAAAACGGTTCAGGAATCGGAATCTTAGGTTCTGACATAGGACGTCTGATAACATAATCTTGTATGCCCTGCACACGAGCAGCAAGCTGGTCCACACTTGTAATCAAGGTCTGGACATTCATGTCTGCAGCAAACACAAGCCACTCAGAGGTAAAGGGGAAAAGAAAAAAAAATGAGAGAGAGAAAAAAAAACTCAGAACTTTCTTTCTTATAATCCCGCTTCTGCAATGCATTTAACATTTAATTCTGGCCTGGCAAACTGTTATGACCCCAATGGCGAGGGTCTCAGAGAAACAAGTAAGTCTGCGACGTACAAAAATCCAGCTCATAGGGCAGTGGTAACTGGGTTGACCATATATCTACTCCTAACGCCAACACTAGAAGTAGCCGGGGAACATGCCTACGTTGGTCGCTAGATGTCTCGCGCCAGCCGGAGAGCTAACTACCCCTAGAAGAGGAAAACAAAGACCTCTCTTGCCTCCAGAGAATAGACCCCAAAAGTAGGATAGTAGCCCCCCACAAATAATAACGGTGAGGTAAGAGGAAATGACAAACACAGAGATGAACTAGATTTTAGCAAAGAGAGGCCCACTTTACTAATAGCAGAATGTAGTAAGATAACTTATATGGTCAACAAAAACCCTATCAAAATCCACGCTGGAGATTCAAGAACCCCCGAACCGTCTAACGGCCCGGGGGGAGAACACCAGCCGCCCTAGAGCTTCCAGCAAGGTCAGGAAACAGATAATATGCAAGCTGGACAAAAATGCAAACAAAAACAAATAGCAAAAAGCAAGAAAGCAGACTTAGCTTAATCAAGCAGGAACCAGGATCAGTAGGCAAGAGCACTACAGATTAGCTCTGATATCAACGTTGCCAGGCATTGAACTGAAGGTCCAGGGAGCTTATATAGCAACACCCCTGACCTAACGACCCAGGTGAGCATACAAGGGATGAATGACATACCCAGAGTCAAATCACTAGTAGCCACTAGAGGGAGCCAAAAGGTAAATTCACAACAGTCCCCACGCTGTTCTATTTTTAAATGATTTAGATAAATAATTTTAAAAAATGGCGTGGGGTTCCCCCCTTTTTTGACAACCAGCCTTGCTAAAGCTCGCAGCTGGGGGCTGGTAAGGGGCCATGGATATTGATCTCCCCAGCCTAAAAATAGCAGCCTGAATCTGCCCAGAAAAGGCACATCTATTAGATGCGCTTATTCTAGCTCTTTGCCCGACTCTTTCCACTTGCCCTGTAGCGGTGGCAAGTGGGGTTAATATTTGTGGGGTTGATGTCACCTTTGTACTGTCTGGTGACATCAAACCCACGGCTTAGTAATGGAGAGGTGTCTATAAGATACCTATCCATTACTAATCCTATAGTTATATGGTAAATAAAGACACAGCCAGAATAAAATACTTTATTTGAAAAAATTCCACAGACTCCTTTAGTAACCTCATTTAAACCATACTTACGATCTCGCATTATTCCACCGAAGCCCTCGATCTGCTGCAATAAAAGTAAAATAAAAAATAAAAAAACAACAATATACCTAGTCAAAGTTACTAGGGGAGGGAATTAATGTAGTGGCCAGAAGAGCGCCATCAATTGGAAATACGATCTCCCCAGGTTTATTCCTTTCTAGACCCACATCTACAACGTGGCTACAGTGTAAGGGTTTCCATAAATGTGGAACACCTCAGTGCAGTACATGTAAATACGCCTGCACACGTAAAACTTTTGATCGTTTCAATAATTCGCAAACTTATTTTATTAGACAATTTATTAATTGCCATACTACTAATGTAGTCTATAAAATAGACTGCGCAGCATGTCATCTATCTTATATAGGCTGTATCACAAGGAAACTAAAGACTCGGATCTCAGAACATCTCAGAGATATAGCCAATTGTACAGAGGTGTATCAGCCTTTCCTGCACCCAGGGCAAAGGATCAGTTTGGCGCCCCCCCCAAAAAAACCTCCCCCATTTGAACCTTAACTCTATTGAAACTGTATGGCCAAGCCAAGGTACATTCCTGAATCTCCATAATGTTAAAATAGATACCAATAAAAGTAAAATTAATTGACACATCAGTAGGTTAAGTGTTTTTGAATATCCATATTGAATCAGGAGCCCCATATAATGCTCCATAAAGGTTAATAATGGCCCCATAAGAATCTCCATAGACACATTTGCCCAATATAGTGCTGCACAAACATTATGGCCCCATAAGATGCTCTATACAGATACTTGCCCCATATAGTGCTGCACAAATGTTATGGCCCCATAGATGCTCCATACAGACACTTGCCCCGTTATAGTGCTGCACAAAGGTTATGGCCCCCATATAGTGCTGCACAAACGTTATGGCCCCATATAGTGCTGCACAAACGTTATGGCCCCATATAGTGCTGCACAAATGTTATGGCCCCATATAGTGCTGCACAAACATTATGGCCCCCATATGGTGCTGCACAAACATTATGGCCCCCATATAGTGCTGCACAAATGTTATGGCCCCATATAGTGCTGCACAAAGGTTATGGCCCCCATATAGTGCTGCACAAACGTTATGGCCCCATATAGTGCTGCACAAACGTTATGGCCCCATATAGTGCTGCACAAACGTTATGGCCCCATATAGTGCTGCACAAACGTTATGGCCCCATATAGTGCTGCACAAATGTTATGGCCCCATATAGTGCTGCACAAACATTATGGCCCCCATATGGTGCTGCACAAACATTATGGCCCCCATATAGTGCTGCACAAATGTTATGGCCCCCATATAGTGCTGCATAAATGTTATGGCCCCATAAGATGCTCCATACAAACACTTGCCCCGTTATAGTGCTACACAAAGGTTATGGCCCCCATATAGTGCTGCACAAACGTTATGGCCCCATATAGTGCTGCACAAACGTTATGGCCCCTATATAGTGCTGCACAAACATTATGGCCCCTATATAGTGCTGCACAAATGTTATGGCCCCTATATAGTGCTGCACAAACATTATGGCCCCCATATGGTGCTGCACAAACATTATGGCCCCCATATAGTGCTGCACAAATGTTCTGGCCCCCATATAGTGCTGCACAAATGTTATGGCCCCATAAGATGCCCCATACAGATATTTGCCCCATTTGCTGTTGCTGCGATTAAAAAAAAAAAATCACATACTCCCCTCTCCGTCGCTCAGGCCCCCGGCACTTTCAATATTCACCTGACTTCATTCCAGCCGCCGCTCCATCTTCCGCCTCCTCTGCACTGACGTTCAGGCAGAGGGCGCGCACTAACTACGTCATCGCGCCCTCTGACCTCAGCGTCACTGCAGAAGATGGAGTGGCGGCTGGAACGAGGAGCAGGTGAATATCGCGCAGCGCTCCCCTCCCCGTTATACTCACCTGCTCCTGGCGCTGTGCAGTCCCTGCTTCCCCAGCGCTGCTTCTTCCTGTACTGAGCGGTCACCGTTACTGTTCATTACAGTAATGAATATGTGGCTCCACCCCTATGGGAGGTGGAGCCGCAAATTCATTACTGTAATGAGCGGTACCATGTGACCGCTCAGTACAGGAAGAAGCCGGGGTGCCGGGCAGCCAGGGACCTGCAGGGACCGTGCCAGGAGTAGGTGAGTATAATTAGACAGTCCCCGCTCCCTTGCCCTGCCAACCCCCTCCTTGGACTGCCGCATCATCAGGCAGCCCGCTGGCACCCCCCTGTCGGCTGCGCCCGGGGCACATGCCCCGGCTGCCTCCCCTGGATACGCCACTGCAATTGTAATGTAAGCAATCGTAACATCTCCATGGTAGTGAAAAAGTTGTCACTTACCATACAGGTGATGCTTCAGCCATGGAAATCCAAGGCATTGAAATAATAAAAAGGCCTCATCGCAGGGGAGATGTCAAGAGACGCCTCCTGATGTGAGAGGCATTCTGGATATATGATTTGGAGACTAGATATTCAAATCGCCTTAATAAGAGAAATGAGATAATGCACCACTATTGTTAGTATTATTTTATTTTTAATATAATAGGATGTTAAATATTATATTATGCATAGCCTACATTAAAAGATATGCACGGGGTCGGATAATGAATAGGACCTGAATTAAAAAATCATGTGATCAGGAAAACTGATGCGATAGGCTAGCGGACATTAGAAAAGACTTCTGAATCAGATACAGAGCTAAGCTGTGACAAAGATCTAGCCAGATCGAAACGCATTGCTTTAGTCTTTCTTTTCTTACATGTTTGCATCCATTTTATATGAGGATATGTGCCAACTATGAAGTTTTAAATGGATCAATAAAGAATTTCTATTTTAAGGAGCTGGAACACTCTTTTTCTATTATCCTGAATAATATACCATACCTGTCCGTCGTCCTATCCAACACCGTAATCCATGTCTGGGGCTAAATTTTTTTCAACCTGGACCGTGCCAAGATGCGACCGTCCCACCTGAGAACCACTGGTGAATGAGCTGCTGGGAAGGCAGCGTCAGTGACCGGGGGTGATGTCATAGAGCTTACCTCCGGTCACTGTGCTCCATTCCCAGCCAGCTGAGCTGCGGTGAGATCCCCGCTAGCACCTTGAGTGCTCAGTGACCAGAGGTGAAATCATAGAGGTTACCTCTGGTTACTAGGCTCCTTTCCCAGCCGGGCTGAGCTGCGGTGACTAGATCCGGTGAGATCCCAGCTAGCACCATGAGAAATTTTTGCAAATTTATTAAAAGAAGAAAACTGAAATATCGCATGGTCATAAGTATTCAGACCCTCTGCTCAGTATTGAGGAGAAGCCCCTTTTGAGCTAGTACAGCCATGAGTCTTCTTGGGAATGATACAAGTTTTTCACACCTGGATTTGGGGATTCTCGGCCATTCTTCCTTGCAGATCCTCTCCAGTTCTGTCAGGTTGGATGGTGAACGTTGGTGGACGGCCATTTTCAGGTCTCGAGAGATGGTCAATTGGGTTTAGGTCAGCGCCCTGGCTGGGACAGTCAAGAATGGTCACAGAGTTGTTCTGAAGCCAATCTTTTGTTATTTTAGCTGTGAGTAGTGTTGAGCATTCCGATACCGCAAGTATCGGGTATCGACCGATATTTGCGGTATCGGAATTCCGATACCGCGTTCCGATATTTTTGCGATATCGGGAATCGGGATCGGGATGCATATTCATGTGTAAAATAAAGAATAAAAATAAAAAATAGGGATATACTCACCCTCGGACGCGCCCTGGTTGTAACCGCTGCAACCGGCAGCCTCCGTTCCTAAGAATGAGCGAGTGAAGGACCTGCGATGACGTCACGGTCTTGTGATTGGTCACGTAACCGCTCACGTGACCGCTCACGTGACCGCGACGTCATCGAAGGTCCTTCACTCGCTCATTCTTAGGAACGGAGGCTGCCGGTTGCAGCGGTTACAACCAGGGCGCGTCCAAGGGTGAGTATATCCCTATTTTTTTTTTTTATTCTTTATTTTACACATGAATATGGATCCCAGGGCCTGAAGGAGAGTTTCCTCTCCTTCAGACCCTGGGAACCATCCAGGATCACTTCCGATATTTGTGTCCCATTGACTTGTATTGGTATCGGGTATCGGTATCGGCGAGATCCGATATTTTGCCGGTATCGGCCGATCCAATCCGATACAGATACTTTCAAATATCGGAAGGTATCGCTCAACACTAGCTGTGAGCTTAGGTTCATTGTCTTGTTGGAAGGTGAACCTTCGGCCAAGTCTGAGGTCCAGAGCACTCTGGAAGAGGTTTTCATCCAGGATATCTCTGTACTTGGCCGCATTCGTGTTTTTTTCAATGACAGCCAGTCATCCTGTCTCTGCAGCTGAAAAACACCCCCATAGCATGATGCTGCCGCCACCATGCTTCACTGTTGGGATTGTATTGGGCAGGTGATGAGCAGTGCCTGGTTTTCTCCACATATACCGCTTAGAATTATCACCAAAAAGGTCTATCTTCATCTCATCAGGACAGAGAATCTTATTTCTCATAGTCTGGGGTCCTTCGTGTGATTTTTAGCAAACTCTATGCGGCTTTCATATGTCTTGCACTGAGGAGAGGCTTCCGTTGGGCCACTCTGCCATAAAGGCCTGACTGGTGGAGGCTGCAGTGATAGTTGACTTTGTGGAAGGTCGTAGCGCTTTCCCTGAAAGAGATGTACCATAAAGAGCGACAATGCTTCATTCCCCTTTTATATCTCTCCCTCTTTGGGTGGAACCTAAATGTCACATGACTGTGTGCACCAATCAAGTCATGCCTAAGTAAAGAAAATATACAAAGAGGTGGAGCTATTGCCATACCAGTCACAAGTTGCTACAAAGTAAAAACCATACTGTAACTGACAAGACAAGAAGCACAAAGTGCACAGAAGGACATACTGTACACATTATTCCACAGATTTTTACTCTATTTCAACAAGAGTTTTCCTGTGGCTCTTTTGTGATTTTTTTCCCCTCTGCTAAACATTAATCTAACCAGTGAGGTGAAGAAACACAATAATAATCATGTGCAGCTTCCTACTTGTATGGCAGCTCAATGCTATACTCTACAGGCCGCAGCAGCCGGATAAACACATATCAGTAGTCGTGTTTTCCACTGAGACAATGATCTGTTCCTGGCTAATTGCTGTAGTTTCCTCTACAAGCAGTAATATCTCTCAGTATCTCTAACAAAATGCCTGGTGTTCTCGCCCTTCCTCAAATATATTCTTTTGTATGCAGGGCATAGCTGCCAACAAACAGAAGAACATTTCCTTGTAGACAGCAAAATAATATTCCAGGCAGTAAAAACTACAGCAGCCGCTGATACAAACTATCCACCTTAGCACTGACTCATAGGTCTGAATGGGGTATGGAGGTTATCACAAAAACTGATCCCATTGACTGATCTCAAGAATGCATTCTTGTCACCCATCTCTCATGAATCTCATTATATGTTCATTAAATACCCAATCAATACACAAATATGTAATGTACGCCTGTACCCCTGAAAAGATCCTGTTTGCAGGAAATAAAAGTCAGACATGTCGCCTGGCAGAAATCGGAGAAGCCGTGGAGCCAAGCAGATATGTCTGCGGTATAGATAGCTAGAGTTGGGGGTGAGTAGCATTTGTTATATAATGTTATAAGAAGTGAACTTTCTCAAGGCTATAGAGAGCCAGCGATGTGCAGGAAGTTCTAGGTGTGCAGGGCAGGTACAACCCTGCTGAGAGTAGTAGTGAAGTGGTGTTTCTTATATAGACTTCTGTTACACCTGCTGAAGCCAACAGAACGGCTCATTAAAACAATTGCGAAGAAGCAAAAAAGGAAAAACATTGTGTCACTGTCACGATAAAGACAAGGATGAGAAGGTCTAGAAAAACAATGAACGTTTATTAGAAGTCAGCAACGTGTTTCAAAATCGATCTGAAATGCGTTGCTCTCTTTTAATAAATGGACATTGTTTTTCTACACCTTCTCATCCTTGTCTTTATTGTGACAGTGACACCAAAATGTTTTTTTTTTCTTTTTTTTTTGCCTCGCAATTCATAACCCATATCACTGGACCAGTGATTAACAAGTACCAGTATTATGATGGGCAGAACACAGGCTGCAACTAGGAGCCTTACTTCTATACCAGGAAAGATCTGTGAACAAATTATTAAACAGCATGTATGTAAGCACTTGGATAAGAAAACAGTAATTAACCAGAGCCAGACTAATCTAATTATTTTCTATGATGGAATCACTGACTGGGTAGATCAGGGAAATGAGGTAGAAATAGTGTATCTCGACTTCAGCAAAGCATTTGATAAAGTATCTCATACTATCCTTATTGTAAAAATGACCAAGTATGGGATTGACAAGGCTACGGTTAGGTGGATTCATAACTGGCTCAGTGATCATACTCAAAGACTGGTAATAAATGGTTGAACATCCAATTGGAAAAGTGTTTCAAGTGGGGACCACAAGGCTCTGTCCTGGCCCCAGTGTTGTTTTTATAAATGATCTAGATAAGGGAACTGAAAGTAAATTCATCAAATTTTCAGATGATGCAAAGTTAGGAGGGAAAGCTAACACTAGAGAAGACAGAGAAAGGATTCAGAAGGATCTAGATAAGCTTGAACAATGGACAGCAACTAATAGAATGGTATTTAACAGAGAGAAATGCAAGATTCTACATCTGGGAAAGAAAAACAAAAGAACATCTACAGAATGGGAGGAATAGAACTAAGCAACAGCACATGTGAAAAAGACTTGGGTATACTAATAGATCATAAACTGCACAGGAGTCAACAGTGTGATGCAGCAGCAAAAAAGGCAAACACAGTTCTAGGATGTTTAAAAAGAAGTGTGTTGCTGGCACTTACTTTTGTGGTTATCTTAGCTGAGATTGAAATCTACCTGGGTGTAGGCTGGACACCAGACAACTGAGGGAATATGGGTGCACACCAAAAAATAAATCAATTATAGTCCAAAAACAGAAAAAAAAAAAAAGGTGGCACTCACCATCTGGTAAAACATTCCTTTATTTACTCCATAACACAGGTAAAGCGGGAGAGGAGGGGATACCTTCTGTGGATGACGGCCGTTTCGCGCTAGCTGCGCTTCAACGGGTCTTATACATAGGCATAGGACCCATTGAGTGCCTTTTTTCTGTTTTTGGACAGGTCTAGGATGTATTAAGAGAATTATAGTCTAGATCATGTGAAGTAACTATCCCCCTCTACTCCTCCTCAGTCAGGCCTCATCTGGAATACTGTGTCCAGTTCTTGGGACCACATGTTAAAAAAGAGATTGAAATACTGGAGCAAGTTCAGAGAAGAGCGACCAGGATGGTGAGCGGACTGCAAAATATGTCCTACGAGGAACGGGTAAAGGATCTGGGAATGTTTAGCAGCAAAAAAGAAGGCGAAGAGAAGACTTAATAGCTGTCTACAAATATCTGAAGGGCTGTCACAGTGTAGAGGGATCATTATTATTCTCATCTGCACATGGAAACACGAGAAGCAATGGGATGAAACTGAAAGGGAGAAGTTACAGACTAGATATTAGAAAAAACTATTTGACAGTTAGGGAGATCATTGAGTAGAACAGGGGGCCACGAGAGGTGGTGACTGAGTTCTCCTTCAATTGAAGTATTTACACTGAGGCTGGACAGACATCTGTCTGAGATGGTTTAGTGAGTCCTGCATTTAGCAGTGGCTTGGACATGAGGACTCCGGGGGTCCCTTCCAAAGCTAACATTCTAAGATTCTAAGATTCTAATTATCCAACAATGAGGCTAAACTGCAAGTGCAATTGTAAATATTTTCCTGCACGCAACCTCCGATCCTCACAAGATCTTCTCTACTCCTCTCTTATCTCCTCTTCCCACAATCGCATACAAGATTTCTCTCGCGTATCCCCCCTACTCTGGAACCCTCTACCACAACACATCAGACTCTCGCCTACCATTGAAACCTTCAAAAAGAACCTGAAGACCCACCTCTTCCGACAAGCCTACAGCCTGCAGTAACCACCGATCGACCAAACCGCTGCATGACCAGCTCTATCCTCACCTACTGTGTCCTCACCCATCCCTTGTAGACTGAGCCCTCGCGGGCAGGGTCCTCTCTCCTCCTGTACCAGTTATGATTAAGATTATTGTATTTGTTTTTATTATGTATACCCCGATAGCCGCGACATCATAACTTCTGTATTAAGAAAATATTGGCTTTTTCTTCTTTCTCTCCAGATTTAGAGCAAATTGTGCAGAATCCAGTGAGCAGTAATATTACCCAGAAATCCTGACTTCATTGTTAGCAGATCCGGCTTTGTAGGAAGCAGCAGGTAGGGATGAACAGATGGGCAGCAGTTGGGGTTCCAGATGCCATTTCATTGTCAGAGATCGCTGTGGTGATAGTCAATGCTTTTCCAGCTGCGAGGATTTTACTTGCAAAATATTAATAAAAAGTCGGCCACTTGCTATTATAAGTCAAATGCCGAGAATATTATTCTTCCCTGACTGCAGATAACAGGAGATATCTCTGGGACTTACAAAGAGACAGTATAGATCCACCGCATAAATATATACACTGCAGGGTCATAAATGAATAACACATCTAATGGGGACATAGTGGGGGGCGGAACAGCTCATAATGCAGGTTCTATGTGGGATCTCGGAGTCTCCTCCACCACAAGAGAATAATGAAAGAGAATAAAGTAGAATGAATCCGAAGTACAGTAGGTGCTTATACTCTGGCTCTAATGAAGTGCATCCATGCCCTCACCTGTATGCCCTCACCTGTGCACTCATCTATGCCCTCACCTGTGCACTCATCTATGCCCTCACCCATGCATGCACTCATCTATGCCCTCACCCATGCACTCATCTATGCACTCACCCATGCACTCATCTATGCTGTCACCCTGCACTCATCTATGCCCTCACCCGTGCACTCATCTATGCCCTCACCCGTGCACTCACACTTGCACTCATCTATGCACTCGCCCGTGCACTCATCTATGCACTCACCCATACACTCACCTATGCACTCACTCTACCAATCACACTTGCACTCATCTGTGCACTCACCTATGCACTCACCCTACCACTCACACTTGCACTCATCTATGCATTCACCCATGCACTCACCTATGCACTCACCCTACCACTCACACTTGCACTCATCTATGCACTCACCCATGCACTCACCTATGCACTCACCCTACCACTCACACTTGCACTCATCTATGCACTCACCCATGCACTCATCTATGCACTCACCCATGCACTCACCTATGCACTCACCCTACCACTCACACTTGCACTCATCTATGCACTCACCCATGCACTCATCTATGCACTCACCCATGCACTCATCTATGCACTCACCCTACGAATCACAATTGCACTCATCTATGCCCTCACCCGTGCACTCATCTATGCACTCATCCGTACACTCATCTATGCAGTCACCCGTGCACTCATCTATGCACTCACCCTACCACTCACACTTGCACTCATCTATGCCCTCACCTGTGCACTCATCTATGTACTCACCCATGCACTCACCTATGCACTAACCCTACCACTCGCACTCATCTATGCACTCACCTATGCACTCACCCTACCAATCACACTCGCACTCATCTATGCACTCACCTATGCACTCACCCTACCAATCACACTTGCACTCATCTATGCACTCACCCATGCACTCACCTATGCACTCACCCTACCAATCACAATTGCACTCATCTATGCACTCACCCATGCACTCATCTATGCACTCACCCATGCACTCATCTATGCACTCACCCTACGAATCACAATTGCACTCATCTATGCCCTCACCCGTGCACTCATCTATGCACTCATCCGTACACTCATCTATGCCGTCCCCCTTGCACTCATCTATGCACTCACCCTACCACTCACACTTGCACTCATCTATGCCCTCACCTGTGCACTCATCTATGTACTCACCCATGCACTCACCTATGCACTCACCCTACCACTCGCACTCATCTATGCACTCACCCTACCAATCACACTTGCACTCATCTATGCACTCACCCTAAGGCTGCCGTCACACTATCAGTATTTGGTCAGTATCTTACATCAGTATTTGTAGCCAAAACCAGGAGTGGAACAATTAGAGGAAAAGTATAATAGAAACATATGCACCACTTCTGCATTTATCACCCACTCCTGGTTTTGGCTGAGAAATACTGATGTAAGATACTGACCAAATACTGCTAGTGTGACGGCAGCCTAACACTCACACTTGCACTCATCTATGCCCTCACGCGTGCACTCATCTATGCCGTCACCCGTGCACTCATCTATGCACTCACACTTGCACTCATCTATGCACTCACCCTACCAATCACACTTGCACTCACACTTGCACTCATCTATGCACTCACCCATGCACACACCCATGCACTCACCCTACCACTCACATTGGCACTCATCTATGCCCTCACCCATGCACTCATCTATGCCCTCACCCGTGCACTCATCTATGCCGTCACCCGTGCACTCATCTATGCCGTCACCCGTGCACTCATCTATGCACTCACACTTGCACTCATCTATGCACTCACCCTACCAATCACACTTGCACTCACACTTGCACTCATCTATGCACTCACCCATGCACACACCCATGCACTCACCCTACCACTCACATTGGCACTCATCTATGCCCTCACCTGCGCACTCATCTATGCCCTCACCTGCGCACTCATCTATGCCCTCACCTGTGCACTCATCTATGCACTCACCCATGCACTCATCTATGCACTTACCCTACCACTCACCCATGCACTCATCTATGCACTCACCCATGCACTCGCCCATGTACTCATCTATGCACTCGCCCATGTACTCATCTATGCACTCACCCTACCACTCACTCTTGCACTCCTCCATGCACTTATCTACACACTCACCCATGCACTCATCTATGCACTTACCCTACCACTCACCCATGCACTCATCCATTCTCTCACTCTTGCACTCACCCATCCACACAGATACTCACCCATGCATTCACTTTACACATCCATTATTCATACTTGCAGTCTTGCTCTCCCATACATATATACCTTTGCTCAGGCACATCCATTCCTGCTCTCATCTACCTACATGTTTGCCAGTGTGTTCACTCATGACATACTCATTCATCTGTTGTGAACACAGACAGAAGCCCCCCCTGCTAAGAAAGTATATGGCCCCTTTATAGTCCAGTAATGTGTCTGTGACAGAGGCTGCTTTCTGCTTTGGCAGTGGTCCTCGGCCCCCGACCTCTGGGGCACAGTTGCTGGTGCAGTAATGGTTTGCCCGCTTTTCACATTGGTGAATTATGTAACTCAGTAGACATCAATGTTCTCCTGTTCCTGCAAGTCCAGAGATGGCCTCCTCGGTGCACGATCCGATCCCTCATATCTGGCTCACTACACACATGCACTGGATCACACAGGCGCCTTTTCACTTAAGCTTTCCCCAATTCGCTCCCTCAGAGCATTCAACCATTCTGCAGCTCCCGCGCATGGACACCCTGCATGCTTTACACGTATACACTGGCCCACCTGCGCTCACGCGTGCGATCATGCTCATTCACAGACATCCCCCTATGGATTCACATTCGCCTCCACATTCAGTCACGCGGACATCTTTGGATTCTCTCACATGCACTTTTATCTAACCCTTCCCCACAATCAGTATCCCAGTCACTACATTCAGCCCATGCTCAACCACATCTGTTCTCGCTTACCGGCACGGACACGTTCCCAACTAATTTACACAAGCGGCCCAACTACTCAAGCACATCCACCTGCAGTGTGCACAGATCCACACACATTCTTATATACAGCACGCTGTGTTATCATCCGGCCCCTGCGTGGCCCCCTGGTGTATAACATCTGGTCCCAGTGCCCCCCAGCCCCTCATTGTACCATCTATTCTTAGTACCATGTGACAGAGCGGCCAGTGGTGCAGAACTCCTGGTACCAGAGCGGTCCTGTAATAGGAGCCCCCGGGTAACAAGTCCGTCCATGACATTTCTCCTCCTGAATCTTCCCCATCACCTGTGACTGATATTATTGAGAAGTGGAAGGAACCGCAGCAACTCGGCCACAAAGTGGAGTCCCCGTGTTAGGGTTGGCGGAACGCACCGAGTATATATATATATGTATTATCTATGTGCAAAAAGAAAAAAAAAAGAGCATGAACCGCACATCCCAAAATCATACGTTGATCTAAAGCCGCTAGGCAAAAATTTAAATACTGAACATGAGGTTTTCAGTTTAACATTCTGATCAGACTGTATGAAGCCCACTGCCCCTTCACGGCAAACCTCGTAGTGGGTCCTAACGCCCTAACGGAGCGGAGCCGTGCGGCGACCACCGCCGCAGCGGCCATGCACCAGCAGGGCGGATGGCCTGTTGCCCCACAGCACCCATGCTGCGAGACTGAGTCCCCAAGACTCCAGACCGCGCCGCCCCACCAGCACAAAGCCACAGCAACAATGGCCGCCACACAGCACCAGCACCAAAATGAAGGGAGCATTTAAACTCACCTTCCTCCAGCTCTTCAGTGAGAGCCAAAATGGGCTAGACCCCTTACTTTGCAGTCTCCTGCTAATTAAAATCACCTGAGCCAAATGGGAGGAGTGCTGGTCCAAAAAAAGAGACAAGTACATGCTATGTGCAAAAAGAAAAAAAAAAAAGAGCATGAACCGCACATCCCAAAATCATACGTTGATCTAAAGCCGCTAGGCAAAAATTTAAATACTGAACATGAGGTTTTCAGTTTAACATTCTGATCAGACTGTATGAAGCCCACTGCCCCTTCACGGCAAACCTCGTAGTGGGTCCTAACGCCCTAACGGAGCGGAGCCGTGCGGCGACCACCGCCGCAGCGGCCATGCACCAGCAGGGCGGATGGCCTGTTGCCCCACAGCACCCATGCTGCGAGACTGAGTCCCCAAGACTCCAGACCGCGCCGCCCCACCAGCACAAAGCCACAGCAACAATGGCCGCCACACAGCACCAGCACCAAAATGAAGGGAGCATTTAAACTCACCTTCCTCCAGCTCTTCAGTGAGAGCCAAAATGGGCTAGACCCCTTACTTTGCAGTCTCCTGCTAATTAAAATCACCTGAGCCAAATGGGAGGAGTGCTGGTCCAAAAAAAGAGACAAGTACATGCTATGTGCAAAAAGAAAAAAAAAAGAGCATGAACCGCACATCCCAAAATCATACGTTGATCTAAAGCCGCTAGGCAAAAATTTAAATACTGAACATGAGGTTTTCAGTTTAACATTCTGATCAGACTGTATGAAGCCCACTGCCCCTTCACGGCAAACCTCGTAGTGGGTCCTAACGCCCTAACGGAGCGGAGCCGTGCGGCGACCACCGCCGCAGCGGCCATGCACCAGCAGGGCGGATGGCCTGTTGCCCCACAGCACCCATGCTGCGAGACTGAGTCCCCAAGACTCCAGACCGCGCCGCCCCACCAGCACAAAGCCACAGCAACAATGGCCGCCACACAGCACCAGCACCAAAATGAAGGGAGCATTTAAACTCACCTTCCTCCAGCTCTTCAGTGAGAGCCAAAATGGGCTAGACCCCTTACTTTGCAGTCTCCTGCTAATTAAAATCACCTGAGCCAAATGGGAGGAGTGCTGGTCCAAAAAAAGAGACAAGTACATGCTATGTGCAAAAAGAAAAAAAAAAAAAAGAGCATGAACCGCACATCCCAAAATCATACGTTGATCTAAAGCCGCTAGGCAAAAATTTAAATACTGAACATGAGGTTTTCAGTTTAACATTCTGATCAGACTGTATGAAGCCCACTGCCCCTTCACGGCAAACCTCGTAGTGGGTCCTAACGCCCTAACGGAGCGGAGCCGTGCGGCGACCACCGCCGCAGCGGCCATGCACCAGCAGGGCGGATGGCCTGTTGCCCCACAGCACCCATGCTGCGAGACTGAGTCCCCAAGACTCCAGACCGCGCCGCCCCACCAGCACAAAGCCACAGCAACAATGGCCGCCACACAGCACCAGCACCAAAATGAAGGGAGCATTTAAACTCACCTTCCTCCAGCTCTTCAGTGAGAGCCAAAATGGGCTAGACCCCTTACTTTGCAGTCTCCTGCTAATTAAAATCACCTGAGCCAAATGGGAGGAGTGCTGGTCCAAAAAAAGAGACAAGTACATGCTATGTGCAAAAAGAAAAAAAAAAAGAGCATGAACCGCACATCCCAAAATCATACGTTGATCTAAAGCCGCTAGGCAAAAATTTAAATACTGAACATGAGGTTTTCAGTTTAACATTCTGATCAGACTGTATGAAGCCCACTGCCCCTTCACGGCAAACCTCGTAGTGGGTCCTAACGCCCTAACGGAGCGGAGCCGTGCGGCGACCACCGCCGCAGCGGCCATGCACCAGCAGGGCGGATGGCCTGTTGCCCCACAGCACCCATGCTGCGAGACTGAGTCCCCAAGACTCCAGACCGCGCCGCCCCACCAGCACAAAGCCACAGCAACAATGGCCGCCACACAGCACCAGCACCAAAATGAAGGGAGCATTTAAACTCACCTTCCTCCAGCTCTTCAGTGAGAGCCAAAATGGGCTAGACCCCTTACTTTGCAGTCTCCTGCTAATTAAAATCACCTGAGCCAAATGGGAGGAGTGCTGGTCCAAAAAAAGAGACAAGTACATGCTATGTGCAAAAAGAAAAAAAAAAAGAGCATGAACCGCACATCCCAAAATCATACGTTGATCTAAAGCCGCTAGGCAAAAATTTAAATACTGAACATGAGGTTTTCAGTTTAACATTCTGATCAGACTGTATGAAGCCCACTGCCCCTTCACGGCAAACCTCGTAGTGGGTCCTAACGCCCTAACGGAGCGGAGCCGTGCGGCGACCACCGCCGCAGCGGCCATGCACCAGCAGGGCGGATGGCCTGTTGCCCCACAGCACCCATGCTGCGAGACTGAGTCCCCAAGACTCCAGACCGCGCCGCCCCACCAGCACAAAGCCACAGCAACAATGGCCGCCACACAGCACCAGCACCAAAATGAAGGGAGCATTTAAACTCACCTTCCTCCAGCTCTTCAGTGAGAGCCAAAATGGGCTAGACCCCTTACTTTGCAGTCTCCTGCTAATTAAAATCACCTGAGCCAAATGGGAGGAGTGCTGGTCCAAAAAAAGAGACAAGTACATGCTATGTGCAAAAAGAAAAAAAAAAAAGAGCATGAACCGCACATCCCAAAATCATACGTTGATCTAAAGCCGCTAGGCAAAAATTTAAATACTGAACATGAGGTTTTCAGTTTAACATTCTGATCAGACTGTATGAAGCCCACTGCCCCTTCACGGCAAACCTCGTAGTGGGTCCTAACGCCCTAACGGAGCGGAGCCGTGCGGCGACCACCGCCGCAGCGGCCATGCACCAGCAGGGCGGATGGCCTGTTGCCCCACAGCACCCATGCTGCGAGACTGAGTCCCCAAGACTCCAGACCGCGCCGCCCCACCAGCACAAAGCCACAGCAACAATGGCCGCCACACAGCACCAGCACCAAAATGAAGGGAGCATTTAAACTCACCTTCCTCCAGCTCTTCAGTGAGAGCCAAAATGGGCTAGACCCCTTACTTTGCAGTCTCCTGCTAATTAAAATCACCTGAGCCAAATGGGAGGAGTGCTGGTCCAAAAAAAGAGACAAGTACATGCTATGTGCAAAAAGAAAAAAAAAAAGAAAGAAAAAAAAAGAAAAAAAAAAAGAAGAAAAAAAAAAAAAAAAAAAAAGGGCATGAACCGCACATCCCAAAATCATACGTTGATCTAAAGCCGCTAGGCAAAAATTTAAATACTGAACATGAGGTTTTCAGTTTAACATTCTGATCAGACTGTATGAAGCCCACTGCCCCTTCACGGCAAACCTCGTAGTGGGTCCTAACGCCCTAACGGAGCGGAGCCGTGCGGCGACCACCGCCGCAGCGGCCATGCACCAGCAGGGCGGATGGCCTGTTGCCCCACAGCACCCATGCTGCGAGACTGAGTCCCCAAGACTCCAGACCGCGCCGCCCCACCAGCACAAAGCCACAGCAACAATGGCCGCCACACAGCACCAGCACCAAAATGAAGGGAGCATTTAAACTCACCTTCCTCCAGCTCTTCAGTGAGAGCCAAAATGGGCTAGACCCCTTACTTTGCAGTCTCCTGCTAATTAAAATCACCTGAGCCAAATGGGAGGAGTGCTGGTCCAAAAAAAGAGACAAGTACATGCTATGTGCAAAAAGAAAAAAAAAAAAAAAAAAAAAGAAAAAAAAAGAAAGAAAAAAAAAAGAAGAAAAAAAAAAAAAAAAAAGAAAAAAAAAGAAAGAAAAAAAAAGAAAGAAAAAAAAAAAGAAAAAAAAAAGAAAAAAAAAGAAGAAAAAAAAAAAGAAGGAAAAAAAAAAGGAAAAAAAAAAAGGGCATGAACCGCACATCCCAAAATCATACGTTGATCTAAAGCCGCTAGGCAAAAATTTAAATACTGAACATGAGGTTTTCAGTTTAACATTCTGATCAGACTGTATGAAGCCCACTGCCCCTTCACGGCAAACCTCGTAGTGGGTCCTAACGCCCTAACGGAGCGGAGCCGTGCGGCGACCACCGCCGCAGCGGCCATGCACCAGCAGGGCGGATGGCCTGTTGCCCCACAGCACCCATGCTGCGAGACTGAGTCCCCAAGACTCCAGACTGCGCCGCCCCACCAGCACAAAGCCACAGCAACAATGGCCGCCACACAGCACCAGCACCAAAATGAAGGGAGCATTTAAACTCACCTTCCTCCAGCTCTTCAGTGAGAGCCAAAATGGGCTAGACCCCTTACTTTGCAGTCTCCTGCTAATTAAAATCACCTGAGCCAAATGGGAGGAGTGCTGGTCCAAAAAAAGAGACAAGTACATGCTATATGATATGTATTATCAGGTGCGTTAGGCACCCGGGTCCAACCTTGCAGGAGAGGAACCTGCTGCTGGCAAATGGTGGCGCTATATGGCGGTATAAGCGAACTCTGTTAACTCCACAGAGTCTCTAGGAACAAGATGCTGTGTCCTGTTAACCTCACAGAGGTACACAGCTACCAACCAGAGCAAACTATGGTCATGCAGTCAAAGAAAACAAACAACTCACCGGAGGTGCCGGTATTCTAGCGGCTTATTTCAGCCAAATCCCTGAATACACTCATACAAACTCCTCGCCGGAGGTGTCGGTATTCTAGGGGCTTATTTCAGCCAAACCCTAACCGCATCCAGACATGAACACACTGGAGCTGAGCTCATAGACATTGGTTTGATACTAGCGCATGGCCATGCAAATCTTTTATAGCTGCAGCAACTTAAGGACCTTCCTAGAGGACCAATGGGAGCTGCTGCAGTATCTGAGCATGTGACCCCCGACCTCCAATGAGAGGTCTTACCCTGGGCATGCTCAGAAGGGGAAAAGCAGGACTTAGTCCCAGAGACATTTGCTCACCACTGACCACTACTGGCTACAAAGGCAGAGCCTGGAAGAACAGAAGTAACCGGTCGCCCAGTATCAGCCTGAGCCTGACGCTGGGACCGACGTCTCCGCTGAGCAGGCTCCACTGCGGCTGGAGAAGAATGGGAGAACGCAGTGCAGGTGGTTCGAGATTCCCCCTGTGCAGAGGCAGGAACTCGACACCTAACATTACCCCCCTCTTTGGACCTCGCTACGCTCGAAGGCAGCAATGAGATGTGGAGCTCGAATGTGCTCAGCAGGCTCCCAGGACCTGTCCTCTGGACCATAACCCTTCCAGTCCACCAAATAAAATTTTTGCACTCCCCAAAATAGCGTTCACCTCGTAATCGTCCGTAGACGAACCTAATGTCCGGCAGATGACTCGGAAAACCGGGACATGTACACCAGCTTCAGGAGGGACACATGAAAGGTGTCGGTGATACCTAGGCATGGAGGAAGGGCCAGACGGTAGACCACAGGGTTAACCTGTTTGAGGACGTTGAAGGGACTCAAGTAGCGAGGTGCAAACTTAGTGGACTCAACTCGCAGCCTGATGTTATGGGCGGAGAGCCACACTAAGTCGCCAGGAGCAAAAGTCGGAGCAGGGCGCCGATGTGCATTGGCGGAGGAGCTCATTCTCTCCTTGGAGGCCCAGATGGCATCTTGAGTGCGGTCCCAAATGTACCGTGCCTCCACAGCCCAGTCTGCCACCCTGGATTCGGCGGAAGACACAGGCATAGGCACAGGGACTCACGGATGCTGGCCGTAATTAAGGAGGAAAGGAGTTTGACCAGTGGAGTCGGCTACAGCGTTGTTAAGCACAAACTCCGCCCACGGTAGCAAGGATGCCCAGTCATCCTGCCTGGCAGAAACAAAATGTCGCAGATATGTGACCAGGGTCTGGTTGGCCCTCTCTACCAACCCATTCGTCTTGGGATGATATGCTGAGGATAGATTCAACTCAATGCTGAGTAGACAACAAAGCTCTCTCCAGAATTGAGACGCAAACTGGGGACCCCGCTCACTGACAATTTTGTCCGGCATACCATGTAGGCGAAATATGTGTTTGATAAACAACGCCGCCAGAGCCCATGCAGAAGGTAGCCGTGGAAGAGGCACCAAGTGCACCATTTTGGAAAAATGGTCGGTGATCACCCAAATAATGGTGCAGCTACGAGACTTGGGTAAGCCCACCACAAAATCCATCCCGACCATCTCCCAGGGCCTGTCTGCCACCGGCAGGGGGTGAAGCAACCCAGCTGGCCGTTGACGAGGAGACTTGTTCTTGGCGCAGGAGACACATGCCTGAACATAGTCTGTGACGTCACGGGCCATATGCGGCCACCAATATGTCCTCGCCAGTAGCTCAGATGTCCTTTTGGTCCCTAAATGTCCACCCACCCTAGACAAGTGAGCCCAAGAGAGAACCTCCAGATGCAAACTGGATGGTACAAAAGTCTTGCCCGGAGGCACAGACTCTAGCGAAACCAGGGCCACAGTTCTCAGGCTCTCGGAAGGGACAATAAGCCGAGGCTCCTCTTCCTCCTCCTCAGATGATACAACGGAGTGAGAGAGAGCGTCGGCAGGAATGTTCTTCTCCCCGGAAAGAAAATGGAGGGTGAAATGGAACTGAGAGAAGAACAAGGACCATCTGGCCTGGCGAGAATTTAACCACTGGACGGTCTGTAAATAAACCAAATTCTTGTGGTGTATGAATACTTGGAAGGGAAAGTGAGGACCCTCCAAGAGATGTCTCCACTCTGAGAAGGCCAACTTCATTGCTAGCAACTCCCTGTCCCCGATGGAATAATTCCTCTCCACTGGTGTAAAGGTTTTGGAAAAGAAGAAGCAAGGATGCTTCCGACCTTGAGCATCATTTTGGAAGAGGACTGCTCCAGCATCAACGGATGAGGCATCCAGCTCCATTATAAATGGCTTATCTACATAGTGGAGATGTAGGATTGGAGAGCTAGTAAAATGAGATTTAATAGAAGTGAAGGCCTTGGAGACCTCCTCTGACCACAATTTTGGATTTGCTCCCTTCTTGGTGAGGGCTACCAAGGGAGCTACCAAAGTTGAGAAATGAGGGATGAACTGGCGATAATAGTTAATGAACCCCATAAAGCACTGCACCGCTTTAAGAGAATGGGGTTCTTGCCAGTCCATCACAGCCTGTAGTTTGGCAGGATCCATAGCCAATTCCTGGGCGGAGATGATATAGCCCAGGAAAGGTAAGGACTCCTGCTCAAACACACATTTATCCTACTTGGCGTAGAGGGAGTTAGTTTGTAAGAGGTCGAAGACTCTGCAAACATCTCTCCGGTGGGAGTCAATATCTGGAGAGTAGATGAGAATATCATCCAGATAGACTACGACCGAGGTGGAGAGCATATCCTGGAAGATATCGTTTACAAAGTCTTGGAAAATGGCTGGGGCATTACAGAGCCCAAAGGGCATCACTAGATATTCATAGTGCCCATCCCTGGTGTTAAAAGCCGTCTTCCATTCGTCCCCCTCATTGATGCGAATCAGGTTGTAAGCACCCCGCAGATCTAGTTTAGTAAACACCCTTGCTCCCCGAAGCCTTTCAAAAAGCTCAGATATCAGGGGCAGAGGATATTTATTCTTAATGGTGATGGCATTAAGACCCCTGTAGTCTATGCATGGACGTAGTTCCCCGTTCTTCTTCTGCACGAAGAAGAACCCGGCCCCTGCAGGTGACACTGACTTTCTAATGAATCCTCTTGCCAGATTTTCCTGGATGTACTGAGACATTGCCTCCATCTCCGGGAGAGATAACAGACAAACAACTCCTCACCGGAGGTGCCGGTATTCTAGCGGCTTTTTTCAGCCAAGGCCCTGAGTACACTCATACAAACTCCTCGCCGGAGGTGCCGGTATTCTAGGGGCTTGTTTCAGCCAAACCCTAACCGCATGCAGACATGAACACACTGGTGCTGAGCTCATAGACATTGGTTTGATACTAGTGCATGGCCGTGGGGGAATGCGAACCTTTTATAGCTGCAGCAACTTCAGGACCTTCCTAGAGGACCAATGGAAGCTGCTGCAGTATCTGAGCATGTGACCCCCGACCTCCAATGAGAGGTCTTACCCTGGGCATGCTTAGAAGGGGAAAAGCAGGACTTAGTCCCAGAGACATCTGCTCACCACTGACCACTACTGGCTACAAAGGCAGAGCCTGGAAGAACAGAAGTAAACAGTTGCCCAGTATCAGCCTGAGCCAGACACTGGGACCGACGTCTCCGCTGAGCAGGCTCCACTGCAGCTGGAGAAGAATGGGAGAACGCAGCGGAGGTGGTTCGAGATTCCCCCTGTGCAGAGGTGGGAACTCAACACCTAACACCCCGTAATGTTAAAGAGTGGGGGGCTAAGTGCAGAGGGCAGAAAAGTCACTGCTGACTGCAGAGTCCAGACCTCCTCTAGTATCAGCACAAATACTGTGCCCCCACTGGAAGCTTCATGGCCGAACAGCTGCATGTAGCCGTACATCACCAAGCACAATTTCCTGAGTGTCGGATGGAGCGGTGTAAAGTTGCCATCACTGGACTCTGGAGGAGACGTGTTCTGTGCAGTGACGGATCGCACTTCTCTATTTTCTTGATCCACAAATGCGTATGAGTTTTAATACCAGATCCAACCAGAGGCATGAGTGGCACTGTTTATATGAGAAAGCAGCCATATCTTTCTAAACCTGTACCGTCCCTTTAATAAAAGTCTTTACTAGTCACTGGATACAAATTTCCATCACCCCATTCGACTTGTTCATAAAGATTATAAAGTTACGAGAGAACTCATCAGCCTTGAGGTTACACAGTTGTAGGAGACAAAGGTTGTGGTTTATGCAACTATTAAATGTAACATTTCTGCATTGTTCCTTCCGTAATAGAATTATTGAACAATTGTTCTGAGCGTTCAGTGCGGAGAATGTGCTGGATGTTTCCATGTGTTCCTATTGTCAGCAACCTTAAACAATGGTGCGTTAGTAGGAAAATATCTACTGGAAAGTATAAACTTTCACTGCGGCCCAGGTCTTAATGGAGGCTGAAGTGGGAGACGAGGGAAAGTCCTCAGAAACTTCTCATCACAAGCCGAAAACTTCTATGTCTGGAGCGATGAGGTCTCTCTGACTGCACCGGACCGCTGGGCAACAAAGCGTCCGCATGTGATATAGAAAGGACCAGCAGCTGATGTATTCTGAGGTTCTACAGCAGCTGATGTTTATTATGAGGTTCTGCAGCAGCTGAGGTTTATTATGAGGTTCTGCAGCAGCTGAGGTTTATTATGAGGTTCTGCTGCAGCTGAGGTGTATTATGGGGTTCTACAGCAGCTGATGTTTATTATGAGGTTCTGCAGCAGCTGAGGTTTATTATGAGGTTCTACAGCAGCTGAGGTGTATTATGATGTTCTGCAGCAGCTGAGGTGTATTATGGGGTTCTACAGCAGCTGAGGTGTATTATGAGGTTCTACAGCAGCTGATGTTTATTATGAGGTTCTGCAGCAGCTGAGGTTTATTATGAGGTTCTGCAGCAGCTGAGGTTTATTATGATGTTCTGCAGCAGCTGAGGTGTATTATGAGGTTCTACAGCAGCTGAGGTTTATTATGAGGTTCTGCAGGTAGAAAATATAAACATAAAATTTGCACCAAATATGTAACTTCTGAACATTACAGCTCCATTAGGAGGTGGATTCGCCAGTTACAACGACTGCTTGATCTGTAAACAAGTGCGCCTGCGATAGATAAGATAATCACAGACCCTCAGAAGCAAGAAAATGGCAAGAGCCTCAATAAACTGGAGTAAAGCGAAAGGGGGTCATTTCATTTAGGAAATAACATGATAAGTAACACAGAAATAACATAAGTATGACGGAAATGATAAAATGCGACTTCCCTTTATGGTATAATTGAGAGACGACTCAGCGACGCTTCTGTAAATGTGGAGCCGGAAAGAAGAAATTGCTTCATTTTATCACATAAAAGCAAATTATAAAGTAACGATAACAAGATAGGAAGAAATAACGAGAATAAAACAAAAAATACAATCTGTGCAACGTGGAGGGTCAGTGCTAGGGAAAAAGTAAAACGCTCATAAAAATAATGAAGAACCTCAACAAAAATAAAACATCTGATACATTTTCCAGACTTTGCCCTTGCCCCACTAATATCCCGATATACAATATATATATACACTCTATGCAGAATTGTTAGGCATTTATTGGGAGGTATTGTTGTGACCAGATCATCATTTTAATACAGATTTTCCCACCAACCTGAATGGTTGGATGAAGCCGGTCAGAGTCTCACCTGCAGTGTGATCTATGTGTACTGTAGTGCAGCGGTATCCACGCTGTGCAGTGATGAGGCAGTGACCCAGAAAAGTTCAAAGCAAAAGGTGTTTTAATGTCCAACTCACAAAAGTACACAGCACACGATATCCTCTGGATCGCAGCCGGGAAACATATCATCCAGTTTGCAGCCAATAAACACGCCAGTCCACCTCTGAGACCAGTTACTGTGGGAGACTGCTCCGCCGTGTACGCTGTGGGTGGCAGGCCTTTCAGTTCCCTTGGCTGTTTGGTTCCACTTGCCTGTGTTGCCTCACACAGGTAGAGCTCTGCAAAGCATTCTGCTCTGCACTCTTGCAAACTCCAGACTGATACTGACACTGACTCTGACACACCTAAACCCTTTACTGCAGGAATTTTAACTAGAATCTGTGGCCATGGGCCACATGGAAAACCCAGGCAGTGGAGGAAATGGACTGCCTCACTACCATCCTGTAGTTAGTTTAAAAAATAAAAGCCCAGCAGGTTTTCTTAAATCTTCCCTGAACAAATAGCTTGTCCAAGACCTATGCTCACTTTTATTTTGCATTGCAATCACAGCTATGCCTGTGACTGCAATGCTCTCCCATGGCCTCAATATGCCTCTGTGTGCATCCTGGAGGACAAACAGTGACCCTTACATGTGACAACTGCTGCACAGATTACACAGACAATCACAGCAGCAAACATCTATACTTCTTTTGTTGCATTGTGTTGGACTACAACTCCAAGGAGACTTTGCTCCTCTTTACATTCTGGAAGAGGAGGAGCAGCAGAGGTAAAGACTGATTGTCTGGTCAAATGGGAAAAGATGGGAGGAGCTAGCTGGGCACAGAAAGATGTGAGCGATTCTCCATTTCAGACCGGTGAGAGACTGACATTGGAGAGAAGAGAACAGAGGCACAAAGTGAGTGCTGGCAGCTCAGTGTGAGAGGAGACGAAATAATACTGGAGTTGAAATCCATCTGCAAATTGGTCAGATTGCCAAAAGATGTCCACCGCGGCATGGTCAACCCCAAAAAAGGATCCTGCCCGCATTCCATGTGTTTCCAAATATCTGAATGCCGCAACGTCAAGCTGGAGACCAGTGACCAGAGAGTTTCTGCATCAATGAGCGCGTGCATCCTACTGGGACTTGTGGTTCTACTACTAAGGAATATATAGGAGAATAGTTGTCAAGAATATATTGCTGGGATTTGTGGGTCTACTGCTGAGAAGGTCATAAAATAACTGTTCGTGAGGGGATTTTGCTTTGTGTGTGACCTTAAAGTGCGCCAACTGTTCCTGTATGCGCGCCAACATCTGCAAAAACTGGGCCCCAGCAATTAACTGTGTTACTTTCACTGCTGCAGCCAGTTCTGGGTTGTCTTCGTAGGTAGGAGTGCAATTTCTGTCACTTAAAGACAGAAAAGAGCCGCAGCGTAGAGGCGGTGCTGGACCTGGGGAGGGTGATTACCTGCTCTGTTATTTTAGGTATTCTAGAGCATTCGGTGTCCACTTTCCTGAAGCCAAAAACCCCTTTACACATGGCAGTATTGCAGGTTTGATTGGACTATTCTTATACTTAGTTGTATCCACAAGATACTTCGGCTCTGCTACATCTGTATTTACATTTTCAGCTTGTACACGCACCCACACATACCCGTCATGAATATCACACACCCGGATTAATTACCACATCAATATTTTCTGCTAATTACCTCTTATGGAATTTATCACACATTCATGAGAATCATAAATTGCTGCTCAGCAGAAACAAATTATTACATTTAAGTCAGTGATGAACGTGAGCCAAAGTTTACATGTGCGAGCGCGCGGAGAATAAATTACATTACAATTGTTAATTGGTCATATGCAGATCCGCAGTTACAGTTAGGAAAAAAGTGAACAGAACCAAAAAATCTAAAGCATTTGGGAACATTTCTGTGGTCTCCCGAACGGGGCGACGGTGGAACGTTCAGATTGTCTTTGCCCATTAGTTTTATAATTTGCTGAGCCTCGCCTGCAAAACGACAACATCAAGAGTGAAATATCGATCCATGGCGCAGAAGATGACGCTGATGGGCTGAAGTCAAGTGGATTTTTTTTTTTTTGTAAATACACAGTGGACTGTAATTGGAAAGGGGTAAACACTGAATTTTCCAAGGGTCATCCACATCTGATGGCCACAGCCTGACTTCAGTTGGTGTATTAGGTACATGGCTTTGATTCATATCCATCTCCTGTACGTCCACGTTGGGCCTTCTGATTAACAATATAAAATAATACTTTGTTATTGTTTTTATATGGAATTATTTATAAAAAAAATTTGATGTATTTTATTACCATAGTCCTAATGCTGTCTCCAACCCTAGCTCTAAACTTGGTACTAACCCTAACCCTAGTGGACATGGGAAACGTGGGAAACTTGGGGAAGGAGAGTCAGCTCACCAGCACTCGATACACCTGTAACTGATACAAGGAGTCGCCTAGGTTAGGGCTGCAAAAGGAAACCGGAAGAGATGAGATGGTGAATAAAACACTTATAAAATAGTGATCTGCTCACATTTGGGATACCTCTCCCAACAAGTAATTGTCTCTCGCACCAGAATATTACAAAGTTTTCTGGCATTATCCTCTTTTTGGAAAAAGACTCCTCCAGCGATGTGATAATAAGTCTTAGAGTAAATTGACTAAATTACTTGGTGTCATGATCCAGACCGGGTTTTGGTCTTGTCTCTCCTTTCCCGGTCTGATCATGTCAGGGGTTAACTTTTCTGCCTTGTTCCTGTGTCCGGTCTGCTATATCTCTTTGCTGCATCCTGCATGCAGTGTCAGTTATATTTCTTGCCTTCGACGTGTGTAGCTGGCTCTAGTGAGTTCCTGATTTGTCCTCCTGCGTTTAGCTGACCCAACCCGTGTCTGTTTACCTTTCCCCTACCCGTCCTGGCTCCGTGTGTCACAGTGTGTGTGTTTTTGATTCCCTGGTACTTGACTCTGCTTTGGCTCTGACCTGATTCTGTCTCTTCCTTTTGATACCTCTGCTGAGGACTGGTACTGACCTTTTGCTCTGAAAGCAAGCATAGAGACACCGGCACTAAACACAATGTGCTTAAATTAATGGATCCATGGCAGACTAGCACATACAATGTGATCAGGAATCCAAGCAGAGAAGTGAAGGGATGGCACTCGGCTTTCCGGTAAAAAAAGTCTTGTTTATTCAATACATCAAGAATAAAATTGTGGAGGTGAGGAAGTCGCTTCTGTGGTGGACGACGACCGTTTCGCATGCTTCCTATGCTTCATCGGGTCCAGGTGTGGCTAATGAAACCAGGGGGCAGTCTTTATATAGCTGCACACACCTCTGTATAGCAAGTGACCATAACGATCATTAAAAACAATAGGAAAAAACATACACAAAACAAAAGAATTCAATTATAAAAACACACACCTATGTCTACCTTATCGATGAAGCCTAATGGACCTTGGGCTTTTGTACGTAAGATCCATTTGGCTTCTGTATGTAACAGTAACTTATATAAATTATTCCCTTGTTCAGGCATTCTTTTTTCTTTTTCTTTTTGGGGAAAATAAACACTGTCTTTTTATGTTGCAGTATTAACAATGTGGATTACATTATATGTTCACTTTCCATTTTTGGTTGATACAATTTATGTGTACTATTAATTTATATTTAATCATTTACATGCATTTTTCTCAAGAAGGCTAGAGATTAGATTTTAGACAATTTTTTTCTTTTGTTATAATTTTGCCATCCTCTGATCACTCATACAATACACCGCAATACTTCTGCATTGTAGTAGGTTATGATTGATCATATCTGAGACAGGATCCAATAGGTGTACTGACAGGGCAGCCACGGGGGCCATTATTAGACTTTCGTGTTTCTTTACACCCTGTATTTATTATTGAGAGATTCCAGAGTATAATAAGGAACATTCAATTTGCAATGAATAAGTTTGATGTAAATTTCAGCCAAATGTGAGCGATGAATCTCAACGGATTGGCTCATTTCTGCCCTCTGCGCCATTCAGTGCCTTCTCTTGAATCCAGACAAGTCTTCGCCATTGTCAGTTCTCCTACCCGTCCACCTTGGTTCCCATTTTCTTGCATTTCCCTCTTCTTCCTCCTTTGTATTCACTGTAGTTTTTCTTTGCTGTATGTAGAAGAAGACTTTGCATACCGTAAGTTACATTTTCTTTTCTTTAGATATCTTTCACAGATAGAACTGCAATTATATATTTGACAAAAGAAACATTTTCTACTTCTTGTCTCTCAAGGTTGTAACAAACTATAGAAATCCACATTGTAACGACATATGCTTTACACACTGCTCTAGTCTTCAGCTTTATTTAGAAATGACTTGTCTTCAGATGTATTATTACCATTGTCTGATCTCAGACGCTGACATTTATAATGAAGAATCCGCGTCCCAGACACCAATCACAATTTCTTACTGGAAATGCCAAAATAATAAAAAGTGAACGATGAAACGAAATCATAACAAGGATCGGAGCTTAAATCCAAATGACATTGGAGAAGTAGATTGTAAAAGACATTTACAGCCTCTCCTGGAAGGCTCAGACACCCTGCGGCCGGGCAGACGAGAGCCGTAGATATATATCAGGGGAGCCGCACTTATTTCTTTATATAAACAAAAGTATAGATTATAGCAACATTTAGGAAAAAACTTTGAAGAACTCAAAGGACATAATGACCAGAGAAAGATGCCTGACTTTAGGAGGATTTCCTAATTTGTGCATCTGATGGATGATGCCTATATTACTGGGAGAGACACACAGACCTCACATCCAGCCTATATTACTGGGAGAGACACACAGACCTCACATCCAGCCTATATTACTGGGAGAGACACACAGACCTCACATCCAGCCTATATTACTGGGAGAGAAACACAGACCTCACATCCAGCCTATATTACTGGGAGAGACACACAGAGCTCACATCCAGTCTATATTACTGGGAGAGACACACAGACCTCACATCCAGCCTATATTACTGAGAGAGACACACAGAGCTCACATCCAGCCTATATTACTGGGAGAGACACACAGACCTCACATCCAGCCTATATTACTGAGAGAGACACACAGACCTCACATCCAGCCTATATTACTGAGAGACACAGTCCTCACATCCAGCCTATATTACTGAGAGAGACACACAGACCTCACATCCAGCCTTTATTACTGAGAGAGACACAGACCTCACTTCCAGCCTTTATTACTGGGAGAGACACTCCCACAAGAAAAAAAAAATCTGAAACTTGATTAGACTGCAAAACTCATCAGGAGTCTGAAAACTAGTGAAGGCTGCAAACTGGAAGTCAGTGCAATTTTATTAATTAAATGTAACCACATGAAAAAAAAACAGTGTAAAAAGTGTTTTCATGTCAAGGTTGTCCATAGCCTTTACATTTGTTAATATCTCTCAATCCCTTTCAGTGACAGTTTCAGTTGTTTTTAGCGGATCACGGGTGAGCTCCAGTTGCGAGGGACCTTTTTCTTATCACCTAGGGGTCCTTCTAACAAAGAAAAACCGATATTTCTAAGTGTACAACCCTATTAAGTCAATACTACATTATTATTATTACTTAAGTCATCACTTTTTCTTCTTATGGTATATTAACTGTTTTCACAGTCAGAGATGGACAAGGAATTTGTGAAATGAAACAATCTATTTAAATGGAGACATCGGAGCATTAAGATTTACAAAGTAGCTTCAGGAAATATTAAGAAATAGCGATACAAGTTTCTTCAGAATTAAACCTGCATTAAAGAGGGGATTAGTGATATTTACATCGTCCAGGTTCCATTTAAATGACAATGAGCTCATGGAAGGTTGAGAAAAAAAAGAAAAAGTATTTTGTGACTGCCGGGATTCAGCTGCACAAAGGTTTGGCGCAGGCAGAATGACATCTTCGGGATATTAGAGACGTTTCAGCTTTTATAAATAACTGGGTAACATGAAAGTTGTTGTTCTAGACTTTATCTTTTTATTGTTGGTGTCTGGCAGTGCAAAGGGGGAACTTCCCCAATTTTCTGTGCACAGGGGTCTCGTCCACAACACATAAGGCAACTTTCCACAGCCGTCCGCCATCACTTTTCCAACATGACAATAACCCCAAACTTTAATCTGCTGCATTTCTGAAGAACAGGGTGAAAGTGACTCAGTGGCCAAGTGTCTCCTGACCAGGGCTGGACTGGGACAAGAAAACCGCCCTGCCACACAAACCCCACCGGCCCACAAACTATAACACTCCCCACTCCGATCAGTGAATTTTGCTTTACTTTGTCGTGCCCCTCACTTTCCTAAAAGGAGATATTTGACGAACCACATCTGAATGCCGCCACGGTGCATATGATCGACCACAGCTGCATTTACATGGTGCTCTACAGAGCTCCGATTGTCAGGATCATGGGGGTCCCAGCAGTCAGATCTCCAGCAATTGGATAGTTATCTAAGGGGAGAAGTGATGCCGCGGCCCTTGTCAGTGCGTGCAAGCGACAGATCGAGCGCACACAGGGCCTCAAGTAAGATGTTTTAAAGGGCCAGCAGCCCATTCTGCAGCACAGAGCCGCCAGCCCACTGGGCAGGCAGACTAGCAATCCAGGCCTCCTGACAACCGGACATCTGTGGGGAGTTCTGCAGAGACAAGTTGTCACCAATCACCATCCAGCATCCAGACTCCAGAAGATCTAGCTCTGAGGAATGGAAAAAGATAAATGTTACAATATGTTTTATTGTTTGTCAAATTCTTAACTGATACCTAATACTCTGAGGCATTGGTAGGAGTCTTTTGACTTTTATTTATGTTGATAAAGTACTTTACTTTATGTAGGTAATATATTATAATCTACTTTACACGTATGATATATTATATAATTGTTTATATACTGCTGCTGATTCCACATGCTGCTGTTTATTCTTTACTTACTTTCCCTGAATTTTAATAGTATTAAAATTTCATGTTGAAAGACATTATTAATATTTTGAGTACATATATTTTGTATATAAGTGATTAGCTATTTTTCACATCTATAATATCATAGATGACAATCCTTTAGTGTATAGGTACTGTGACGACACAGTATTAACTTAACCAGACGTCTATTTTCAGCAAGCTAGGAGGAATAGACTGTTATCTATATGTTGACTTTTGAATGTATGCATTTTTTCTTAAGTTGGTAGTCTAATATCAGCTCCTACAACTTACTGTCTATCATTGTAAAACAGTCATGCAGGGGCATTTAACAATGATGCTTGCTAATAGGTTGATTACACATTGCCCAGGCCAGCTAGTGTGTTGACTTGCAAAACAGAGGAGGAAAAACTATTCAAATAGATTACATAATCAAACAATGAGAGTTGGTCTCATCACCATTCTTCCCTTTCACCTGTGAATGCTGGCTTGTAGAACATTTGCTAACTATAAAAGGGATAGATAACTCCATAGACAGATATTCAGCAAATATATCCAGACATCCAAATATCCAAAGAACCAGAAAGCCTCTACAGGACAGCAGCCAAGACATCATGGCTCTATCATGAGGGACACAGATTTGTCATTCTACATGATGTCAGCTTAGGGGACCACAGCCTTGGCTGAAAGAATATATATCTGCTCCATTGATCATCACTAAACTCATGGATAGGATTGGAGTAGTCAGGATTTGGACCCACTGGTCACCTGAGCCCCATGAATATGCTTTGTGAAAGCCAGGAATGGGACCCACCGGTCACCTGGCTCCTTGGAGATGTTCGGAGAAGCCAGGTTGTGACCCTCCAGTCAACTTGTCATTACCTCCTCTATGTGTGCATTCCACAGGTCGGGTAGTCGGCCCTGGAAGCTCTGAAGTAACAGGTGCTCTTTTTCCGGCAAGTCAGCGGAGGAGTGAGACCCTGTAATTTGCACCATCTTGGGTATTTTGCTGGGTCTGTTCTATGTGTTATTTACCTGTTTTTGTGGTTCAATAAAGCATTGCCACACTGTTTTACCCTCACCATGTGTGGTCTGAGTAGTATTACGCCCACAGGGAAAGGAGAGCAGGCATTCAGTGGGATGATCCCTGGCCCATGAAGTTTTGGGTAGCGGACCAGGAAACCCGCTAACACCTGTGTTTCTACAGGTACATATTTAGAACAAATAGCAAGACTTAGAATATAAACAAGCAGTACTGAGCAGTCTTGCTGGGAATCCAGGTCTGAGGATGAGATAAAATTATGGTTATAAAATAGCAGCATTGAAGCTGTGACTCCAGCATTATGGTGAGTTAAAAAACTTACTAGAAAGCAGATGCAGATTGACGGATATTGTACAGCAGTACTGAGCAGAGTAGCTGTGAATCCTACATTAAACTTAATCAAAAGCAGATGCAGCAAGGAGTACATAGTATAAAAAATCTTTACTTAGCTGTAAAAATAGGAATCTAACTATGCGGGTGAGATAAAACTATGACTACAAAGTATCAGCAGCTCAGACAGTCTTATACAGCAGTACTGAGCATTGCAGCTGTGACTCCAGCATTATGGTGAGTTAAAACACTTACTAGAAAGCAGATGCTGAATGACGAACATTGTACAGCAGTATTGAGCAGAGTAGCTGTGAATCCTGCATTAAACTCAGATAAAATACTTAATAGAAAGCAGTTGCAGCAAGGAGTACATAGTATAAAAATTCTTTACTTAGCTGTAAAAATAGGAATCTAACTATGGGGGTGAGACTAAACTATGGCTACAAAGTAGCAGCAGCTTGGACGGTCTTATACAGCAGCACTGAGCATTGCAGCTGTGACTCCAGCATTATGGCGAGTTAAAATACTTATTAGAAAGCAGCTGCAGACTGAAGGACATTGTAAAGCAGTATTGAGCAGCGTAGCTGTGAATCCAGCATTAGGCTCAGGTAAATCACTTACTGGAAATCAGTTGCTATCGGCAAGGAGGACATTATGTAGACTATTGAGCAGTGCAGCTGTGAACCCAGCTCTGTGATCAGATAGACTATTACTCAAAAGCAGCAGCACTATTTGTGTGTTTGCTTCCACCTTACATTGCTTTTTCCTGCTACCCTCACCTCTCAAAATGATTTTAATAAGCAGCTGTTGTCTGACCCCTCCCTGAACTGGCAGTCAAACTTGCTTTAAAAAGAAGAAGTGGAGAAAGAAACAAATGTCTCCTATAAGATACAAGGTTTCGTAGATTGATTTGCTCTGTTGATTAATGGAAAGGGTATTGAAACGGCAGTGACCATTTACTGACAACTGTAAGGCTGTAGTAGTAAAAAAAATTACTGTACCCAAAGAGTAACTTTAATTTTCCTAAACTGGAATACTCCTTTAACTATTTGCCAAAAAGTGGAATATTCTCTATTAAAACATAAAGTGCAAGAAACACAAGCGAGCACAGACGTCACCTTGTGAGACGAGTCGCCAATAGATTAGAGGCAGACGGAGTCTGGGGCAGTGATTCCTGTCTGAACGAAATCGTCAGAAATCCGTCATCATCATGTCCGCACGTCTACGTCTCTCCAGGCAGGACTTTTATACATCGGATATATTTAACACCGCGGTTTTGAATGGTTCCGAGTAAAGTGAAGAGCATTCCTCAGGATCCCGCAGAGTTTGCCTCTGATGTATCCGCTGTTGCTTCTTTCATTATATCACTTGTGATAACAGTTGGGCCTTTCATGCGATTTGCTCCCTCGGCAGCTTCAGCCGTGAGGAAGTTTTAACAAGATCTCCGTCAGGCTGCAAGATGTTCAGATAATAAAATAGTAGGCGAGGGAACACTTTATTAAGAAAAAAACGCGGAAAAGCTGAAATGAGAGGAAGAAACGGCGCTGCGAGAAGATGTCATTGTTAAACATTGTAACAGAAAGTGATCATGTGCCATTAATTTGCTGCCCACCGCCACTCCTGTGCAGCGATTCTCCATCCGAATGGATCGGGTCACAGTAAACTGACACGTGGAGTAATCTCTGATCACAGTTTGATCATAGTGTATTTCCTATACCCAATCCGATTCTATCGCACGAGATAATCAGCGCTCGTGTGATCCCGGCCTGAGAGTTTATGGGTTTTTTCATTTCCATTGTGACCGTAAGATTCCAGCAAAATACGTGCAAATCGAATCCCAAAAATTCAGATTCACAATAAATAATCCAAAATTTGGGGGAAATTCATAGCAAATGGATCTGTTTAGAGTCTGTTCACTTCTTTATGTGCGGAATTTGGCTGAAAATTTACTCAAATGTTCCTTGGGATAAGTTCACGTCACATTTTTCCTGCACGTTTTTGTCGTAAAAATGCAGAATTTTACTGTCGCAGCAAAGTGAATGAGGTTGCTGAAGTCTTGCACGTGTTACTTATTTTTTCTTTGCAGATTTGAACAGTTTCCACTTTTCATCATGCCAATTCTTTCAGCATTTTTTGCAGCTTTTTTCGCCCATTCTAAATACTAGGAAAAACGAATTAAAAAAAACAAAAACATAGATAAAAAATGTGACAAAACCCCGTGTTTTTTAATGCAAGATTTTTCCTGCCAAGAAACAAGTTTTTGATGCAGAAATGTCCACAGTAAATATTTCACGTGTGCTCTTACGCTTATTGTGGTCTAGATTTTCTCTAAACCCCAGAACGTAGCAATCATGGGGTGAAGATAAATGAATGAATACTTACCTGGCTGGTCACCTGTGTAAGGAAGTGAAGTGACTCCTACATCAGCAACTACAACTGGAGTTGAATGAGGTCTCTAAGTTCGATACGTACCCAATGCCCGGTGCCAAATTGATTGAGAGGCTAGGGCCAGCACATTCCCACCCTTGACCTCACAAAGGGTATTGGCAAATTCCCATATCCCAAGACGCCAAGGAGAAGACTGCCTTCTCAATGCCAGGCGGATGCTTCCAGTACACAAGGATCTCCAGCCACCTTCCAGAGAGCCATGGACCGGATCCTAACTTCCCACAAGAGGTGCGCAGAGGACTAAATGGATGACATCGTGATCTTCAGCCAGGATTGGGGAAGCCATCTGAGCAAAGTTCAGGCAGTACTTGATGCTCTACTGAAGGCAGGAATTTCCATAAACCCAAATAAATGTGCCTTGGGAATGGAGGAAGCTAAATACTTGGGTTATGTCATAGGCAGAGGCAAAATAAAGCCTCAAATAAATAAAGCAACAGGTCAGAGTGTTCCTAGGCATCATGGGCTCCTACTGCCGTTTTATCCCTAACTTCACCATGATGGCTGCCCCTCTGATGGACCTCCTTAAAGGAACAAAGTCGGCTATGGCTAAGTGATCTCCTGAAACTGAGACGGCCTTCCAGGAAGTGAAACTAACCCTGTTTGAACAGGCAGTGATTTCTCTAAGGAGTTTGTGGTCCAGACGGACGCGTCAGTTGTCAGGCTGGGCGTTGTCTTATCACAAGAGGTGAACGGGGAAGAACACCCCATAATGTATCTCAGTTGGAAGTTGTCATTCTGGGAAAAAAAATACTCCATAGTGGAGAAAGGAATGTTTGGCCATCAAGTTGGCACTGGACATTGTAAGGCACTGCCTCTTAGGCCGGAAGTTCAGGCTAGTGTCAGACCATGCCCCACTGAAGTGGATGAGGGAGAAAAAGGGGAGCAATGCCTGAGTGATCAGGTGGTTCCTAGCTCTGCAGGATTTTAGCTTCCATGTAGTGCATAGGCCAGGGAAACTGCATGGTAATGCTGGCGCACTGTCGAGAGTCCACTGTTGTATGGCAGAAGGTGCCGAGCCCACCGGATTTGGGCAGAGGGGGTATGTAAGATGGCTGCCGGACAGGTTCTTAAGGGGAGATATGTCTCATCAAGGTTGGTAGCTTCGGTGAAGTAAGCTCGTGCTGACAGAGTTAATACGACATTTCAGGCTGGGTTTTCCGAGCAGTCAAAAGAGATGGGTGGGAATGAGCGCTCACATATCCCCACCCCGGGTGTGTGGTCTGAAAGATAAAATGGAGACCAAGTGTCTCATTCAGTGTCGGTGGCTGGAGGTGTGGAGGCTTCCAGTGTGTTTGCTGAAATAAACCTGACTGGACATTTTTATGAAAACAGCTTCCTGTGTCTACCGCAACCATAACTGAGGGAGTGAAACCCTACACATGGGACACAGATGGTATATAACATGGGACAGACATAGTATATAACATGGGACAGACATAGTATATAACATGGGACACATCGTATACAACATGGGACACACATAGTATATAACATGGGACACATCGTATACAACATGGGACACACATAGTATATAACATGGGACACACATAGTATATAACATGGGACACACATAGTATATAACATGGGACACATCGTATACAACATGGGACACACATAGTATGTAACATGGGAAACACATAGTATATAACATGGGACACACATAGTATATAACATGGGACACACATAGTATATAACATGGGACTCACATAGTATATAACATGGGACACACATAGTAGATAACATGGGACACACATAGTATATAACATGGGACACACATAGTATATAACATGGGACACACATAGTATAGAAAATGGGACACACATAGTATATAACATGGGACACACATAGTATATAACATGGGACACACATAGTATATAACATGGGACACACATAGTATATAACATGGGACACACATAGTATATAACATGGGACACACATAGTATATAACATGGGACACACATAGTATACAACATGGGACACACATAGTATGTAACATGGGAAACACATAGTATATAACATGGGACACACATAGTATATAACATGGGACTCACATAGTATATAACATGGGACACACATAGTAGATAACATGGGACACACATAGTATATAACATGGGACACACATAGTATATAACATGGGACACACATAGTATAGAAAATGGGACACACATAGTATATAACATGGGACACACATAGTATATAACATGGGACACACATAGTATGTAACATGGGAAACACATAGTAGATAACGTGGGACACACATAGTAGATAACATGGGACACACATAGTATACAACATGGGACACACATAGTAGATAACATGGGACACACATAGTAGATAACATGGGACACACATAGTATATAACATGGGACACACATAGTATATAACATGGGAAACACATAGTATACAACATGGGACACACATAGTATACAACATGGGACACACATAGTAGATAACATGGGACACACATAGTATATAACATGGGACACACATAGTATATAACATGGGACACACATAGTATACAACATGGGACACACATAGTATACAACATGGGACACACATAGTAGATAACATGGGACACACATAGCATATAACATGGGACTCACATAGTATATAACATGGGACACACATAGTATACAACATGGGACACACATAGTATATAACATGGGACACACATAGTAGATAACATGGGACTCACATAGTATATAACATGGGACACACATAGTATATAACATGGGACACACATAGTATACAACATGGGACACACATAGTATATAACATGGGACTCACATAGTATATAACATGGGACACACATAGTATACAACATGGGACACACATAGTATATAACATGGGACACACATAGTATATAACATGGGACACACATGGTATATAACATGGGACACACATAGTATATAACATGGGACACACATAGTATACAACATGGGACACACATAGTATATAACATGGGACACACATAGTATATAACATGGGACACACATAGTAGATAACATGGGACTCACATAGTATATAACATGGGACACACATAGTAGATAACATGGGACACACATAGTATACAACATGGGACACACATAGTATATAACATGGGACTCACATAGTATATAACATGGGACACACATAGTAGATAACATGGGACACACATAGTAGATAACATGGGACACACATAGTATACAACATGGGACACACATAGTATACAACATGGGACACACATAGTAGATAACATGGGACTCACATAGTATATAACATGGGACACACATAGTATATAACATGGGACACACATAGTATACAACATGGGACACACATAGTATATAACATGGGACTCACATAGTATATAACATGGGACACACATAGTATACAACATGGGACACACATAGTATATAACATGGGACACACATAGTAGATAACATGGGACTCACATAGTATATAACATGGGACACACATAGTAGATAACATGGGACACACATAGTATACAACATGGGACACACATAGTATATAACATGGGACACACATAGTAGATAACATGGGACTCACATAGTATATAACATGGGACACACATAGTAGATAACATGGGACACACATAGTAGATAACATGGGACACACATAGTATACAACATGGGACACACATAGTATATAACATGGGACACACATAGTAGATAACATGGGAAACACATAGTATATAACATGGGACACACATAGTAGATAACATGGGACACACATAGTATGTAACATGGGACACACATAGTATACAACATGGGACACACATAGTGTATAACATGGGACACACATAGTATATAACATGGGACACACATAGTATGTAACATGGGAAACACATAGTAGATAACATGGGACACACATAGTATATAACATGGGACACACATAGTATATAACATGGGACACACATAGTATACAACATGGGACACACATAGTATACAACATGGGACACACATAGTAGATAACATGGGACACACATAGTATATAACATGGGACACACATAGTATACAACATGGGACACACATAGTATATAACATGGGACTCACATAGTATATAACATGGGACACACATAGTATACAACATGGGACACACATAGTATATAACATGGGACACACATAGTAGATAACATGGGACACACATAGTATACAACATGGGACACACATAGTATATAACATGGGACACACATAGTATATAACATGGGACACACATAGTAGATAACATGGGACTCACATAGTAGATAACATGGGACACACATAGTAGATAACATGGGACACACATAGTAGATAACATGGGACACACATAGTATACAACATGGGACACACATAGTATATAACATGGGACACACATAGTAGATAACATGGGACACACATAGTATATAACATGGGACACACATAGTATATAACATGGGACACACATAGTAGATAACATGGGACTCACATAGTATATAACATGGGACACACATAGTAGATAACATGGGACACACATAGTATATAACATGGGACACACATAGTATGTAACATAGGACACACATAGTATGTAACATGGGACACACATAGTATGTAACATAGGACACACATAGTATATAACATGGGACACACATAGTATGTAACATGGGACACACATAGTATACAACATGGGACACACATAGTATATAACATGGGACACACATAGTATACAACATGGGACACACATAGTATATAACATGGGACACACATAGTAGATAACATGGGACACACATAGTAGATAACATGGGACACACATAGTATATAACATGGGACACACATAGTAGATAACATGGGACACACATAGTAGATAACATGGGACACACATAGTATACAACATGGGACACACATAGTATATAACACGGGACACACATAGTATATAACATGGGACTCACATAGTATATATCATGGGACACACATAGTATACAACATGGGACACACATAGTAGATAACATGGGACACACATAGTATATAACATGGGACACACATAGTAGATAACATGGGACTCACATAGTATATAACATGGGACACACATAGTATACAACATGGGACACACATAGTAGATAACATGGGACACACATAGTAGATAACATGGGACACACATAGTATACAACATGGGACACACATAGTATATAACATGGGACACACATAGTAGATAACATGGGACTCACATAGTATGTAACATGGGACACACATAGTAGATAACATGGGACACACATAGTAGATAACATGGGACACACATAGTATGTAACATGGGACACACATAGTATATAACATGGGACACACATAGTATATAACATAGGACACACATAGTATATTACATGGGACACACATGGTATATAACACGGGACACACATAGTATATAACATGGGACACACATAGTAGATAACATGGGACACACATAGTATATAATATGGGACACACATAGTATATAACATGGGACACACATAGTAGATAACATGGGACACACATAGTATATAACATGGGACACACATAGTATATAACATGGGACACACATAGTAGATAACATGGGACACACATAGTAGATAACATGGGACACACATAGTATACAACATGGGACACACATAGTATATAACACGGGACACACATAGTAGATAACATGGGACTCACATAGTATATAACATGGGACACACATAGTATACAACATGGGACACACATAGTATACAACATGGGACACACATAGTATATAACATGGGACACACATAGTATACAACATGGGACACACATAGTATACAACATGGGACACACATAGTATATAACATGGGACACACATAGTATATAACATGGGACATACATAGTAGATAACATGGGACACACATAGTAGATAACATGGGACACACATAGTAGATAACATGGGACACACATAGTATATAACATGGGACACACATAGTAGATAACATGGGACACACATAGTATATAACATGGGACACACATAGTATATAACATAGGACACACATAGTAGATAACATGGGACATACATAGTAGATAACATGGGACACACATAGTATATAACATAGGACACACATAGTAGATAACATGGGACACACATAGTAGATAACATGGGACACACATAGTATATAACATGGGACACACATAGTATATAACATGGGACACACATAGTATATAACATGGGACACACATAGTATATAACATGGGACTCACATAGTATATAACATGGGACACACATAGTATATAACATGGGACACACATAGTATATAACATGGCACACACATAGTATATAACATGGGACACACATAGTATATAACATGGGACACACATAGTATATAACATGGGACACACATAGTATATAACATGGGACTCACATAGTATATAACATGGGACACACATAGTATATAACATGGGACACACATAGTATATAACACGGGACACACATCTATAATATAACGCTGGGAGCGTCACTCTGTCCGAAGCCTTTATAGACTTCGCAAGCGCAAGCGCCGGCGCAGTCTGGACCCCACAGAGTGATGCTCCCAGGAGATCGCGGTATGCGTAAGCACTGAACGCACACCGCGATCTCCAACGGAGAAGCAGGGACGAGCCAGGAGGGTGAGTATGCTATATTTACCTGTCCCGTTCCACCGATGCACGCTGCTCCGTCCTCCACATCCTCTACCTGTGACGTTCAGTTCAGAGGGCGCAATGACGCGCTTAATGCGCGCCGCCCTCTGACTGAACAGTCACAGCCAGAGGATGTGGAGGATGGAGCAGCGCACTCAGCACAGCCACGCACAGCCGCCCGCATTCAGCACAGCCGCCCGCGCTCAGCACCGCCATGCACAGCCGCCCGCACTCAGCCAGCACCGCCACGCACAGCCGCCCGCACTCAGCACAGCCGCCCGCACTCAGCACAGCCGCCCGCGCTCAGCACAGCCACGCACAGCCGCCCGCACTCAGCACAGCCACGCACAGCCGCCCGCACTCAGCACAGCCACGCACAGCCGCCCGCACTCAGCACAGCCACGCACAGCCGCCCGCACTAAGCACAGCCGCACTCAGCACAGCCGCCCGCACTCAGCACAGCCACGCACAGCCGCCTGCACTCAGCACAGCCGCCCGCACTCAGCACAGCCACGCACAGCCGCCCGCACTCAGCACAGCCACACACAGCCGCCCGCATTCAGCACAGCCACGCACAGCCGCCTGCACTCAGCACAGCCGCCCGCACTCAGCACAGCCACGCACAGCCGCCCGCACTCAGCACAGCCACGCACAGCCACCCGCACTCAGCACAGCCGCCCACAATCAGCACAGCCACGCACAACCGCCCGCACTCAGCACAGCCACGCACAGCCACCCGCACTCAGCACAGCCGCCCACAATCAGCACAGCCACGCACAGCCGCCCGCACTCAGCACAGCCACGCACAGCCGCCCGCACTCAGCACAGCCACGCACAGCCGCCCGCACTCAGCACAGCCACGCACAGCCGCCCGCACTCAGCACAGCCACGCACAGCCGCCCGCACTCAGCACAGCCACGCACAGCCGCCCGCACTCAGCACAGCCACGCACAGCCGCCCGCACTCAGCACAGCCGCACTCAGCACAGCCGCCCGCACTCAGCACAGCCACGCACAGCCGCCCGCACTCAGCACAGCCACGCACAGCCGCCTGCACTCAGCACAGCCGCCCGCACTCAGCACAGCCACGCACAGCCGCCCGCACTCAGCACAGCCACGCACAGCCACCCGCACTCAGCACAGCCGCCCACAATCAGCACAGCCACGCACAGCCGCCCGCACTCAGCACAGCCACGCACAGCCGCCCGCACTCAGCACAGCCACACACAGCCGCCCGCATTCAGCACAGCCACGCACAGTCGCCCGCACTCAGCACAGCCGCCCGCACTCAGCACAGCCGCCCGCACTCAGCACAGCTGCCTGCACTCAGCACAGCCGCACTCAGGCAGTAGAGCCGGAGAGAGAAAGATGGGAGCAACATATGGCAGAATGGAAACAGGAACATGCAGAATGGGAGCAGCACATTACAACAGAATGGGGGCAAAGGATGGGAGCAGCACATGACAGAATGGGGGCGCAGGATGGGAACAGCACATGACAGAATGATTGCGCACAATGGGAGCAGCACATGACAGAATGGGGGTGCAGGATGGGAGCAGCACATGACAGAATGGGGGCACACACATGACAGGATGGGGGTGCAGGATGGAGCAGCACATGACAGGATGGGGGCGCAGGATGGAGCAGAACATGACAGGATGGGGGCGCAGGATGGGAGCACATGACAGGATGGGGGCGCAGGATGGAGCAGCACATGACAGGATGGGGATGCAGGATGGGAGTGCAGCGCCCCAGAGTCCTGGTCGTTGCAGTACTGTGGCTCCGCCACTATGGGGAGCTATGGTGCGTCCGATGGCACTGAAGGAGTTCATCTGATCAGGTATCACAGACACCAATACATTTCACAGCCGGGCCTCCGGGGGGAGCTAAGGGTGCTATTCATTAGGCCACTCCCCACCATAGTGGGTAAACTGGGGGTCAGGCAGGAAGTTAGATCAGAAAGCTGACTGGGTTGGAACCAGGCAACACCTTTTGGCAGAGGGTGTTGTAGGGGAAGATACAGTAGGGTCTCTGTCAGGGGTGGGATCCTGACAGAGGCTTGGCAACGAGAACGAACGTAACGGGACCGTGCCTGCTCTGGGTAGCGGCGGTGCCCAAGAAAGGATTAGAAGAGAGATAGATTGTGCTGAGTGAGAAACGGGATCACGCAAAAGGAGAAATACCAGTAGGAGTCGTGCTGTAAGACCGAAGCAACATCCTACTGAGGCGCACTACCGGTGGCCGGAACGCCGAGGGAGTAGAATAACATTCAGCTTCAAGCAATACTCCAAACAGCGGCAGGGCAGTCAGTCTCAGGCGGGCTGTCTAACTCAAATCACCTATGAAGTCTTGGGAGGCAATTGCGGGAGAGGGGCGTCTCTAGGGTCCCGGAAGAACTCCAGGCCTACCCGTCAAACGGGTGCCGTTCCTACCCGAACCTCAGGGAGGGACGGAAGATTAGCAGAACATCATCTAATCGAGTTGTGAGGGAACATCAGAAACAGACACAACAGTTGTGGGGTACTTTCCGTAAGCACAGCAGGGAAGGACTACAACACATAGCGCTAGGGGGAAGGCACAGATTTCCTCCTGTGAAGAGAACTCTGGAAGTGCCATTGGACCGGCCGGACTTGCGCAGCCTGGTGAGCCGTATTCTGGATTGAGGACTCAGAGATCTTCAGTAAAGAGGTAAAGAGACTGCAACCTGGTGTCCTCATTATTTACCGCGACCTGCACCCCACAACTGCACCGTTACAACACCACTTATTGCACCGGACGTCCCCCACTGACAGACAGGGCCACGGACCGGGTCTAGCCACCGTGACAACCTCAGGACTGAGACCCAGAGGCCCGGCTCCGGGTACCCCTCAGCCCTGCGGCGGTGTGGGGGCGCTCCAGAACTTGGCGTCACGAACAGGATCTACTTAAGCCTGAAGAATCAGGTTATGTGTGCCTTGGAACTGTGATTTATTGTGCTTGGACTGTAACTTTATTGAGAGACTGTGTGCTGCCATTACTACAAGGATTGCCGCCAAAACTGCCGCCATTGCAGCGCTGAGGAGAAGCGCAGAAGAAGAGAAGGGGCGTGGAGTAGGCGTAGGCAAGTTAGAGAGCGCGAAAAACAATGGCCGCCCAGTCTAAATATTTCTGCACGGTGAGGACGTGTCCGTCAGCGGCAGAGATCCGCCTCCTAATCCTCAATGGAGGGCGGAGATCGAGAAAACGACACCGCCCACGAAGGAGAGAGCGGGAAAGAGACCCGGAAGCGACCCACGTGGAGGACGCCATGGCCAGCAGCTCTGAACCCGACAGTGGGGTTGAAGTGGAAATCTCCCCCGACTACCCGGATGAGCACAGCAGCCCGTCTTCCGTGGACAACACCAGGTTCCTGAGGGCCGAGATGGAGGACTTATTCAACCAACTTCTCCAACTGAAGGTGGAGGTCCAGGCTCCGCACCAGGCAGCGCCGGAAGAAGGTCCTCGGGCGCTGGGTCCTGCGCCGTTACCGGAGCAGCCGCTGAGACCCTTGCTGACCCCGCCGGAGGGACCCGTTGTGGAA